>NC_092129.1:29836113-30461113 GCF_043159975.1 Macaca nemestrina
TGTTTACATCTCTGCCTTCTCATTTTCTCTTAAATGTTTTGGCTTCTTGGTATTCTTTGCTTTCTTGGAGCTCATCAAACGTTTAGGAGGATTTTTGTCTTTTCTGGAATTTTTAGTTGTTTTTCAGTGGGAGGGTCTGTCAGTGCATCTAGTCCTCCACACTATGGAAGCAGAAGTTGGTTTAAATTCACTTTAAAAATTGCACTCTCTTTTATCAATTTTGCCTAAAGGTTTGCTGGAGACTGAACCATTGCAAGGAAGAGATGAAGATGCAGTAACCAGTGCTGACTTCTCTAGCATGCTCTCTGAGGAGGAAAAGGAAGAGTTAAAAGCAGAGTTAGTTCAGGTATGTTTAGTGATCTTATTGTTGCTATTTCTATCTCTGGATCTTGAGAGTTATTATTAGTTTGATGTAAGTCCCATATTGTAATTATGTTGTCTTTCATTTAGTAAAATTACTAAACGAATACATTACAAGATGATTCATTTTTCCAGGGCATTTTTCTAATGTTATCTATTACCTGTTGGTTACAGTTGTAGAATGAATCGTTGTGCTGCCTAAGCAACAATCATAACTGGTTTTAAATATGCACTTCTTATTCTTTTTACTATCAGAATACTATGGGAATAATAAATTACTTACAAACTTGATAGAATTCATTCCAGACCATGTTATAGGTGCAAGATCCTTTTGAAGACCAGTTCTGATTTTAGATCAGCAACTTAGCTCAACAATTACTTTGAAATGATTTTTTAAATGAAAAAGTCAATCATAGAAGCAACTGAATTTGTAAGTTGTGTACTTGTTGGCAGAAAAATAAAGCTCTGGGGGTAGAGAGGAAAGCTATGCTTCATCGAGGCATAATTAGATCTTGTGGAGCTGCTCTGGGGATCTGGACCTAGGGAGGAGGAGGATATCAGGTTCATTATGAATACAAGTCTTTGTTCAAGTCTTTCGCTTGCAATACCCACTTTAGACACTTTGTTGAGAAGCCTTTACTTTCTGGGAGGAGAGTGTTATAGAAAGGGCTCCTTGAGTAGGAGGAAGCATCAGAGCCAGAGGAGCCAAGGCCAACATTCCCTCCCCATTCTCTGTCCTGGCTCAAAGGCCAGGAAGATCCTGTTCCCACAGAAGCAAGGCTTGGCCTTCCTGCTTTGGCCTCTCCACAGGCTGAAGACACAGCTCTGAGCTTCAGCTTACCCTCTCCCCACTTTGTCCACTTTGAACTCTGAGTTCTAACCTTCTGATAGTGTTTGTCTATAACAGCTCAGAATAATAGTAAAGACTTTCAGGTGCTTTTACAAGACACACCCCCAAGTTAATTTCATTTCAAAATAAAAGAGCAGCACATTCCTCTGGTACAACCAAAAATGATTTCAGTAAGCACAGTGCCTCAAATCTTTAGCTGGGTCTGTCTGTGGCCACTGAGTGGCTGCACATACCAGAGTACATGGACCAAAGTTAGCATTAACAGATAATGGACTGACTCCACATATTCTTATGGCCTGAAATTCTGGCTCATGACTAGTTCATACTAACTGCAGGGTCCAAATGTCATATTCTGCAGAGTGGGGTAAGCCAACTGAGTCTAAGCTAAAGCTTCACTCCATCACGGTGATAATGCTAGTTTAAGTTCAGGCACACTATCTGTAACAGACCAATTTCTATAAAATGCCTTGATTTTTATTTTTCTGGGCCCTAGGATTACTGGGGTATACATACATACATACACGAATATATGTTGATTTTTGTACATTCTCTATTTTCTAAATGTCAACAGTGAGCTTGATATTACTTTTATAATCAAGAAAAAAGTATTGGTTTTAAATGGATGCCGCATGAATATAAAGAACTAGAAGTGTTTTCAGAAATTCCTGTCTCATTTGGCCACAGTAATACACTTCCAGCACATTTCCTTCCTGAGAGTTTTTGAGCCTGACTTCTGGAAATAACACCAGACTCTTTGTTACTGTGTTCAAGTTACAAGGATTCATGTTTTGCACTAGCCTCCATGCTTCCTGGCTCTTATTTCTGGGTTCTTCGGAGATGAAGAAGTACCACATGCTGCCAAAGGTAGCATCCTGACTTCCAGCGGCACATGAACACAGCTGTCTGCCCCAGGCCCGGTGAAAAGCAGAGGAAGTGTATCTTTGTAATTTTTTTCTTCACATTTCTCTTTCTCCACGTCAGGCCACCTCTGCTTTATGCTCATTCTGTTTTTCAAACAACTTTCCTTACCCTTTTACAAGTCTGCATGCAGATGTGTGGACACAGGAACTCGAGTTCTTTGATATCACATATGCGTTCGGATTTTACCTTCAATGCTAGGATGTAATTTTAACAAGGACACACAGAAAGCCATCTCTGCAGTCTCACTGCTGGCCTTATGGAGAACTGAGGCATCCTCTGCCCCAAATCTCCACAGAGATTCTTTACAGGCCCCTGGTCACAAACAACTCCTCTTTCTGTCTGAGGAAAGATCCTACTGGGTCTGTTAGCTCCTTGGGTACTGAAGATACCTCGGAGACCAGCCTATTAGATGACGGCCTTGGAGTCAGGCACTCAGTTGTGGTCACGATCCAAAGCAAGACCTGTGTGTACAAGGACTTCTGACCCCTGACTGCTTTGCTGAAAAGAGGTCTTGAGTGTGCCAGGTGTCCAGTCTCCTCTTTGTTTCCTTCCTCTCCCTACTTTCCTCATCTCCTCTGTGAAATAAATAATTCAAAATAAAAGCTGTTGGAACTTTAAATTATTTTGAGTCTTAAAGGAATGTGATTATGGGACCTGAGTCACATAACAGGCAGCTGTAACCTAGGCAGCTGTAACCAGTTTCTCTAATTATAGACTAGCCTTTTCGTTACCTACATTGTTTTGTAAAATGCTATAAAAGACTAAAGGGCACCAGAGAAGACCTCTTTTATTATAGATTAACTTCCCTCTTTATTCTCTTACACAAACACCTTAGATTGTTTAAGATGGAATGTTAAACATATACTTTTAAATTGGAAAAGAAAAATTAAACAAGCTGTAACTAATCGAATTGCTGTAACTCATAAACCAGCAATATATGGAAGATGCTGTAATCCTATTAAATTTCTTTGTTTTTTGCCTATGTACATAAGACTTTAACTTTTCAGCTTCATAGCACTAGCCACATTCCTTCAGAGTCTATGTTTCCCAGATGTCTATCCTTAGCTTTTCACTTGAATTAACTCTTAAACTGGATTCTGATCCACTTTATTATTTCAGGTTGACACCTCCTACAGCTTTCTGGCTATGCTGGATTCCTTCCTCCCAGTTCTCTTTCTCTTCCCTCCCGTCTGTCTTATCCTGCATTATCTTGTTGATAATATTCCCATGAGATTGCCCTTAGACTTCAACCAATCTCATAACTCCATTCTCCCACACAGCCAACGTATTTTTATCTGCTTACCAAGTGCTGGCAAGAGGAAGACTTCCTCTTTTGGTAGGAGATGTAAAATAAGCCAGTAGTGTCCAAAAGGCTTACATCTTGGACAAATTTGGCATTTTAAAAGAGGAATCTCTTGGCCAGCCATGGTGGCTCACGCCTGTAATCCAAGCACTTTGGGAGGCCGAGGTGGGGGGTCGCCAGAGGTCAGGAGTTCGAGACCAGCCTGGCCAACATGGAGAAACCCTGTCTCTGCTAAAAATACAAAAATTAGTCATGCATGGTGGCACACACCTATAATCCCAGCTACTCGGGAGGCTGAGGCACAAGAATTGCTTGAACCCAGGAGGCGGAGGTTGTAGTGAGTCAAGATGGTACCACTGCACTCCAGCTAGGCAACAGAGTAAGACTCCATTTCAAAAAAAAAAAGAAAAAGAGGAATCTCTTTTAACATAACTTGATCTTTAATTTATTGTTGTGGTCATGCATTATGTATCTTTTTTATAGTTCGTCAAATGTGAGGCCAGTATCACCTCTGATCTGGTGCACTGGTTCATGCATAAAAGGAAGGTAATTAATATTTATAATTAGCTTGAGTTATTTTATATTTTAAGCAAACATTTATATTTGTAAATGCCAAAAGTAGAATATGCTTTTTTTTTTTTACAAACCTTGTCAATAAATAAAGAAGTAATCTTCTGTTTCAGATATTTATTCTCATTAGTCTTATTACCAGACACTTTTTCTGAGGTCTTTACACATCTGGTTTTTTTTTCCCTCTCTCTCTTTAAACACACTTGCCCAAAAATCTGTGCCACTATCATCCCACTCCCACTTTAATTTCACTAAGCTGCATTTTATGTTTAGTATTTCCATAACGTTTCTTGCCTTTTGAAAAGGATAAAGTTTTGGCATTAGTACTGTAAATTTGTGATTATATAACAATCAAGTACTGCCAATATCCCTGAGATAAGATGACTTAAGAGAAATAGGCATTAATAGAAATAGGAAAAATACCAGACAGCATTATCAAGTAAGTAAAGCCTATTTTCATGCTCTCTCAATCTCTCCTTTGGCTCTTTCCTCTTCCTTTCGTCTGTGCAGTCCCCACGAACACACAGTGCCCTCAAGCTAACTGTGTCTTACACTTGCAAAGAAGTGCCTTAGGCTCTGGGCGTCTCTCTCTCTCTCTCTCTCTCTGCTCCTTCCTGAAGACCTTAACTCTTTCTGGACTGAGCTAGTGGACAGCTAATGTGTTCATAACCATAATATCTTATTGTTATGCCCCTCTCAGACAGTATCTACATTTTAATCTTGGGTCTCTTAGCCAAAGGCAGGAGGAGTAGCCCAGAGAGGCAGGCCTTGAAGCCAAGTGCACATGAGACCAAATGTGGTGACTCCTAAGCAACATACGGATGATGCCTAGTTTATGAAAGTATTTTTCCTTCTGGGTTGCAGTTAGAAATTTTATGTAATCTAGCAGATAAAACAGAAAAACAAATTTTATAAATTTCATACTGAAGCTAATTCATTAGCTAATTCAGACTAGTTAGTTCACTTTTTTGCATTTTTCTTTAGATAAATTTGTATAATGTACACTTACCCATTTTAAAGCGACCAATTCAGTGGCATTTAGTACACTCACAATGTTGTGTTGTGTAACCACCACATCTGAAAGGAAACTGGTACTCATTAAGCATTGCTTCCATTTCCCGCTCCCCAGTCTCTGGCAGCCACTAGTCTTCATTCTGTCTCTATGGGCTTACCTATTCTTGGTATTTCATATAAATGAAATCATACAATATGTGACCTTTTGTGTCTGGCTTCTTTCACTTAGCCTGATGTTTTTGAGGTTCATCCATTGTAGCATGTTTTAGTACTTCATTTTTTTTATGGCTGAATAATATTCCATTTTATTTATCTACTACAATTTGTTCATTCACCTCTTGATGGACATTTGGGCTGTAGTGACCTTTGGTTTATTGTGAATAGTGCTGCTATGAACACGTGTGTTCATGTATTTGTTTGAGTACCTGTTCTCAATTCTTTGGGGTATATACCTAAGAGTGGAATTGCTGAGTCCTGGGGAAATTAATTCTGTGTTTAACTTTCTGAGAAACTGCGTGACTGTTTTCCACAGTGGTGGAACTATTTTACATTCCTACCAGTAATGTACAGAGGTTCCAATGCCTCCACATCTTTGTCAATACTTGTTATTTTCCTGTTAATTCATATTTAAATAATCAAGCTTAAATATCTAATCTTGGGCATAAATATTCATCCTACAAGGAGATCTTCTAGGGAGTCAAGAAACCAAAGAACTAGACCCTTAATTTGGAATGAAGAAATAATTATTCAAAATTAAAAGGAAAAGATATGTTAAATACTTTCATTCATTAACGTGATTTACTTGCACTTCATCTCATTCCAAATTGGATGTGGCTTACAGCAGCACTTATAATATAGAGTTTCCATACTACTTGTATCAGAATATCTCAGGATGCTTTTGCTAAATAACACAAGTAGTCTGGCTCCACCAAATCTAAGGCCTTGAACTCTCAGGGCATTAAAAGGCAGCAGATGCCTGGGAATCTGCATTTTAACTAAGCTCTCTTATTTAAACTGAAGTTGAGAACCACTGAGATAACTAGACCGAACGATCTCAGTCAAATAAAGGATTGAAGTTCATCAGCAGCAGCCTGTAAGGTATTTGTAATTAAAGACCTCATTGTGGCAGGACTCTTGGCTCTGCACAAAGGGAGGTGGTTGGTCCTTTGGAACCTTACAAGTTAATGTAATTAAAGAGTGTCTGTTTTTCCAACTTTAGGGATTTGCTTAATAGAGTTTTTGGCATATATTTAGATCTCTGATAAATATTGCACTGAAATGGTTAGAATTTTATTATAGAACCTGAGAATACATCCAACTTAAATAGCTGACTTCATGTCTTCTTATTAGAGGTCTCTTCCCCATGTGTGCCTTTCAAAGTGTGCCTGAATTTTTAAATTATTAAATGTGGGACTTTATATTTCTTTCTTTTTTTTTTAATGATTTTTGTTAAATTGGTCACTTTAATGTTTCTATCGCTTTTTGGGGATCAAGATTTTATTAAAAATTTAATGGTAGCTCTGAATCCTTTACTCTCTCCCCACCTCCAGATAACAAATGAATAATCCACAGCCCCCCGTGATTTTCAATACACTTACGGGGCTCCATAGCTATGAGGTTGAGAATATTAAGGTGTTCAAGCTTCTTTCTCCTTGTGTACATCTGTAATTTATTTCAGCAAGTTAAAATTTTTTCCCATTTTTTTTTTTACACAGTGGAAAATACTGTGACACTCAATATACCAACAACAAACAAACAAACAAACAAAAAATAAAAACAAACAAAAAACAGACTCTCAGTAATTTCAGTCACTCTAAATGAAAGAAAGCAGAAACGGCCTTTTTAATGGAGAATAAAAGGCTGACAGGAACCCCAAACATTTTCTGTGGTAAAAGAGCAAGAGATACAACCATGAGAAATATTGGGCAGTAGATTAAATGCAGGAGGACAAATTGACAAAGATGAAAAAGAGAAATATGACATGATAACAAAAGAATAGAAGGGCTTAATTTTAAAATAACAGTGTATTCTCATTTAATGGAGAGACTAAAAGCATCATTCTCTTTGGTGGTCCCTAAATATACTCCTTTTATAGTCATCAGTGTATGTGTGTACACTGAAGACTCTTGCTCATCAAGGAAAGACAGGGTTCTGTTGATTATACTATGTTTATAGAATATGTAATTCACTTTAGATTTTAGAAAGGTGTCCATGTACATATGAAAAATGTTCCATGAACATAAAGAAATGGATAATGTTAAATTGCCAGGACATTTTGCTGATATTAAAAACCCCAAGATATTTCTACTTCTTACTGTGGATGCTTGAGATGCTTGTGCTTCAGTATTTCTGCTTGGTTTGCTTACATGATTATTTGTATATATAAAGATTCCCAGAACCATTTCTGTCTGTTCACTATTGGGGCTGGTAAAAGACGGGGGGTTTTATTATATGTTTTGTTTTTGCAAAGGCAGATGCCCTTCTTGAGGTGCTTTCCTAGGAGCTCTGACTCTGGAGATCCAAGGAACGCATTTGCAAGATGACTGACAGGCTGACAGGGTTGGTGTGATACATACAGCTTGTGGTCCAAAGTAGAGTGACACTTTACATGTAAATGAGCCACAGTTGCTCCTTTTTAAAAAAATTCAGTGAGAAATCTACTAAAGTGACAGACTTTTATTACCTCTATGCATGTGGGATACTAAGGTAGTTCTAACGATTCTTTTCTGGCTTAACAAGGAAAAGTCATAAAATTTGTTTTCTGTTTTTCAGAAAACAAAGATGTAAATGTAAGCACTGTTACCAAAGCAATATATTATAGAGTATAATAACTAATGAAAATCAAAGACTTTGTGATTTATTCAGATTTATTTTCACAGGATAGAACAGCACTTTCCAAAATCTGAGTACTTTACAGAGCTCTTGTGTTAGAAATTGCATTTGCAAGAGCAATTTTATAGTGCTGAAGAGATCTGCTTTTCTGTAGCACAGGGGAAAGAGGAAATATGTCCATACGAAGCCTTGTACATGAATGTTCATAGCAGCTTTATTTGCATTAGCCAAACCTAAATGCCCTTTCAACAGGCAAACAAACAACACACTGTGGTATATCCATACAATGGAATACTAGTCTGCAAAAAAGGAGAAGAACCATTGATAATGCAGCAACATAGATGAATGTAAAATAACGATCTGCAAAGTCAAGCAAAAATGAGTATATATGCTATGATTCAATTTATGTAAAATTCTAGGAAATATCTGCAAACTAAACCCTAGGGAAAGAAAGTAAGTCAGTGGCTGTCTGGTGAGAGTGAACTGGGGGAGAGGAAAGAAGAGAGAGGGAGGAATGACAAAAAGCAAGTAAAAGGTGATGAATATATTCACTACTTTGATTGTGATAATGGCTTCATGGGTAGATACATATGTTAGAACTTACGAATTATACATGTACACTTTAAATGTCTACAGCTTATTGTATGACAGTTACAGGTCAATAAAACTGTTAAAAAGAAAAATCAACACAAATCACTCCTTTACATACATCCTCTATTCCCTTGTTCCTCCCTTTCTTAAGGCATTAGCTTGGCAAAACCCCATTGTCTGCCAATTCCATTCCTGCACCAATGCAACTGTGTGTGGTTGGCAAAAAATAAACTACATTGAGGCCAGGCATGGTGACTCACGTCTGTAATCCCAAAACTTTCGGAGGCCAAGACAGGAGAATCCCTTGAGGCCAAGAGTTTGAGACCAGCCTGGTCAACATAGGGAGACCCTGTCTCTTTAAAATAAATAAATAAAGTGACGCTTGAGAAGAAGTTATATAAAATAAGGGTACAGTAGAAAACCAATTTTTGTTCAAAAATTATGTCTGTATACAACTTATAGAAAGAACATTTGGAAGTTTAGAAACCAAAAAATAAGCAGTGGCTATTTCCTAGTAGGATACAGGTGATTTTTATTTCCTTGTTTATGTTTTTCTGTACAATCTGACTTTTTTTTTAAACAAGCAGCATTGATTACTTCTATAATCACTAAAATGAAAAATTCTGTTTCTACTTTGAGATATTAGACTATCATCTGTAGGGAGTGTGTTTGGCAAACCCACACGTGGGGTTGTATAAACAGGAGGGTCAGAGGCTGCTTTGGAACACCCAGAGCTTCTGTAAGTATCCTTTTTTGCTGGTCTGACATTTTTCCCCTCCATTTCCCCTCCACCTTATAGCTAGAAGACGAAATTACAACACTACGACAAGTTTTGTCAGCAAAAGAAAGGCATCTAGTTGAGATAAAACAAAAACTCGGCATGAACCTGATGAATGAATTAAAACAGAACTTCAGCAAAAGCTGGCATGACATGCAGACTACCACTGCGTAAGTATCATGTGAACAGTGTTTTATTAACCCAGCCTGCTGGCTCCTCACTCTGTTGTGTTTTGTTTCATTTTTCCTACAAGGCTGATTTGGTGCATGAAGCTAGGGAAAAAACAATGCTTTCTCTAAAAGCAAAGCAAAGAAATGTGAATAATCATTAAGTATGTTGCACGTGAAGCAGATTCTATGAAGCAGCTTCATGAAATAAAACTTTATTCACTGAAACTCTGTTTTCACTCAGACTTCTTTCATTAGGTTTTATTGTTTGAATGCTTTTCTCTTTATATTTTTAAACATTTGTCAGATATACTTTTTTTAAACTTCTTCTCGTAAAAACTATAAATGAGAAGGTGTTTTCTCCTCAGCACACTTGACACTCATTACGTATGTCTTCCAAAACTGGTTGGCAGTTTCAATACTGACTTGTTGGCAGTTGATTTACAAAGAAAACCTTGTACTTCTCGTCTTTTGTTTTGCACTTTTCATTCTCACTATTCTAGGGAGTATTTAGAGTTGGGTTTAGACCAGTAGAAATTGTTTTGGCCCTGTAATCCCAGCACTTTGGGAAGCTGAGGTGGGTGGATCACGAGATCAGGAGATCAAGACCATCCTGGCCAACATGGTGAAACCCTGTCTCTACTAAAAAATACAAAAAAATAGCTGGATGTGGTGGAACTCCCCTGTAATCCCAGCTACTCGGGAGGCTGAGGCAGGCGAATCACTTGAACCTAGGAGGCAGAGGTTGCAATGAACCGAGATGGCACCACTGCACTCCACCCTGGCGACAGAGGAAGACTGTCTCAAAAGAAAAAAAAAAGAAGAAGTGGATTTTGCTTTGCCATTATCATCCTGTCTTATGTTAGGCAAGGTACAGAATAATCTCGATTATTCTACAATCACACTTTTTTTATTATTCTTAAGTTGCGTGAAACATTTAATGATGATGGTACTTTTCTAATGTTGCAAAGTATTTTACCTGCCAGGGGGTCTTGTACCAAAGAAGAGTACTCCACATATGTGATGTAATTTTTCTTCTTTTTGTGTATTGGGGGTTAGGGGCTGGTGAGGAAATCACAGAGGCTTTATCCCTAGCCCTAACTTTAGTCCCAAATTTCACCATTAAGAAATTGTCTTCGGGTTATGCATTTTCTTCTCTACTATCACACTTTGGAAGGTAAAGATATTGCATTCCTAATAACTAAGTTGGAGCCAATTTTTCTCTCTTTCTCCTAGGCATAGAGAGACCTGATGGTAGGAAGAGGTACCAATGATTGACAGCAATTATTTCAGTTTTGCCAGCAGCCAACTTTGCCTGCTGGTTCCTAAGAACTAAAGTGTAAGACTTTTTGCTGCTATGTGAAGATGTCCTTTGTATGAGGAATTGGGTCTAAAATGAGCATGACATCTCCCCAACTTCCTTAGTTTCCATAAGAATGAGAATGTTTCTCTCCCTCTAAATATGGCCTAGCAGTCCTACTGGGCTCTATGCTTGTGCACCCTAAGGACTCAACCAGATAGGTTCAGGGCACAGCCCAGAGTCAGGCAGGATGGAGCCAGGGAGCTTGTCAGTTTATCTCCAGAAGTTAACCAACCTTCCCCAACCTAATGATGACAATTACGGGAAAAAATAAGAACTCACGCACTGATGTGCAGCAATTTAAAAGATAAATTGCAACACCATATGAACAAGCTCCTGAAAGGATAACAGGATTTTAGACATTAAATTAAATAAGTTTATCTGTCAGTAGTTTCGCACTCTGGCCTAAGGACTTCATATTACATTGGTCTGAACTTCCCTGTGGTGTATAAGTACCAGGAAGACCTTCCTTCATGGCCTTCCTAATCACATTGCACAGGTAAACTACCCAAATGGAAGGCGGGGCAATGCTGGCAGTTCTGTTGCTGAAGGAAAGAGGTGCCTGGCAGGGAGGTGGGAATGTCTGAGCAGAGGGAGTGTCAAGTTTGTGCAAGGTCTGCTAGGGGAAGGGAGGGGAGAGACTCATATTCCCTCCTGGGACTGGAAATAGAGCTGGCAAGTTCAAGGAAGGCTTCTAGCCTCTTCCCACAGAGGATAATGTCTACTTTGTGTTTTTCCATGTTTGAAAAACTAATAGGTTTTATAGCCAGGTAGTCTACTTAATGTAAAGCATTTTGTTGGATGAATAGCCCAGATTTATTCCCTGGGGTTATGGTGTTTAGAGTCTAGTTAGGAAGACAGAGTTTGAGTTTTGTTGTTGTTGTTGTTGTTGTTTGTTTATTCGACAAAATCATGGACACGGGGGATAGAAAGGATTTGGAGAACAGATCAACAGTGGTTTGCAGGTGGATGATGAAGGAAATAGGACCAAGTGTGATGTCTAGGCCTTTGACTTGGGCTACTGAGTGTTGGAACTGTTTACGAGCATTGTGGTTAGGCTCATGGTTGCTTGGGTTGAAATCTAGGCCTTGCTGCATTCATGAAGTGAGATCATCTTAATACCGTTCCCATAGGTAGTGAAGACTCAGTAAGTTAATGTTTGTAAAGCCTGCAGAAGAGCATCTGACTCTTTGCAGGCATGCAGTGATTATTTGCTGCTGTGAGAAAGATTGAGAAACAAGTCTGGAGGAGAGGCCCAATAATTCGTTTTGGCTCCATAAAGTCTGAAATGCCCGATAGATAAACAGATTTATAGACTGAGAGGACAACTCAGTGGAAAAGTTTAACGCAGAGATGGACATTTGGGACTCATCTGCATATAGATAACATTGAAAACTAGATGACTAGATGAGATTTCCTTGGGGATTACTTAATAAATACAAATGGTCATGAACTCACTAACCTTTAGGAATGAAGTGAACTTTCCCTTGTAGGGAAGAACCAATCCCCATCTTTAGGAGGAGGCATAAGTCTATCAACCTTATAATTTGGAGAAAGGGTCTGTCTCCAACCTTTTCTTCTTGGTTGCTGAGGGAAGGCAGTAGACCTTAATCACATATTTGGAGGAGCGATAAAATCTGTATCCCTCTGAATTAATTAACCCCCTGCTCTTAGTGCTGTTCATGATACCCATTCCAGGACAAAATCTACACCTCATATGATGAAAAATTTGACGTGAAGAAATGATGAACTATGATCAGGTTAGGTTGGGTAGAATTAGATTTCAAAGCAGTAAAAAAAATTTTAGCTGTCAGAGGATGTGTGTGATTCCCAGAGGCAATACTTTGCATACTGATTAAGCAATCATGACCTATTTAGTTTGATTTATAATGAAAAGAAAATCTATGGTATGTTAATGAAAGATCTTGGCATATTTCAGTCTGCAGTAAGATTCAAACCGAAATAGGCCTTGATAAGCAGGAATAATTACACAGCAGACTGAAATTATCTCCTTTACAGAAAGATTCCAGGAATACAGGAACAGGTCAAGGGATCATCGGTATCCAGGGTTTCTTGTTGCTGTCGTTCTTGTCATAGATTTTACTTGCCTAGATTTGTATCTAAGAACATACAAAAAAGTCCTCCCCATTTTTTGATTTTCTGCTGCCTTTTTATGTTGTTATTAGACTTCAAGGAGACATGAGAGAGGTGGGTGACTTTGGGGTAAAGGAGGAGAAATCCAGCCTCTTCTGTAGGCAGAAGTAGAATCAGGAAATGCAATTTTATGGTGGGCTATTCAAAGCAGTGGGCTTCATTTATTCAACAAGTGTTCTGCTTTCTAACCCATGAAATCCCCCCACTAATAAACCCCTCTGAATTGTGCCACAATCTAAATGGTAAGTCGACAGAGGGCAGAGATTTTGGAAAGGAATTTAAACTATTCTATCTTTTTGAAAGCTTAATAACTTTATCTTATATAAAGAGGACTAAAAGCCTCACATTCAGCATTTTAAAAATGCACAGTGCTCAAAAATTGGAGGTTAGTTTATGATTTATTTACTCTTTGATTTTGTGCTTCTAAGACTTCCAGGCCATTATGGTCAAGAATTCTTATTATCTCTTTTTATGAGGGATCCTGGTTGTAGCGCTATTGAGTTCAGGAGTGCCAGTGAAGATTAAAGACCTAATTTTAAAAGATGTACATACCCGGTCTCTCACATGGTTGTTCATTCTTTTTACCTTCAGGCTTTCATCTTATTACACAAGGCAGGAAGTAGATTCTTTTTTTCTAGATTCAAGTAGTAAATTTATGTTCTGATAACATATTTAGGGAGCCGTTGGAATAAAATAATCCTAAATGAATTTTTTTGTATCTTTGATGAAATGTGTATATTCAACCATTAAAGGAATACTCTCTTTTAAATCTCATAAGAGGAAATATATTCGTGGTATAAAATACCTTCTTCTAAAAGGATGAACTTTTTATTTCTTCTAGTTGTGTGTAGAAAAATGCTTTAAGTCAAAACAATTTAGAAAACAACATGCTTTCTCCTTTTGATTATTAACACTGATGTTCAAATTATTAAAACATGTCAAGTGGATTTTGCATGAAAAGTCAACAGAATGCTTTTTATTTGGCTTGCAGAGACCCTTACCTCACACTACTGAAGATCCCCGGTTGGCGTGCTGGCCAAACAGCTAACCTGTCCTTGCCAATAAATGCTATCCATTCCAGCTAAATTGAGTCTCCGAAAAGTAAAGCCCACTTTCCTGTTGACTTTCTTTGAAAAACAGGAAGTTTATGTGTACTCAAAACCAAACATCTCTCAGTAAACAGTCTTAAATGACTTAATGCATATGAGGTGCTCTATAAACATTAGCTGCCATTGCTTTCAAAAACGTGAGCTGCTATTGCCACTGCTGCCAAAGAAAGGCAAATGGTTAACCATGAAAGTAATGGCAGCTAGTGTTCAGTCCTAGACCAGATTTGACCCTTTCAGAAGTGCAGGTCCCTACAGCGGTGTTGTTTGCTGGAATGGCTTTAGAACACACAGGGGTAGATTTCTCTTCACTCACCTGAAAGCTTCAGTTGTTCTCTTGAGTTAGAAGCTTCACACTGGAAACTCCTGATTCTGCTCCTGTAGCTGAAGTGAGGACAGGCACACAACACAGACTCGAAGCATATACTTTCAACGTTTCTGCCACCTAATGCACAACTGACAGCAACTCAAAGATATCTTACACATTCATGCTTTTACTTAAGGAAAACGTATTGTTCTTCTGCTTTATCAATTGTGTAAGTCAGCAATGGTGAACCTATATTTAGCTTAAAGTAAGAGAGCTAGCAATCTGAAATGCTAAATACTATTTGTATTTAAATTAGAAGATTGTCAAGTCAATCAGGGTATTAGTATTTAAGTTGTTTTTCATTATTTGAATATTATAGCACATACTTCCATATGATAGTGTTGAAAAACAATCTTAAGTATTAAAAATGTGCCACATTCCATGGCATAATAAAATGCAATACATCATCGAGGGCTGTGGCTCACACCTATAATCCTAGCCCTTCAGGAGGCCGAGGTGAGAGAATTGCTTGAGCTCACGAGTTCAAGATCAGCCTGGGCAGCATGGTGAAACCCTGTCTTTACAAAAAATGCAAAAAATTAGCCAGGTATGGTGGCATGTGCCTGTAGTCCCAGCTACTTAGGGGGCTGAAGTGGGAGGATTGCTTAAGCCCAGGAGATGGAGGCTTCAGTGAGCCGTGTTCACACCACTGCACTACAGCCTGGGTGACCAAGTGATACCCTGTCTACAAAAAAAAAAAATAAAACAATAATAATAATAATAATAATAATAAAGCACCAACTTCTTTGGGCTGATAGGAGGGTTTTTGTTCTTTTTTTTCCAAGACTCAGACTCCTAACTTCTGGATGGGGATCTACATTACTCAGCCAATTTTAAGATCAAGTTCAATCAGGATGCAGCATAACGTTACAGGGCCTGTGCAATACATAACTCCTGAGGCACTATTTGCTTAGACCAGGCATGTCCAATATCTGGGCTTCCTTGGGCCACACATAAAATACACTAAAGATAGCTGATGAACTAAAAAGAAAAAAAAGTTGCAAAAAAAAAAAAATCTCATAATGATTTAAGAAAGTTTATGAATTTGTGTTGGGCTGCATTCAAAGCTGTCCTGGGCCACATGTGACCTACAGGCCACAGGTGGGACAAGCTTGGCTTAGGCTATAGTGTGAGTGGTGCTCCTTGGTGCTTTTAAGTCTTGGAGCCCAATGGCCTATTTCTCTTGGGGTCTCTGGTTACCGTGTTCTTGGAAATCGTTTCCCTACATATAACCCTTTCTCACTGTTTACCCTTTTGAAATTTCTTTCAATTGTTGATTTCCAAGTAATGTATATAAAATAGCAACTAACTGTTTTCAAGAAATGTGATGGTTAGCTGGGCTCAGTGGTGCTTGCCTATAATTCCAGCTGCTGGGGAGGCTGAGGAAGAAGGTTTTCCAGAGGCTAGGAATTTGAGGTCAGCTTGGATAACATAGTGAGATCCCAAGTCTATACATATATATAAAAGGAATATGATGTTTAGCTTAGGGAAGAGGTATAAAAATGTGGGGGAAAAAAATGTGCATTTTAGCATTCTTGAAATGCAATATTGTTTCTCTCTCTGAACACTGGTGCTATAGAAAGCTGACCCAACTCACCTTTAAATGTCTATCATCTTCAAGGCAACAAGATATTTTAATGGAAAGCAGGCACCCTGGACGAGGCCCTAGACTTACCTGTGTCACTAAGAGTCACATAACTCTTTTGGGCCTCAGTTTCATCATCTGTAATCTGAAGGAATTCGGCTCCAATGCCCTTCAGATTAAACATTAAATAATTACTGGAAATAAGGAGTCCTAAAATCTTTAACACTGCATTAAAGTACCTGTATAGCTGAATTTTAACTATAAAATTTCACATAGAAATAGACTTGCATTTTTCTTGGTGGGGACATAAATAATATTAATCCACACTAAAGTAATCAGATCACTGCACAGGCTCACCTCCCATTTTGCTGTAGAAATGTGTTTAAAACACAACGTAGCTATCACCTATTTTCCATATATACTTCTCTCTAGCTAGCTATATTTAAATTATGCATTAAATTCAGATTGTCACACACACAGAAAAAAGTATTTTAAAAATCATATCTTAATTCAAAACATTCTCAAATATATAAAGTTAAACTACATGGAAAAGCTTAAAAGAAAATTAAATATTGGGTCTAATTGTAAGAATTATTGAAGAAATGTGGGACCAACACAAGAATGAATTCTCTAACTAGTAGCCAGTCCCAACTTCATGCAAAAGCCACAGATATTGCAGACTATTTATTTACTTTTCCCTTGAGTCACCTTTCAGGCCACACAGAGTCCGTGGCAGGTGGTTGCTCAATAGACTTTCTGCCTTTCCTCCACCCTTCCCTGGTTTCCTTTTTACCCTTATCACTCCCTTCTCCCTAGGGCTCAGTCCATTTTGTAGGCACTAAGTGGCCAAGGCCCCAGGGACCTCTGGCCTTGATTGGACAGAAAGAGGTTGCTTTTACAGTCTTCCCAAGGGTGCAGGCTTAAGTCTTTTTAATTCTTCAAAATGGGACATTTAAAATATAGCACAACCCTTTTCGTGCCGTATTTTATGGCATCACAAAGCTGAACAGCTAGAGCAGAGGCACTAAGGTAGGAGGTCTTGATTTTAGATAACCTGATGACTGCCTAGGTGATGATATTTTTGTGAATAATTTCACAGGAGTTCTTTGAGCTTCTTGTATTTGGTTGTCTAGATCTCTAGCAAGGCCAGGGCAGTTTTCCCCAATTATTTCTTCAAATACGTTTTCCAAGCTAAAATTTTTCTTCTTCCTCAGAAACAGCAATTATTCTTAGGTTTGGCCATTTAACATAATCTCAAATTTCTTGGAGGCTTTGTTCATTTTTTTTTTCTTTGTCTTTGTTGGATTGTGTTCATTTGAAAGCCTTTTCTTTGACCTCTAAAGTTCTTTTTTCTACTTGTTCTAGTCTATTGTTGAAACTTTCCACTGCATTTTTTATTTCCCTAAGCAAATCTTTCATTTCCGGAAGTTATGATTGTTTTTTCCTTATGAAAAATTTTTTTATTGATGTCCTGTATTTTTTTTTTTTATGTTTCTTTAAATTAGTTTTCAGCCAACTTACCTTTCTCTGGTATGTCCTTGAGTGGCACAGTAATCAGCCTTCTGAATTCTTTGTCTGGCAATTCAGAGATTTCTTCTTGGTTTGGATCCATTCCTTGGGAGCGAGTGTGGCCTTTCATGGGTGTTATAGAACCCTGATTTGTTGTATTACTAGAATTATTTTTCTGGTTTCTTCTCATTTGGATAGGCTATTTCTTAAAATTGTTCTTGAATTTATTTTGGCTTGAATTTTTTTTTAAACTTAAATTTATTTTTTGCCTCTTAAGGATTAGACGTTAATGTTTATTTTAGCCTAATTTAATTCTTGGTGCTTGTAGGGGTGAAGACTCTGTATGAGATCCTTAGTGACGGAAAGTTTTTTTGTGAGCTGGCTTTCCCTTATGCTGTTTGTAGTCCTTACATTCTTGGTGTGTGGGCGAGTTCACTGCCTCTTATGGAGTTCGAATGGCAGGTATCTCTTGAAGCTTATCTCGTTCTCTCATGGTGTACCCTTTATTTATTTATTTAACTTTTTTCCCACTGTTTTATTTACTGAGTTGATGATTCAGGCTTTAGGCCACTAGGAGAGGTATCCCTGGTTAGGCACTGGTTGTGGCTAAGGCAGGTGGGTAGATGTAATACCTGATGGTGGACTGAGGTCCCAGCCTTGATGAAGGTGGCTGGAGGAGCTCTCAATTAGATGTGCTGAGGTTTTATCAGGGTGAAGAGTGGGAGCTACCTCAGCTCTCCTACCAGGTCAGCAGGAAAGCTACTCACCGCATAGCCTCATTCCTGTCCCAGTGTTCTGGCTATTCAGATCAGACAGGCGCCTCTTTTCATCTATGGAAATGTTGATGTTCCAAGTAGGGAGGAATTGTGACTTTGCCTCTCATGCAGGCCTAAATCTGGGGTGTGTTCCTCCTGTGGGGTTGCACTCACCCTGGATTCTTCCAGAAAGGCTGTCTATAGGTGCCTCCATTCCTCTGGGGGAAGTCCAGCTGTGTCTACAGTAGAGTGCCGGGGGGAACAAGGACCCCTTTTTCAAGTCCCTACAATCACAGAGGCTGCCTGACATTTGGGGTAGAGGTGCAGACTTTCCCTACTGCGCCCAGCACGGCAATTGTGTCTCTGCTATGAGAAACTTCCCACCAGTGGAAAGATCTGGAACTCAGGGCCTGTTGTACACATTCTTTTGTTCCATAGGGTGATCCTTTGATGTAGTGCTCGCCCCCTTCCCTTAGAAATGGGACATCCTGAGAGCTGGGCTGCAGTGATTGTTATTTCTCTTCTTAGTCTAACCACCCAGCAGGACTACCAGGCTCCAGGCTGGTGCTGGCAAATGTCTGCAAAGAGTCCTGTGATATGACCAGTTTTCAGGTCTCCCAGCTGTGAATACCAGTACTTGCTCTGGTGGAGGTGGCAAGGGACTGAAGTAGACTCTGTGAGAATCCTTGGTTGTAGATAGGTTTAATGTGCCAGCTTTCTCAGATGCTGGTTATGCTAGCAGTGAAGTTGTCATGTGGACAGACTCAGGACCTCTGCTTAGCCAGGATGTTACAGGCAGCAGTATTAGCTGTTCTTTTCTTTTTCCTGGGATCAGAGTTATTCTGTCATGAGTTGCAGTAATGGCCTGAGTTGGTCCGCCTCCAGCCAGAAGGTGGTGTATTTAAGAAGGCACCAGCTGCAGTAGTAACAGTGGGATTTAAGCTTTCCCTAAATTGTCCAAGAGAGGTATTCTGGTTTCTCAGGAGATAGTTGAGTCCATAAAGCCCTCAAGAGTTTATGTCTTCTCTACCAGGGCAGGTAGAGAAATACCATCAAGTGGGGGCAGGGATAGACTCTCCTTGGACGGGTCAGACTCTCCTTGGGTGGGGCTTGCTGCAGCCACTGTTGGAGGTTGGGAGGTGTGGTTCTCAGGCCAATGAGGTTACCTTCCAAAGGGGATTATGGCTGCCTCTGCTGCGTCATATAGTTCATCAGGGAAGTGGCAGATACCTGGTAGCAAAAGGCCTCACCCAGCTCCCACGCAGTTGGCGAGGCCAGTCTCACTCCTGCAGTGCTCTGCTAACAGAGCTGAGTTTCCATCCAGGCAGTCTGCGCACACTGAACTCAGACCTGCCCCAGGCCATAGGCTTCCCTGCTGAGAAAGCAAGCACAACTTTCAGGCTGCACCCCTCCCTGTCTGCCCACAGTGTTGGTAGCTCCTGCACTCTTATCTGCAGCAGTTTCCAGTCACCCCCCAGATTCTGCTTAAGAAAGTTCATGCCCAGTGGAAATTATTATAAAATTCAGTTGGAAACTTCTTTCCTCCCATGACCCCTCCCTAATTCCACTGGCTGCCTTCCTTGAGGCGCTCTGTGAGATACAGTTATATACATTCCCTGGGCTCAAGCTAGAGACTGGAGTGCCTATAAGGCTTTTCCCATTGCTGCTACTGCTATATTTCGCCCAGATACCTAAATCCATGCCAGCTCTAAGTTAGGTTAATTCCTTCTCCTGTGATCTGGATTTTCAGATTCCCTAGTGGAGACGTGGGTTCAGAGGCAGGTTTTCTCCTCTCACACTCTAGGAACTCAGTTTTTCACCTGTCTCTCAGAATTTGCAGTAGTGTGCCACTCCTTTCAAAGGATCTGTGAATTCTTTTGGTGTTCCTGTTAAGTTCCTGTGGTGCTTCTTGGAGCAAAAGTTCATGATGTGAGTCTCCACACACTGTTCTGTCTGAGCAAGTGCAAGATGCACGTTAGCCTGTCTGCCTCCTATCTGCCATCTTCCTCTTGTCTCCTTGATGATATTATTTGATTTCATGTATACACTGCCTGAAATTCTATGGTTTCATGTAGTCAAAAAATGTTTTTCCAAAATTAAAACCCAAAATCATGTAGCAAAATGTAAACATGAAGTTTAATTTGAATCAGCTGATATTTTTTGGACCGTCACAGAAAAAAATAAATTAAGCAAACTTCCTCAAAGCTGTTCATTTCTTTCATTTTTGTCTCATTTGCTGTTTGACCCAGTGCCATCTGGCATCCACATTCCTTGTTCTCCTCACACAGTCCTCTCCAGAGACACAAATGACCCCCTAGTCACCAGATTCTTCTTTGACCTTATTCCCCTCGGTCTTTTCATTTTTGATAGGAAATGTCTGTTTAGTAAATGAACATTTGGTTTTATGATCTAGTTAATGTATGTCTTTCATACTTCCTAAAAAAACAGGCATTGTGTTAATAAATAACATATAATGCTAACAATATTATAGAAAGATTCCATCCTGCTGACAAAAAGAATACCACATTAATAAAGTTATTTCTGTCCTAGGGAAGACCAAGGCACATATTTTAAAACATTCACTAGAGCCTGAGATCATACTTAGGGCTGGATGACTTGTGGGAGATGGAAGGGGTAGAGGGAAAAGGGCAGTTCCTACACAGCTGATTTCATAGGGTATAATGTTTTCTTACAGGTACCATATGCATGCAAGTGTAACAGGGTTTTGGAAGAACTTACCTGGGAGCAGCATAAATCAGAAGAAGACAGCATATGCATTTTTAAGATTTGAGTTTTTTTTTTAATGTGTATAAAAATTTTGCTGATGTACTATTATTCCTCAAGTTATGTACCTTTTATTTCCCACTTTAATAACTAACTCAGAAATTTCAAATTTCTCAACCCTATAAGTAGCACCATTGTCCTTCTTGTCATGATGCTCATATCCTCAGGACAATCTTTTGTCTTGCTCTTATTTGTCACTTACCATCTCCTGTTGAATCTATCCATTTGATCCCTGTAATCCATCATACCTCTTTCTTTTCCTAGTGCCACTACTCCCAGTTCAGAGTCACAGAAGGTTGTCCCTTTTGATATCACCCACTCATTCATCTACTCTTTATGGAGCTTCTCCTTTATCCCTTTGTCAGAGACTAGGGACACAAAGATGAATGGCTTCCTTGCCCTCAAGTAGTCAAGTCTAGTGTGACATAGGCTTATCAACAAATATTCACAGTACCGTATTCCTAAAACTGTTTTGAAAAAAAGTCACTATATCATCTTCAGATGATGTGCTTTTATTATTCCCAGCTATAAACACTAGAAAAGTAAACTAAATAACTAGCTGTAGTTTGCCTTTTTCTGGGTTTTCTTTTACCCAAATTAACAGTATAAGCTTAGATGTCCCTTCAAAACCTAAACCTGCATTCTCTAATTTCTGTGTCACCTTTGGTGCCTAGAGCTTTCATTGACACGTGTCTGTTTTAGAACTAATACACTTCAAGAACAACATTCTTCTCTCTGGGCAGTTCCGTTATTTGTCATGAAAGATCTGCACATTCAGATCTGTATTTGTATTTGTATCTGTATATACTTCCTAAATTCAGATTTAATGGTCTGACTTTCCTTCTGATGAACAGCCGCCAACCCGTCATCCCCAGACAATGAATGGAAACAGTTGGTTCTGTGGATCTTCTTCCTAAATCTATTGAGGAAAGAACGTTTTCAAAGTAAGGAGTGAGAAGGAAGATGAATTGTTTATGGGAGATCATGACATAAAAACCATGTTGTTCTGTTTTACTTCTAGCTACAAGAAAACACATGAAACCCTGAGTCACGCAGGGCAGAAGGCAACTGCAGCTTTCAGCAATGTTGGAACGGCCATCAGCAAGAAGTTCGGAGACATGAGGTACTGTGGGAAAATACTATGCGAACAGTGCTAAGCCCTTGGCTTTCCGTTTGAAGGGAGCACTAGCTATCAGCTGGTCATCTCAACATATGTATTTTTTTTATTATAATGGATAAAAATGTTGAGACTCTGTCTCAAAAAAAAAAAAAAAAAAAGGAAAAGCTTTGACACTGAGAGGCAAATATCTGTCTATCTTTATACCCTTGGGTACCTATTATACCCAAGAAAACATATTTTCCCATGTTTATAAAACTGGTTCTCTTCATACTGTGTTGAAATCTTTCACTTGAACCCTGGGAACTCCAGCATGATACTACTAACTAGAATAGTGCCTCTGCATCTTTAGGAGACCTTACAAACACCTCTGAAGCTTGTTTAAAATATGTATTCTTAGGTTGCACCTCTCAGAGGTTGTGCTCAGTAAGTCTGGGGTGGAGTCTCGGAATCTGCATTTATAACAAGCTTCCGAATAATCTGAC
The DNA here is from genome assembly GCF_043159975.1 of Macaca nemestrina. NCBI lineage: Eukaryota > Metazoa > Chordata > Mammalia > Primates > Cercopithecidae > Macaca > Macaca nemestrina. Next base: position 29,858,722 of record NC_092129.1, read on the forward strand.
TTCAGAGGGTCAATTTATGAGGAAGACAGACATAACTTAGTTCACCTTAGGTGAGTTCTCACTGATAAAATGGAGATAAGAATAACAATGTCGGCCGGGCGCGGTGGCTCAAGCCTGTAATCCCAGCACTTTGGGAGGCCGAGACGGGCGGATCACGAGGTCAGAAGATCGAGACCATCCTGGCTAACACGGTGAAACCCCGTCTCTACTAAAAAATACAAAAAACTAGCCGGGCGAGGTGGCGGCGCCTGTGGTCCCAGCTACTCGGGAGGCTGAGGCAGGAGAATGGCGGGAACCCGGGAGGCGGAGCTTGCAGTGAGCTGAGATCCGGCCACTGCACTCCAGCCTGGGCGACAGAGCGAGACTCCGTCTCAAAAAAAAAAAAAAAAAAAAGAATAAAAATGTCATTGGACTATTACAAAAGTAGCAGAAGAAACCCTGACATGTATTATGCACTCAAAAAATAGTAGTTTTTATCTTTAAATGACCTGCTTGGTTACAAGATGGTAAAAATTAGGGAGAGGATATTAACAGAAGCCCACGGTATTTCATAAATTGTTTTTCCCAGCAGTGAAGAATGAAGCATATGCAATATGTTGACATTCATATTCAAACACTAATTGGGTATAATGTCAAGGCTGTATTGACTGCCTTTCCTCCTGTTTCAATGTGGCTTTGTTTAGTATAGTGGATGGCCTATTTTCCAGGACTTCCAAACTTTCCATTTGTTATTACCCCATGTAAAGGATACAAAATTTTCATTATACACTGTGGCTAAAAATATTGGAAAATGTAGTCTATGTTGCTAATCAAATACAATCCTGAAATATTTTGAAGAGTTTGAAAATTTCAGAGCTTTATTTTCATAATATTTTATGTGTATATTTCTCTCAAACTATATCTAACACTTGTATATAAATAACTCTCTGTGAAAGCAACAAGTTTTACAAAGATTTTTACTTTTAAATTATGCCAAAGCAAGTAATATACATAAAAGTCATTTTAAAAGTGTTTAAGCTTCATTTAATAAAAGCCCTTAAATGAGAAAAATTAGTAAGCTTTGATTTTTTGGTCAAAAACTAATGTGCCAATTTGTAAATATGGGGGATATGTTAAAATTTGGTCACAGACCTTTTATTTTAAACTTCTTTTTGGTTAAAAGTGTCATATTAGTCTACATTTTTATTAGTTATATTATAACATTTTTGTGCATTCTGATAACAAATTTCTGAATTTATTCAAAAACATCACCAGCAAAATTCAAATACCTTGGAAGAAAAACAGCACCTCTCAGTTTTTCTTTAAAATTACTCCAAATTAATATTTACAGATTTTGTAAAACCTAGAATTTGGGCCTTTTAATAGTTGGAAAAAAAGAAGCATTATGTTAGGATTTAATTTGTATGTTTTGTAAAAATTAGTTGTATTTTTCTGAGCTAAGTAAGATTCTCATTTTAACCTGATTGTCATGGAATTTTCCACTCCCTTTCTCCATCCGTAAAGTAACATTGTTAATACCCACTTAACCAAAATGTTTCCTGTAAAGTTAAAATGAGGTCACACTTAGGAAAGTACTCCGAAGAAATCCAAGTGGTTGGAATCATTTTTCTAATAACATTGGCATCTTCTGGGAACTTCTCGATTAATTTGTTCAAACTGTGATCCAGTGGGGACAAAATGTTTGGAGAAGGCATGTCATTTTATTACAGTGCAATCAATGTTATATACTTATAGGAATAGCAGTTAGAAGCAAAACCTGAGTTGGTAAAATGATTTGTCAGAGACATTAAAAAGTATAATCAAGACCGGTAAATGAAGCTACCCCATCTCTGCCCTGGGGCCCTTGGAAGGGGACCACCAAGGGCAGTGCGGTGTTTCCCCGCCTACTGTTTGCTAACTCTGCTCCTGCTCTTCTCTCCTGTGCTTCCCGGCTTCAGGTCTCACTCCATCGGGTAAGCGCCACGGGGCTGCATGTGGGGCTCTGCCCATTGCCTTGCTGCCTCCTTGCTTCCCAGGGCTCCCTGTTTCTTTCACCCTGTGCCTGAACCAACAAAACTACGCTCTATTTTCCAGAGAGTGTCCATGACCAGGAAGATAGTTTATAGGGCACTTAATACATTTGAACTTATTGAAGTATGTCTGTATCTCATTTCTGAATCATTGACACCATCTCACTAGCTGAACAATCTCTCAGGAGTCTCTTTCTCTGCACCATTTCTTCCGGTGTTGACAGAGGTCCATAGAATTAAAAGAAGAAAAAACAACGTGGAGATTGAAAGTTATGTATGTTTTCTAAAGCTTCTAGAAAGTAAAGTTGAGAAACAGAAACAGATTTTCTGTAGATTGTCATGTTTCTGTGAATTTCTTGTACCTGTAATTTGTGTTGATGTTTCACCTTCAACTTTCTGTGCCTTCTGAAGTTGAAGGGAAGAAAGGCTACTGGAAAAGTGCATATGTTAAGAAGTTTGTGATTGGTAGTCCCAAGTCCCCAAACTAAGCCTTCTTTTAGCTGGAATCTTATTATACACTTTTATTTTTTAAATTTTTTCCTGAGCAAGTGGTCTATGTTTACAGAGATACACCAATTGGTAATGCAGATTAGGCTCTTTTAGTGATGCTTTTTAAGTGTAATTTCTGAGGAAATATCTGCCTAATAGTTTCTAAATCGAGTGTCTAGGGTAAGACCGTAAGTATCCCATGAATTTCTTTGTCCTTTTCTTTCTGTGTTCTAGCAAAGTGCTACCCATACTAATGCCCTCAGTGGATATTATCAGTGAAGGGTGACAGATTTGGTCCCTGAACTATTAGCTTCTTGAGAGAAGAGAAAGCAGGAGTGCTGTTGAAAAGTGTGAGGTGGGAACCAGCACTAGGCCAGGAAAATGGACCCATTGTACTCCTCCCCCTACCCAGCCTGATTTCTGAGTGGAACTCAATAGAAAGTAACAGGCAATTCACCAGAGGGAAGATGAATCAGCTACTAGGATTCATAGGATGAGAAGTCTAAATCTCTTAAAATTCTCAGGAATGTTTGTATTTGCACCAGATGTTCTTGACAATCATCTGGTACAAATCAATCATCCTGACAATCAAACCAGAATGGATGCAGAAGTCCCTGCCCTCACATTGGCCTATGAGAACTGTGTTTGCCTGGCATGTGCTTCCTTGAAAGTCTTATGTTAACTTCTTGCTTTCCTCTGGCCAGTTTCTCTACCATGGAATGATTAGCTTCTACCTGCCTGGCTCTATTTCCTGGGTACTGCCTTTTGCTCCTTACTGTCTTCCTGAGCAGAAGGGAGTAGAGACCTAGGCTGGGCCTGGAGAAGATGCTCATGGGCTACTGGGCTCACCTGGGAGAAACCAGACATTCTCAGATTTCCTGGCAAAAGGAGGCTGCAGAAAGTAAAATAATATGCAACTGTGGATCCACCATCTACTTTTCATTTATACCCTTGAAAGCTGACTATGCCCATTATACCCAACAAAAACAAATATCATCTTGGTTGGATGGGCAGGGAATATTTCAGATATTTGGAATTGCTGTTTTAGAACTATAAATAGGGAGTTTTTCGTGTACTTATGTGTGCTCTCTTCTTTTTTCTTTTTTCCCCTTTAATCTGCTTTTGCTCTGAAGCTACTCCATTCGCCATTCCATAAGTATGCCTGCTATGAGGTAATGTGTGTAAAATATTTTATGTAATATTAATGTGGAATGTGTTTAAGGTGTTACTTTATTTATATTTACTTATGGGGTTCCCCTGCTTTATGCGAAAGGAAATTGCTGATGGTCTTCAGAAGAAAAGGTTGACAATTCTGTAGAAGAATTGTGTAGCTTGGGCTTTTGACCAGACATCCTGGCTTAAATCTAGCCTTTCCTGTGTGACTCAAGGCAAGTGACCTAACCTCAATTTTTTTATCCATATATTACAAGAAATAAGACCGACTTCATATGATGTTTGTGAGGCATAAACAAAGGAACCTACATAAAGCACTTAGCACAGTGTCTGAACATGCCAAGCAATCTTGCAAAGGTAACCTTGGGTTTCTCATTTCAGCAGAATTAAATGCCAGCCTGGGGGAAAGTTTAAATGAAAGGATTGAAGACTAAGAAGGCTAAAGTTCTAGAAAGGATATCATTAGGATTTTTTAAGGTAGATATTAAGGTGAGATGTTTGTTAAACAATAAAATGCCAGTATAATTACTGACCAGATAAAAACTGGTGAGAAAGACATTCCTCACTTCAAGTTTGCATGGCATAGTGATGCAGTCAGATAAAATTAAACTAATAGCAAGACAGGAATGAGTGTTAAATTGAAAATCAGAAAATGCAGGCTCTAGCCCAGCTCTGCCAAGGATTAACTTTCCACTCATGGAAAAATCACCTCAACGGTATCAGCTTCATCATGTTTAGAATAAGAGGCTATAACCAGATCAGCTGCTTGCCAAAGGTGCCCCTCCACCCACTGAGCCCTAAGGCTGCCTAGAGATGAAGCCTTTGGGATCTTCCCCCACTTCAGTCAGACCTATGCCTCTTCTACCTGCTTTATATTAATGTTCTGGTTTGAGTGCATTATAGAAGGAGTTCAGTTACTTTCAAAAGTTTGAGACCGCTGAAGCCAGATTCTTTATATATATAATCTTTTCCTCTGTTTTTTAACTGTCATGAAACCAAATTCTTCCTAGGGTCATTTGCAGTGCTAAAAGTTTGTACATCTGATCAAATCTGATTAAAGTTGTACATCTGTTTAAATCTGATTAAAGAGTTTCTCCCTGTTCTCCAGCATGTATCCTAGTATAATTTAATTAGATGAATGTCTATTTTATTATATTTTATGAAGGAAGGCTCTTCTGCACTGGGGTTATGTGGTTAATTGGTTGATTTGGAAATTTAACCACAGTATTTAGTTCTCTGTATTTGGTGGTAAACAGAGAGTACAGATTCAAGATTGCTTAGTTCATCTTTGAATGGCTTGCTCTCCCTAGCATAAGAATACCCAAGGTGGGTAGTGGAACCTACAGCTCTGTTCCCCTTTACCTGTCAAATTTTGAATCTGGGTGTCAGAAGACGACTTGGAAAAATTAACATGGTTTTCCCCTGTGGACCAGGAATTCATCTGGTAGTGGCTTATGGGTCAAACGCAATCTGCATGAGCTTGCCTGAAACTAACTTGAAAAAAAATTATTTTGCTTGTCTAACATACACCCATGAACCATTTCCTCACTGTGGGCCTGTGTAACTGATGGATGACAGGCAGTCATGTGTGCAGGCTTGGCCAAGTAAAATCTGCAATGGAAATGAAGTGCCAATAACTATATACTTTTTGAGTCGTGCAAGTATAATTTTACTAATATTTCATCATGAAACAGGATTATGGAGAATCACTCATAGGAATTTGACTTGTGTTTGAGTCATACACAAAATGTGATGCCATGTCAGGACCCTCTGAACTCACCATTGTTAATCTGTGCAGCCTGAATGCAAGTACATTTCTGACCCTGTGGAGCACCAAAGACTCAGCAGACAATTCCCAAATTCACTCATGAACATCTATGTTCATTGCCTTTTAGTGGTATAAGAGTGATACTTCATTCTGCACCATACAATAAAACCTATATTCTATAGCCGTTCTCCTTTATAAAGTTTTTCTAGGCCATTCCTCTTATTTTACTTTTTTTTTTTTTTTGCACTCAAGAGAGAATAACAAGTGCCTTATTAATTCAACATTTAGTTGAATTATTTGATCTGAAAATGATGGCAGTTGTTGCTGCTGAAAGCTGACATGGATACAATATTTAAATACACTGAGTTCAGTTCCTGTTTCTTTAGTCGGAGTTGACATTTTTAATGGTAGTCATATCATTAAATTATATTATGGGGCCAAATCCAATATAGAACACCAGAAAGCACCAAATGAAGTTTTTAAGCTTAAAGCAACAAAATGATGTATAGGTTATTTAACACAATGAATGAGTCACAGATAAAATGTCATTAGGGACCAGGCACAGTGGCTCACGCCTGTAATCCCAGGACTTTTGGAGGCCGAGGCAGGTGGACTACCTGAGGTCAGACTTCGAGACCAGCCTGGCCAACATGGTGAAACCCCGTCTCTACTAAAAATTCAAAAAAAATAGCTGGATGTGGTGGTGGGGACCTGTAGTCCCAGCTACCCAGGAGGGTGAGGCAGGAGAATCGCTTGAACCCTGGAGGCACAGGTTGCAGTGAGTCAAGATCACACCACTGCACTCCAGCCTGGGCGACAGAGCAAGACTCTGTATCAAAAAAAAAAAAAAAAAAAGAAAGAAAGAAAGAAAAGAAAAAAGAAAAAGCCGTTAGGCTGCAAAGGTTCTGTTTGGTAAGAGAATAAATAGGTGTATCCTATTTGGTAGAAAAAATAACACATGCTAATAACACCATTTTCATTGGGTGTTAGGTAGGTAATGGGTATGTTTCATCTTAAAATAATGAAAGCATTAACTTTCCAAAACACCACTTCATGTAAGTTGTCAAAATGATTATTTTTCTAAGGCATGGAAAAGAAAAAATATATGAACATTTTTTTCCTTGCTCTATTTCTGAATTGTCTCACATTTGCTGAAATAAATAACTTTAAATACTGCCAAGTGGCAAAACTCAAACATGACATTCTTCATATGGATTTTCCATTGCTTACTAAAAATCCTGAGTCAGGAAGAGGAGTGTTGTGATAGAAACAATAAATGCTAAATGAAAACTTAAGGTACCTATTGCTCCACTGGCTCATTGGAAACGATTTACAGTGTACCATGGAATTATTACAGTTGTGTCATTGCCAAATACCATATTATTTACTGTATAGTTGAGTATCTGATCATTTTACCTAGAAAAACTCCATGTCAGGTTATGGTTTCTGAACCTAACCTAACAGAAGTAACATACATTTTAAAACGTGGTTGGTGTACATGGCAAGCTGACAGGTAGCTCTGTTGCAGAGGCCATGTTTACAAATATGAGCAGAAAACCAAACAGCATGGTTGCTAAGACAGCTAGGCCTTTGGAGCTGACCTCTCTCTTTTTGTTATTTTAGGAATTCTCCTACTTTCAAATCATTTGAGGAGAGGGTTGAGACAACTGTCACAAGCCTCAAGGTACAGATGAAGTGAATTCTGTGTGAGTGGGTCCATTGACTCAGGACAGCTTAGCCATTGCTGCGGTTAAAGTTGAGGCAGGGCCAAGAAGGCAGACTTGCATCAAGTCAGACCTTTTCCTTCACATATAAATCTATGAATAAAACCACTATTGAATAGTGTTACTGTATCCTTAGAGTTGTTTGTATAAACCATTCAGGGGTGAATTGTTCATTAAAGTGAATTGGGGTATGTGTTTACCACTTAATCTCTTAATGCTATCCCTCCAAAAGTAGATATGTGAGAGATGACTGTGGATAGAATAAAGGCTATATGAATTCTGAATTTAGAGTGTGAGTGAAAGTTCAATAACAGCACATAGCTTCTCTGGTTTGGACATGGAACAGCAAAAACAAACTCAGGACTATGTATCCACTACATCAGCTACCTAGACTTGTTTATAAATTCAGGTACAGAGCACAGCACAGTATGGCTATCATAGAGGGAAAAATTCAACTGAGTCACAAAATGCATTTTATAATAACACTATAATGCATTTCATCCCTGCGTGTAAATTGAAAATGTGCCTATTACAGGGTAAGTGTTTTTAAAATTCACTGGAATTATTGTTTGAGCATAGGTAAGTTTGAATAAAAAGAGTAAAATGAAATCAGTCTAGTCTTTTGAATTTTTAAAACAAGAAAAATCATTAAAACTACTAAGATTATTTTTTAAAGGTATCACTTAATGACTTAATTACATCTTGCTATCATTATCTCTATTTCATATACAATCCATTTCTGTATTTTACCATAACTGGGAAAATTAAGAATATACGTGATCTTTAACCAGATCAAAAACCTTCATATCCCATGCTGATTATTCAGCTGCCTCTGAATCCTGTGTCTCCACGCTGCTGTCACGTGTGCTGCCTGATAAGTGTATGTGAGGTTGTAAGTTATTCCTTACTCGCGGTTCCAGGTGCTCTTGTGGATTTTGACCTGGAGAGTCTTTTTCTTAGGGCAGGGTCTTTCACATAGTCTACTTCTACTTTATTAGACACATAATTAGGTGTTAAGGCCCAGGAATGAAATTATTACTCAGCATTACCGTGCCTTCATCAGTTTCATTCACCAGAAGTTTCCAGTTGCAGTTTCACCGCTCTGCATGCCAACATCATCCCTTATTGAGCATACAGGAACCAGTGGGAGCTGTTAAACTGCCCCATGGGTAGGAAAATTTTTTTTAAAGAGAGGAGCATCCAATGTTATGAACATTTCTCTTGCTAGAAGATCAAAATGAAAGGCTCAAAAATCCCAGGAGTCAGTTTCTAAACGTTTGGTTTTCAGCCTTAGACGACCCAGTGAGGACAGGTTCCATTGCTTTTCTACACAAGTTCTGACAGAGGAGAAGTTGTACTTTTTAGGTTTTCTTTAGAAGAAGGAGCTATGAAGAAGCAAAAGAAGAATAAAGAAAAACCTATTTTCATTTGCTTTTAGGAAACTCTGGTAAGCTCATGGCTCCCACAGGATTTAAGTGTTTAATCCACATGCTCAGCTTCTCACTTTTCTCACCTCACTGGGATAGAAGGTATAGCCTGCCACCTCCTTCAGATATGCACATAACTAACCCAGCCCAGCAGATACTAGCCTTTGTGAAGACCTTCTGAAAGTGATTCTATGCTTGTATGATTGTGGTTTAACAAGACACACATCCCACACACCTCCTATCTCATAGCCAAAGCCTAATTCCTCTTTTTCTGTCCACCCAGGCAATGGAGAATAGCTGATAATTATGCTTTGTGTCGAACTTCCCACTTCCTCAATAATTACAAATTTCTCAGTCCTTTTTTCCCCACTAGACTAAATAATAGATATGTATAATACTTTTTTTATATAGCTTATTTTTTGCAGTTTACTTTTGTGTTCTAAATCTCCAAAATGTCTATATTGTTCTTTAATTAAGGATCCTTAGACTGCTTTCTGCTGAGGGAATGACTCACAAATCGGTAAAGATGAGTGGAATTTCCTGCAGGTCTATGAGCTGCATTTCCATTCACATACCCGGTTTTCAATTTGATTTTTGAAGACACTGCTGATAAGGAATCATAGTCATATTTATGTTCTGTGAGAAAATAGGTTCTGCTGTAAAGGTCCACTCCTGCCATCTTCTCACACAATCTGTCATGTACCATGTGGCACTTGTACCAAATCCATGGTTCATTCTTTATACCCAATTCTGTAGTTTGTTTTTCCATGAAACACTTTTCCAATCCTATAAAATTTAGTTCTGCCTATGCCCTTACAATGTATTCCTTGACACCTCAGCTGGTGTCACCTGTATAGTCACTGAGCATGCTTTCTATTTCATCCAAAACAAACAAGCAAATGCAGAACCAACTTCTGTGAAACCACTTTTGGTATCTTCTACCATCTCCCAATGAGTCATGAGTAACTACATCTCTTCCAACCATTTTGCATCCATGTCAAGCAGACCATATTTTTAGTGCACCTATTTTTTGATAAATACATCACACAGCCTGGACCAAAACCTTAAAAAAAAGGGGGGGGGGGCCAAGTTACATTACATGTTTTGTTTCTTTTTGTATTATGAGAGATTAGGAAGCCCAACTCAGCAATTCAAATGAAATTCTATGCAAAGAATGATTATAATTTGGGGGCACAGTGACAAATACTTGTATGAAAAACAATTACGAAGAGAAGGGTCCAGGAGATTTTTATCATTCACATCTTTGCTTAAGGAGGTCCTTACCTAAGGTATTGCGGTAGGCAGTCATTAAACCTACATGGCTGGGAATGTCTTTGATTCCATTCCTTCTTTGCCAAATTGATTTCTTATAAAGCCATTCCTTCCTTCTTCATTTTACTACTCTGGTTTGAGGAAATCAAGAAACAGGGAAGAATAATGAAACAAAGCACAGAAGAAAACATCAGTAATTGTTATTCACTGAATTCAATATTGTGTGTTACTTCTATTGCAAGAGAGAATGTGAATGGAAGAAAAAAGAGAGAGGAAACTATTAATAGAGTAGATTACATGGAATTAATCTTACTTGTTTCTCTCAGGGAAGAAATAAGCATAGTGAAAAATCACACAGTGGAAACCATCCCTTTCCCCCACCAGTTCCCAGTGTTAAGATAACAGAGGGAAGGCAGAGGTGCTCTGCCAGAGGTCCACAAACTAAGCTGACCCCTTTCTTTTGAATGGTACATAAGCTGAGAATGGCTTTACATTTTTTAATGGTTGAAAAAAATCAAAATAAAAATAATTTTTGTGACATTTGAAAATTAAATTATATAAATTCACATTTCAGTGTCCATACATTAAGTCTTACTGAAATACAGCCTTGGCCAAGCCTGGTGGCTCATGCCTGTAATCCCAGCACTTTGGGAGGCCAAGGTGGGCAGGTCACCAGAGGTCAGGAGTTTGAGACCAGCCTGGCCAACATGGTGAAACGCCATCTTTGCTAAAAATACAAAAATTACCTGGGTATAGCGGTGGGCGCCTATAACATCAGCTACTCAGGAGGCTGAGACAGAAATAATTGCTTGAACCCAGGAGGCAGAGGTTGCAGTAAGCCAAGATTGCACCACTGCACTCCAGCCTGGGCCATGGAGCAAGACTCCGTCCCAAAGAAAGAGAAGGAAAGAAAGAAAGGATGAAAGAAGAACGAACGAACGAATGAACGAAAGAAAGAAGGAGGGAGGGAGGGAGGAGAAGAAAGAAAGAAAGAAAGAAAGAAAAAGAAAGAAAGAAAGAAAGAAAGAAAGAAAGAAAGAAAGAAAGAAAGAAAGAGAAAGAAAGAAAGAAAGAAGGAAAAGAAAGAAAGAAAGAAAGGAAAGAAAGAAAGAGAGAAAGAGAGAGAAAGAAAGAAGGAAAAGAAAGAAAAAAGAAAGAAAGAAAGAAAAAAGAAAGAAAGAAAGAAAAAGAAAGAAAGAAAGGAAGGAAAGAAAAGGAAAGGAAAGAAAAGAAAAGAAAAGGCATGCTCATTCACTTAGGTATTGACTGTGGCTTTTTCCTACAAGAACTGATTTGAGTATCTGTGAGTGTGACAATGTGGTTCCCAACTCTAAAGTATTTACTGTCTGGCCCTTTACAGGTATAGTTTTCTGACACCAAGCAGAGTACAAAAATTCAATATAATAAATAAATTTAAGATGCAGAGAGAGATTTTAGTGACAATTGGAGAAAAGTGTGTTTTGTAATGATGGAACTGCCTTTGAACCCTGGTTACATTTTTAAAAGGGCGGGCCAGGCAGCACGGACACACTCCCCAGTGTTGTTGGTGTCTGTGAGTGATTACTTTGGTGACAGTGAGGCATCAACATCAGTTTGGCAATAACAACATTATGTATTCTATATCTTTTTTTTTTTTCTTCAAAGTGTTTTTCTACATTATGAAAAACAATGGGAGGGAAGGCAAATGTGACTATTAATGGACTTGCACTAAGTATTTTGCATCATCAAATATACAGCAGTTTTAATAAGGAATGTTTCAAAATACTTAGCCATATTTTTAAATTGTAAGTTAATTCCTTCAGGTTTCTATTCTTAGTCAATAACAAATACACGAGAAAAAGGCCTTGTAAAACATCATAACTGCATTGTAAAGAATATTCCTACTATAAGGATGTATTAATTCCATTTCACGCTGCTGTGAAGAAATACCTGAGACTGGGTAATTTATAAAGGAAAGAGATTTAATTGACTCATAGTTCCACAAGGCAGAGAGGACCTCAGGAAACTTACAATAATGGCAGAAGGGGAAGAAAACATGTCCTTCTTCACACGGTGGCAAGAAGGAGAAGTGCAGAACAAAAGGTGGAGAGCCCCTTGTAAAATCATCAGATCTTGTGAGAAGTCACTCACTATCACGAGAACAGCATGGAGGTCACCGCCCCCATGATTCAATTACCTCCTACCAGGTTCCTCCCTGGTAGGATTATGAGGACTATGGGAACTACGAGTCAAGATGAGATTTGGGTGAGGACACAGCCAAACCGTATCAAAAGGCAGTTGTCTAAGATGATGTGAAATCACCAGTGATTAAGACTTGATCCATCTTCAACTTTCAAAGCAGAAACCAGAAATCATTTTCCATTGAGCCACTCTGACTTTTCAAAAGACATTTGTCAGAAATCCAGTTTGCCCTGCTAACTTCCAAGTAGAAAAATCTAAGTTTATGTCATGTAAGGATGTTTATACATTGTAAAATTGGAGGAATTAATAAAAAATCAAATTCCATTTTGATTAGATCAGTTATCTGGGTGAGTGGGGATAGATGTTCCAAGTCCATGGATCCGATTATGCTTCTGAAGGAATTAAAATCTTGGATGTAGAAGAGATAAAAAGAGGGTGCTAAAATAGTACAAAATTAAAGTTTGGAATCCTATCCCAGAACCCAAGTATGAATAACATTCTAGCACTCTGCAAAAGGAAACAAACTTCTGTACATTCTTTTGTCTCTAAAGATAGAAAGTATTTCTGAATTTGAAAGTAATCCAGCCTTTGGCATTCTTATAAAGACATTACAAAAATGATAGTAACAACTCACTGCATTTTTGTGGATCTGCTCATTTCAGACGAAAGTAGGCGGGACGAACCCTAATGGAGGCAGTTTTGAGGAGGTCCTCAGCTCCACGGCCCATGCCAGCGCCCAGAGCTTGGCAGGAGGCTCCCCGCGGACCAAGGAGGAGGAGCTGCAGTGCTAAGTCCAGCCAGCATGTGGCTGCATCCAGAAACCGGCCACTACCCAGCCCATCTCTGCCCGTGCTTATCCAGATAAGAAGACCAAAATCCCGCTGGGAAAAACCCAGGCTTTGACATTGTTATTCAAATGGCCCCTCAAGAAAGTTTAATGATTTCCATTTGTATTTGTGTTGATGATGGACCACTTGACCATCACATTTCAGTATTCATAGATGACTGTCACATTTTAAAATGTTCCCACTTGAGCAGGTACACAACTGGTCATAACTCTTGTCTGTGTAATTCGATGTATATTTTTCCAAACATGTAGCTATTGTTTGCTTTGATTTTTGCTTGGCCTCCTTTATGATGTGCATGTCCTTGAAGGCTGAATGAACAGTCCTTTTCAGTTCAGCAGATCAACAGGATGGAGCTCTTCACGACTGTCTCCAGTAATAGGATGATTTACTATAAATTTCATCCAACTACTTGTGATCTCTCTCACCTACATCAATTATGTATGTTAATTTCAGCAATTAAAATAATTGATTTTAATGACTTTGAATTCTTAATTTCTTTGTCTTAAAAGTTGCTAGTTATGATTTTACGGATGCAATTTTAAATCAACTTTTACCCAGGTGTGGTGGCTCACACCTGTAATCCCAACTCTTTTGGATGCCAAGGTAAGAGGATTGCTTGAGGCCAGGAGTTAAAGATCAGCCTGGGCAACACAGACCCTGTCTCTACAAAAAAAAAGAAAAAAATTAGCCAGACATAGTGTTGCTTGCCTGTAGTCCCAGCTACAATAGAGGCTGAGGCAGGAGGATTGCTTGAGCCTAGGAGTTTGAAACTGCACTGAGCTATGATTGCACTACTCCAGCCTGGGTGACAGAGTGAGACATTGTCTCCAAAAATAATAAGTAGTCAACTTTTACGCTGGTTTGGTGAACATGAGAGAGGATATGAAAATAAATATTACCTCAGCTGTCCTAGGATGTTAAAACAATCTCCAATTTTAAAATTCTCTCCCATCTACATACAGTAGTAGTTAGATAAAGGATATCCAAAAAAGAGAGAGCTAGAAAATGGGAGAAGCAGAGTTCGGCAACCCCTTTCAGTTTGTAAATTGTTCACATGTTTGAAAATGGTATTTATCAATCCACTCAGATTTCTGCACTAACTTTTATCTTCCATATCATATGTATCTCTTTTCTTTTTCTAAATGGGAACATATATTTGTTATTAGGTAGCAGGGATATAGACTTAAGATATATTTGTAAAATGCACACTGAACAGACATCCAACCTAAAAAAAAATCACTATTTTAGAAAGCCCATATAATATATACATATTTGTTAGCATGCTAATTGTTCATTTTTTGTGTTTATTAAATAGAAGTAGATATATATGACATTTTGAAGTAAAGCACATCTGAAAAATTCTACTCAAATTAATGGAGCATGACAATCTGTACAATCTGTACACCTAACCGAAAACCAAGGTGGTTCAGGACGACATCATCTCTGATGCCTGGAATCTTAGCACAGGGAATGAGGCTGTAAACTTGAACCACAGTGGATGAATGTAAACAAAGAAGGCTCACTAGCAGGAATGCTGGAATTCTCCCATACTTGTGCTTCCAGTCTGTTGGTTGAAGCAGAGGCAGGAAGCCAACTCTGCCGAGCTGACTCGCAGGCCGTGCTGGCCCGACCACCACAGCACGCAGGTACTCAATCTCTGCGCCCAATCTGTAGTTGCCTGTTGAGTGTGAAGTGGCCAACTTGTGAAAACTCCCTGCCACCTTCTTTTTTTTTTAACCATACTCGGCACACCACATTGTATTAGATAAAGTTATGGTACTTTAAACAAATATCTCCATTCACCAACCAGTTTCTGCACACATTAGTCTCAGCCTTACAATCTGAAAACACAATATTAGAATTGGATAGAAAAACAATCAAGAAAACTTAGTGGTAATATCTTAAAGCCTCCAACATATTTTAGCTGTTTATTTTATTCCATTCATCAAAATTCTGATTTCATTAGTTTGGAAAGAATCTTATTCACATCATCTCTATTCATCTAAAAGCTTTTCATTATTCACTCTGACCTAGATGTGATATTCATAATGGTCATGGCATAAGTAACATTTTTTCTTTTTGTCATAAAATGTGTGTGAATAACTCAGATTAGATAAATCAAACACTTGTTGGTAGGTGGGCAGTCTTGCCTAGTTTAGGCAGTGAGCCTACTTTTAGCCTCGGGAGCATCACTAAGAGCTGTCTGGTTCTCCCTCACCATGGGTGTGCAAGCTCATCCTGATGCAATTGATTGCTGAGCTTCTCAATGACATCTAGTGGGGCTCAGTTCACAAGCCGTAGTTTAAAATGTTTCACAAGTCCTAAAAAGTAATTGCACACAATGAACATAACCTTTTATGAACAAACCAAAATGACTTCAGGTCAACACCATGTGTGTATGAAAGGATACCTCCACAGAAAATGTACAGTTGACCCTTGAACAACAGGAGTTTGAACTGTGAGGGTCCACTTATGTGCAGCTCTTCTTCTGCCTCTGCGACATCTGAGACAGTGATACCAACCTCTCCCCTTCTGCAGCTTACTCAACACGAAGACAATGAGGATAAAGACCTTTATGATCATCTGCTTCCGCTTAATGAATAGTACATATATTATCTCTTTGGGTTTTTTTTAACATTTTCTTTCCAGAGCTTACTTTATTGTAAGAATACCATATGTAATGCATATAGCATAAAAATATATGTTAATTGACCATTTATGTTATCAGTAAGGCTTATGGTCAACAGTAGCTGTTGGTAGTTAAGTTTGGGGGGAGTCCAAAGTTAGAATCAGATTTTTGTTTTATTTATTTATTTATTTTTGAGACTGAGTCTTGCCCTGTCGCCCAAGCTGGAGTACAGTGGCGCAATCTTGGCTCACTGCAACCTCTGCCTCCTGGGTTTAAGCAATTCTCTGTCTCAGCCTCCCGAGTAGCTGGGATTACAGGTGCCTACCACCACACCCGGCTAATTTTTGTATTTTTAGTAGAAACAGGGTTTCACCATCTTGACCAGGCTGGTCTTGAACTCCTGACCTTGTGATCCACCTGCCTTGGCCTCCCAAAGTGCTAAGATTACAGGCGTGAGCCACCGCACCCAGCCAAGAATCGGATTTTAAAAGTGCAGGCCTAACCCCCGAGTTGTTCAAGGGTCAGTTCTTTAAATTATCAAAAATTCTGATGTAATTGTGATTACAAAACAAACTAGCTTTTAAAAAAAAGTAAGCCATTCTGAAATTTAACCATTTACCACATTTTAAATACTGTGGTATGATGAACATATTTGTAAATTTATAATGCTAACTTTATCTCACAACTCACATCACATAAAGATTATGACTATTGGCTGGGCGTGGTGGCTCACGCCTGTATTGCCAGAACTTTCAGAGTCCAAGGTGGGTGGATCAACTGAGATCAGGAGTTCGAGACCAGCCTGGCCAACATGGTGAAACCCTGTCTCTACTAAAAATGCAAAAATTAGCTGTGCGTGGTGGCGCATCCCTGTAATCCCAGCTATTTGGGAGGCTGAGATGGGAGAATCTCTTGAACCAGGGAGGCAGAGGCTGCAGTGAGCCAAGATCATGCCACTGCATTCCAGCCGGGGTGACAGAGAGATGAGACGCTGTCTCAAAAAAAAAAAAAAAAGATTACAACTATTGGCAGGTCATTTTTAGCAATGCAATCTGCATATCTTACTCTAAATTACAAATTTTGTTAGAAATCTGTTCTTGAATCATAGCAAACAGAACAAACTGCATGCTTTAGGATGTAATGTGATGATATGCCATACCATTCACAGTGGCCAGTGTGGAGGGAGCCCAGGGATCTACATGGCTCTTCTGTCACCATTCATTGCTCCAAAATTATATGTAAGCTTGAAAGTTGTTGAACATCAACCCTATCGTCCTCCTCTCACTTAGTATTCAATTTGAGTAGAAGTGGCGTGATAAAGGAAGATGGTGGTAAGGTTAAAAAGTAACTTAATATGAAATGTGAAACAACTTCTTCAAACCTGGCATTCAAATGTAACTTCAAACTATAATATTTGGCAAATATTGTTATATTTGCTATTTATGGCTACTTTTGATAACCTCTAAGCATGGTAAAATTCTTTATGCTACATTTCTACTTGACTTTCAGTTCACACCAGAGGGTATATTATGTACACACACATTATATATAAAATATATAGAATACATATATCTATCCATCATAAATTATATATATATATATAAAAAAATTAAAGCAAACCAAAAATAACAAAATCATGTCTTTCACAGAAATCATCCCATTTCACCTTTGAATGTGAATACTGACAAGTTGCTTAAATGAAAATGCTGAGTACAGAGATGCTTTTTTACAAAGCACTTCATCAGTCATTTACCCCAGAGCATGTATCACCACCACAAAGTTTTGAGGTGAATCAACATTTTCAAATACAAGGGCATTGAGAATTATGTAATAGCTGATAAAATACCGATCCATAAGGGAAAAACAGTGTCGGGAAGATGGCTGCACTTTAATCAGGAGTAAGCTGAGGTGGTGTTGCAAAACTGAACGTGTTTAGACATACTAACTGCTACCCAAGGAGGCACCTGTATCCTTTTAGGAATACAATGTCGTACCTTTATCCCTGACCATTGGCAGAACATAACAGCAGCTCTGCAAGCAGTCTCATGGGAAATTAAGGTGGTTGAGAGCCTTATGGATGGCCCCTTACAGAGATGGTGGACATTCCTGGGCTCTGGCCTATGCTGGGCCCTAAAAGTCATAAGTAGTATAGCTGGGATCCTAGTAGTGAGCTGTTGCTCTCTGTACTGTTGTGGGTTATGGATCCAGGGCTCTGCCCTATAGGCATGTATCCCTACCTGAAAGACTCCCCTCGGCCTAGGGGGTCGAGTGTAAGGGAAATGGTTGTGCTTTAGTCAGGAGTAGGCCGAGGTGGCCTTCTGGCGCACCATGACTCAGCAGGTTTGGAGCACAGGCACACAACTCCACACATTATGTAACCCTGCCACATGAGGCACATTAGGTGACCACTCACATGAGCTTGTGCTTGGCTTGGAGCCACTATTGTCTATAAAAGGTACAACTATCCTGCTGATGCTGTACATATAGCTCGCACCCAGAGAAAGAATAAAGCCATGTCGAAACTGCCTATGATTCCTTGAGTGTTTTTCCAGCTACCGATCACCCGTCCACCGGCTCCCTTCAGACCTCAGCTTGGGCTAGAACCTGACAATTGATGCTGTGAGCAGGATCATGAGGTGAGTGAGCCTTTGGTTCCTGCTGATTCTGGGTCGGCCACGTGGCCAGAACATGGGCTGTGGTACCCAGTGGCAGCTGTACTGCTCAGATGGGCTCTGTTGGAAACCTGGGCAGTGTTAGATGGGTCACGCTTCAGCGCATAGAGAAGGCACTGAAGCAGCTGGAAGCACAGAGCACCAACAAGGAGTGAGGCTTCGAGGTCTGGGTCTGTTGTCTTGGCTGAAGATCCCCACTCAGTCTGATACCGTGGAAGAGGGACCTCTGTTGTGGACTTGCTCAGTGGTCCATCAGAAGGTAGATCATGAACAACCATTGGGGCCCCAAGGGTGGGCTCAGGGACCCCCTCCCAGAGTGGTAACATAACACAGTTCATATATTGCCTACCCCAACTGAGTTGCAAGAATTAGGCAAGTAGAGCTGCCAGCGTCCAGGGGAACCCCTGCCTACCCAGATGCTTCATTTGTGGGATGAGGGAGTAGATAGTATCTCCTGTTCTGCCTCTGGGATGGAAAAGCTGGCCTCTATCATGACTCGCCTCCATCATGACTCCCCTCCTTCCTTCAGTGGTTGCAAGTGAGCAGGTGGTTAGTGGCAGGGCAAGGTGAACACACCCTGATTGAGTGGCTTTGGGCAGCCATATGGACTGTGTGAAATGACATTGGTGAAATATCTGAAACTGTGAGTAAATGGCAGTCATGTGCTGATTTGGTGCAAGTCATCTGGGCAGTGGTTATGTGGCAGGCTATGTGTGACCTGAATATCCGGGGCCAGATGATGAACGTTTACCTCTGCACCTCCGAGTGCCTTTGGCTTCCTAGCTGCTGTCCTCACCCTGTAGGGAGGGCACCGCATAAATGAAGTGACCACAGCTCTGGCGGCTCTCTGGGAAGCAGAAGGCTGTCGGTGGTACTGAGGGATCCACACCATAAAGAGGAAGGTGCCCTGCCCACAGAGGGCTCCCCCATGGGCAAAAAGGGGGCCCCAGCGAGTGACACGCTCACAGATGTGGATAGATTTGATTTTGGCCAGGGTTGACTGAGAAAAATATCAATAAGCTGCCCAATGAAGTAGTCTTAACTTTGTGGAGACAGTTGTCTCCAGAGAAGCAATTCTGGAAAACACCAAGGGGAAGAAGGACGTTGCTGCGTGACCCATTCCCTCCCAGGTGCTCCAACTCAAGGACTACTTGCTGCAGCCAGGTTGAAATGTAGCACCTTTCCTGTTTGATTAGGGAACTGGCCAAAGTGCCCAGCTTGGGGGGACACCAGATGACCAGTGGCCACATGTAGAATTAGCAATTCACCAGTCCCCCACTAACTTAGAGCAGGTGCCAGTGCTGGTAAATATTGGCACAGATTGTAGCCTTGTGTATGGGAATCAGATAAGTTTCCGGGCAATGCTGTTGCATTGATGGTTGTGGAGGCTGGTTACTGAAAGTGAAACCTGTGTCTCTGTACCTCAGCATTGGCTGCTTGGCTCCCTATTTATATACTGTGTATGTCTCCCCCAGACCTGAATACATCCTGGGGGTGGACATTTTACATGGCCTGATGTTACAAACCCCGGCCAGGGAATTCAGACTTCGAGTGCATCTGGTGAAGCTGGTGCTGCGCGGGCATAAGCATCACCAGCCTCAGGTCCTGCCACAACCCCAACTGGTTACTTCCACCCACCAATGCCATTTGCTGGGTGGGCATACGAAGATAACTGAGACAATTAAAAAGCTGGAGGAGGTGCAGATAGTGTGTGGCATCCACAGCTCCTTCAATTCCCCAGTGTGGCCAGTTAGAAAGTTTGATGGAACTTGGCAGATGACGGTAAACTATCAGGAACTGAATAAAGTAACACCCCCTTTGCGTGCAGCTGTACCGTCAATCATGGATTTGATGGAATGCTTGACAATGGAACTGGGACAGTACCACTATGTAGTGAACTTGGTCAATTCATTTTTCTCCACCAACATTGCTCCAAGAGCCAGGAACAGTTTGCCTGCATGTGAGAAGGGCAACAGTGGACTTTTACAATGTTGCCACAGTGCTATGTGCATAGCCCCACCATATGTCATGGTCTTGTTGTCATGGATTTAGTCACTTGGCAATGTCCAGAAGGGGTTCGCCTATTCCATTATATTGATGATATTATGTTAACCTCTGATTCTCTTGTAGATTTAGATGTGGCGGTGCTCCTCTCGTGACATTTGGCAGCATGCAGTTGGGCCATCAATGAATCCAAGGTCCAAGGGTCTGGATTATCTGCCAAATTCTTGGGAGTTACCTGGTTGGGTAAGATGATGGCCATACCAGAAGCTATTACTGACAAAACTCAGGCATAGCCCTGGCCCACCACAGTGAAGCAGCTGCAAACTTTTGTGGGCCTCCTGGGATATTGGTAGGCATTTCTACCCCATTTAGCTCAAATAATAAAACCGTTGCATGATTAACAAAGAAGGGAGCTACCTGGAATTGGGATGATATGGCTGAGACTGCTTTCCTGGCAGCCAAGCAGGCTATTCAGTAGGCACAAGCCCTATGGGTAGTTGACCAGGGGCACCTGTTTGAGCTGGATGTGCATGTGACCACAGATGGTTTCAGTTAGGGCCTGTGGCAGCACACAGAGTGCCTGAGAACACTAGTAGGCTTTTGGTCCCAACTATGGAAAAGAGCTGAGCTCCAACAGTCCTTGATAGAGAAACAGCTAGCAGCTGTATATGCTGCACTTCAGTCTTGTGAGAGTGTGACAGAATGGGCTACAGTCATCATGTGGATGGCTTACCCAATAGCAGGGTGGGTGCATTCATGGGTAATGTCCCCCTGGACTGGGATGGCCCAGACATCCACTTTGGCACAGTGGGGTACCTACTTGGAACAGTGAAGTTTGCTGAGTACAAGACCCTTAGCAGCAGAGTTGCAAGAGGTCTTGGAACCCATAGACCTAATGCAAGAGGCCATAGGGCCTGAGGCACCCCTAGACCCCAAGACATCACTGTTTAAGGAAGGGTAACCCCCATTCCCCATGGGGCATGGTACACAGATGGATCTAGTCTAGGATCTAATGCTGCCTGGACCACTGCTGCTGTCCAACCCTAGTACAGACACCATATGGTTTGAAACTGGGTGTGGGCAAAGTAGCCAATGGGCTGAACTTAGAGCAGTATAGATGGTGATCACTAAGGAGCAGACATCCATGGTAATCTGTATCAATAGTTGGGCAGTCTCTCTAGGCTTAACCTTGTGGTTAACTACTTGGAAAATACAAAATTGGCTAGTCGGCCACTGGCCTATGTGGAGCCAAGTGATGTGGCAAGACCTCTGGGAAATGGGTCATCAGAAAGATGTAACTATTTATCATGTGTCAGGCCATGTGCCTTTGGCCCCTCTTGGTAATGCTGAGACAGATGTCTTGGCCAAGGTCCAATGGTTAGTCGGCACCTACACAAGATGTGGCCTTGTGGCTACACCAGAAACTGGGACATGCCAGGGGCAAACTGATGTAACAGAGCAATAAGCGTTGGAGTCTGTCCCTGCCGATGCAAGATATTTGGGAGGCTCATCAGAAATGCCCTGCATGTACTCAGTCATACCCTAGATGGAGGCATCTGCCCACTGTTACACAAGTGACAATAGTTCGAGTGACCTTGACCAGGTGGTAAGTAGACTACATCGGGCTGCTGCCAAAATTGCAAGGATGTGCACATGTGCTAACAGCTGTGGACATGGTCACAGGCCTGACTGTTGTACATCTACCCTTGCAGGGTGGCCAATCAACAGCACATCCTCCGGGTCTTGCAACACTTATGTGCCCTGTATGGTTGCCCTCTGGCTCTAGAGAGTGATAGGGGAACCCATTTCACTGGACAACAGGTACAACAATGGGCACAACAAATGGACACAAAGTGGGGATTCCATGTGCCATACAACCCACAAGCTGTAGGTATGATTGAGTGATATAAAGGGCTCTTGAAGAATGGGTTATGCTTGCATGTCACACCCCTGTCTTTGCAGGGCTGGAGTTCCAAGCTGGACCTGGTGGTTCAAACCTTGCATGAATGGCCGTGGAAAGATGGCCCGGCCCTTGCAGAGGCTTTGTTATACTGGGCCACCACCCCTATTCAGTTGCAGATACACACTAAGGATGACCTCCTCTGACCAGGTATGGGGACAAACGGTAACCTTTTTTTGCCTGCCCCAACGCCCCTGAAGGGAGGGGAACAGAAAACCTGGCTGTGGCCATGGACCCTCCAGGCTCCCCACTGCTGGTGGTTGACCATTGTAGCTCCCTGTGGGGAGGGCCTACAGTATGACTTGCATGTCACTCCTTGGGCGTTCAATGCATGTCACCCTTGGTTGACTGTTCTTAGGGCAATGGCCAGGGAAGAAACGCTCCTCTGGGGGACGTAAGTACTGTCTGCATGGCCTACTATGAGCTCCTCCTTGACTTTGCTTGACTTTGGCATAGACACTGGATCCATAGGAGCCATGGGGAGCTGAGAAGGTATGGTACCATTGCCCAGGGCAGAAGCTCTTGGCAGCTGCATTGTTATCCATGGATGAAAAGTTAGCCTGTATTTTGTCTGAGGGACATGATTTACCTGTTCATAGCTGTGCCTGCTCTACCATTTTGGCCATAGGTTAACATGCTCCAACTGCATTGTAAACTGCGCCCACACCTATGCTGAGGTGACCAATGTTTCCAACTTTTGGGTCTGCACTGCCCTTCCAGCAGCAGCTGCAGATGACTTGCCTTGGCATATACATTCAGTGACTGCAGAGAACTGGACCTGGTTGGAGACTTGGGGTCCCATGGTTGACAACTGGAATGCAACATGGCAAGCTTTAGACAAAGGATGCTGCAAGATCCATGGTGCTCCCATCACCTGACTGGCCCATAGCATTTATGATGGCTAGGGCTGGCTAGTGGGGGAACACGTAGTACCCCCAGCCCAGGTGTCACAGTGCATAGAGCAACATTGGGCTTACACTACTGTGGGATGGGTACCCATCATGGCCTGTGTAAACATAACACATGTCACCATACTGAAGGTATGCTGGAACAAGCAGCCCCACCAAGGTTGGGCCCCAATGGATTTTGTGCCCCCGGGAGTTTATGGGTCTGTGGGGACACAGGGTGGCCTTATCTACCAGTGAACTGGACTAAATGTTGGACCTGGGGGTGGTCTTATGTACCTGCCACTGCTCTGTCCACATTGCCCAGACACTGCATAACTGGGAGGCACTACACTCTCGTTTCTGAGTGCGACGAGCCCCTTGGTGGTTCTACCCCTTGACAGTGACTATCCCTGGAGTGGGTGTCACAACTGTAGAAGCACGAGTTACCTCTCTTGCAGAGCACACCACTTGGGCTCTGAATTACACCCAAGTGGCCCTCCTCCTGTTAATGGATGAGGCTCATCAGATGAGAAACGTGGTGTTGCAAAACTGAATGTGCTTAGACACAGTAACCTGCTGCACAAGGAGGCACCTGTGCTCTTTTAAGAACACAGTGTTGTACCTTTATCCCTGACAATTGGCAGAACATAATAGCAGCCCTGCAAGAGGTCTCATGGGAGATCAGGGTGGTTGAGAGCCTTACTGGTAACCCCCTGCAGAGATGGTGGACATCTCTGGGCTCTGGCCTACGCCGGGCCCTAATAGTCCTAAGTAGCATAGCTGGGATCCTAGTAATGAGCTGTCGCTCTTTGTATTGTTGTTGTGGGTTATGAATTCAGGGCTCCACCCTATGGGCACGTATCCCTACCTGAAAGACTCCCCTCAGCCTAGGGGATGGAGTGTAAGGGAAATGGCTGCATTTTAGTCAGGAGTAGGCTGAGGCAGCCTTCTGGCACAGGATGACTCAGTGGGTTTGGAACGCAGGCGCACAACTACACATTATGTAACCACGCCACATGAGGCACATTAGGTGACCATTCACAGGAGCCTGTGCTTGGCTTGGATTCACTATTGTCTGTAAAAGGTTTAACTACCCCCCTGATGCTGTACATATGGCTCACGCCCAGAGAGAGAATAAGGCCATGTCAAAACTGCCTACGATTCCTCAAGTTTTTCCAGCTACCCGCCACCAGCCCACCAACTCCCCTTGGACCTCAGTTTGGGCTACAATCCGACAAACAGTAACAAATAATTCTTTTTTCTTGAGTTCAAACCACGAATAATTATTTACTCTGCATTGTAATTATAGGGTTGTCATTCAGAAGACAAATTCTAGGTAAGTGGCAGGTATCTTCTAAGGAAAACATTTTTAAGTAATAATGCTCAAATATTTATAGACATTGCTGACAGACTCAGGAGCTGTTATTTTTATTCATCTTCATTTTGTTATCTTATCAAATGTTTTATTTATAACACTATTATATTTTTTCTTTATTCCTTTAAAAGGTGTATTTCCTCAGGAAGGTAGGTTTAGGATTAATTGAAAACTCCCATTTGGCAGGTAGATGATGAACTGAGATAATGGTTAAGTGACTAGTTATAAAGTTTAACCCAGTAGAAGTTTCCAAAGTCTCTCTGTGAACTGTGTTGTTAGCTATTTATGAAAATCATGGTAGACAAAACATTGAAAATAAAACTGTGAGGCCACAGAACACCTTCTGGTTAGAAATACTTGAACTTCATCTGGGGTTATTTTGTGTGTATGTTTTCATGCCAAGGCAAAATCTCCACATTCCTAATAGATGGGGTTGTTTTCCTACTAACCATATATCCAGTAGCAGACTTTACCCTCTTTCTTCTTTTTGATACAGATCATTTACACATACATATGTGTGTTGCTTCTGAAAAGATCATGCACCTTGCTTCCTGCAGATTGGGTATCCATGGATACTGCAAAGAGTTTCCAAAGAAACGCTGCCTAGAATTTTCAGCATGCCAGCCTCAAAGGCCTTCAAATGGAAAGTGACATTTGAATTAAAGGGACAAGCATCATTGCTCCACACAAAATATGTGGCAGGTTTGTGGAAATCGTATTCCTTTTTGCACTATTCAATGTAAGAGCAGATGAGGTAGATTATTTGTCCTATAAAAGGGAGAAGAGAGGAAGAAATTGGGTTGATATATTCCCTACCTAAGGCTCAATGACCCCAGTTCCTATTATATTTCTCATCTGATGATACATGCTCTTACAATCAAAGTCTCAAGATTTATAAGTCAGGGAGAAATATACAGAGGAATACAAGTTGCATTTTTATATGTCCAAGTTTATATCTCTAAATGACAAAAAGTACTGGGAAGAGGGGAAGAGCCTATTTATTAGTAGGTTTACAAGCCTATGATTAGGAGTCTGAAGCAGTCTGCAGTGAAATTCAAAATCTGGCTCAAGAGAGAGAATCTGAATAAGGCAGCAATTTCATCCGGGGAGAGAATACATTACTAGTACATTTTCTTTTCTGGATTCTTATCACTAAGTCAGCTGAAGAATCTGTTCTTAAAAGCAATCATAATGAAATTTTCTGTTGTTCAATGAATCTGGCCTTCAGGGATATTGGTAATTAAGTCAGAATAAGATGATTTTAAATCTCCAATAAATACTCCAAAGTTTTAGGTGTTTAATATTTATTTATTTAGTTCATAAACAGGCACTGCCCCCTCAAGTCTTCATCCATGGCACTTTCATAACCGCTTCCTGTTCTGTGGCTTTAGTGCCCAAGTTATATCACATTTCTTGCTGAAGTCCAGACAACTGAAAACAAACAGACTCACATCTAGGGAAATCAACAGACCAACAATGGCAAAACACAATACAATGAAATGGAAAAATAATGTTTTTTACAGGAGTGCAGCAATTTAGAGAGTGTCTCAGGAGTGTGGCTCACTGGCAGCTGCAGCTATGTTAGCGTTTCTTTCTGCCTCAAGTTCAGAAACAAGCTGGACTATCTCAGGGTGATTGAATTTTCCTGCAAAGCAAAAGAACAGCAAAAAATACATTCCCATATTGACAAGAGAGTACATTCATTTCCCCAGCTTGATCCCAGGGTTCACTGGGGGCTCTAGTCTGTGATCTGACCCATGCTTCACTCCAAAGCAGAAGGAGATTGCAGGTCCTGGGAAGGGGCCGAAGGGGACCACTTGGCATTTACGCTCTGTCACCCCAGGTGCAACTGAGAATAAGGATGAGACTCAGGCAAGGAATCATCAATTAGGCAGAGCTAGGGGAAACTTCACCAGGCTCCTGAGTGCCTCTACCAGGAACTATGGGAAAACTCAGGTGTGAGAGCTCAGAAAGCTGACGACAATCTCTGCCCATCCCAAACCTGCAATTAAGTAAGGAGAATGAAGCACCTATATGTGAAAAGACAAGGAGGAAGATCAGAGGGGCTAGGCCGGCTCAGGATGTAAACAAGGATGCTGGTGTCTCTCTTGTAAACACCTCTACACTTCAATTGGCTGATCTGTACTGTCATCCCTGCTCCTCAGACCTCCCCAGATTTCTGCTTTGGTAGCAACCAAGCTCTAAGCTATCGTAGGTCCATGACAGCTAGCATGGGGGACTGTTCACCCCAACATCTCTTCTCTCACAGTCTGTTCTTGCCTGTGTCTGTTGTTGCTTACTGTTCATTCCACATTAAACTCTATTCCATTTATTTCCTATCCTCAACCTCTTACCCGAATGTTTCCTTCCCTTTCTTTTTAGATGCTCCACGTGAAAGGGTCAGATAAGGGTACTAACAGTGGGTTTCCCTAATGTTAACATTGGTCACTACACCGAGTAAGCCAAACTAAAACGGACTCTTGTTGAAAATGGTGTTGAGTACCTGCTGTGGAATCATAGAAGTCTTGCAGACTTCCAGGTTTGTGTTCAAGGTCTTCATATTCAGATGCTTGAAGAATCATCTCACATTGGTCTAGCTGCTTCACAAATTTGGCTTCTGCACTAGATTGGGTCTCGTACTCCTAAGTAAAGGGACAATTAAAGCAGCATGATTAGCACTGCATAATAGGGTATCCCGGGAAAATTCTGACTCTGGCACCAGAAATCAGAGTGACAGCTACAAGTACATTCTGTATCGGCCCCATTTCTCTACTGTTTAGAAATCCTTCAGAGACGCTTCTCCTGTAATTTCACAGCCTAACACCAGGACTCTATACAAGAAAGATGTGCTCTCCATTCTAAGTATTCTACCAGAATCCGCGGAAGTCTCATATATTCATCTTACGTACTTCCAAGATCTTTTCTTCCTGTTTAATACCTGTCTTCATTTTCAGATCATTATTCTTTAATCTACCTAAGTAGTTTAGATATTTTTAACTTCAAGCTGATGTTTCATCTTATGCCTCTCAAACTTGTATTTCCCTCTCCATTTCATGTCAGGTTTCCTTGTCATTTGTAAGTGAATTTCTAGCTTTATCATTTACCTTTGGTTACCACTTCACCTGGGAATCTCTCTGCTTACTTTCCACATAGGGTAGATTTAATTAAGTTTCTCTGGGTTAAGACTATTGAGGACACAGCCAAGATCTGAGGTTTACATGCACTGGTGTGTGCATGTGTTGCAGCGGGAGGGTGGTGAATGTGGTGGGTGGGAGCAGTTTTTTTACCTTTCTCTTCCCACTGGTCCCTCCCTCTGCAGTGCAGACTTCGAACAAGAAGCTCCAGGAGGTCTGCTTCTTATAGAATGATGCTTGCCACCCAACTGCAAGTCCCAATTAATACTATATAGATTCATTCTTCTATTAAGACCAAAGTGCTCCCAAATGGTTTCCCTGCCAAGTTCTTGTTTGTAATTCTACCCCAGATGTGTTCAGATAATAAACCTGTCATGGTTTCTTGGCAGGGTGATGTGATATGAATCACTTAAAGGTTTCTTAGTTTTTATTACATGCTTATTCTTATAAAGGCAGCTACTTGGATTTGATAAAGCTGAGAACTGTACAGGGGAATCATTTAAATATGGAACCAAACACACTTTGCTTTATCTCAAAGGCACTTAAAAATAATTTCATTTTATTTGTTTATTCACATTCACAGTTATATGTTTATGTTTAATAAATTCAAGTTCATGATTTCACAAAAGGAAATGGAATACTCCAGGCATAGCAGTCTAGAATTTATTTTTTTCTGTTGAAAGCTGAAAGTGAGAAAAATATTTAAAGACCATTAGGAAATACAATACATCTTATAACAAGTTCTTGTGAACTTACAGATTTCTTTTAAAAGAAATATAAATTATTGAAATTTTCTCTCAAAAAATAATGATATAGGCATTCTCCAATAAAAAGGCAAAGCACACAATATAATACTACAGACAGAACTCTAGGGGTGAGAAAAAAGATTGGCATTTGGAGAAATTATTGCAAGTAGCTCTTAATGTCAGGAAGAGTTGGGTTCAGATTTGCATTTCAGAAAGGTCACTAACTACAGGTGGATAATATCTAGATTGGAAACAGAGAGATCAGATTCTAAGACTGTAGCACTAGCAGAGATGTTATAGGAATCTGGTGTAAGATAGTAACAGTGAAAATGGAAAGAAGTGGTAGGATTTAAGAAATATTAAGGATAAAGAAGTGAACTAAAATATAAAAGTAAACGAGAAGGAAAACTGAAAATGACTGCCTAGTTTCTGGTTTGAGTAACTAGGTTCATGATAAAAGGGTCAGCAAAAGAGAAGAAACAGACAAAAACTGACACAGCAAAGAAATAGCAAAACCCAATCAAAAACTGGGGGACATGACATTCCAATCAAGTCCAAATATATGCAAGTAGAGACAACCACCTCCAGCCATAAGCCCTGCATGACATCAGCATGGGAGTAAGAGGATTAATGTCTGATGGACCTGAGAATAGGAGAATCTCAAAAGGGCCAAAAGGTTTTCTCTAGAAACCTCACATTTTAAGAACAGTAGTTGACACTGGGAGGGATCTTGCCCACTCCAATAGTGGATGAGCGCAAGGAGCTTACATCAAAGACAGCCCAGCCCTAGTGAATTTTCCAATCTGACCTGCTGGGGCTCCTTCCCAGGAGAGGGCCCACATGAGGAGAAACTGCTGGGAAGAAAATCAAAATTGAGTGGGATACAAATAACACTGATGAAAAAAAGACCCAGATAAAAAAGGGGAAGGGGAACAAAGCCAGGAGAACATCTCTAAAAGCAAGCCACCACATTTTTTTTAATGCTACATTAAAAAAAACACAACAACAACAACAAAAGCAGAAGCAGCTCTGAAGTTAAAAATGCAACTTGTTCTCACCACAAAATATAGTATGTGAGGTAATGCATATGTTAATTAGCTTGATTAGCCATTCCATATTTATATATTTCAAAATATCATGTTGTGAACCATAAATATAAACAATTTTTGTCAATTTAAAAATAAATAAAAATGAAAAAACAAAGAAAAAGAGCAACCTGAACCAAATTTCCCTTCAAAGTTCAGTAAAACTAACTGCCAATCAAAATAAGCAACAGAAAGGCAGAAAGGTCATATCCTATATAGCTATCCCATAAGATAAAAAGAATAAGCAGCAAAATAACATCTCACAGCCAATTTGTGTCAAAAAGACATATCAAAAAGATACTACATTTGGCCGGGCGCGGTGGCTCAAGCCTGTAATCCCAGCACTTTGGGAGGCCGAGACCGGCGGATCACGAGGTCAGGAGATTGAGACCATCCTGGCTAACACGGTGAAACCCTTTCTCTACTAAAAAAAAATACAAAAAACTAGCCGGGCGAGGTGGTGGGCGCCTGTAGTCCCAGCTACTCGGGAGGCTGAGGCAGGAGAATGGCGTAAACCCGGGAGGCAGAGCTTGCAGTGAGCTGAGATCCGGCCACTGCACTCCAGCCTGGGCGACAGAGCGAGACTCCGTCTCAAAAAAAAAAAAAGATACTACATTTTTAAAAGAGAACTCGAATCTGTATTTCAGAAACAGATAAAAGACATTAAGAAAATGATACAAGACGAGATTCCCCGGGCAAGATGGCCGAATAGGAATAGCTCTGGTCTGCAGCTCCCAGCAAGACCAAAGCAGAAGGTGGGTGATGTTCTGCATTTCCAACTAGGGTACCCAGCTCATCTCATTGGGACTGGTTAGACAGTGGGTACAGCCCATGGAGGGCGAGGCGAAGCAGGATGAGGCTTCACCTCTCCCAGGAAATGCAAGGACTCAGGGAACTCCCTCCCCTAGCCAAGGGAAGCTGTGAGGGGCTGTGCTGTGAGGAATGGTGCATTCTGGCCCAGATACTATGCTTTTCCCACAGTCTTTGCAACCCACAGACCAGGAGATTCCCGCAGGTACCTACACTACAAGGGCCCTGGGTTTCAAGCACAAATCTGGGCAGCTGTTTGGGCAGACAGTGAGCGAGCTGCAGGAGTTTTTTTTTCCATACCCCAGTGGTACCTGGAATGCCAGCGAGACACAACTGCTCACTCCCCTATAAAGGGGGCTGAAGTCAGGGAGCCAAGTGGTCTTGCACAGTGCATCCCACCTCCACAGAGCCCAGCAAGCTAAGATCCACTGGCTTGAAATTCTCGCTGCCAGCACAGCGGCGTGAAGTCAATGTGGGACGCTTGAGCTTGGTGCGGGTAGGGGCATCCACCATTTCTGAGGCTTGAGTGTAAACAAAGCTGCTGGAAGTTCTAACTGGGTGGAGTCCACCATAGCGCTGCAAACCCACTGTAGCAAGAGTACCTCCCAAATTCCTCCTCTCTGGGCAGGGCCTCTGAAAGAAAGGCCACAGCCCTAGTCAGGGGCTTATAGATAAAACTCCCATCTCCTTGGGACAGAGCACGTGGGGGAAGGGGCGGCTGTGGGTGCAGCTTCAACAGACTTCAATGTTCCTGCCTGCTGGCTCTGAAGGCAGTAGTGGATCTCCTAGCACAGTCTCAAGCTCTGCTAACGGAAAGACTCTCTCCTCAAGTGGGTCCCTGACCTCCGTGCTTCCTGACTGGGAGATACCTCCCAGCAGGGGTCGACAGACACCATATACAGGAGAGCTCCAGCTGGCATCTAGGGGGTGCCCCTCTGGGACGAAGCTTCCAGAGGAAGGAACAGGCAGCAATCTTTGCTGTTCTGCAGCCTCTGCTGGTGATACCCAGGCAAACAGGGTCTGGAGTGGACTCTCAGCAAACTCCAGCAGACCTGCAGAAGAGGGGCCTGTTAGAAGGAAAACTAACAAACAGAAAGGAGTAGCATCAACATCAACAGAAAGGACAACCACAAAAAACTCCATCCAAACTCCAACCAACAGCAAAAACCAAAGGTAGATAAATCCATAAAGACGAGGAAAAAACAGCACAAAAAGGCAGAAAATTCAAAAAAATCAGAATGCCTCTTCTCCTACAAAGGATCACAATTCCTCACCAGCAAGGGAACAAAATTGGAGGGAGAATGAGTTTGACAAATTGACAGAAGTAGGATTCAGAAGGTGGGTAACAACAAACTCCTCCGAGCTAAAGAAGCATGTTCTAATCCAATGCAAGGAAGCTAAGAACCTTGACAAAAAGTTACAGGAATTGCTAACTAGAATAAACAGCTTAGAAAAGAGCATAAATGATCTGATGGAGTTGAAAAACACAGCATGAGAACTTCGTGAAGCATACACAAGTATCAACAGCCAAATCAATCAAGGGGAAGCAACCATATCAGAGTTTGAAGATCAATTTAATGAAATAAAGCGTGAAGACAAGATTAGAGAAAAAAGAATGAAAAAGAATGAACAAATCCTCCAAGAAATATGGGACTATGTGAAAAGACCAAATGTTTGATTGGTGTACCTGAAAGTGACGAGGAGAATGGAACCAAGTTGGAAAACACACTTCAAGATATTATCCAGGAGAACTTCCCCAACCAAGCCAGACAGGCCAACATTCAAATTCAGGAAATACAGAGAACACCACAACAATACTCCTCAAGAAAAGCAACCCCAAGACACATAATTGTCAGATTCACCAAAGTTGAAATGGAGGAAAAAATGTTAAGGGCAGCCAGAGAGAAAGGTCGGGTTAGCCACAAAGGGAAGCCCATCAGACTAACAGCAGATCCTCTGCAGAAATCCTACAAGTCAGAAGAGAGTCGGGGCCAATACTCAACATTCTTTAAAAAAAAGGGCCAGGCACAGTGGCTTATGCCTGTAATCCCAGCATTTTGGGAGGCCCGGGTGGGCAGATCATCTGAGGTCAGCAGTTCAAGATGAGCCTGGCCAACATGGTGAAACCCCATCTCTATTAAAAATACAAAAATTAGCCAGGCGGGGTGGTGAGCACCTGTAATCTCAGTTACTCGGGAGGCTGAGGCAGGAGAATTGTTGGAACCCGGGAGGCAGAGATTGCAGTGAGACGAGATTGTGCCATTGCACTCCAGCCCGGGCTGATAAGAGCAAGATTCCATCTCAAAAAAAAAAAAAAAAAAAAAAAAAAAGGAAAAAGAAAAGAATTTTCAACCCATAGTTGCATATCCAGTCAAACTAAGCTTCATAAGTGAAGGAGAAATAAAATCCTTTACATAGAAGCAAATGCTGAGGGATTCTGTCACCACCAGGCCTGCCTTGCAAGAGTTCCTGAAGGAAGCACTAAATATGCAAAGGGAAAACCAGTACCAGCCACTGCAAAAACAAACCAAAATGCAAAGACCATCGACACTATGAAGAAACTGCATCAACTAGTGGGCAAAATAACCAGCTAGCATCATAATGACATGATCAAATTCACACATAACAATAACAACCTTAAATGTAAATGTGCTAAATGCCCCAATTAAAAGGCACAGACTGGCACATCGGATAAAGAGTCAAGACCCATTGGTGTGCTATATTCAGGAGACCCATCTCACGTGCAAAGACACACATAGGCTCAAAATAAAGGGATGGAGGAAGATTTACCAAGCAAATGGAAAGAAAAAAAAGCAGGGGTTGCAATCCTAGTCTCTGATAAAACAGAATTTAAGCCAACAAATATAAAAAAAGACAAAGAAGGGCATTACATAATGGTAAAGGGATGAATGCAACAAGAACAGCTAACTATCCTAAATATAGGCTTCATCTTTGGGATGCAAGGCTGGTTCAACGTATGCAAATCAATAAACATAATCCATCACATAAACAGAACCAATGACAAAAATCACATGATTATCTCAGCAGATACAGAAAAGGTCTTTGATAAAATTCAACACCCCTTTATGCTAAAAACTCCCAATAAACTAGGTATCGATGGAACATATCTCAAAATAACAAGAGCTATTTATGACAAACCCACAGCCAATATTATACTGAATGGGCGAAAGCTGGAAGAATTCCCTTTGAAAACTGGCACAAGATAAGGATGCCCTCTCTCACCACTCCTATTCAACATAGTATTAGAAGTTCTGGCCAGGGCAATCAGGCAAGAGAAAGAAATAAAGGGTATTCAAATAGGAAGAGAGGAAGTCAAATTACCTCTGTTTGGAGATGACATGATTGTCTATTTAGAAAACCCCATCATCTCAGCCCCAAAACTTTTAAGGTGATAAGCAACTTTAGCAAAGTCTCAGGATACAAAATCAATGTGCAAAAATCACAAGCATTCCTATACACCAATTAATTATAGACAAACAGAGAGCCAAAACATGAGCAAATTCTCATTCACAATTGCTAGAAAGAGAATAAAATACCTAGGAATACAACTTACAAGGGATGTGAAGGACCACTTCAAGAAGAACTACAAACCACTGCTCAAGGAAATAAGAGAGGACACAAACAAATGGAAAAACATTCCATGCTCATGGATAGGAAGAATCAATATCGTGAAAATGGCTATACTGGCCAAAGTAATTTATATATTCAATGCTACTCCCATTAAGCGATCATTGACTTTCTTCACAGAATTAGAAAAAAACTACTTTCATATGGAACCAAAAAAGAGCTCATATAGCCAAGACAATCTCAAGCAAAAAGAACAAAGCTGGAGGCATCATGCTACCTGACTTCAAACTATACTATAAGGCTACAGTAACCAAAACAGCATGGTACTGGTACCAAAACAGACATTTAGACCAATGGAACAGAACAGAGGTCTCAGAAATAACAAGACACACACCTACAACCATCTGATCTTTGACAAACCTGACAAAAACAAGCAATGCAGAAAGGATTCCATATTTAATAAATGGGAAAATGGCTAGTCATATGCAGAAAACTGAAACTGGACCCCTTCCTTTCACCTTATACAAAAATTAACTCAAGATGGATTAAAGATTTCAACATAAGGCCTAAAACCATAAAAACCCTAGAAGAAAACCTAGGCAACACCATTCAGGACATAAGCATGGGCAAAGCCTTCATGACTAAAGCACCAAAAGCAATTGCAACAAAAGCCAAAATTGACAAATGGGATCTAATTAAACTAAAGAGCTTCTGCACAGCAAAAGAAACCATCATCAGAGTAAACAGGCAGCCTACAGAATGGGAGAAAATTTCTGCAATCTATCCATCTGACAAAGGGCTAATATCCAGAATCCACCAGGAACTTGAACAAATTTACAAGAAAAACAAACAACCCCATCAAAAAGTGGGCAAAGGATATGAACAGACACTTTTCAAAAGAAGACATTTATGTGGCCAACTAACATATGAAAAAAAGCTCATCATCCCTGGTCATTAGAGAGATGCAAATCAAAACCACAATGAGATACCATATCATGCCAGTTAGAATGGCAATCATTAAAAGTCAGGAAACAACAGATGCTGGAGAGGATGTGGAGAAATAGAAATGTTTCTACACTGTTGGTGGCAGTGTAAATTAGTTCAACCATTGTGGAAGACAATGTGGCGAATTCTCAAGGATCTAGAAGTAGAAATACCATTTGACCCAGCCATCCCATTACTGGGAATATACCCAAAGGATTGATTATAAATCATGCTGCTATAAAGACACATGCACACATACATTTAATGGGGCACTAGTCACAATAGCAAAGACTTGGAACCAACCCTAATGCCCATCAATGTTAGACTGGAAAAAGACAATGTGGTACATATACACCATGGAATACTATGAAGGCATAAAAAAGAATGAGTTCATATCCTTCGCAGGGACGTGGATGAAGCTGGAAACCATCATTCTCAGCAAATTAACACAGGAACAGAAAACCAACCACCATATGTTCTCACTCGTAAGTGGGAATGGAACAATAAGAACATATCAGCACAGGTAGGGGAACATCACACACTGGGGCCTGCCAGCGGGTGGGGGGCAAGGGGAGTGATAGCATTAGGAGAAATACCTAATGTAGATGACGGGTTGGTGGGTGCAGGAAACCACCATGCCACATGTATACCTAGGTAACAAACCTGCACATTCTCCACATGTATCCCAGAACTTGAAGTATTAAAAAAAAAAAAAAAAGAAAATGATATAAGACATAGAAGAACAACATAAAAACAGTGAAATGTAAGATAAAAGGTTGTTTTAGAAACTAAGCAATAAGAAACACAAGGGTAATTAAATATGATAAATAATGCCTTAAGAGAAATAGAAATGGAAAAGGAAGATAAGTTTAAAAGTTGAACAGAAATGAAGATGATATAAAGGGTTTGAAATAAGGTGACAAATAGTGAAGACAGGCAAAGAAGAACCAACATACAGATACGGAAGAGTCCCAGAAAAAAGAAAAGCAAAGCAAAAGGAAAACTATACCTCAAGAAACCCTTAAAATTAAATTTTTTATAAAAAATTTCAAAGTATATATTGAAAATGCATGCTAAATACCTAAGGATATTAACCCAGAATGAGCAACATGAAGATACATTCTAATAAAATTACCAGACTTAAAAGAAAAAAAATCCTTTGGACACCTATGTAAAAAGAGTATCTGGCATTTAAGGAAAATAAAATTATGATCAGACTTCGACAGCTTCTCCATATTGTCAGAAGTTCAGTCAACTGGAGATACAGTTGCCTTAACAAGTACCCTTTTAAAAATGTCTCTCCCCATCTGTTCCTCAAAGTACAGGTGAGGCTTGATGTAGAGCAGTATAAGGATCCCGGGACCTTAAATCTTCAATCTGTTACTTCTACTTTGATATAAATAATCTGATTTAAGATATTCAAGAAAAGAAACTGGGAGCAAAGATTTTACATGCAGTGAAACTGACTTTCAAGTATAAAGAACACAGAGAAACTATTAATAACATGCAAGAAGAAGGAATACTGTTCTGTGAGCCTTTCATGAGGAATCTACTAGGCAACGAGTCTCAGAAAACCAAAACTGTTGAGAAATTGACATAAGGACTGGTGCTGAACATAACTATATGGTTACCTGTAGAAGTAAAACTAAATGCAGTTAAAAAGGAAGAGGTTATAGTGTGTAATAGTGAAATGTTTTAACAATGTAGATATAGTACAACTATTTAAAAAAATAGGGTGACTCAGGGATAGTATAGGCAAAACCATTTTAAAAATTGTTTTCAGTAATCAGAATTAATGATGGTGGTATATACAACTGTCATTCTGAGACTGGTTCATGTGTAAAGAAGGATAAAGCAAATGAGTATGTATAAAACATTCTAATGCTAGCATCCTCTCTGTACTATATAGCCAGAATTCCTGTTGTGGAAAAAAGGATATGTACCATAATAGAGAAGTGGTTAAGTAAAACCTCTGTAGTACTGAAGTTGAATTGAAAACATCAGTATGAACTCACAAGGTATTATATGTACAATGACCATCCATAATGCTCATTATGTGGTCTTGAAATACCATTTGCTATTTTAAATTAAACAAACAAAAAGCAAAACAGGAGGTCAGGGTGGAATATGCTCAAGATGAAGCTGGAACGCCCTGCCATTTCTGCTATCGAAGAAGCATTATTTCCTATATGAACTGTAATCAGAGTAGATGAGAGTGAAGCACAAAAGTATTTCAGCTAATAA
Organism: Macaca nemestrina; assembly: GCF_043159975.1. Taxonomy (NCBI): domain Eukaryota; kingdom Metazoa; phylum Chordata; class Mammalia; order Primates; family Cercopithecidae; genus Macaca; species Macaca nemestrina. The sequence continues at coordinate 29,895,731 of NC_092129.1, forward strand.
ATAAAAACAAAAATAAAATATTAGAATATTACCATTCTGAAGCCCCGAAGTATTAAGGAATGTAAGCATGAAGAAAAACTAGTCATTATGTAGTGCATGACCAAAAGAATCCAATATGCCCCCTAGTTTTGCCAAAAGGTTCCAACCTGAGTCTGATCCAGTCTGTGGATCCAGCTGCCAATCTGTATAAAATAAGAGAACAGAGGAACACGACCTGCACCACAAGTGTGCAACTGGGAAACTATGGGAAACTCTATAGGCCAAATGGTCTGGATTCAACAGGTAAATTATAAGAAAAAGAAAGAAATGCAGGGGGAGACTGTAGATTAAAGGAAATTTAAAAGACATTAAGCTTTAAAAAAAAGTGAGCATGATTAAACTAAAATATCTAGAAATGAAGAGTTAAGTGATTAAACCTTAAAGACATTCTAGGATATCTGTGAAAATCAGGGTAGTGGTTAATTTGGGTGGGGAGGGTGTTTGGATCATGGCACAGGGAAGGGCTTCTGTGGTGAATGAAAAAGTTCTAAATCTTTACCTGAGTTGTAGAGTTAGAAGAAAGTTATCTTTCTAATAATTCATTATGCTACTCTTGGGCTTTTGCATGGTTTTGAGTTTTTTATTTCTCGATAAAAGGCTTTAAAAATAATATAAATGGCAGAAGAGAACACGTACAGGCCTGAAGCTGTTGAGTCGAGGTTCCTGTGGATGATTAGGTGGAGCTGTTCGGGAGGCTGCTGGATTTACGTGTCTGGGGTTTAGGAGGAAGGTTTTTCAGTAGAATCTATGGAGCAATCAGCACATGATTGCTGAGGCACAGGAGGGGTGTGGAGAGAAAAGAAGGCTAAGGACATGGCCCCAAGAGGAAGACACAGGTTCTGAAGATGTAGGTTGAAGGAGGGGAACATTTGAAAAAAGAAACAGCCAGAAAGGCACAGAGAAAACCAGGAGAGGACAATCTCACGACCTGAGGAATGAGGTTTTCAGCAGGGGAGTGGCAACACCTCAGGCTGCCACAGTGTCAGGCAGCACACAGGCAGAGCGGGGTTGCCGGATTCAGCCACATGAAGGCCGGCTGTGACCTTAGCCAGAGCAGCGCCTGGTGGGCCTGTCAGTCACAGCATGGTGGCCGTGAGGAAGCAGAAGCGGGAAGTTTAGTTGTGAAGAGAAGTAGGGAAATGTGGCATTCAGGGAAAATTATTCCGAAACAGGGTTGTGTGAACATATTCGCAAGTCTTCTAAAAAGCTGGAAAACTTCCTATCTGACAGCGTCTATGTTCTTAAGGAAGGAAGGGGCAAGAATACTTGCTATAAAATCAGGGGAGAAGTGGCAAGGTAGATGCTTGAAGAGAGGGCTGAACAGCTGATGTGGGGCAGAGACAGGGGAGGCAGAGAGAGGAGCAGGGAGGTGACCTGAGGCCCACTGATGGGGTGCTAGCAGCCCTGAGGCTCTGCAGAGCCTGGTGGCCAGGGCAGCTGTGACCCCAGTCCCCAGGCACAGAGACTCTGAATCAGTGTTTCGCAGCCTTCTGGTAGGACAGGAGAGGACATGTGACCAAATGACTCAGATTGGGGTTTCGAAGAAACAGAGGGGCAAGGAGTCCAAGCAGGCTGGAGATTCAAATTCTAGGTCCTGAAAATGGAGGACTAAATAGGCAGAGGAAAGGAAAACAGTGAGATTAACATTTCCTTCTCCTTCCTGGGGAAAATGTTGGCCCTGAGTGAAGTGCTGATCTCTTGAAAGTTTATCTTTTGCATCTTCCCCTCTCCAACCTCCTAGCAACTCTCCCTCCAGGGTCCTGGGGTCCTCATGCTGCTCTACATCAACCCCACTTGTACTTTGAAGAATGAATTGGGGGGAGACATTTTTAAAAGGGTACTTGTTACCTTAACTGTATCTACAATTGACTGAACTTCTGACAATGTGGAGAGAAAACTTGGGGTTAGAAACAATCCAAGGACGGTGGGGAGTGCTAGGCATTTCACATGCAGGAGAGGCTCCCCTCATGCCTTGGGGCTGAAAAGGACATTTCTTTAAGGCAAAATGCAGGTGGTTCAGTAGACATCTTTCTGTGATACTTTCAGAAAAAAAAAATGTTTTTTCTTGGCTTGGTGAAATGTGATTTCACCTTCTATGATAAAAGATAAATTATCATCAAGGATGTTTAATGGCTGCAAATAGATGTGATCCTCTGGGCTGAGAAACATTTTAAAGTGATAAATAGTTGTAATTAGCATTTCTAAAACCAATCAACTGTCATTTTCTATGTTAGTTACATGCTATTCTAAGCTCAATGGGCACAGAATGACCCTACTTTCTTAAACCAAAAACCTTGATACATGGACTGGAGACAGAGAAAAATAGAGCTTACTATGTGCCAGGCAGTATCCTCATTGCTTTATGTATATTAATTACTTTAATTCCTATAACCCTATAATTATTGCCTCATATATTGCCAATTATATCCTCATTTTACAGACGAGGAAATTAAGGCATAGAGATTAAGTAAATCGCTCAAGATCTCACAGCTAGTAAACAGGGGAGTCACTATTTGAACCTTGGAAGTCTGAAGCTTATGTACTAACAACAGACATGAAGTATCAAATGCATAAATTATTACAGAAACTTGTACTGTGTCGAATACTATGTTGAAAAATGTATGTACACCTACAGCCTATAAAAGTGACCTGTGAATGTGACCTTATTTGGAAACAGGGTCTCGATAGAAGTGATCAAGTTAAGATGTGGTCTTACTGGATGAGAGTGGACCCTTATTCAATAGAGGGAAATTTGGACATGGGTTCTGACATAGGGCCAATACCATGTAACTACAGGGAAGAGACTGCAGTGATGTGTCTGCAAGACAAGGACTGCGATAACCAAAAGCTACAAAAAGGCAAGGAAGAATCCTCCTTTTGCTTTTGGAGAGAAATCTTTATCAGGCTTCATTAATTCAACCAATGACATTTATAAGATAGTAAAATTGTTACCTGTTTAGGGGTTATCAAGTGTTTTAATTCTCTGTGTTTTATATTTATTCAAATTCAAAGCCGTTCTAAATAGCTTTTGTAGCATTTATCTTTGGAAGACACTACAGTAAATTTTGCAGTAGTTTTTCACCAGTTGTTGATAGCTAAGAAAATATTTTGATAGATAACTGCTACCATGTTTACAATAATTAGGCACAAAGGTACAAATTATTGTAGAAGTTTTTCAAATTATTAATACAAGAGTGTTTCCCCCTTAGGCGACAATACATGAGGTGCTATTGTTTTTTCTTTTATGTATGAGATGCAACCTAACTCCACTCCATTATTTCCCAACATATAAGGAATGTTCTGAAAGTTCATTTGAAAGTATATACTTTGAGATGAGGCACACTTTTCTAAAGAAACCCTGCTATAACTAGTAGTAACAGGTACCATCTGAGCCAGGTTCCAAGTTAGATACCACACATACTTTGCCAGGTTTAATTTTCATGATTATTCAATGAGATAGGTATTGAAGGCCTACAATCTCTCATCTTAAACCCTGGGGCTAGAGCTTTCAGATTTCAGCATTTTCTTTTTTTGAAAAATAGTATGGTACATGCGGTATATACTAAGTCACGCCTCTAATGAGGTCTGGGACAGCACTCAGTTGCTGGATGAAGATTTCTGCATCAAAGAATACTAATTTTCATGCCAAGAGAGATGGATGAGGACTCTAAATAGCCTCACGTTGGTTCAGGTAAGATTTGCTGTCTAATGAGTTCAGGTCAGGTCAAATTTCCTAAAAACTGGTTCTCTGAGCTTTTCAAATTTCATGACTGGGGATAAGGGTGTGGGAACCTGTATGACTCTCATTTTCTAGTGGAGAAAATGAGGTTAAATAGAGTCAAGTAACTCACACATGCGTGTGTAAATAGGAGTTGGAATTCAAACTCAGGTCTCTGGCTGCAAGGCTCTGGTCTCTGCATCACACCTGAATGCCTTACAATGGCTATTTCATCCCATCATCAACCCGAACCACAGAAAATGGCAGTGCCATACAGAATCTGAGCGTTACACGGCATTTCTAGGAGAGGGAGTTGTACAGGGTTTCAACCCTGGGCACTTCCTCTCTCACTCCTAAGACAAGGGACGACCTGACCCCAACACATGAGGCAGTAAGACAGGAAATTCTGCCAGTTTTGGCAGAGGCAAAGTGGAAGGGGCCTGAGTGTAGAAAGGGAAGGTGGAAGATCAAGCTCTAAGACAGGAGGATGAATATGGACTTTGAAGAAAATGTGAAAAGTAAGAGTGGGAGGGAAGGCTATTCACAAATAAGAGGAGGCTTAGGGCTCAAGCAAGGAAGGGCCAGTGTGGACTGGCTGGAAGAGAGAAACTGTAATTGGAAATGGGAATTTTTTTTTCCCCTTCACAAATGAAAGACAACAGCAGAAGAGGGAAGCAATGGGAAAAAAGAGCTGAACCTGCCCTTTCCTTCCAGCCCAACCTCCCTTCACTGTCAGCAGCACTGGGAAGGGAGTGAGCACTGGTAGAGCCCTGTTCCATGCCACGCATCTCTGTGGCACTTTACCTTGACCTCATCCAACCCTAACCACCCTCCAGGGTCTTACAGATGAGCAACAGACTCAGCGAGGGAAACGTGCCGAGGTCACAGAACTTCAAAGTGGAGAGGTGGGATTCAATCCCAGCTCTGAACTATCCCCAAGTCCATGTTCTCTTCAAGGACCAAAAATGGGTGGGTGTGGGCAAAGCAGCAAGAAATCCAAGGCTGTGAGTCAAGTGCCAGGAGTTGGGGTGGCGAGGGAAATGGGGAACTTAGAGAGATACAAAATTTCTATCCATCAGGAGAAATTTCTGCAGCAGCTGGGAAGTGACAAACAGACACAAACCAGACAGTAATAAGTTAGAGACCCCTTGTTAAGATCATCTAAGTCAACTACAGCATCAGGGAGCCATATAAATTCAGTTAGAAATTAAAAACAGTAATGCATTATATATACTTACTTCCCAAAGTTCATAGAGCTCCTTTCTGAGGTCCTCTGGTAGTAGTTGGGTTATCTGCTTCATAGCTTCCTGAAATATCAAACCATTACTTTAATTATATTGACATTTATCAAAGTTAACAACTACTCTGCAAAAGACAAATGGGTTCGGATTCTTACAAACAACTCCCACAGGGGCAGCAGAGTAAACTGGCCTATATTGGACAATATTTATAGCTTGTAAGGAAGGCAGGCAGTTGTATACCTTAAAAAAATAAGTGTAATCTTCATATGGGCTTTGCTTAGCACCTATTTTGTGGTCTACAACACAACAGACACAGAAAAGGACAATGAAGAGGTCATGAGACAATTACAAAAATATCAGAGGTGTTCCATTTTACATCTGTGGATAAATCACAACATACCCACATACATTTCAATCATAAGCATATGAGAGTTCAAAACAAACCTGAGTGGGGAGAATGGGAAAGGAGTACTGAATTACGAAGCTCAAAGAGATTTTTTGTATATTCATTTTCTATTGTTAATATGTTTTTATTGCAAGATGTAAAGTACAACACAAATGAGCAATTATTGCCATTAACATAAATGAAGTTACATGATAGAATTTTGTAGGCTCACAGACTCACAGGCTGAAAAGGGATATTAAACAGCAATTAGCTAAACCATCCATGTAGTATCTGAACCCTTCAATAGCATCATGGAACGCTTCTATTCTCTTTCCAAAAATGTATGCAGTGGGAGGAAGCCTAGTACCTCAAGAGGCTGCCCCATGGCTTTCGGCAGTACTGGCAGAAATTACTTTCTTACATCAAGCTGAAAATTTTCCCTGTAGTTCTTCTACCACACCTAACCCATCCCTCCTGCTTTCCTCTCTCACCCACAAACACAATGTCAAACAGGTGGACAGTGACCCCACTGGGCTGGACTATCTGTGGCCACAGTGACTGGTCCAAGAGATAACCTTATAATTCAAACCAGGCCACTCAGGGGCCATTTGCATTTGTCACGCAGAGGCTAGGAGAGAAGCCATATTCCCCACCACAAGGAGAAGCGTGAGAGTTAGCCAAAACCTAATGAAAAGCATAGACGAAATAAGAGAGTAGAGGTTGTCCTGTACTTCTAGGCTTTCTGTACTTTGTAGTCCCAAAGATTTCAGGAGCTACCCTTATCCTCCACTCTCCTCCTTTATTTATGAGTTACTCTAGTATCCTTCCTTTATTTCTGAATTACTCGAGTATTCTCAAATGGCTTCAAATTCCTTCACCACCTTCATTCCATACCTTTTAATCCGGCTCAGTCCTTCTAACCACAGAGGCTAGGCTCTTTGAATGGAATATGGCTATAAAAACCATTTTTGGCAATATAAAGGTCTTACATAAAATAAAATAGTGAGTTGCAGGAAAGCAATGAAAACAAAATTGGACATTTGTGTGTATATTTATTTATTACTGGGAGAAAAAAATGTTACAGAATACAACCACTTCCAGAGCAAACCACATTTGCCAATGTCAACAATCCCCTCTTATAAATAACAACACCATCTTGAATGGCTTATTGAGTTATAGAGTGGTAGCATCACACTACCCTTAGTATGAAGAAATTTAGTGTTATGTTGTACATGCATTCTTCCTTGTTTCTTTTTCATAAATTTCAGCCAAGAATACTTGAGAAAATACTTTATATTTTCACAAATCAACTGTGTCTTTATAGATTGCTTTTCTCTACATAATTCCAGAAACACAAGTTTGCCAACTACTTCCAGTTGAAAAGAAAGAACTAAATCATATGTACATACAGGTATATGAAAATCTCAACTTTAGAATGCAAATATGAAAGTCCTGCTCTGACAAGAGGCTATTTTATTCTCTTTAAAACGACACACCCAGAACTGCATACAGTGATTTATGTATGATCTGACCAAGGTGGAAGAAAATGGAATCATCACCTTCCTCATGGTAGATACTATATTCCTTTAAGAGCAGTGTAAGACTGATTTGGCTTTTTGGTGATGATGTCCAATTACTAAGTTATTAATAGGCTTCTTGTTGTTTAAAATCACCATATTCTTTAAAAAACAAAACAGCAACTATGTTGTTGCTCTCTTCCTGAAACTGAACTATAATTTTCTGAATCTAGGCTGATTGGTATTTGTTATCACACAATCAGAACTGCATTTTTGCAACCTTGTAGAGAGTTAATATTCTTTGTTTGGCAGCATATACCAGAATCAAGCCCACCTTTTTAATTGAACCCTCTGAAATCAACATGGCTCAGGTCCAGGGCACACAGCTAAGTATGCCAGTCTTTTCCCTTCCTGGCAAGCGATGAGCCCTGCCACTTCCACTTCTATACTGAGTTTCACCTTGTTGTTCAGACATAGATTTAGAGTGACAGCTTCCCTAGCCTCTTCCTCTGTTAGCAAAATATGTCAAAAATCTGCCTAAAGCGCTGAGCTGAATGAAGCTTTCGGCAAATATTTTGTGTCAGTTTTGTGACAAGTATCTGGAAGGTATTATTCATCATTCAGACACTGATGAGGCTGAAAAGTGTAGCAGTCAACTGAAGACCAGATCCAGACTGGGTTTCAAACCCGGCTCGCCATTTATTAATACTAATTGTGGAACCCTGAGCAAGTCATTTGACCTCTTTGTCCTTCAGGTTTCTCATCTACACAATGGGGTCAAATAATGGTACCTACCTAAGAGGATCATAAGGATTAAGCAGTTAATACACATAAAGTGCTTATTATGTGCCAATACTAAGCACTTTATAAATCTGGCACATAATAAGCACTCTATACATGTTTGCTATGTTTTTCATTTTCTCCTTCTTGTCATGCTCACTCTATAATAAAGTTCCATTCTCGCTGTAATCTCCCAGTTCTTTAGCAACTTTAACCCTCCCAGACACATGCATACCACGACTCTGCCTTCTGTTTCAATAAGGTTTTCCCTTTGCAAAGGAATATGACCTGCCACTGCTGTATTCCAGCTTCAAGTTCCACCTCACTAGATCACGGTGATCCTTATCAGACATCATTTATCAACTTGCATTATAATATCAAGTGTATGTTAATATGTTTAGGAATGAGGCCAGACTACAAGTATTGCTTTTGGCCCCCTTTCTAAATTTGCTTCTTCTATGCCCTCATTCTCCCTTTCATCTTCATACCCACTTTTCTCCAAAACAATCAGCCCTCCAGGTTTATCAAGTACAGTTGGTCCTCCATATCTGCGGGTTTTGCATTAATGGATTCAACCAACCATAGATTTAAAAAAAAAAATGAAAAAAAATGATACAAATAAAAAACAATACAGTGTTACCAACTATTTACATAGCATTTGCATTGTATTAGGTATCATAAGTAAAACAGAGATGACAAAGTATATGGGATGATATGTGCAGGTAATATACAAATATGACACCATTTTATCTTGAGCATCTGCAGATTTGGTTATCTATGGGGGTCCTGGAACCAATACTCCATACATACTGAGGGGCCACTGTATTTTTTCTCCCTCCTACTTCAGTTCAGAGGCTCAATGATCTAGCCAGCAAGGGCAAATGAGGTTTCCTGGTTCTCATTAGGCAGATTCCACCAGGAGCCAAGAAATCCTCATTTAATTATCTTAATGCATGGTTCAGACATCCAAATCTTGTTCATAAACACCATCTGCATAAAGAATTGTTCACCTCCCTCATTTTCTTCTCTCTTCCCAAATCCTGACTAGCAGCAGGAAGAGGCAATAGAACATCAGTGCTCTCCAAACCTTTGGTTTCTTGTCCAAGACCTTGTGATTCTTTAAGATGTTTCCCCATTGCCTTCTGCTTATGACATTGATTCCCCTGTGAATCAGCAGGAGTGGGCAGCAGTCAGGAGGTTTAATGAGGCTGGAAAGGTTTTTCATCAAAGCCAGGAAATAGCATCCTGGAAGGCAGCAGTACCCTCTCTGATTGCTCAGGTCCCCTCTGTGCCTGTCCATGGGGTGTCACCAGCCAGGACTCAGCTCTGCTAGGAACAGTCGTAGATCTTCCTCATTTCCAGTTGTTGGAGATGGTTCACACTGACTGGTTCTTCTCCAGAAGGTTTTGACTTGCTCCTCTGTGGAGTGAATCTCAAATTCACTGTGTGCTTCCAGAGGGAAGTCTGTCTTTTTTTTCTGGGCCCCATTTCTCCTTGCCTTCTCTTCACTTTAAGGACTTCAATGACTCACTGGTACTTTAGAATATGATTTCTCATCCACAATGTCCAGACTTACCCTTGAATAAAACTATCCTGCAATGAGCTGTATAATTGAGGAATTTTTTCCCTTCCTTTCCCTGTGTTATACTTCATTACTCACCATCCTCTGCTTCAGGTACCAATTCCTTTCTGCAACTCAGAATCTCGAACTAATTGGTTTCTTTTTATATTAATTTGGCCAGTCAACAGAACAGTTCTTTATTCATAGCAGTGCAGATTCATATAGAGAAACATTTCCTTAGACTCCTCCCTTTTTCCTGTCTTGGTCAGCCTGTATCTTGGACCTAAACTTTGGCAGGATGAACACATTCCTTATACGATTCCCCTTGTGCCTATACTTTTGGGTAGGTTGGAACTCTTAAACTGAGACCCTCATTCCTTGTGGCCCTTCTTACCTTTGGAGGGCAAAAATCCTGCTGGCTACTGAGCCCCTGTTAGTCTATAGGTGTATTCAAAATACAGATCAAAATGGAGTTTCTTATGTCTTCCTTTTCTACATAGACACAGTAACAGTCTGATCTCTCTTTCCTTTCCCCACAAGCTCCAGTCTCCCCAGCTCTGAGAATAGACATTTAAGCCTACTTGCCCTGTTAAACCATCTCACTAAAGACTCCTACTACTCAGCAGTTTAGGACCAATCTCTTAGGCCTCCAAAAAAAGTAGCTAGCAATAACTCTTGAATTGAAAACCAACCATTCAGCATTCAAAAAAGGCTTCCTTCATTTTCCAACTTCTGCTTCAAACACATCTTCCTCGTTTGCCCTGGGCTCTGGGTTTAGAGTCCAAATTGATGGTAATTTAATACATTATTGATGTTATTCATTTCTTTCTAATACAAATATTTGATTTTTCTTTACCTTCAACCCCTAAGTTAAAGGAGTAACTTAAAATTTACTAAATAATAATTATAATAATGATTCGATTTGTGATTTATAGAACTTCTCTCCAAAGAACTTAGTTAGCATGGAGAATTTCCTACAACCTCATTTAAATTCCAGCTATTTCTACTATTCTAATGAAAGTTATACTATCTACAGCTACATATTAGGGAGAACTGAAACCAACACAATTTTCTGTCCCTGTGTTAAACAAAGCTGGGAGCAGACATAAACCCCTCTTATTGTGTTAAGGATGAGACAAGTGATAGGGTTTGGATGTTTGTCCCCTCCAAATCTCATGCTGAAATGTGACCTCCAGTGTTAGAGGTGGGGCCTAGAAGGAGGTATTGGATCATGGGGATGGATCCCTCATGAATGGTTTAACGCCATCCCCTTCATAATGAGTGAGTTCTTGATCAATTAGTTCAAATGAGATGTGGTTGTTTCAAAGAGTGTGACACCTCCCCACCCTCTCTCTCTTGCTCTCGCTCTTGCCATGTGATGCACCCGCTCCCCCTTTGCCTCCCATCATGATTAGAAGCTTCCTGAGGCCCTCAACAGGAGCAGATGCCTGTGCTATGCCTCCTGTACAACCTGCAGAAGTGTGAGCCAGTTAAACCTCTTTTCTTTATAAATTACTCTACTATTAAAAAGTCAAAAAAAGACTTTTTTTTCTCCACAGCTAGTGAGGCTGTGGGGAAAAGGGAATGATTGTACACTGTTGGTATGAATGTAAATTAGTCCAGCCAGTATGGAAAGCAATGTAGAGATTTCTCAAAGAACTTACAGCTACTATTCAATCCATCAATCCCATTACTGAGTATATACCCAAAAGAAAATAATCAGTCTACCAAAAAGACACATGTACTCATACCTTTACTGTTGCACTATTAACAACAGCAAAGACATGGAATCAACCTAGGTGCCCATCACTGGCAGACTGGTTAAAGAAAATGTGGTACATATACACCATGGAATACTATGTAGCCATGAAAAAGAATGAAATCGTGTCCTTTGCAGCACTGTGGATGGAGCTGGAGGTCATAATCTTAAGTAAATTAACACAGGAACAGAAAATCAAATACTGGATGTTCTCACTTGTAAGTGGAAGCTAAGTATTAAGCACACATACACATAATCAAGGGAACAACAGATACTGTGGACTACTAGAGGGTGGAGGGAGAGGGGGGTTAAAAAAACTACCTGTTGGCTTACTATCAGGGTGACAGGATGTGTACTCCAAACCTCAGCATCACACAATATTCCCATGTAACAAATCTACACATATATCCTGTATCTAAAATAAAAGTTGAAATTAACAAAAATAAAATAAAATAAAAATTACCTGGCCTCAGGTATTTCTTTATAAAAGCTACAAAAGAACAGATTAACACAACAAGCAAAATCCAATCTGCTGCTTACTCCAGAAAATCCCTGCTTCTGGAAGATAAGGCTGTAAACCCCTAAAACAGAGTCAACACTAACAGTTTACTCTTCAAAACTCATTACGACCTTCCTTCATATGTTTACTAATCTAAATCTATTATGTCCTAAACTGTGCAATCCCAGCTAGTTGCCTAACTTGTCAGATCCATCTTAACACTCTCCAGCCCAGGCCCTGAATCTCTAAAATTATCCTCCCCTGACCTTCCCCTTCCTAAGACACTACTAAGACTATCAAGGCAGTATTCTCCCTAACCGCAACAGGTCTCATAAACTTAGCTTTGCTTCAGCAACAGGTTTTTCTGGTGGTTTTTTGCAGAGTCAACAGTCAACACTGACCTCTTCTCGCCTATGTTTTTCTTCCTTGGGGATGTTATCTGCTGGTGCTATGTCCCCAACGATGCATTCTGCCATATCATGAACGAGGGCTAGGCGTACACATCTGATCAGGCAAGAAATGTTGAATAATTACACAGAATTATATTCACTACAAGTTCCTTCTCTATACTCTTCCAAAATTGCATAAAATATATTTTTTTCTCCACCTTAACAGAGTATTTTAATGTAGTATTTTCTAAAGTAGTTACATTCTGCCAGCCTACAACAGTTCTGATCAAAACTGTTAGTTCATATTCAATAAAATACATGTGAGTGGAGGGGAAATTGTTAGCATGAATTTTTTTTCTTAAATGGTTTGTCTCTGAAATCTCACTTTAAAAGGCTGATAAATAGGCCGGGTGTGGTGGCTGATATCTGTAATACCAGCACTTTGAGAGGCCAAGGCAGGAGGATCACCTGAGGTCAGGAGTTTGAGACCAGCCTAGCAATATGGTGAAACCCCATCTGTACTAAAAATACAAAAATTAGCCAGGTGTGGTAGCATACACCTGTAATCCCAGCTACTCAGGAGGCTGAGGCAGGAGAATTGTTTGAATCTGGGAGGCGGAGGTTGCAGTGGGCTGACATTGCACCACTGCACTCCAGCCTGGGCAACAGTGAGACTCTGTCTCAAAAAAAAAAAATTACATTTAACAACTTTCATGTTCCTGACACATGTGAATCATTCCATAAGTGGTTATGATTATTAGTGGTTAAGGAATAGTAGTTGTGATAATCGTCATCAAAACAGGAAGTCAAGTAATGAGATAAATGCCCAATCGGGCCAGTATGTTTTAGCCTCCCATACTACCGAGGCAATACAAGGCCCAACAGTGTCCTTTGAGATTTCCCTGCGTCTACTCTCTTTCTGGTCCAGTTCAAATCCCAGACTACTCCAAATTGCATCTCTATTGGACTTCACTTTCACTTCGTACTATTTGCCAAAAACCTCCTCAGCTCCATACCATCTGCTGAGTAACAGAGGACTACTCAGGCTTCCCCAGTGAACCCTTTGCTGCAGTCAAATTGATTTATTTCTCATTTGCAAAATACTCCTTTACTTTCCTACATTCAGGGCTTTGGTTTATCTGCCCTTCTCTTTGCATGCAGTGCCTTCTCCTACCTCTCTGCCTATGTTAACCCTCTAGAGCTCAACTCAGATTGCACCTCCTCCATAAAGATCAACCAAGAACAGGTGATCTCCCCTACTCTTACAATACTTAACATTTTCGACTATAACTTATATTTCACTTCTTATAGAAGTTATTTTGGGCCTGTGTAAGTCACTTGGGATTTATTTACTCTCTTATACGCTAGTAAACTTACTTTTGTTCTGTGCTCAAAAAGCATTTTAACACTTGTCAATTGAATGAAGGGGGAGAGGATACCTCTTGTCTTGCACATACAACTCCAAAAAGAGCCTCATGAATGTATGCTACTATCCATAAAAGGCACTAGAAAAGAGCACACGGTATAATACAATGCTAGAATTTTAGACATAACACACTCACCTTCAAGGCCCCAATATCACACTTAAGTCTCCTCTGATACCCTAGGCAGGCTCTATCACTTGCCAACATAAAACCCAGATTGCAGTTTACAACAACGGAGGCAACACAACCCACATCCTAAATATGCATGGTTTGCTTCAAATAATTTTTCTTGACCTATAAACTAACCTACAAGGATTTGACACAGGTCTCAGTGGTAAAAACGGGTGCACACCCATAGACCAGAATCCCTCACGAGCATCAAAGTCCAGCTCAGCTTACCGGTCTTTGTTAAGACGGTCATCTTTGATCACCATAGCCATAACTGCCATCCGGTACATGTGATCTGACACGCTCTCCGGCCTTTGGACATTTCTGTATACCCAGCCAGTCCGTGGGACTCTCTGATAAATATGAAGAAGAAAAAAGTTTTAAAAACCAAATACTAACTATCTGCTATGCTCTTCAAGAGATGTCCAGGATATAACACACAGAAACCGGGTCATAGTTTCAGAACCTATTACAAAATGTTTTGCTAAACTAGCTAAAATGATAGACATCTGGAATCAAATGAACTTGAGAGCTCAGAGAATGAAAGGGGGAGAAGACAGAGAGAGATAAGTCACAAAGTCCATTCGTCAGATTACTCTGTTACTGATGTATAATGACGGAACATATGCAAGTTCTTTAAAAAACAAAAACAAAAACAAAACAAAAACTGCATTTTTACTAACTACAAGAATTGTGGCTTTTTGCCTTCAAATAATCCTACACACGCAGAAAACACTGTATTGAAGGCTCTGAACGTGAACGAGTGATAGGCTTCCAAAATCTGAGGCACAAGGGATAAGGGCACTTCTAATTGCTTGATGCTACCACGTGCCGGGACTCTTCCTTTTATTCACATCATAACCTCATCTTGTGAAACTGCATTTCTTCCTCAGAATTCTACATCGCTAAGGAATGTTATAACTAGTAGTCAGAGTGGCATGAAACAGATAATTTACTTTGAACTTGGGAGAGAGACGGGGAAGACGCACATGATGAAACTCATGTGTATGACATTAAATCCTGTTTGGGGGGTGGCCTTGAGAAAAGTCTTGTTTCTGGAAGTAACTGTGAGGCAGAGGTAAAGCGCTCCACTTAAAATCTGCAGAGCCGACAGATTCTATTCTTTCCACCCGTGCTCAGAAGCAGCCCCACCCTACACACACACACACACACACACACACACGCACGTGGTTCTGGGGTCTTGAGCCCCGGAAAAGCTCAGTGCAGGAAGGGCGAGGCCGGCTGCTCTCTGGGAACTGGCACGGCTGCAGGGCGGAGCTCGCGGCCCCCGCGGCCCCGAGCTCTAGGCTCAGACTGCGCGCCGTCCCAGCTGGCCCGGCTGCCCCTCCGGCTTCTTCCTCTGTCCACAGTCCGCGAGGCGCGGCCACATCCCCTGGACTGGGGCCTTTCCCGAATTCGGCGCGGCGGACCCAGCGCAGGAAGGGGAAAGGCCGCGGGCCCAGCGGGGAGCCGGAAGCTCCGCCGCCCCACAGTCCCGCCCGCTCGGCCGCAGCCTCCGGGCCTGGCGCCCGCTCACCTTGAGCTGCCCCACCAGCCGCAGGAACTGCAGTAGAGACCGAGCCCCGTGGCCCAAGAAGGTCGCAGAGGAGACCGAAGCCATGTGGCCACGGAACCTGGCTGGGCGGAGCAGGCCGCGGCGAAGCTCCTCCCCGCCCTCCTCCTCCTCCCCTTGTCTGTCTTCCACCTCCTCTTACTCTTCTTCCTCTTTCTCCTCCCCCTCTTCTTCTGACTTCTGCCCCCTTCCTCTTCCCCTTCCAACTCCCTCCTCCTCATCCCTCTTCTTCCTCCCCCACTTCCGCTTTCTCCTCTCCCTCGTCCTCCTGCCCCTCATCCTTTCCCCCCCTCCTCTTCCTCCTCCTTCTGTTCTTATTCCTCCTCTCCCTCCTCTATTTTCTCACGATTTTCTCAGACCCTTCTGTCCAGCCTTCCCCTTCCTGGCCTTGGTGTCCGCTGCTTGGGCATTGCTCCATCAGTGGCAGACACCTTGCTTAGCACATACTGGACACTCAGTTTTATTTTTCTTTGTGAAAAATAAAGCTCTCCTTTCTAAATTTATAAACCTCGTTATTCTTCAGTTGACAATGTAAAACCATGAAACTGGATGAGGTAACCTGGCAAGAGGGTGTGAATGAAGGAGAAAAGACACCCAAGGCCTGAACCCCAACATTTAGACTTTGGGAGATCAAGCTGGAGCAGCCAGTGAGGTAGGAAGAGGATTAGTAGGTAGGATAGTTGTGTCTTGGAAGCCATGTACAAAAATATTTCAAGAAGGAAGGAATACAGTCAACCAAGTCAATGTTATGTCAGATCAGGACCAAGATTTGACTTCCAGACTTAATAAATTCCATATTATTGGTTACCCGGACAAAAGCAGTTTTCAGTGTAGTGGGACAAGCAGAACCTAGTGAGATAATTCTGAAGAGAATGGGAGCAAGTATTACAACACATTGGAGATGGGATCGAGGTGCTGTTAACTAGTGGAGAGATTCTTTAAAAACAGGAGATATTATGTATGTTTATTTACTGATGAAGGGGATCTAGTCGAAAGGGAAACATTGATTATATAAAAGACAAAGGAGAGAAATGTTTGAATGTCAGCCTTGAGTAACGAAAAGTAGTTCCCATCCGGTATACAAGATAAAAGACGGACTTTAGATAGGACTATGGAGAATTCATTCAAATATTAGAGGAGGACAGAGTATATGGTGACTAATCAGTCACAGATGTGGTCATGGGAGGTTGTAGAAGTTATCTTCTGATTGCTTCTATTTTCTCACCAATTTAGGCAGTAAAGTATAGGCTGGGATGTTATAATAACAACCTCCTTATTTCCTGTATCTCAGCAGTTTAACACAGCAACGGTTTATTTCTCTCTCATGCTAAGTGTCCATTGTAGATCAGCTAGAGGATGCTGCTTGCTCTAACCTCATTTAGGGAGCTAGGAGGCTTTCTTTGCTCTCTTTTGCCAAGATTGTAAAAAAAGAAAAGTGGCACTCTGGTTCTTAAAGCCTGTCTCTGGAAGTGATATATGACCTTTCGTCTACATATCATCAGCAAAATAAGTAACATTGTCACATCTAACTTCAAAGGGGGCCTGTGGACTGCAATCTTGCTAGGCCTCTGGGAAGAAAGGAGGCTAGAATATTTATGAACAGAGGAGGAGGCATTTGAGGTTTAAGGAGTGATATAGTTTGGCTCTGTGACCCCACCCAAATATCCCGTCAAACTGTAATCCTCAAAGTTGGAGGAGGGTCCTGGTGGTGCGTCCGGAATTGGTGGGTTCTTGGTCTCGCTGACTTCAAGAATGAAACCACGGACCCTCACGGAGAGTGTTACAGCTGGTAAAGACAGCGCATCTGGAGTTGTTCCTTCCTTCTGTCCAGAGTTGTTTGTCCCCCCCCAGTGGGTTCGTGGTCTTGCTGGCTTCAGGAGTGAAGCTGCAGACCTTCACAGTGAGTGTTACAGCTCATAACGGCGGACCCAAAGAGTAAGCAGCATCAAGATTTATTGCAAAGAGAAAAAGAACACAGCTTCCACAACCTGGAAACGGACCCAAGCAGCTTGCCACTGCTAGATCAGGCAGCCTGCTTTTATTCCCTTATCTAGCCCCGCCCACATCCTGCTGATTGGTCCATTTTACAGAGAGCTGATTGGCCCATTTTACAGAGAGCTGATTGGTCCGCTTTGATAGGGTGCTGATTGGTGCATTTACAATCCTTTAGTTAGATGCAAAAGTTCTCCAAGTCCCTACCAGATTAGCTAGACACAGAGAGCTGATTGGTGCATTTACAAACCTTTAGCTAGACACAGAGTGCTGATTGGTGAATTTACAATCCTTTAGCTAGACACAGAGTGCTGATTGGTGCGTTTACAATCCTTTAGCTAGACGCAAAAGTTCTCCAAGTCCTCACCCGACCCAGAAGCCCAGCCAGCTTTACCTCTCAATGGCACTTGCCATAGGACTTTGCATCACCTAGGCTGGGCACTCTGGTAGCCCAGAGGGAGCTTGTCCCCTGATCAAGCCCAGCAGGCACCAGCTGGCCACAAAGGGTGCAGGGCCCACCGAGCCCGTGCCCACCCAGAACCCACGCTGGCCCGTGAGTGCACGTGCAGCCCCAGCTCCCACCCGCGCCTCTCCCTCCACACCTCCCTGCCAGCAGAGGGAGCCAGCTCCGGCCTCAGCCAGCCCCAGAGAGGGGCCCCCGCAGCATAGTGGTGGGCTGAAGGACGCCTCAAGTGTGGCCAGAACAGACACCGAGGCCGAGGAGGCACTGAGAGTGAGCGAGGGCTGCTAGCATGTTGTCACCTCTCAATCCCCCCTCTAAACGGGACACCCCAACTACTGTTGGGAATTTGGCAGATGACCGCCCTAGCTATTTCCTGCTGGACAGGGGCGATGAAAGGTCCCTGCAGTTGTAGTGTCCTCCAGTTGGGAGCTCTCCAGGCCAGTGAAAGTACCAGTGGGTCGGTCCAGGGGTCCTCGGTAGAAGTTGTTAGTTGAACTCATTTGGGCTTCCATTTATAAGACCATCTGTAGCTTGATGGCCTCGATTCTAGAGGAAACAAATTTAACAAGGAGGTTAAAAATACAGCGTCCAAAGGCAAGCAACAGCAAGATGGCTGCCACAGGACCTAGAAAGGGGAGAAGCCATGTTGCCCAACTCCAGAGGTGGGTATAAGAATTTGAAAGGCGCTGCCTGATTCCAGAAGCCTTTTCCTGTAAATGCCGGGCGGCATCTCATACTATCCCTCACTGGTTAGTGTAAAAACAACACTCTTCCCCTAAGAAGGTTCAGAGTCCTCCTTTCTCAGCAGTGAGGAGGTCTAGGCCTTGGTGGTTTTGGAGAGTCACTGCTGCCAAAGAGTCTATTTGGGATTGTAGAGTAAGGATAGATTTCTTTATCTCTTGCAAACTGTCTGAGAAAGAAAGTGTGTGGTAGTAGGATAACACTTGTTACACTGTTAACTTTTAGCAAACTTTACTTTTGTTGAAAACCTTGTAAGTTTGGGATTTTAATTATTCTTTGCTATTAATAAGAGCTCGTTCAGTTCATATTAACTTAAAATTGGTATATATGGCTCTTTCCTGATTCTGTAAGTACTTTAAAGTTTGGCTGAGTGCAAACAGCTCGCTCGTTTGAGCAAACTAATTATTAGGCAATTTTCCTAATTCTGCTTCTACAAGAGTGTCCTTATCACTTACTAAATACCCATTGTGTCTTTTTCCTTAATCCCCTGGGAGGAACCATCTATAGTCCTGTCCTGAAGGGAGTTCCTCCTTTGTCTGGTTGGACATTCAGATTTAGATCCCATTAGGAAACCTGCTGGGTTAAGGATTTTTGATAGGAAGGCTACGGGTTGCCAGTGGCCTCAGTGCTTTCAGGCTACGCCCTTGTTTACACTGAAAACAAGGTGGTATTGGAGTGTTTTAAGGTTACAGAGAAGGCCTTCAATTATCAATTATAGGTTTTAACTGTACCCTGGCTTTTAAAGGAATAGGGTACACTGTTTTTTCTTTACTACTTCCATCTCTCTTTCTCTTTGACTTCTTCATTTCTCTCTTTCCGACTCCCTCTTTATCTCTCTCCTCCTCTCTTTTTTACTGACTCCCTCTTTGTCTCTCTTTCTCTCTTTCTGACTCCCTCTTTTTATTTCTCTGTTTCTTCCTCTCTCTCTCTCTTTCTCTGACTTTCCATCTCATTCCTGTCTGCTGCCTCTGCCAGTTGCTCATGCTGCTGTTCTCCCTTTCTCTTTCCCATTTTGATGTCTTTGGCAGTGTAATACTGCCACTTCCTTGGGTTTTTGCACTGCGTGCAATAATTCCATAATTTCCTTGTAGTAGTTAATGGGGGTTCCCCCAGAAGTTAGGAACTCCTTTTATTTCCATATTGCAGCACGGGCATGTAGGATTAGATAAGCATACTTGCTATTTGTATACACATTTATTCTTTTTCCTTTTCCCAGTTCTAAGGCTCAGGTAAGTGCCACTAGTTCTGCTAACCAGGCACTGGTCCCTGGGGGAAGAGGCTTACTTTCAAGTACAGTTATATCACTAACTATGGCATAACCTGCCCTTCGTGTCCCATTCTCCACAAATGAACTTCCATCGGTATATAAGTTAGGGTCAGGATTAGCTAAGGGGACTTCTAAGAGATCATCTTGGGTAGCATAAGTCTGGACTATAATTTGGTGGCAGTCATGCTCGATTGGTTCCCCATCCTCTGGGAGAAAAGTGGCAGGGTTGAGGGCCACATATGTACGCATTTGAAGCACCAGTCTCTCAAGGAGTAGCGCCTGGTATCTAAGTAGGCGGTTGTCTGATAACCATAAACTTCCTTTGGTACCTAGCATGCCATTTACATCATGAGTAGTCCAGACAGAGAGATGCTTTCCTTGTATTGTTTTGATAGCCTGTGACACTAAGACGGCCACCGCTGCAACTACCCATAAACAGTGAGGCCAGCCTTTTGCTACTACCTCAATTTCCTTACTTAGGTATGCCACTGGTTGTGGGGTTGTCCCACGAGTCTGAGTAAGGACTCCAAGAGCTATCCTTGCTCTCTCTCTGACTTATAAAGAGAAGTTTTGTCCTGTGGGAAGGCTTAAAGCTGGAGCTTGTACTAGGGCCTGCTTTAAGATTTTGAAGGCTGTTTCTGCCTCTGGTTCCCACTCTACTAGATGAGTATTTGCCCCTGGGTTTCCTTGATTAGAGTATAGAGGGACCTGGCTATCTCACTGTACCTGGGGATCCATAGTTGGCAAAAGCCGGTGATTCTAAGGAACTCCCACAACTGTTTTAATGTCTTAGGGTGAGGACAAGCCAGTACAGGCTGTATTCGTTCCTCGCTGAGGGCCCTGGTCCCTCTGGCTAAGATTAGGCCTAGATATTTGACCTGCTGTAAGCAAAGTTGGGCCTTCGACCTAGATGCCTTGTACCCTTGATTAGCTAGAAAGTTCAAAAGATCTAGAGTAGCCTGCTGGCATGAGGCTTCCAAACCGGTAGCCAAAAGTAAATCATCCACATACTGAAGGACCAGAGTGCCTGGACTTGAGAAGTGGCCTAGATCTTGGGTCAGTGCCTTACCAAACAGGTGAGAGCTATCCCTAAACCCCTGGGGCAAGACCGTCCACATAAGTTGGGATGTGTGGTCTGTGGGATCCTCAAAGGCAAAGAGAAACTGGGAGTCAGAGTGCAGGGGAATACAGAAGAAGGCATACTTGAGGTCCAGAACAGTGAACCATTCTGCTTCCTCTGGTATTTGAGAGAGCAGGGTATAGGGGATGGGTACAACTGGATATAGAGGAATTACCGTCTCATTGATGAATCTAAGATCTTGCAGTAGACTCCACTGACCATTTGGTTTTTGTACTCCTAGAATTGGGGTGTTGCAGGGAGTGCTGCATTTTCTTACTAAACCTTGAGCTTTTAAATGTTTAACAATATCCTGTAAACCTTTATGAACTTCAGGTCTTAAGGGATATTGCCTTTGATAAGGAAAAGTGGTGGGGTCTTTTAGCCTGATTTGGACTGGGTGGGCATTTTTTGCCCTACCAAATTGTCCTTCCAATGCCCAGACTTCAGGGTTGATTCCCTCTGCAAGTAGGGGGACAATGAATGGGTAACTTGTTCCCCATATTCATGTAGATAATAGCTCCAGCTTTGGCTAATATGTGTCTCCCTAATAAGGGTATGGGACTTTCAGGCATAACAAGAAAGGCATGTGAAAAGAGTAAAGTCTCCCAATTACAACTGAGGAGGTGGGGGAAATACCAGGTTACAGGCTGTCCCAGGATTCCTTAGATGGTAACAAACCTTGAGGACAGTTGTTTGGGACAAGAGATTAACACTCAGAAGGCTGCACCAGTATCCAGGAGGAAGTCAATTTCCTGGCCCTCAATGGTTAAGCATACCCGTGGCTCAGTGAGGGGGATGACATGAGCTGGCGCTTGCCCCAGGCACCCTCAGTCCTGTTTTTGGATCATCTGTTTGGGGGCTTCTGAACCAGAGAAACTTTGTCCTCTGGAGCAGTGGCACCTTCCAGCGATTGCCTTGGCATAGTGGACATGGATGAGGGGGTGGCTTGTTTCTCATTGGACAATCTTTTTTAAAGTGTCCTAGTAAACCACACTGATAACAACCCCTACCAGGTGATTGGCCTGCTCCATTTTCTGTTCTTTCTGAACTACCAAGGA
The DNA here is from genome assembly GCF_043159975.1 of Macaca nemestrina. Taxonomy (NCBI): domain Eukaryota; kingdom Metazoa; phylum Chordata; class Mammalia; order Primates; family Cercopithecidae; genus Macaca; species Macaca nemestrina. The sequence goes on from NC_092129.1 coordinate 29,917,425, forward strand.
TTTTTTGTCAGAGGGACATGACTAAGGCTGTGGCCTTTCTCTGATCTCGCTTTTAATTTTGGACCTGTTCCTCTTGGTCCCTATTATAGAACACCGAGGTTGCCAGGTTTAATAATGCCTCCAGATTTTGTTCAGGGCCCAGGGCTTGCTTTTGGAGCTTTCTCCTGATATCTTTGGCTGATTGGGTAATAAACTTATCTTTTAGAATCAATTGACCCTTGAGTGATTCGGGTGACAGGGAGTATATTTTCTTAAGGCCTCCCGTAGCTGCTCAAGGAGGGCAGAAGGATTTTCTTCCTTTCCCTGAGTTATGGTGGACATCATTGAATAATTCATAGGCTTTTTCCTAATTCTCCTTAGTCCTTCTAGAACATAGGTCAACAGATGTTTATGACTGCAGTCCCCATTATTGGAGTCAAGGCCCCAGTGGGGATCCATAATGGGGATGGCTTGCTGACCGGTGGGGAATTTGGCCCTTTCTTCGGCTGTCATTCTATCATTTACTTGACTAAGATACCAAGTATTTCCAAACTCTCGGGCTGCAGCTAAAGCTGCATTCTTTTCATTAAAGGCCAGGGTTTGATCTAACAGTAGCATGACATCTCTCCAAGCGAGGCTGAAGGTTTGCCCTAGACCCTGTAGGACATCTATGTATGAATCACAATCATCTGAAAACTTCCCCAGGTCTGCCTTGCTCTGCTTTAAATCAGAGAGGGAGAAAGGGACATGTACCTGGGTTGGGCTAAATTCCCCTCCCCCTACAGCTTGAAGGGCACATAACGGATAGCCTGGGCAGAGGTTTCGTGGTTCTTTGGAGATTTCTTTGCTTATTTCCTTTGAGGCAGGGGAGATTAGAGGAAGATTATCATTAATAGGAAGGGGAGCTATATGGAGGCTAGGATATGGGGGTAAGCTGAGAGGTCCTTCTATGGGATGTAAATTGCAAGCTTTGCATAGTTGTGTATTCTCCTTCAATGAAAAGAAAGCTTGGACATAAGGTATTTCACTCCATTTGCCTTCCCTCTTACAGAAAAGGTCAAGCTGCAGGATAGTATTGTAATTTGTACTTCCTTCAGGTGGCCATTTTTCCCCATCAGAGAGAGAATATTGGGGACAGGCCATAGGCAGAAAAAAATGAGCCGCCTCTTTTTCAGGGTTTGCAGGTCAAATTGGTCTTAATGGCTTAGGATGCATTTCAAGGGTGAGCACGTTGATGCTAGAGTGTTTCCCATCTGAAACACAAAACTTCCTGCGGTTTTGGTTTGTTTTCTTTCTCCCCCTGCCCAAGAACCCACAATGGTCCCTGGACCCTGCTGATCAGAATAGTTGCGCTCACCAAAGCAGCAGCAACCCCTGCCCAAGAACCTGCAATGGTCCCTGGACCCTGCTGATCGGAATAGTTGAGCTCATTGATGCAGCAGCAGCAACACTAGTTTTCCTTCCAGACCACAAGGAAGACCAAGGAAAGTCGGATTTAGTGGCCCTTACCGACACAGTCTCGAAAACCTGCACCCTTGCCTGTCCTAGACCACAAGGAGGACCAAGAAAAATTGGATTTAGTGGCCCTTACTGACACATTCTCGAAAACCTGTTAGAGTCCTAAGCATTCTCCTGTTAGTATTGGAACCTTACCCGTGTCCTGTAAAGATGTTAGGCCCCAAAAACGAAGTGGAGGGCCATACCCTGAGGGAGGGAAGGGATCTCCAGAGTTGGAAGAGTGACGCCTTTTGTCCACACTTATAGGAATAGGAAGGATAAAATTTCTGAGGCTTCCCATATTCTAGCTTCAGGAATAGCTTTTGTTAGCCCTGCTTGTCTGAGGAGGGATCCTAAAACTCCAGATAGTCCCCCCTATGACGGGGCTTTGGGAAAAATTATGTCTTTCTGATTGGCGAGCCCGGGTGCCTAAAGAAGGTAGCAAAGTCCTGGAGTTTATACTAGAAATCATTCTTACAGGAGAAACTAGAAAAGCACCAGAGACGGAGTGGTTTTTAGAACCAGGACTAGCCTCAGAGAAGAGAGGTGAGAAGAAGTTTGTCTGGCAGGCATTAGGACCCAGGAGGCAAAGGTCAGGGTAGATAGAATAGAATAGAGCCTCCCTTGGCCAACATGCCTTTGAGAGTTCCGCTCATGGCCGCACGATCAACCAACTTGCTGTTGGGACCCTGGAGTTGAACGGCTTTCCTCTCTGTTGACCCTTGGCTCAGCCCAGAAATACAGGAAAAGCAAAAGCCGGTTCCAGGCAAACCAATGATCCCAACTCCAAAGAGTCGGGGGTTGTTAGAGAGCCCTTTCCCAGACAGCCCGACACCTGTGTCTTTAGTCCAGTGACCGCACTAGTCGCTTTTAACTGGCTGACACATGCCCGGTATTTAGCCACCGAATTCTAAGGAAAAATAGGACAGAATAGCAAGCACAAGGGGTCCGATGGTACTCACTGTTTGGCGATAGGCGATAGTCTCACCGCTTGGCAATAGGTGATAGTCCATTCGTGGTCACCAAAATGTGTACAGAATTGGTGGGTTATTGGTCTTGCTGACTTCAAGAATGAAGCCGCAGACCCTCGCGGTGAGTGTTACATTCTTAAAGATGGTGTGACCAGAGTGTGTTCCTTCAGATGTTCAGAAGCGTCCGGAGTTTCTTCCTTCCAGTGGGTTCGTGGTCTCTCTGGCTTCAGGAGTGAAGCTGCAGATCTCCTCGGTGAGTGTTACAGCTCTTAAAGGTGGCACATCTGGAGTCATTCGTCCCTCCTGTCCGGAGTTGTTCCTCCCTGCTAGTGGGTTCGTGGTCTCGCTGGTTTCAGGAGTGAAGCTGCAGACCTTTGCAGTGAGTGTCACAGCTCATAAAGGCAGCATGGACCCAAAGAGTGAGCAGCATTGAGAGATTTATTGTGAACAGCAAAGAACAAACCTTCCACAACTTGGAAGGGGACTGCAGCTGCTGGATCAGGCAGCCTACTTTTACTCCCTTATCTGACCCCACCCACATCCTGCTGATTGGTCCATTTTACAGAGAGCTGATTGGTCCATTTTGACAGGGTGCTGATTGGTGCATTTACAGTCCTTTAGCTAGACACAGAGTGCTGATTGGTGCATTTACAGTCCTTTAGCTAGACACAAAAGTTCTCCAAGTCCCCACCCAACCCAGAAGCCCAGCTGGCTTCACCTCTCAAGGGCACTTGCCACAGGACTTTGCAGCACCTAGCCCAGGCATTAGGGTAGCCCAGAGGGAGCTTGTCCCCGATCAAGCCCAGCAGGCACCAGCTGGCCACAAAAAGTGCAGGGCTTGCCAAGCCCACGCCCACCCGGAACCCACGCCAGCCCATGAGCGCTGTTCAGCCCGGGCTCCCACCCGCGCCTCTCCCTCCACACCTTCCTGCCGGTAGAGGGAGCCGGCTCCAGCCTCGGCCAGCCCCAGAGAGGGGCCCCCACAGCGCAGTGGTGGGCTGAAGGGCTCCTCAAGCGTGACTAGAGTGGAGGCGGAGGCTGAGGAGGCACCGAGAGCAAGCAAGTGCTGTTAACATGTAGTCACTTCTCAGTGGGAGGTGATTGGATCATGGTGGCAGACTTCCCCCTTGCTGTTCTTGTGAAAGTGAGTGAATTCTCATGAGATCTGGTTAATGGAGTGTAGCACTTTCCCCCTTTGCTCTCTTTCTCTTCTCCTCCACCAGGTGAAGACAATGCCTGCTTCCCCTTCACCTTCTACCATGATTGTAGGTTTCTGCATCCATGCTTCCTGTACAACCAATGAAATCTCTTTTGTTTATAAATTACCTAGTCTCAGGTAGTTCTTTATGGCAATGCAAGAATGGACTAATACAAGGAGAAAAAAGGCATGGAATCGGTTTTTTGAAGACTGGTTCAGCAACAACATTAAATATGACTAAGAACCGAATAAATGCCAAGGATATTGGGGCTTGTATTAAACGTGGTTAGGATAATGACCTGGAAGCCATTTTTATGATAGTAAGTGGTGCTAAATAAAGGAAATACCAAGCCAGGTATGGTTTGTGCCTTTATCCCAGCTACTCGGGAGGTTTAGATGGGAGGATCACTTGATGCCAGGAGTTTGAAACTGCAGTGAGTTATGATCACTCCAGCTTGGGAAACAGAACCTGTCTCTAAAAAATTAAAAATTAAAAAATGGAAAGATAAAAGATAAAAAAAGAAGGATCAAGAATCAGAAGCAAAGTCAGACAGTCCACTGGAGGAACACAAAAGCAATGACCAAAAAGATCCAGGAGGATAAGGAAGATGAGGATGTTGGATTTGCAGAAGGATGTAATAAGGGGCTTTCTAGAGATTGCTGCCATGAAGCAATGGGGCTGCAAGCTAACTGGTGAATGTGCAGTGTAACCCTTCTGGTTCCTTGTAAGCAGCCTTGTCTTCTTTTGCCAACAATGCGTTGATTTGCTTTGAGCTCCTCCTGATTCATGCAGGCTTGATTTAGTCTCCATGGGTATTTCTGTCTGTATTTGCAACTTTCTTTGCGAAATACATGTGAGTTATCTTAACTTTGTGTAGAGAGCTGTAAAGAATTTCTCCAGTTTCCTAATTGATCAGAAGTTGGAAGACGTCAAGTTGCTGAAAAATTATAAATTGAGTATAAGTAGTTTTTGAGGGACATTCTTTAAAGATGATATGAATTTTTGGAGGGGACATTACTATCTAAAAATAAATTGTTATTGCGAAAACTCAAAATGCAGTGCCAACTTCTTGCTTTTGTAAACTGCATATGTACATCAGGGTTTGTAACATGATTTACTCCTACTATATCATTAAAGACACCAAGATGTTTGACTCTAGTAGGTAGACTAGTAGCCTCTTAAGGATATCTGTGGTAATTTTTCCAGAACTTGTAAATATTTCTATATTACATGGCAAAGGAGAATGGTAGCAAATGGAATTAACTTTGCTAATCAGCTGAACTTAAAATAGGGAGATTATCCTGGATTATCCCAATGAGTGAGATGTAATCTCAAGGGTTCTTAAAGGTGGAAAAGGGAAGAAGAAGAGTGAATGCCAAAGAGATGTGATGGAATAAAGACTCAACTGACCATTGCTGGCTTTGAAGATGGAAGGGGCCATAAGCCAAGGAATGCAGGCAGACTCTAAAGCTGAAAAAGACAGGAAAATTAGATTGTCCCTTAGAGCTTCCAGGAGGGATTGCAGTGTGGCCTGCCCCTCGATTTTAGTTTAATGAGGCACATTTTGACCTCCAGAGCTGTAAGATAATAAGTTTGTGCTAAGTTTATGGTAATTTGTTACAATAGTAATAGGAAACTAATATAGTGGATAATCATATTGAATGTCCTGAATCCCTTTTTACCAAATACCCTTCCTTTCCTTTTCTGCTGAGAAAGGGAAATTGGCAAGCCTGTTTCTATTTCACAAAACCAAAGACATATTTCAATGATGTGTGGGTCAAGCATCTTCCTCTAGCATTCGGTTAGAGGAAATAAGAATCAATTTATTTCCACAGAAGGTGGTTCCACTTTAAAGCAGTGAGCAAGGAAGGAGATTTGGCACAATGTACTTGAGTCAATTGAAAGGAAAGATGTTTGAAATTAGAAAACTCTCATTAGAGGGATTCTTTACTTGGACCCATATACACTTTAGGGGAACCTGTGGATACCCTGAAATTGTCTACAAACGGTGTTGCTTATGAGAATTTTTTTGTTTAGAAGATTCTTAAAGTGGTCTGTTGCCAGAACAGGGGCAAAATCTGCCACTATTGGGAAAGCTGCTATGTATCTGTGATGTAGCACACAAAACTCTGGACTCAGAGTGATAATAATCAAAGGTACAGCTGATTGAGCCTCTGTTAGTGTGAAGCATTGTTACATCTCTCATCTTGTTTTATTCTCTCAGTATCACTCCAAGGTGTTAATGATTCCACATTTCAGATGAGGAAACTGAGGTGCACCAAAGCTGAAGAATTGGCCTCAGTTTTCAGAGCCAGGAAACGGTGCAAGAACTGAAGCTCTAGCCTGTCTCCTTCCAAATCTTTCTTTTTGTGACACTTGGTACTCCCCAGTGGCTATTAGTACCCACTTCTTAATGTTGTGGAAATTCAATGAAATTACATGTCTGAAATGGATTTTGTAAATTTATTTATGTGAAGAATTGGGCAAGAAAATAGGTAGAGGTAGATGGATCTGAGAAATTTTGTCAGAAAACATTCATAAGTACTTTCTGAGAGATGACTAAAGAGTAGAGATCAAGTCTCACCAAAAATCCAAGTTCTGTTTTTTTTCCTTTAAGCAAGGAAGAAGTGCTGCACCGGCCTGCTGCATCTTCCTTGATAAAAACGGTTGAATATGGTTTACATCAGTTATTCTCGACCCAGGTTCCTTTTATCCAAAAGGGACGTTTGGCAATATTGGAATACATTTTTGGTTGTCGCAGAAATGGGGCAGAGAAAGGGAGGAGCAAATAAGAGGCAGAGGCCAGGGCTGCTGTTAAAATTCTTGCAGAGTACATGACAACCTTCTGCAACAAAGAATTATCCAGCACAAAACACCAATAATGCTAAGATTAGGAGACTGCACTCTATATGTTTAAAAATAAAATGCTTAAAATTACATTCCTTACATCATCAATGAATTATAATCAGGAGAAAATTGATGCTATGTTTATATTAAAATGAAAGAGTTATAAGGTAAACAAATAAGTTTCACATAGTATCTCCTCTTTTAATTAGTGTAGAAAAGCTCTCGAGCTTACCCCTGACAGAGACTGGAAAGATGAGAGGAATTAGAGGATGGCTTTGATCATTTATGTAACTAGGTTATAGTAGAGAAATTCAGCTCAAAGAAGATAAGTGTAGGATATTAAGTCTGGGAGCACAGGAACATTACAAAAGGAATGTTTGTTCAAGGGAAAGAGATTGGGCTTTGTTCTATTTTGCCACTTTCTTGCCTGTGGCAAAGTATTGCAGCACAGCAAAAAAAAAAAAAAAAGGTCAAAGGGTGCATACTACTTTCCCCATAAAATCAGACGTTCACTAAAGAGCCAACGGAGGTCTTTCTGTTCAAAGGAGCAGCAGCAGAGTGAACCAAGTCTCTGGTGGCTGAGAGTGATGGTGAAGACTTTGCTCTACAAAAGACGGGGCTTCCTTCCAGTTAACTTGAAGCTAAGCAAGGACAGTTTGGCCTTCAGGCTCGAAACCAATCACCATTAACAGATGTGTTAGAGCCACCTCTGGACACATCTGATTTACAGAGTGGAGAGGTTCTGCATATATAAAGACAGCGTTACTGTTTTATCTTGTTTTAATTCTCTGAGTCCATAATCTCTTACACCAGTGTTTTAGTGAGCCTTCAGAGCTTCTCCATGGATGACCATCTTCAAAGACTACAGATTTTCATAATCGTATAACAGGCTTTAGCTACCCTACAACCCCATTTTTATTCTATGGGATAGACTGGAACTTTTATCTTTACAGAGTGACCAAAGCTACAGTTTGACTCTGCTTATCTGCATGCATCATAAGGAATAAGGCAGGGTTTCAGGTGAATTTCACAGAGGACTTTGAGGTCTGCCACTGCCTCTGGCAGCTGTTATGTGATGAATCTCAGATGTCTTAGACCTGGTGGCATAATCCTTCTCCAAACAGAGAAAAAGAAATGAAACAATGGTATACACTCAGTAGTAGCATTTTCCTGTTATACAAAGGAATATAGTTAACTCCTCAAAAACAGCAGCAAAGTTAAGTAATACACCGAATGAGTTACATGAAACGAGAACTAGGAAACATTTCTGAAAATATTCAGTTTCCAATCATTTGGAATATTTCTTCTTCTAACCAAAGGAAATGCTGTTGTTGTTGTTGTTCTAGTGCATTTCTAAATATTAAAGAGTAGATATACATTTTGCAGCAAAACCTTAGTTATCCTAGAGGCCAAAATTCCAGTGATATCATGCATCTGGGATGGCATAGAAACCAGAAAATTAAAGGGGGGGAAGAGTTAAAAGTATGTCTAACAGAAAAAAAAATCTAGAGCATCCAGCAGTAAAACCATCGAACCAAAACAGGATTTGAATTTTGCCCAAATGACACTTGGCACTTAGTGGTCCCTTGGTTTGATGTCCAGAAAAGATAAAGCCGCTGAAATGTTATAAGAGTCATAAAAGTCAAACCATGTCAGCATGCAAGCCAAGAAGTGTAGATGTGTGGTGGAAAAGAGAAGAAAATAAGGAAGGGGAATGGCAAACAACAAAGGCAACAAGTGGGGAATATTGCAAGTAACAGATTTTGACACAAGGAAAAAAATTAAATAAAAGGGCAGCTACTAAAATGGCAATGTTTGCTGCACTAAAAGTACAGGACAGTTGGGCACTCTCATTGAAGGGACAGGAGTTGTAGGAGTGGCCAAGAGTTTCAGGGAGCGAGTACAAGAAGTATTTATATGACAATGATAATATCTTTCTTTACACAACACCTATTGTGCCAGGCCCTTTGCTGGGATCTCTACCTTATCATTTGAATCCATACAACCCTGCAGAATGCATTATCTGCTTTCCACAGGTATGGAAACAGCATAGAAAGGTTAAATAACTTGCCCAATGTTCCACATCTGTGTCAGGACTTAAACTTTGTTAACATCATGGATTACATATTTTCCAGTACCTGCATGGTCTCCTGGATTTTCCAAAATTGAAATGTGGAGATTCTGGCAATCATTAGGGTCTTCTGTGTGGGGATAACACTTCAATTGGAGAGGAGCTATGCTAGAATGTTACACTGTCATGTAAATACTGGGTGAATCTGAGGTGGCTGTCTTGCCAAGGAATCATATTTTAGAGCTTGCAAGGTAATACTGAGCAGAAATGTTATTCTATATAAAGTGCATGTCAAGAAATATGTGTGTCTTTGGTTCATCCTAATTGAAAAGACAATTTTCTTAGCTTATATGTTAGGCAAAGTTGCATTTTTGATGACTGCCCTTGTCATTTCAAACTGGGACTTGACTTTAGAAAGTGGAAATACCAAATGACAAACCATAAAGTTGTAGAATTCTCTCACTTTTTGGAACTGCATTTCTGATTTCATAGAGGATTTCTCAAGCAGTTTTATCATGATGGTGATACTAGACAGAAAGATTCTTAAGGGTAGACACTGTGTCTGATCCATCTTTTATCTCCAGAACCTAGAACCCAGTATGGCCTCCTCTAGACATGGTGATAAGAAAATTATGGTGATGGTGGTGGATTTAGAAAGGAGACACATTTCAGGGACAGAATCACCTTGTCCAAAGGCAAGGAAGTGTGCACCATCAGGTGTTTGTAGAGCATCACAAATCAGGAGCTCAAAAATGTTCATTTAGCTGGGCCCAGTGGCTCATACCTGTAATCCCAGCACTTTGGGAGGCCAAGGTGGGTGGATCACCTGAGGTCAGGAGTTTGATACCAGCCTGGTCAACATGGTAAAAACGTGTCTCTACTAAAAATACAAAAAATTAGCCAGACATGGTGGCAGGTGCTTGTAATCCCAGCTACTTGGGAGGCTGAGGCAGGATAATTGCTTGAACCCGGGAACCAGAGGTTGCAGTGAGCTGAGATCACACCATTGGACTCCATCCTGGGCAACAGAGTGAGACTCTGTCTCAAAAAAAAGAAAAAGTTCATTTAATGAATAAAACCAATATATTTGGGAGATGTTTCCCAAGTTCCATAAAAATAGATGCTGCTGGTCCAAGGGTTGTGACTTTTCTTTTCTTTTTAAGATGGAGTTTTGCTCTTGTTGCCCAGGCTGGAGTGCAATGGCGCAATCTTGGCTCACCACAACCTCCACCTCCCAGGTTCAAGCGATTCTCCTGCCTCAGCTTTCCAAGTAGCTGGGATTACAGGCATGCACCATCACACCAGCTAATTTTGTATTTTTAGTAGAGATGGGGTTTCTCCATGTTGGTCAGGCTGGTCTCAAACTCCCGATCTCAGGTGATCCGCCCACCTCCACCTCCCAAAGTGTTGGGATTACAGGCATGAGCCACCGTGCTCGGCCGGGTTGTGACATTTCTATAAAGCAAGCATATTCAGGATTGTGACACACCTGTCCCTCTCTTATCCCATGTCCAGGTGAGGCTAGGGTGGCAGGGAGTTGGGGAGAAACCATGTTACACTGCCAGAGATAATTCTTCCTTGTCTCTAAGGCCAGGGCACATTTATTGCCAGAGCCACAGCTGAACAACATCTGTTCTCTTCTAACTTTCTGTTTCTCCCCATTCTCTTCATTTGAGCTTTTAAACTGCCTTTAAAACAGGAGCCACAATGGCCCTGTATGTGCCTTCAGCTGTTTCTAATTCTCTCCCAGGCCCACTCTCTCCCAATAAATGACACATTGTAGAAGGTGTTTTATAGCCTGACTTGTTAATAGAGCCAGACCATTCTGTTACCAAACCAAACATGGCAATCAAGGTTAAAACACAAAATCACCAAAAGCTGAGTGAGATAAACATAGAACTGTTTGTCATCTATAAAAGAAGGAGCTAGACCATCTAATTTAAAAAATGCTTCTAATTCTAAAATTCTAACCTTTAAAACAAGATTCCCTCACAGTTGAAGCACACACGGCTTTATACTTGGGCTATTGGAGTTTTTTCCCTATTGGTGGGCTTAGTTTCCCTCCATAGATTCTACTATAAAGAAGTGAATGAATAATACAAGGATAGTTAAATCTGCTCATTTTCTCTTTCCTAGGGATTTAGGACTGAATCAGATAATGTCTGTAGAGCACTTTAGGACTCCTCATTCAACACCATTGAGTGTAAAAGATAATTGTCAGCAAGTAGCTTCAGAAGCCACCATCAGATAAAACATTTTTCCTTATGCTTTCATAATTAATGATAAGCATTCCCCACCACCCACCCTTCCGGCCTTTTCAGACTGGGGAAAGAGAATTCTGAATGGTGATCAAGGCCACATTTTAACTTGCAAATGTCAAGAAGAATCTCATCATTCTTTGTTATTTTTGATTGATTAATATATTAGTTAATTGCTGACGAGTTGCTAATGAGCTAATTTATATGCACAGAGAGGATCTAACTATGACATAGGAGTAGCATGCAAAGTTGCAAAGCGCTGCTAAACAGATCATGGGTGCTGGCCATGGCACCTCTCAGGGCAGGTTAGAGAGAAGAGTGTGGAAACGTTGTGCCTATCTTCCCACCTACTCAATAAAGACAAGAGGGAAAACACATGGAGGCTCCTTTGGTCGTGAACGCCTCAGGGCTAATTAGCCACCTGTAGTATTACAAGACGACCACTAAGTGGCACCATCTCATTAGTGTTCTCTTTTATCAGGCTCAAGAAACCTGCTGGGCCTTCTCTTCTGGACCACGGAATACATTTATTGTTCTGTGTTGGCTGATTTGGGTTTAGCAAAAGGGATCTGCTTTCAACATGCCCCTCCGTTTTTTTTTTTTCTCCTTTCCCATGTTTTTCTTGGGAATCTGAGCCAATACTTAGGCATATGCATAGAGATGAAGGCCATCGTACTGGCAATAACCATAATAGACAACTTAAAGACGACGAATACTGATAGTGAGCTTTTTAATTTGTTTGTAGAGATGAGTTCCCACTATGTTTTCCAGGCTGGTCTCAAATTCCTGGCCGCCAGCGATCATCCTGCCTCAGCCTACCGAAGTCCTGGGATTACAGGCATGAGCCACTGCGCGTGGCCTTTTTTTTCTGCAACAATCCCCGAAAGCCTGATTTTTTTTTATATTTGTAAAAAATAGTGAGCTTTAATTGAAGGCTTTTGTTTATATACTGGGGGCTTTCCAGATATTATTTCCCAAACTCATCAGCACTCTGTAAGGTTGCCTACATTTTGTGAGCAAAAAAGCTGAGATTCAGAGAATTAAAGCAAACTTTTCAAAGATACCCAACGAGAGTGGAAGTGAGACAAAACAGGAGTCCAAGCTTACGCCGTGTCAGAGCATTAATGATCTTTAAATCATTCATGTGACATAAATATTAGGTATAGTGAGAAAAGAGAAAAAGCCTAACCCTTTGTGAAGTTCAAAATCAGAAAAGGGAAAATAGAGTAAATGAACCAAATTGTTTGTAATACAAAAACAAAATGAGTTATGTATGAAATCCATCAAGTTTATAAAGGGTCTGAAATTATTGAGGACACTTATTAGGTACATGCCTCCAGTCCAGGAGACATCCTGAACCAAATCTTCTCTTGAAGTAGAATTTTTCTGAAAGGGACAGAGCTCTGAAGATGCGAGTGAGGAAGTTAGAATAAAAAATATATATTCTCAGGTTTAGCCCTCAAACTCTTGAATCTTTAGAGAAGATGATTTTGTTTCATGACACATTAATTTGTTCTATGTTATTTGAGGTGACATCTTAGCTCTGTAAATAAGTAAAGGAGATCTAAGTAAATGTTTCAAGGGATAACAGGTCAAACTCTCCTAGATTGATTATCCCCCAGAACCATAGGAAAAGCAAGAGCCAGGAATCTCATAATGTGAAGACAAACTAACATTGATGTGTTATGGGCTTGACCTCCCACTTCGTGTCTTGCATGCATCACTGTACTTATAACAACCCAACAAGGTATCTAGAATACTACATTCATATTCCATCAGGATGTTGAACTTAGGCAAGTTCAGCACTCACCAGAGGTCACACAGCTAGTGAGTGGTGAAGCTGGGATTCCATCCAAATTGGCAGGTCAAAGAGCTTGGCTTTTAACCTTTAAATACACCGCCTCCACTTGGCATGCTACATGGTGGTGAGCAAATGCTCTGGTCATTGTAATACTAACTTAAACTTGATTTATATTTCAAAGAAGTTTCAAGTACATTATTGAATTTGATGCTAAGAACAATCCAATGAGAAAGGCAGTTTAGATTTTCTTATTATCACACTTGCCCTCCAACATGTATGCATGTGCACACACACACACCTCCCAGGAGAGTTTAAGTGACTTGGGTTAAGCCACAGAGCTACTAAGTGGTTGGCCCTGAACTTGAACCTAAATGTTCTCATCCTCAGCCTACTACCTTTCTCCTGTGACAGCAACACCACTTTATAGTAAAAAAAAATAAAAAAATAAAAAAATAAGATGTAAAATTTCCTCCATGTCACTCAAAACATGACATTATCTCCAAAAGTTTCTGTTAAAAGTTAGGCAAGTGGCCAGGTACAGTGGCTCTCACCTATAATCCCAGCACTTTGGGAGGCCGAGGTGGGTGGATCACTTGAGGTTATGAGTTTGAGACCAGCCTGGCCAACATGATGAAACCCCATCTCCACTAAAAACACAAAAATTAGCTGGGCATAGTGGTGCGTGCCTGTAGTCCGAGCTACTCACGAGGCAGAGGCAGAATCGCTTGAACCCGGGAGGCAGAGGTTGCAGTGAGCCGAGATCGCACCACTGCACTCCAGCCTGGGTGACAGAGTGAGATCCTGTCTCAGAAAATAAATAAATAAATAAAAAGGCAAGTTACTTAGAAAATGTTATATGAACATCAAATCATATTAATACATACAGGTGTATATTTTAAATCACTTAAAAGCTCCCTATAAAGAAGAATCTAAAACTGCTTTTTCAAAATTTTTGCATGAATAAATTCAGACACATGTGCAGTGGTTTACATAAGTTTATTCAGAAATCAACATCTGTGTTTTGTGTGTGTGTTATGGATAGAGAGATTTGTACTTTATTAGCACTAGCCACATACAACAAATGTATAAAGATAAAATATCTATTTAGATACAGTCTAAGATATCACAATTAGTTTTTATTTAGTCTCAATTTTCCGGTATCCTCCAAGCTGTAAAATCCTGGGAATCCAAAGAAAAGAGTTCAAAAGAAAGGGCCTGAGGGCAGCAGTCAGTGACTGGGGAGTCAACAGGGGTGTCGTAGAAAGTCATTGCACCAGTCTGAACCCCACATTCCTCACCGATAACGCAAAGGGCTTAGAAGAACTCAAAGATCTCTAAAATGCTAAGGAATAATTCTTAACCTTGATAAAGTTTGAAGACTTGTTTTACTCTGTAAGGATCTACATTTTTAAATAAGTAGCTAAGAATTTTCTATTACCCTCTTTTAGTAGCGGATTCATAGATAGTGCAAAACTATTGACACGGAAAACTCAGGGCTATTTTTCAGAGCCCAGGTTTATCCACCTCCTGTGTGCTTCCACTAAAACAGACACAATGTACAGTCTCAGGCACTTTCTCACTGTTTAATACAAAAGTAATTGGGTGAAGAGCAATGAGAAAATACCAGTGACTAGACGATGTTCACTCTTCCACTGGCCAATGGTTCCTCGGATTTTGGCCCACAGGGGGCCAGTTTGATTCACTGCCGAGAGGTGGCGCTCTTGACCAAAATATCTTCACATCAACACTGATGGTCTTGCCCTGTGTGGGCACTGAGGCTTCCCACTTTATGACTTCCTTATAATAGGCCACAGATGTTCAGTGTAAATGACTGTGCAACACATTGATATCAAAAAATGATTATCACCGTACCGCATTCCCTTGGATGATGAATGTCGTTCAGAATTACACAGGAGCAGGAAAAAGGAAGAGGAAGAGGGCAAAACCTCAAAAGACTTCCAATGTTTCAAGAAAATGTTGGACTTTTCTTGTGCGCCACTATCAAGCTTATTTCAAAATTTGGTTTCCAAATTACCATGGCAAAGAGGTGAGGTGAAAAGGTTTTGCTGTCTGCAGGCGGAAGGCATCTTTGTGCTGATATGTACCAGCATTCATATGTGCCAGCTCTAGAGAAAGAGACCCAAGTACGCAGAGACTTTCAAATGTACAAGTATTATTCTTAGTAATAAACCCCAAATTATTATACATAGAAATTTAAACTTTAGGATTTAATAAACTCTAGTTCAAATTTAACAGAATCCTCAGACAGCAAGGCATAAGGATTTGTTTCCCTGATTTAAACTGATGATATGACAGCATGCATCTCTTTATACCCTCCAAATCATGAATCTTTTCATGGCCACGAAATAAAACATGTTAGGGTTTTCTCTTGGCCTGGGGACAAACTGGCTGCCCTTCTGTTAGTCCCATAGATCGGGTCAACTCTCTATGGATATACCAGTACCCCCAGTTTCTGTCTGTCATGACAACTCACCTCGGACAATGCTTCATACTATTAGATAATTCTTATATTAAAACAAAATTTGTTTCCCTGAAGTTTTTATTTTAATTCGTAAACAGGACAATACTTTAAGATTTTTTTGAGCATCTGCCATGTGCCAGTCCCTGTGAGGGCTTAGGAACAAAAAGACGAGGAAGTTACATGTAGTTTACCTGATCTTATGGAATTTATAGTCCATTTCCCTAGTTCTCTGAATTTTTCCATCCTAATGCCCCTAAGAAATAGATCACATTCCCATTGTAACAGAGGCACTCTACAGCAGGGATATTAGCATCTCAGCAGAGAAAGAGATTATAACCTGAGGAAGTCCCCAAGTGACTCTACTTACCACATGCCCCTCTTCCAGAATCACTGTTCCAATAGCTCTATATTCCTATAGAAGTTTAATCCTACATCAACAGGGTGGCAGGTCAAATATCTGAAGACAATCATTATGCATCTTCTCCCCCAACCCCTCAATTTTTGCATCTTCAGGCTTAACATGCCACAGAATTCAAACTATGATGATTGTGTTCTTGAAGAAAAGACTGACTGAAAAAAAGCTATTGAGAACAGCTGTAAATGCATTTACATCTGTAGTTAAACGGAACTGAATCTATCAGGCAGAACCAATAGCTGAGCAGGAGAAAAGGTGATGAGAAGACAGAAGCCTGGGCTACCTGCAGTGCACTGAAATGTCGCCCAAAATGAGCAACCAAAAATGCGAGGAACGTGGAGAAGAGAAGGGGGACGCATTGTCCCACCATCTTGTCTTTCTTCATTGTAAGACACAACAATAGATTGTTCCTTGTTGGGGGTTGGAAAGGAAGTATTACAGAATAAAGCATATTCTGTACGGATTGGTCAAACTTAAGATTTAAAGCGAGAGACAGAGAAAGAGGAGGAGGGGGAGGAAGAGAAGAGGAGAAAAAAGAAATGCTAGGATAAAAATCATTCCCCCTTATAGAACTGGAATGTGTATAATGTAAAGAGACAGTTGCATTAAAGCATTAGGCCTCATGGCCTGATTAACATCATTTGATCTTTTCCTATTGAAAAGACCCTACGTGTTTCCAAAGGCAGTGCCTTTTTAAATAAAACCAGAAGTCTGGGTGAGCAGAAAGCTGTTAGAAGAGAAAGCAACTTGTTTTATATTTAATCATCTTTTTATCCTACCTGCTTCATCATCTTCAGTTTCCTTCTCTCTGTCAGTAGGGGCTGCATGTGAAGTTAAAAATCTAGGCTCTCGGAGATCTAATATGACAAAAATCAACAAATAAAAAATCACTATGACCTAAATTGGTCAGATCAGACTTTTGGGCTGCCTGCCTCCAGGAGCCTTTTTTTTTTTTTTTTTTTCTGTTTTTTTTTTCTTTCTGATTTTTGTTTCTTTTTTCATCTTTTATTCTCCCTCCTCTCAGCTATTTAGCTAACAATCACCAGGCGATTTCAGTGAGATTGATTAGCACACCATTATACCCGTGTTTTTTTGTGTGATTTACTTTTTATCTGGCTTTTCTACATTCTTTTGCAAGTTTCTGGTGAGATTAGCGTTCCTCCTGAATTTGAGAGTGACCACCAGAAAGCCAGAATTTTCCATTGAGCAGTTTGGTACAGCATTTTGGTGGGGGCAACTGGAGTATCTCCACATCCATGCTGTCATCTCAGGGTGGTTGGGCTAAGAGATGGGGAGGGCTTCTGGTTGTTTGAGAGGACAGAGCAGTCATCGTAACTGGTTCAGTCTCTGTGGCCCATTCAGCTCCTGGCATCGCTGCCAAGCCAGCCAACAAAGGACCATTGTAATCCTGACGGTTTCCCAGCAATGACCGGACAGGCGCAGACCACCAACCAGCTCATTTCACTTACACTGTTCACAAGTGAGACCATGAATGGAAAAAAGTCAATGGCAAAAATCCCACATCCTGCTAAAGTTGGTATGTGGACACTGTTCTAGGGAGTGAGTCTGCCTTCAAGCTGGTAATCCTCATACCTGTTTTCTTTGTTTGTTGTTTTTAAGTACAATTAGCTTGAATGATAATGCAAAATGCTTGTAGAAGCCTACCAACAATTAGGTTTGAGTTAAAAAAAAATAAGAATATAGCATTCAATACTTTGGAAAACAATGTATAATAAAAATAAAATGCCATAAATGTAAAGCAAAATTAAGACAAGTTTTGAGGATAAAAAACAATAATTCCAGCTAGTGTGAGACTACTGTGACTATTAATGAATTAAATTTCGGTGTCTAAAAATAGAGTTTTCAGCTATAAAATGGAATTATTTGAACTCAGTTGCAAATTTTGGATATGCAGTAAAAAGTCTGCCTTTTCTGTGGACCAAACCAATGACATCTCTAACTCGGATTTTTAAAAGTAACAATACCCTTTGGGAGGCTGAGATGAAAGGATTATTGCCTAAGCCTAGGAGTTCGACAGCAGCCTGGGCAAAATGGTGAGACCTCATCTCTATTTTTAAAAAAAGTAGCAATGAGTAAAATAAAATGTTTAAGAACAAAGGAAATTCAGAGGTATGTATCATGTATTTACCACTGATTGAAAGTCAGGATGTACTTTTTTTTTTTTTTTTGAGATGAAGTTTCACTCTTATTGCCCAGGCTGGAGTGAATGGTGCAATCTCGGCTCACTGCAACCTCCACCTCCTGGGTTCAAGTGATTCTCCTGCCTCAGACTCCCAAGTAGCTAGAATTACAGATGCCCACCACAACGCTCGGCTAATTTTTTGTATTTTTAGTAGAGACGGGGTTTCACTGTGTTGACCAGGCTGGATGTATTTTTAATGATCAGATAAAATGATCTTTTAATACATTTCAATTAAAAATGTGGCATGCTTCCATTTATTTAAATTACTTTCCTTGTAAGTACAAGTTATAATAATGGGATGCCACATTTACCTTTCAGTTATCAAATATTCAAACAAATGATAGTATTCCATGCTTGTGGGGGACATGGAATGAGAATATGGTGTTTAACTAGATCCACAATTTTAGAAAGCAGTATAGCAGAACCTTGATAATGGTCTACCTCTTTGACTTCATATCCTCTTCTTATATTTTATGTATGTATATTCATTATAGAATTTTTTTTTTTTGATACAGAGTCTTGCTCTGTTGTCCAGGTTGGAGTGCAGTGGCACGATCTCGGCTCACTAAAACCTCTGCCTCCTGGGTTCAAGCAATTCTTCTGCCTCAGCCTCCCAAGTAGCTGGGAGGACAAGCGTGCGTCACCATGCCCAGCTAATTTTTGTAATTTTAGTAGAAACGAGGTTTCACCATGTTGGCCAGGATGGTCTCAATCTCTTGACCTTGTGATCCGCCCACCTCTGTCTCCCAAAGTGCTGGGATTACAGGTGTGAGCCACCGCACCCGGCCTATAGAAATGTTTTAACCATATTATATTCCAGGCAAGATAAGAAAATAAATACAATATTGTTCATCAAAGAAAATAAAAGCAAAGCCAAAGAATATGAAGAAACAAAGGCCCCAAACAAAATGAGACTAACAGAGTAACTGTTAAGTAAATTACTAACAAGTAGATGTATATGACTGAATACTATGTAGCTATTAAAATTAATGCTTCCAAAGATTTTTAATAATATGGGTGAATAATTATTTAAATATTAGTGGAAATGAGAAGCTATAATTGAGTGGCTGGTACTGATTTTAGCTTACAAAAGTACAATAAAATATTTATAGTCATGATCTTGGTTAGTGGGATTTTGGTTGATTTTTCATTGTTTGGGACTCAGGGAGATTTGATATAACAAATCTCTAGGAGATTAATTTTTCAACATTATTCCCAAAGAGCATATGACATTTTTTTATAATTATAAAATAAAGTCTTTGTTGAAACAAAAAACTTCTTTCTTTTGTTGTAAAAAGAGCAATAAAGACTCTAAATTTCCACTTCCCTTACACGTAGGGGTTATTTTACTTAAACACAATCCAATGACTCAACACCTTAACCTTTTACCAGGAGGCCCTGTTGAGATCATCAGAGGATAATTTTTGATGCTGATTAGACTGATTTTTAGTTCCTGAAAGAGTACAACAGATTAAGTAACCTAACCTGGGTTTATTCTTCTCTTGTGTATATTGTTATCCCAGTATTGCCTATGGGCTTGTTTGAGACAGATTATCATGGATAGAACGCTGAGTCCTGAACTGTGGCAGAGAAGCCAGCATGCTGGAGCCTGTACTGTGTACTGTGAAAAACCGTCTTAGTCGAATAGCTAAGCCACAGGTGCTCCTCATGGAAAGTCTAACCAAGTGTCACAGGTATGAAAACTGGTGATAATCAGAGCCAGGGCTCTTTTACTTCTCTAGCCCAGCATTTTAAAAATTTTTATTTTTAAATTAAATTATTATTATTATTATTATTATTATTTTGAGTCAGGATCTCACTCTGTCACCCAGGCTGGAGAGCAATCATAGCTCACTGCTGTCTCTAACTCCGGGGCTCAAGAGATCCTCCCACCTCAGCCTCCCAAAATACTAGGATTACAGGCATGAGACAATGTGCCTGGCCTAAACTTTTGTTTCATAGATAATATACACGTCTTTTGCTATGAAACTCCAAGAGGACAAGTACCATGTCTCTTGTACAATCACTTGTTCAGTTAGCAGTTTTCCTATTGTGTTCTATGGAGCTTATTTAGCCTAGTTGTTAAGAGCATAAATCTTTGGAGTCAGTCTCAAGTTGGTAGCACGAGGCTTTGACCATGGCAGGAGGTGAGAAGGCACATGAGGACCTGCACCAGGCTCCATTTCCTGGCTTCTGGGCTTAGAATCAGGCAGGGTCCAGGGCAGCACCCAGTGGAGCCTGTGCTCCTTGCACCCACTTTACCTTTTAGGCCACAGTCCAGGTACCAGGGACTGTGGAATTTCCTGGCCAAATAGTCCAGTCTATTCCTGACCTGTTCAGGTCTCTTGCCAGCTCTGTTCTGAAAGTGCCTTGCATCACTGGCGGACCGCTTGTAGGCTCAAGAGAGGACCAAAGAGCAGGCGTTTTGCAGAGGATGAAGAAGGAGGTTGGCTGTACAAACTGGCATATAGGCATCATGAACAATGAGAATGTTTAGCAAAGTGCCTAACACACGATGAATGCTCAGCAAATGCTATTACGGGTCTGTTCCCTTACTATATTTGAAGGACAAAGAAAAAAATAATAATAACCATGAGAATACAATCTTCTACAGGGGGCACTATTTTAAGTTTAATTCTTGGAAGAATCCATAATGGAGTCTTTTAGAAAAAATAACTGGGTTATTGTCCTGGCCAAATTCCAATACTTTGTATTCAAGCTAATTACATTCCTCCCCCACTGGATGAATTATTCTTCACTTCCCCCATAAAAACCATCATGTTGTACTTGTGAAACAAAATAGCTTCTGTGTTGTACCACACATGCAAAAGTGTTTCAATTCATAGTGTATTTCTCCGGATGACTAATTTGAAGGCTACATTGGGATCCGTTATAGTAGGATGTGAGTTTAGTTCAGTGATGCTTCTGAATAATGATACATTACTTATTAAATGGGACAATGTCACCAGATATGTTCTCCTGGTAACCTGAGACAATTTTTAAAGTATTATCTGGGTTGAGACTAGGCAGATGTAAGCTATTGAACTTACTTCTAAGTCATTGCATCTCTTAGCAAGCCATTTACCTTATCACATTGATTTTATTTTTAATGCCAAAAGTCTGAACATTCATAAAATGGCTTGCTAAGTATTCTATATTCATCCTGAATTATTAAGAGGTGCAATTTTAAGATAAAGCTGGAGAGAAAAATACTAAGAACTGTTAAGAAATCACTATCCTTTTTCTCCTTGGGTTTAATGCCACTTAGATCTAAAATCCCTATCTGACGATTGATTTTGGAGTGTGAATTCATTTCTCAAGATGACAGAACATGGAATGGGTGGGAGTAACTAGCTCATTGTGGCAAATATTCATGAGGGAATCGTACTTAGGGCCTAAAGTATGGCTGAGAGCAGAACTGGCTCCCGTTTGAGAAGTCCTGTTGATGGAATAAAAGGATGTGGGGAGAGGGCTAATGTTGTGATCTGGGAGAAAGCTCTAGTCCCATGCTGCTTTAGGAACATTTGAACTCTAGTTTCAAGTCCTTTACCTGCTTTTAAGAAATATGCCTAAATCTAAACTATTCTAACTACTTAATTTATTATTTTTTTTTTTAGAGGCAGGGTCTGGCTCTGTCTCATACATTGGAATGCAGTGGCATGATCACAGCTCACTGCAGCCTCAAACTTTTAGGCTCAAGTTATCTTCTATCCTTAGCCTCCTGACTAGTTAGGACTACAGGCATGTGCCACGACACCTGGCTGATTTTTAAATTTTTTGTAGATATAAGGTTTTACCGTGTTGCCCAGGCTGGTCTTGAACTCCTGGCCTCAAGTGATCCTCTTGCTTTGGCATCCCAAAATGCTAGGATTAAACCACCGCACCTGGCCTAAATTCTTAGTTTTTAAAGACTTCGGGGAAGAGACAATTCTCACCGAATTACCTTTTGCTACATTGTTTGGAAGGAACCTTGTTATTATCAATGGACAATTCATTCCCTGTGCCTTGTTTGTGCAGCCCTGGCATATCAAGGAATATGCTAGTTCTGTTCTCTGTGTAGGTGGAGAATGGTGGTCATCAACCTCTCGTGTATTTGAGGACTTACTGAATTATTGTTCCTAGTTCAAGATGAAGTAACCCAGGTCTGTAACTTTTCCTTTCTGCCTTTATTTCCCAAACTTTCATCTGAAATGTTCTTCTCTTTCTAAGTCTCCACTGGTAAAGCAAGGTAGACAACTGAGGCAATTACATGTGTCATTCAGACCTAAATAATTATTTGGGACTTGAAGTACTTGAATGATTCAATTAAAAAACAGCTTTCTACCTGACTAATTCTAAAAAATAATCTCAATTATTTGTCTTTTGGTTTGTATCTATTGAGGTACTATATCATTTTCATTTTTATTTTTATTTTTAAATTTATTGCCTTAGTTTCTTTGCAAGGATTGGGGGTGGAAACAATATACAACATTAGATTATCATCCCAGTTCTTGCTGTCATTTTGTGTAAAAGGTGTAGCCTTTTCTCCAAACTGGAATCAAATGGGTAACCCCAGAATAGATTTTTACTATAATATGGGTCTAGTTGGTTTACTGTGTAATGATATGTCCACATCGTTTTAGAGTGCTATATTTTATTTCTCAAAATACGTTTCTCTACAGTTAATGAACTATGGACATGGAAGGAAAGTCCCTGTTTTCAATTTCTGCAACAGATTGAAGAGGTTGGCACATGGTAAATGTTCAATTAATAAGAGACTTACACAAATAAAGAAGGACTTCCGGGTGCTGACTAAACTGGTTGACTAGCAATTCAGTTAAATAGCTAGTGAGTCAGGAGTGAGTGAAAAGGACGCCTGCTAATTTTTAGAGAAAAACTTGTAGTTAAAAGCAAGAGCTTCATACAGATACTAAAAAAGTGAAATCAGAAGCAATGTAAACTATTTGTAACCACGGATAAGGTGTGTTGGAGTTGGGCCTGAGCTTAAAGCATGGATTGGCCATTTACTAGTCATGTGTTTTAGGACAAGTTTCTTAGCATTTTTAACTCCTCAGTGCCTAAATTTCCTCATCAGCAAAATGAGAACAATAGTAGCCTGTACAGTGCTATGGTCAGCATGTATTCCTGGAATGTGTATAAAGTGCTTAACGTAATGCTTGGAACAAAATAAATACTCAAGCAATAGATACTATTATTTTTATTGAGAAGCCCATATCATTAGTTATTGCATCCCATGAAAAAGCATATGAGTAGATTACATATACACTCCCTTCAAAATACGAACAAGCAACAAAAGTCTCTCAAAAGCACCTGGGTGGGGCAGGCGTGGTGGCTCACATCTGTAATCCTAACACTTTAGGAGGCCAAGGAGGGCAGATTGCTTGAAGTCAGGAATTCGAGACTATCCTGAGCAACATGGAGAAACCCCGTCTCTACAGAAAATAAAAAAATTAGCCTGGTGTGGTGATGAGTGCCTATAGTCCTAGCTACTCCAGAGGCTGATGTAGGGGAAGGCTTGAGTCTGGGAGACGGAGGTTGCAGTAAACCAAGATCGGACCACTGGACTCCAGCCTAGGCAACATAGTAAGACCCTGTCTCAAAAAACAAGCAAGCAAACAAACAAAAAACCCCATGAATGTATAGGGAAAATTGCATATTGAGTCATTAGCCTTCTTTGAAGCCTTCAAGGTAGTACATCAGGAACTTGAAATTTTATTTAAATTTTGTGAGCTTTGCTATACCACCATGCTTCAAAAAAAAGGGGGCACAATAGCAGCCTACTCAAAGCAAACATCTTTCTAGTTTTCATATTTCTCTCAGTACCTTTATTCTATTTTTTTGGCTCAAAACTCTCATTTTTGGTGATTTTAGCTCCATCTCATAACCAACCAGTCATTGTGATCTCATGTTAGGTCCTTCCTTCCCATATCCACCCCCATAACTGGGGTTTAGATTGCCTGTGTTTTGACTACTGCAATAGTGCTTCTGCTTGCAGGTGCAGCTGGAAGCCCTTCTCTCCCTAATCCCTGTCCATGAGGGGTCATGTGACCTGGTCCCCTGAGATGGGATTGTAGCAGGAGGGCACGTGTTAAGCCCATTTCAAGAGATACTCTTGCTCTTGCAGCTGCTTGCTCTCATCTCTGAGCTGCCCTTCTCAGGCTGCTCTTGCCTTACCGTGAGAATGGGAGGCTGTGGCAAGTTAAGAATGATGAGACTTCTGACCTTCCCCCGTCTGGTCCTTGTGAATAGCTGGCATGACTCCCAAACTTGTTACAGCACAACCATCACCATCGCCTGTCTAAGCAGATCCAGAGAGAGTGGAATATTGAGAATTAAAGACATGGACTCTAAAGCCAGGAGGTCTGGATCCAAATTCCAGTCTGTTACTAACCCGCTGTGTGACCTTACACAGCTTACTGAACCTTGTACCTTAGGTTCTTGATCTGCAAAATGAGCAAAATAATAGTGCCTACCTCATAGGATCATTCAGAAAATTAAACTAGTAAATATAAGATGTTCTAGATACTGCCTGCTATATATATAAGAACTCAACAATTATTAGACATTTTACACTGCTCAAACACTCACACACTCACTGCTGGGTAATATTCCCCACTTTGTCTGTGTTCTTTGTTAGATATGTATTAGATGCTGCCTCATAGTACTACTCAATTTAATTGCTTTTAGAAATGTTGAACACACTCACAATAGAATATTTTCGGTATATTTGACAGGTACAAAGATGAACAATACAAACATCTGGATCTCCATGACCAAACTTTGGAGATGGAATGTTATCAACCTCTAGCAAGACCCTTGAGTGTTCCTTCCAAATCCTACCCACTTCCATTCCCATCCCCATAGGTAACTGCCATTTGGAATTTTGTGTCTATCATTTCATTGAGTTTCTGCAGTTTTGTCATATATAATTTCAATTTTAAATAATAAACCATGTAGTAGGCCACTGAACGATGGGCTAAAGTGATATGCACAACTTTTAGCCTGGGCCACATAAACCTTCCTGTCTAAGCCTCCTCCACTGTACTCTCTCTCTCTGTCTCTCTCTCTCCCTCTCTGCCAGTCAGATGGATAAATGTATTGAAGGACTCTGAGGCTCTGTACAATGTCAGAGCTTGGATACAGAAAGAGCCTGTATCACTCCTAAAGAAAAGCCATCTAGCCAAAAACACTTACCTTAGACTGCTGTAGGAGTGAGAAGTAAACTTTTATGTCGTTAGGCCATTTAAATTTTGGAGGTTTTTTTTTTTCTGTGAAAGTTAATATCCCCTGACAAATACACATATTAGCACCAGGAAGTAGGGGCTGCTATCACCAAGAACCTAGAATGTGCAGCATTATCCTAGCAGTCAGTTACTGGGCAATATTAACATTGATATGGGAGGTAGGAGCTAAGATGACCCATATTATACAGTGGTTCACCATTTGTTAAAGCTAGTGCCTAAGAAAACTTGGAAGACAAACCTTGTGCCTACTAAACTGGTAGCTCTGGAGAAAGTGATTGGACGATATCAGTGTTTGGAGTATGTCGACTACCATTAGCTGCCTTTGACAAAGTATTGCAATTAATAGATGAGACAAGGACCTGTTTATAAACAGAAATGAAAAACTTAGTTCTAAAATCTGGTGCACTGAAACACTGGAAAGACCAATTGCTGCTAAATAACCCAACAGCAAGATGTAGAAACAAAAAGGGCTCTGAGAGATAAAGAACCAGTAAAACTTCTTGATTAAACAAAATGACTTAGACCTAGAGAAAAGATCAAATTAAAATGTGGCTTTCCCACCTATTGTTTCAGATAACCATGGATCACTGCCAACATGTTGAAAAATAGAGGCATGGGGTGAGAAAGCTTGGGAATAAATCAGGCTTGAGAATGATCCCTAAGAAAGAACGATGAGTGTCCTTATTTGCATATGGAACTCATTCGAAGCAAATGAACCAAAAACTTAGTAAGTTTTTGAAAAGATTAATAACCAAAAAAAGCGTGATCCTAGATTAAAAACCAAAACTTTTGACTGTTTATAACTGAAAACATCTTTGGGCCCCATACTTGTACCAACAGGAATTAGGCTCTAAAAGCTTTACTTTCTCCAAAGGAAAGGAAAAAAAATGTGATTATCCCATTCCTGTTCCCAGTTGAATATTAGGTGAAAAGCATAGATAACTTGTCATTTAAATTGTGGGTCACAGAGCCCTATGGAGAAGACTTCACATGACCCAGAAGTCCTGGACTTGAGCTGGATACAGTAACTGAATGGGACAAGAATTGCCTCCCATGGAAAAAGGGCAAAGTGTTCTATGTATCACAGGATGAGCAAAACAAGTGTTTGGTGTCCATAAATGAGTGAGAGGCTGTGACTAGGATTGGCTAAGTGTTCACCACACTGTCTTTTTTCTCCCCTGGGCACAGAGCTGGGCTACATTTTCTAGCTTCTTTTGCAGTGAATGCAGCTGTGTGACTGTAGCCAGTGGAATATGGGGAGAAGAGATGTGTACCACTCCTAAGTTTGGCCCATAAAATGAACTTCCGTGTTATCGTCTATTGCCTCCTCTTCACCTATCTGATGGCAGATGCAACAAATAGTATCAATGGACTCAGAGAACAAAAGTGATGGAAGAGTCATGGAAGAATGGAGCCTGGGACCTGAATCAATACTAAAAGAGGAACTACTTAGAAATGTTGCTTGATAAAAAACATCCTGTTGGACTGTTGCATGACTAAGAAATAAGCTTTTGTTGTATTAAACTACTGAAATTTTGAAGTTGTTGCAATAGCAAATGGCCTACTCCAATTAATACAAGTGCTATACAGAAAAATTGAGGAAAGGGGTATTACTATTTCATATGCAATGGCTAGAGAAAGTGTCACTTGCAAATAAGTATTTAAGCAGACACCTGAGGAAAGGAGAAAGAAAGCTTGGGGATATCTAGGAGAAGGGCATTCTAAGCAAAGGGACTGGCAAGAACAAATGCTATCTCTAGTGGACACATGTGCTTGGCACATTTGAAGAAGAGCAAGGAGGCCATTAGCGAGCTGGAGAAGAGTAGCAGGAAACGGGGTCAGTGAGGGCCCAATGGTGTAGGGACATACAGGACCTTGAAAGGACTGTGGATTTTATTCTGAATGTGGAAGCCATTGAGGTTTGAATTAAGATATTTATTTTTAAAAAAATCCCACTAGCCACTGGGGTTAGGGGATTGTGGTGGATAATCAAGGATAGGACAGAAAGATCACTTGGGAGGGGGCTGTTTAAATAATCCAGGTGAGAAGGGATGACTGCAGCAGTGGAGGTGGTGAGAAGGGGTTGGATTCTGGATTTACTTGAGAACACATAGGGTTTGCTGAAGGATTGAATGTTGGTTGTAACACACACACACACACCCCACCACACAAAAAGCAGGCACCAAAATGACCCCAAGATTTTTGGACTGAGCAACTAAAAGGATGGAGTTGTCATTACTGACATGAGAAGACCGGAAGCGGAGCCAATTCTAGGAGAAAATCAGAAGTTGGTTGTGGACACATTTGGATTGATGCTCGCCTCCTCAGTGTCATCACCACCAACTTATTCTTCCTGCTTTCTCCATACATTTTGTTTTTTCTCTCCATCTGAGAACTTCTTCCCTCCTACTACCCTTTCCTAGTTAATTCCTGCCCCTCAATTCATACATCAAATAAGAAAACTGTTGCTTTCTCCAGGGAATAATTCTTCCTTTATCCTTAGTTGGGATTAGGTCTCCTTCCTGAGTTCTGCCCATCACAGCTTCATCTTAATTCCTTGTTTCGTCATTTTCTTCACTGAACTGTGAGCACTGTGAAGGCAGGAGTCTATTTTGTCTTCATGTTCATCATTGTGACTCCAGTTTCGAACATAGAGCTTGGAATGTGCTAGGTGCTCAAAAAATGTTTGCTGAAAGAATGAGTGAATGAATGAATGAATGAATGAATGAATGTATGAATGAATGAGCACACCATGTCCCCTTCAAGAGACTTCTTCCAGAGAAATTCTGGTAGAATCTTAACTTTAAGCATGGTTAAACTACTGAGCAAGCAGCTTTTTCTGAGCAATTAGTATTTATCTGACATTATAAACTTTGTAACTCAAAGAGTTCACTTTTTTTTTTTTTTTTTTCTGGAGACAACGCCTCACTGTGTTGCCCAGGCTGGAGTGCAGTGGCACAATCATAGCTCACTGCAGCATTGACCTCCTGGTCTCAGGTGATCCTCCCACTTTAGCCTCCCAAGTAGCTGGGATTACAGGCACATGTCTGACCATGCCTGGCCAAAAGTTTCACTTTTTACATTAACCACTAAAAACTTTTGGGCAAATACATGACCCACCAGTAGCCTATGTGGAGGTCCTTACGATATAATTTTAAGCTTTGTTCCTGCTTGTCTTCTGTGTCATTATTGTTTTTCATTTGTGTGTCTAACTTTATTATGCTTTGTCATCATTTGTATACTCTTGTAAGCAATATTTTGGCCATTTAATGTATTTTTTATTTTCTAGTAATTTTATTTTTTAGAAGTTTTTTATTATACAAAATTTAAAACACATCTGAGTGTGGAGACAACAGAAATGCCCATGTACTGGCCACCTAGTGTTAACAGTTATCCACACATGGCTCATCATGTTTCAGCTATCTCCCCATTTTCACTCTCAGGCTGATTATTTTGAAACAAAATCTAGACAGTATATAAATTATAAATATTTTAGAATGTTTCTCTAAAGATAGGGACCCAAAAAAATATATAATGACAATAATATTCTCATGCCTAAAAATAAGAAATTTCTTATCATCAAATATTCAATGTTCACACTTTGCAATTTGCCGTGTGTGTGTGTGTGTGTGTGTGTGTATTTAACAATTTGTTTGATTCAAGATCCAAATACAGTCTATACATAGAGATTGCTTTATAGGTCTCTCAAGACTCCTTTGACTTCTTGGTTCCCCTTCCACCTTTTTCTATCTTCCTTTCTTTTCCTTGCAATTTTCTGTTGACGAACTGGGTCATTTGTACTGTAGAGTGTCCTGCAGTCTGGATTTTGTTGATTGCATCCATGAAATGTTGTTTAGTGTGTGTTTCTATGTTTCTTGTATTTTTCGTAGATTGATAGTTAAATCTAGAGCATAGTCAGAGTCATTTTATTTTTTAAGCAAGATTACCTCATAGATATGTCCATGTATTTAAGTTGTTCTCCCTCTCTCTCTCTCTTTCTCTGTCTTAATCTCTCTTTCTATTCACCCCACCCTCCCACCATGCTAGCCACCATTAATGAGTATTTCCTAGATCCATTACTTTATTAATGTTGGCATACTTCTCATCTGACTGTAGAATTCCTTTATGATTTCTTAGCTGGAATAGTTCTATGAAGAAAAACATCCCCTTATTTGGTTAACTAATGTATAATTCATATAGGAAGAGCTTGACTTTTAAATGCTTGACTCTTTCTGTTTATTCATCAATTTTCAAAATAATAATTGATTACTGAACATGTTCTGAAGTTATCCATCAGTGTTTTTTATACTTCATATACTTATGAATATACATATATTTGATGTATTACAGATATTATTTTTAGTAATGTTTAGAATGTCCCATCTTTGGTCAGCAGGAGCCTATTTAAGATATATTTTGACATCTTTTGAGATGACCTTGATTCTGGTATGACAAGGTGTTCCAGGCTTGTCATACTGTTTTGTTGCAGATTTGGAATTGGCCATTTCTGCAGGGAGAACAGGCTATTTTCAGTGGGGCATGGTATTTAGAGATCTCAGTTAAAGCTCTGAGAAAGCTTATTGACACTGGTTAAGTTTTTTTTTTTTTTGAATTTGCAAGTGGGCAAAATTAGGAAAAGTGTATTTATTCTTGCAGATAAGTGTTTATTAATATTCTTGCAAAATAGAGAAAGTAGTGTCTAATGAGTTCAACTTAGATTCTCAAGTACAAAATATTTGCTGACATAGCAACTTTAAAAAGTTTCATTTTATTGTGATAGGAACACTTACCAGATCTACCCTCTTAATAGGTTTCTAAGTGTACAATACGTTATTACTAACTATAGACAGTATGTTGCATAGCAGATCTCTAGAAGTTGTTCATCTTGCATAACTGAAACTCTATATCCATTGGTTAGCCACTCCCCATTTCTTCCTGCCCTCAGCCTCTGGCAATCACTGTTCTGCTCTCTACTTCTGTGAGTTTGATTATTTTAGATGCTTTATACAAGTGAAGTCATGCAGTATTTGTCCTTCTTTGGCTTACTTCACTTAGCGTAATGTCTTCCAGGTTTATCCATGTTGTCGCATATTTCAGCATTTCCTTCTTTTTTAATGCTGAATAATATTCCGTTGTATGCATCTACCACACTTTCTTTATCCTTTTATCCATCAATGGACATTTAGGTTATTCTACATCCTGGCTATTGTAAATAGTGTTGCAGTAAACAAGGTAGTGCAGATATCTCTTTAACATCCGAACTTCATTTCTTTTGAATATATACCCAGAAGTGGGATTGCTGGATCATATGGTGGTTCTATTCTTAAATTATTGAGGAACCTTCATAGTATTTTCCATGGTGGCTATTTTGCATTCCCACCAATAGTGTACAGGGTTTCAAAGTTCTCCACATCCTCACCAAGACTGTTGTCTTGTGTTTTTTGGATGATAGCCATCCTAACAAGGTGTGAGGTTATATTGCAATGTGGTTTTGGCTTGCATTTCCTTGATGATTAGTGATATTGAACATTTTTCCACATACATATTGGCCATTTGTATGTCTTTGGAAAAATGTTTGTTAGAGTCCTTTGCCCATTTTTAAATGGGATTATTTGTTTTTTTATTTTTACTAATGAGTTGTAGTAGTACCTTATATATTTAGGGTATTAACCTCTTATCGGATATATGATTTGTAAAGATTTTCTTTTATTCTTTTTTTCTATAGATTGTCTTTTCATTCTGTTGATTGTTTCCTTTGCTCTGCCACAGCTTTTGATTTTGCTGTAGTCCTATATTTATTTTTGCTTTTTGTTGTCTGTCTGTCCTTTTGGTGTCATATCCAAGAAATCATTGCCAAGACCAATGTCAAGAAACTTTTCCTATGTTTTGTTCTGGTAGTTTTATCATTCCTGGTCTTACATTTAGGTCTTTAATCCATTTTGAGTTGATTTTTGTGTATGGTGTAAGATAAGGATCTAATTTTGTTATTTTACATGTGGATATTCAGTTTTCCCAGCACCGTTTGTTGAAGAGACTATCTTTTCCTTATTATATTTTCTTTGCACTTTTGTCAAAGACTAGGTGACTATATATACATGGTTTATTTCTGGGCTATTTGATTCTATTGATCTACATGTTTGTCTTTATACTAGTACCATATGATTTAATTACTGTAACTTTGCAATCTATTTTGAAATCAGAAAGTGTGATGTCTCCAGCTTTGTTCATCTTTTTCAAGATTGTGTTGGCTATTCAGGGTCTTTGTGTTCCATATGAATTTTAGGATTTTTTTTTTTCTATTTCTGCAAAACATGTCATTCGAATTTTGATTGGGAGCATTTTATTCTTTTGATGGTGGTATAAAATAGACTGCTTTTTGTTAATTTCATTTAGATTGTTCATTGTAACTCTATAGAAATATAATTGATTTTTGTATACTCATTGGGATCATACAACTTTGCTATGCTCATATATTAGTTCTATCATGTTTTTTAATGTATTCCTTAAGATTTTCTGTATACAATACTGTGTCATCTTCAAATAGAGATAGTTTTATTTTTTCTTGTCCAATCAGAATACCTTTTAGTCTATTCATTTACCTAATTGCCCGGCTAGACTCTCCAGCACACTGTTAAATAGAAGTGGTAAGAGCAGATGTCCCTGTCTTACTTCTTATTTTAGGGGAAAACCATTTAGTCTTTCATCATTAAGTATGGTTAGCTGTGAGTTCTTCATCAGTGCCTTTCATCAGGTTGAGGGTGCTCCCTTCTATTTCTAGTTTGTTGGGTCATCTAATTCATAAAGGTATTATTGATTGTATTTACTTGTTCTTGTGTCCCTTCTAGTTTAGTCTTACATTATGATATTATTTTTCTTTTGTTTTAAAATCTTTCATAAATTCTGTCACCTTTCTTTTCAAATTTTCATTCTTCAGTTATCGCATTTTTTAGT
Source organism: Macaca nemestrina (assembly GCF_043159975.1). NCBI lineage: Eukaryota > Metazoa > Chordata > Mammalia > Primates > Cercopithecidae > Macaca > Macaca nemestrina. The sequence goes on from NC_092129.1 coordinate 29,949,343, forward strand.
TTTTCTTAAATCTGATTGGTTATTCTTTATTGTCTTCTATCATTTCTTGTGTTTCATGTAAGTGGTTGCTAAATATTGTACTACACTTTTTATCTTTTGTAAGTATTCCTTTTGACTCATTTTAATTGTTTGCATGGATGTTTTGCCTTTCTCTGTCTCATGTGATATCTTTGTATAAGTTCAACTCTCATTTTTTTTGGATGCTAATTTTTAAGGAAAATGAGTTTTCCATCATTTCCAGTGGGATGATAGTTAGGGTAGCTTTTTCTAATTTGAGGCCTCTAATGTCCCCTTTTCTGTTGTTTTCATGGAACATATTGGGACCTTCTCTTTCTTCTGTTCCTTTTGCCACATCCTGCCCAATTTGGATTCTCCCCTAGCAATTTCTCCTCATTGTGGGATTTTGTCCTGGAAGGGAACTTTGGTGGAACAAAAGTAACCTAAGCCACTCTCTCAGCTGGCACGGGGCCTCCAGGGAGTGTTCATTGGGTTCTCTTATTCCCAGGGATGCTGATGGCCTGTTGACCTTCCTTCTTCCTTCATTGAGGATGACCTCACATTGGTCTTGCAGCTGTGGGTGGTTCGTCTCCCAGTATCTAGGGGTTTGTAGGGGATACCTTGTCACCTGTTTGCTGCAAACATTGCCCAAGGGATTATGGTTTTGCTATCATACTTTCTCTGCCTGTGCTTTATGAGAGGACTCAAGAATATTTAAAAACCATACCTCTCTCACTACCTTCTACCCAGACTCCTTGAAAAGTGTTTAAAACCCATTGTGATGGAAGGAAGATTATAAAACAAAAGAATAAATAAAACATAAAGCTCTCCCTCACATACATTATAAGCCTCTGTTATATGTAAGTAATCCGTATCTACAGATTTCTCTAATCAAAATTTGGAAGAAATATAGTTATGCTTTCACAGTTCCTGACAAGCTGCTTGCTTATTAATTAGCTTTAAAGTCAGTGTTTTGATTTTTGCTCCTTTCCATTTCTAGGAAGGACCATGCAAACATTTCAGAAAGATGAGGAATTGATCTGATCTCAAACCACAGGGGCAGCTTTTATTCCTTGTCTGTTTCCTTTACCTGCTTGTCCACCCTCAGTGGGGATAGAGAATGGCACTGTGGAGTCATGCTGTGAATATACTCAGGGGCTGCTTAATGCCTTTATAAACAAAATTAATAATATTTATATCACAAATATAGACATATCTGTGAATCTTCTATAAGCTTGTCAATGTTTCTTTGAATTACTATATCCCAACTGATGAGTGTGCTTTAGTAATATTGTGAGTGAATGTCAAGCAATAACTACCTCTGGGTCCTACAAACTATTATGTTCACCCTGAAAAAGTGACTATTCTACATAACTATAATAATTTTGTATTTACTGTAAGTAATACTTTTCTGTCATTCTTTCACAAAAAGTTATTCTCAATAATTTCATTTGAATAGTCTAGTTTTCCTACTTCTAAATTAGCAGGCAGTTTTTCTCAATGATTTTAATCTTTTCATCTGACGACATTTCCAATTTACTATGATCTTTTGGGATTCAGAAATTATCCTCCAAGGCAGAAGAACAGTTTGGTCCCTAGGAAACCAGACTTTTATTTAATCATTCATACTATTGATACAATTATTAAACAACACTGAACCAGAAATGTTCAACTCTTCTAAACTTAATCATGTATATTTACAATCTAATACTGCACTGTGTTATAAAACCCTTTAGTGGAATAGATTGCTTTTGGAATCTGTGTAGATAGCACCATGATAAGCATTCAATTGTCACTGGTTAATACTGTTGAAAAAAAGAGGAAGCAAGGAAGATAGGAGGGAAGGAAGGGAGAGATGGAAGGAAGAAGGAATTGTTTGCTGGTGTGTAGATAAGTGCTACGCATTGATATACTGTAGTCCTTGCAAAATGACCTTAGCAGGGGAAAAAAACCCCTTATTTTTAATTTCTTTGTGGGAAGGCGCTAAGTGAAGGTATACAATATTTCACTTAAGCAAACTATTTAAGAATTCTTTATGTTATAGAAACAAATGTAAAATCAGCAAATACCTCTCCTCTGTTGGGCATAGGCAGGGAGGTTGAGAAAACCAGAGTTTTCCAAAGAAAAGCCCAAATGTTAAATTTTTGCTTTTATAGAGTGTATATTTTTAGATTAAAAATAAGCATTGATGGGCTGGGCACCATGGCTCATGCCTGTAATCTCAGCACTTTGGGAGGCCAAGGCAGGTGGATCACCAGGTCAAGAGATCGAGACCAGCCTGGCCAACATGGTGAAACCCCATCTCTACTAAAAATACAAAAATTAACTGGGCGTGGTAGTGTGTGCCTGTAATCCCAGCTACTCGGGAGGTTGAGGCAGGAGAATCACTTGAACCCGGGAGGCAGAGGAGGTTCCAGTAAGCCACGATTTTGCCACTGCACCCCAGCCTGGCAACAGAGTAAGACTGTCTTTAAAAAAAAAAAAAAAAAAAAAAATTGATGGAAATGTTTTCTGTAGTGCTTCTTTACACTCACATCATTTACCATTTCCTTTTAAGTGGATTATGCAGATGTTCTTGAAGCCAACACATCATCAATTTAAAAATAAATTCTTTTATTCTTAAAATTGATTCTTTTATTTTATAGCTCATCTTTAAAGTTAAATTAAACAGTAATTGCTGTGTCATGTGGAAATCCACTCCTGTCGATAAAAAGCAAATCATAAAGTAAGAGTTGTGTTTTCAATGACTTCTGTTTATTAAGATTGTAGAAATACAGTCAAACCCCATTATACAATGTCTTCTTATATGGATGTGGATATACTGGGGGTCAAAAAAATTTTCATTTAATAAATTGATTTTACAAGTTGGAAAGTTGTGTTTGTTCCTATCCCCAATATGAGCATTATAAAGTTACACTATAAATATATGCAAGTCTGTCTTTAGGGCTCTCAAAATAAAGAACTTAAATATAACCTTGTAAAGCTTTAACTTGCTATTACATCATTTATTGGCCTGTGTCTTGCCACTTGACTTAATCATTGAGTTTTTAGTACTTAATCACTGAGCTTTTTAGCAAACTCAGCTCTATGTGCTTTCTTGGCCACATGTGGTGATTCGACATGTATATTAGGCAATCTTAAGAACTGTGGGTGACCCATATCTGGGTTTCCAGTGCAACTTGTACATGTCTCTGTCATAGCTCTTCTCACAGTGTACTGTAAATGTGATTACTGGTCTGTCTTCTCTATCAGACCCTTAACCTCCTTGGGACCAGGGACCAGTTTATCCATTTCTATGTCTGTTATGCCTATGACTATCCCTGGCAGAGAGGAAGCACTCAGTATGTATACTTTATGAGGCCCACTAAAACCTTTCTCCAGTAATGACCTTGGCTTTTCTTATTGTGTTAAGTGTTCAGAGTATTCTGTCTCTCCTGAATGGCTGGAGACACTAAATTATCTTTTTTTTTTTTTTTTTCTTTTTGAGATGGAGTCTCGCTCTGTCGCCCAGGCTGGAGTGCAGTGGCGCGATCTCGGCTCACTGCAAGCTCCGCCTCCCGGGTTCCCGCCATTCTCCTGCCTCAGCCTCCTGAGTAGCTGGGACTACAGGCGCCCGCCACCACGCCCGGCTAATTTTTTGTATTTTTAGTAGAGACGGGGTTTCACTGTGGTCTCGATCTCCTGACCTTGTGATCCGCCCACCTCGGCCTCCCAAAGTGCTGGGATTACAGGCTTGAGCCACCGCGCCCGGCCGAGACACTAAATTATCTGACGAGTATTCTCTGGTCATGGGCACAGGGAAACACAGATTGGGCTTCTAATTTTTCTATTAATTAAATTTTAGTAATGTTTTATTAATTCTATGCATTTTTCCTCTTCCTAGGAGTAATGGTATGTACATTTTGACACAGCAATTCTACCTTAGGGGATATCTTCTACAGAAATAAAGGCACCTAGGCATAAAGGCTCATGATTAAGGAAGTCTCTGGCAGCATTTCCTGTAGAGGCAATAAATTGCAAATATCCTGACTGTCCATCTACAGGGCAGTGTTTGAATACAATTGGATATATCAATACTATAGAGCTATAGATGTATAGATAAAATTTTTTAAAAACATGGAGTCATACTGTGTACAGTCATTCTTTGGTATCCACAGGGGATTGGTTTCAGGACCTGTGTGATACCCAAGTTTGCAATGCTCAAGTCCCTGATATAAAATGGCATAGTATTTTCATATAACCTATACACATCTTCCTATATACTTTAAATCATCTGTAGATTACTTTTAACACTAATACAATGTAAATGCTATAAGTAGTTGTTACAGAATATTGTTTTTCTTCTTTATATTATTTTTATTATTGTATTGTCATTTTTATTTTATTTTTTCTCCAAACATTTGTGGTTGCTTGAATCGTCAGATGTGGAACCTGTAGATGTGAAGTGCTGACTATATATCATTCTTTCTTTTTTATTTAAAATATATCTTGACATCCCTCCAGGTTAATACAGATAACTGTTTATTATTCTTTAGCATGGATATTATACTAGCTCAGTTGAGCAAGATTAGAAAAAGGAAAGAAAATGGAGATTATTATTTTTTACTTATACATGTCTTTGACCTGTACTGAGCATACATCACTTGTGTTATTAAGAATATCTGATAAAGTTAAAAATATGACAGTAAATGTTCATTCAAAGAGGTCTGGCTTGATTTTTCAAGGTTACTTGGAACCAACTCTCTGAATATGATGAGTAATCAAGATGATTAAACACTTTGATGACAAATTTAAGATGTGACTACAAAGTAATGAGTCTGCTTTTTGTTCTTAGTTTTCACAAACTCAATTCAACAGTGTTTCTAAAAGAGCAGTTTCACAAGGCTTTTAGATAAATGTAGTAGTATTGGAAAAACCACAGGATTTCAGGGTTGAGGAAAATAATTTGGATGTTTAAGTTCTGGCATTTTTTAAAAGTCAGTTTCAATATTTTATGGTCACAGTTACTATGTATTCATATAGTGGGCCAAGTGTGGCACATCAACCAATGATGCCCATTGTTGAGCAGCTAAAATTCCATCCTAACTCATATTATTCTCTCCAATTTTTTTTTTTTTTGGTAATATATCTTTCTCACTGTTATTGTTAGTTATTACTTCGACTAGATAGTCTTGTGATTTTTCACTATTCAGCTGTCCTTTAAAAATTGTATTGACATACTTTCCCTTGTCAGGCTGCCCTTGTGAGACAAGCATTTTAAGTGTTACAAGGAGGTGCTGTTACTATTACAAAAGTTATTATAAGAAGGATAAAAGGACTTGGTTGGGAACAGTAGCCCCATACATGAGAAAAAAATAGTTACATAGTTCCAGATCGTTGTAACAAGAGTGTAGGGTACATAAATGATCTCAGGTCACCAGATTAGTTCAGATAATAGAAGGAAATATGTGAACCCAAGTTCCCTGTATGGATATAAGCTGGGAAATACAGAGGAATCTGCAGCATGGTGTACTAGGAGCAGAACAGGGTGCAAACGTATCCTGTGACTGGTTATCAGCAGAACACTGGGCCTGGGTCCAGCTACTTTGATCCTCTAGAGAAGCAAGATGGCTGCGTTGTGTAAAGCTAATTTGGTAGAGTTCACGGGGAGTACAGAGTTGGGTCCTCAAGCAGGCTGCCCGAGTGACCTCGTTGTAGGACATACAAGGGCTTGAGTGCCTTCTATTCTCCTAAACAGAAATTCTTGGTATTGCTTTGATGTTGTTTTTTCTCCTTGAGATGCAATTTTGTCACTCTCAAAACAATTCTAAAGCAAACAACAACAATAATAATAATGGTATGTGGTGTTCTGATCATTTAGGATGTTCTGCTGCTGTTTCTGATTCCAGGATCTAAGCAATAGTCCTTCTTCAAACAGTGGTCTTCTGTCCTTCCCAACAGATGGTCCTGTGGTTGGAAATCTTTACAGGATTCCTGTAGAACCATAGTGACTTTGATGCGTCATTATGCCAAGGCCCAGAAGCTATGGAACATATTAGCTTACCATGAAAGGCCTGCTTTGCAATGCTTTGGCACTTGCAAAAATGGTCTTCACAGAGTCCCAGAGTGTGCCTTACACAGTAATAAATTACATTACCAACAGCCATTATGACCTCAGTGAGAGATGCATGCAGCCAAGAGCAGCTACATGTTACTGTCAGTTAATTAGCGTTGGTATTCATTAAAACTGGGAGTGAGGGCCCGGAAACGATCCATTACTCATTGTGAATGGAGTCATGGGACAGCATAAAAGCTAGCCGAGCAACCACTGAAAGCAAGAACCTGGAAGCAGATTAGAGATCAACGAATTGGTTACTTGGTTATAGTTCTTTACTATGTGCACACTCATTCACACAAAAACTCACACACACTCATACGCTCAGCCCACACTTGTAACTTCACACACACATTTCCATTAGAATCCATGGTTCATGTTATAGGTTGAATTTTGGCCATCCACCCCAAAGAAATATTAAAGTTTTAAACCCTGGTGTCTGTGAATGTGAATTTGTTTGGAAACAGGTTACTTGCAGATGTAATAAATTAAGATGAGGTCATACTTGGTTAGGGTGGGCCCTAATCCAATATGACTGGCGTCCTTATAAAAAGAGAGAACAGAAACATAGAGAGGAAAATGCCATATGAAGACGCAAAGACACAGAGACACAGAGGGAAGACAGCCGTGTGATGATGCATACACGTTGGAGTTATGCTGCCACAAGCCAAGGAATGCCTGGGGATATAAGAGGTAAGGAATGATCCTCCCTTAGAGGATTTGGAGGAAGTGTGGCCCTGCCACCACCTTGACATTGGACTTCTACACTCCAGACCAGAGAGAGAATACATTTCTGATATTTTAAGCCACCCAGTTTGTGGAATTTTGTATGGCAACCCTAGGAAAATAATATTGTAGCTCACGTTCATGAAATAGACTTCCTCACACTTACGACCCTTCCTGTATCTTCTGTCACACCTTCACACTCAGGTTTCTGTCTCACTTACAACAATTCAAATTCAAGCACAATACGCTCACGCACTCCTCCTACTGTAATCAATGTATGTGTTTTAAGTAACATAGAGGATTAGTCAGAATTGCAAGGTGGACAATGACTACTTTGTGCACTACGTTGGAAGTGAGGAAAATGTTCTCTTTCATTATGATTCTTCAACCCAGAGACAGTTGTGATAGATTATAGCAAATATTTTTATTTGGCATATATTTTTCTCATTACTAACTTAATTTTGATACTGTAGTAAACTTGCCCGTGAACAAAGTAGTCTTTGGGGGATTTTTTTTTTTTTTTGAGTGGGAGTCTTGCTGTGTCGCCTAGGCTGGAGTGCAGTGGTGCAATCTCAGCTCACTGCAACCTCTGCCTCCCGGGTTCAAGAGATTCTCTTGCCTCAACCTCCCAAGTAGCTGGGACAACAGGTATGCACCACTGTGCACGGCCAATTTTTGTACTTTTAGTGGAGACAGGGTTTCACCATGTTGACCAGGCTGGTCTCGCACTCCTGACCTCCAGTGATCTGCCCAACTCAGCCTCCTAAAGTGTTGGGATTACAGGTGTGAACCCCCACATTTGGCTTTAGGGGAGTTTTCAATGTGGCAATTTTTAACCAATTTCAAATTTTGGCAGAAAGAATGTTCATAGAAAACTTAAAATAGACCATGCACAGTGACTGATGCCTGTAATCTCAGCACTTTCGGAGGCCTAGGCAAGTGGATCACTTGAGGTCAGGAGTTCGAGACCAGCCAGGTCAACATAATGAAACCCCCATCTGTACTAAAAATACAAAAAATTAGCAGGGCACGGTGGTGTGTGCCTGTGGTCCTAGCTGCTTGGGAGGCTGAGGCATGAGAATCGTTTGAACCTGGGAAGTGGAGGTTGCAGTGAGCAAAGATTATACCACTGCACTCCTGTGTGGGTGACAGAGTGAGAGTCTCTCTCAAAAAAAATAAATTAAAAAAATTCTTTTAAATATATGATCTTCCTATCATTCATTTTAAAACTATATTTTAAATAAGACACTTTCCCAATGAATATTTATTTTCCTTCTTTAAAATGATCTGTACCATTTGCTTTCATACATATTTACTATTTGCAGTAGTTACGGTAGCTTATATTTTTGTGTTGAACTTTATGGAAAAAATAAACAATACAAAGTGGTTTTTGTTATCAAAGTGTTCATAGGCTATACACTGTGTTCTTGAATTTATGCCTCCTTCCCAACATACTTTTTCTTTGGGTGTCTACTGATGAATCACACTGTCTGCCTCTACATCTCCAATTGGCTATCTTAAAGACAGTCAAACTGAACATACAGAAAACCTAGCTAGTGAGATATATATATCTATGTGTGTGTGTGTGTATGTGTGTATACACACACACACATATACATACACACACACACATAGATATATATATATATATATATTTTTATTATTATTATTTTTGAGACAGAGTCTTGCTCTGTTGCCCAGGCTGGAGTGCAGTGGCACGATCTCAGCTCACTGCAAGCTCTGCCTCCTGAGTTCACACCATTCTCCCACCTCAGCCTCCGGAGTAGCTGGGACTACAGGTGCCTGCCACCACACCCAGCTAATTTTGCTTTTGTGTTTTTAGTAGAGACGGGCTTTTACCGTGTTAGCCAGGATGGTCTTGACTTCCTGACCTTGTGATCCACCCGCCTCAGCCTCCCAAAGTGCTGGGATTACAAGCATGAGCCACTGCATCCGGCCTGGTGATACTTTTCGTCATTCCAATTCTCTTTCATGTCCCTGCCTCCAGGAATAGTGCCACCCTCCATCCAGGTCAAAAACCTGTGCTTCAAGCTTAACATCTCCATCTCTCTCCATCTTCACTATTCTACTTTTATCTAATTAAACACCACTATTTTATTTTACTTCCTAAATGTCTCTGGAATCTATTTTAAGTTCTTCATCTCCTTCACCACTAGTTTAGTCCAAATTACTATGATCTTTCCTCTAGATTACTGCAGCAGCCATCTAATGGCAGGAAGGACAACAGCCACACTGACTTCCACCCCATTCTCTTTTTCGCACTGCAGTCAAAGGCAAATTTTTAGAGAGCAAATAGTATGCCACCTGCCTGTGCAAATGTGCAATGGTTTTCCAAAGTCCTCAAAGTAAAGCCTGAAATCTTTAACTTGGCCTAGAAGTCCAGAATACTTCTGTAAGTTTCAGCTTACACTACTGTCCTCCTCCTCGCACTCCAAACATGATACCTTCTTATCGTGAAAGTGTAATGCATACACTTTGCTCCTCTCAACTCCAGATTTTTGTACCTATTATTTCCTCTGTCTAGAACACTTTTCTCTCCTGTTTTCCTCCCTGAATTCTTCCCATTGATTACCATACATCATTCAGAATTCCATTCAGACAACATTTCTTTAAGAAAGTCTTTCCAGGTATCCCAGAACAGATCAGGGATCCCAGTAGTATGTTTATTGGTTCTGTCATTTATTCAACAGTCATTGAACATCACTGCATGTGGGGTGGCGGGGGGGGGCTCTTCTAGGCACTTAGGCTGCAACATTGGACATGAAGACAAGGCCTCTGCTCACATAAGCTTATGATATGGTTGCAGGGAAACGAAAACAAACAAGTAAATAAATAAGAAATCACCAAGTAGTGGTAAGTTCAATGGTAGAAAGAATTGAGAAAAGCATTAGGCTTCTCTTAGAAGATGAGATCTAATCTCAGACCTGAGTATCAAAAGGAGCCAAGGACATACAATTCCATGGGAAGAGCATTCTCAGCAGAGGTTCTAGGGAGAGAGAGATTCTCTGGAGAAGAGAAAGATGGATAAAGTGTGTGAGTAAAGGGGGTTATGTTATGCAGAAGATATAATGAGGGGCAGGACTAGGTCAAGGTGAGGTGTTTGGATTTTATTCTGAGGTTTGATGGGAAGCCATTGAAGGGCTTTAAGTAAGGACATTACATGTCCCCATTTACATTTTCAAAAGATGACTCTAGCTGCTCTGTGTAGAAGGATTTGGGATGTGCAAGCATCTAAGTGGAGCTATCAGATGGGGGCTACTGCAGTAGTCCAGGTGAAAGACAATGGCGGCTTAGATTAGGATAGTAGCAGTGGGGTTGGAGAAAGACAGATAAATGGAGGATGCAGGCTGGCAGTAGAGTTAAGAGAAATTGCTGGTAGATTGGATAGGGGGATACGGGGAAAGAAGAATTAGGGATGATTTCCTGATTGTGTAGCTATGTGAATGGCAGTAGCAATTATTGAGATGGGATGCAGCTTTGGAGATGGGGAAACAAGAGTCTGGTTTTAGGCATGTCAAGTTTGAGATGTCCATTAGACAGCCAAGTGGATGTGTCAGATATGCTGTAGCTTCTAAGAGCCTGGAATTCAGGTGTCAGGTGAAGCTTGGAGTCACAAACTGGGAAACCATATAGATATTGAAGCCATAGGTCTAGATGGAACAGTGAGGGGGGACCAGCATTGAGCTTTCAGACATACTATCATCTGGAGATAGAGCAGAGGACAAGGTACCAGCAAACAATACTACAAAGGAGCAGCCAGTGAGTGAGGACAACCAAAGGGTGGTGTGTCCAGATAGCCAATGATAAAAATAATCTCATTAACTTAATCCTATGTCAGGAGTTCTATTATTGTTGCAAGTTCATCAAAGAAATCTAAACAACCCCTGCTTAATATATTTGATTAAAAAAAGAATCCAATCAATCATCAAAATTAAGTTTACTTCTCCACCAGTAGGAGATAATCATCCCTTGGAGTAACAAATCTCATTCTTGTTAGTAAGTGGACACAGTATTAACAGTAGGTTTTCCTGTTTCCCAACTCAATAGCAGTGCTTAGCTCCTTGCCTCCTTTCTTTTTAGATATCCAATACCAATCAGGTAAAAGATGAATTTAAAACATATAAAAATTACAAATGTATATCTGAGGATCATGGTCAAATACATTCCCAACAACATGTGAACACATCAAATATTGAAAGTAGAAGGTAGGATAGCCTGCATATAGTGGTAATTTTGTAGCTTCATATTGAATATGTGTGTATCTATATTTAGTGTAAAAAGTTGAGGAATCTTCAAAAGAAATAAAGTTTGGAAGAGCAGTGAACAGGGGGAGATTGTAAAAAGATAAACATAAATAATTTGCCTTATCAAGGCATTTTCCACCCTGGGGTGTGTGTTTGCATAAACCTGCATGTGTGCTTAAGGGTCAGGATCCAGCATGCTCACTTGGAGTAGGAGAGGCTTGTATCAAAACATTCATCAAAACACAGGCTGCATTCCATTTCCACAGCCCAATATCAAGATTGCCCAGAATTACATCTTATGCCATTAGACATCTAATGCAAAGCCATCAAGGCTTTCAGCTTTCCTCGGGGACCCCTCGGGAGGAATTTTTGCCGAGAGTCGGCAACTTAGACCTGCTGCCTGTCAGGAAAGAACCGTGGTACAAGTTTCAGGGAGGGCTTCCGTTGTCAAAACAATAATAGCTGTAATTTTCTCTCCCTCTATTTACAGGAAACAAACTCTTCCTTCCTGTCCTCTGCCTGTAGCAGAAAATAGACAAGCCAAGCAGATGTCCAGGGATGGCGGAGGAGTACCTTGGCTGCAGCTTCCTTGAGAGAAAACAAGCTCAAGGGAGCCTTGGGGGCTGGGGGTGGGAGTGCGGGGCGGGGGCGTGAAGGAAGGTGGCACAGTATTGTATTCAGGTTCCCAACTCACTCAAGCTGAGTGCCCGTTGCCTTCTTTGTCTCCCTCCCTCTCCCTCTGTCTCTTTTGAACTTACTGTGAAACAAATGAACTATATATGGCCAGGGAAATCTCCAGCAGTCCCAGTATTTTTAAACTCTTGTAGTCTCCTGTTTGCACACTCATGTGACGTAGAGGAACTAGATCCAGAGACTTTCTCATGGGAATCCGGGATGCTTCGCCATAACTGCTGGCTTTGGTTGCATGTGTTTTTGCTCCTTGTTAATGCAGCCCTTGGGGTTTCATTTCACATCTAAAAGACCTGGGAAGCAGCAGATTTTGTGAGTGCACTAAGAATGTACCAGGGAGGCTGTGTTCAGGGTGTCTGTCCAGGATCGTCGTTGAGGGCCTAAGAAACTTTGCAGCCTGTGTAACCGGCCTGGCTCAGACTGGAGGGTGAACTGCTGGGCATCTTAATGCAAACTGGAGAGCGTTAGCAAGGAAGAATTATTCTTAGAACATTCCGCGAGCCCTTCACTGATGAATTCCTCATCGTTGTGTCGTTTTTTTTTTTTTTTTTTTTGCTGTTCTTGTGCATTATCCAATGTTACTCAAGCTATTTTATTAATATGTGCCCCAATCCCTGCCTTCAGCGTGTGTTTCCAGTGACTGTTTATTTCTCTTTCAGATCCCCTTGCTGACGTCCTTTTCACCACTGAAAAGATGTTTCAAAATGTCCTGGAATCGAAAATATTTTATTTCGTAAGAGATGTATTTTCAAGCAGTTTATTCACAAGAGTGACATTATATTTGAGGATTAAATGAAAATAGGGGAACAACTCACATAGTTACTGAGTGGAAAAAATTACCTTTAAATCAGGATGGAAAATGAAATAGCGACTGTGGGTGTAGTTTCTTGTAGGAACACTGAGTCTAATTAGTTGTCTAGGTCATGCACCACATAACTCGGTGCCACCACTCATAATATAGATTTAATTTAATATGATGATTTCCTGTCATATATTAGTGAAATGTCTTGAAGGAAGAGTCCCTTTTGTACACAGGGGCCATATGGACTATTAGTAATCACTTGTTTTGAGGATAGGAATGAATCTTACTTTTTTTTTTCCTATTGCAATTTACCTGTTATAATCATTACTATTTACAGAGAGCTAACTTTCTATCAGACACTAGTATAAACAATGTTATGCTGGTAATAGAGCTGGAAAAAGAAAAAAGAGGCCCTGACTTGCAGTGCTTGCCAATTTCCATAGTGTAAATATTCGCACCATAGCCACCTTCAGGCTACCAAAGTTCTTGAAAGCTAAGTGTAGTGTTGAGTAGGGATGATCACAGTTGGCTTTCCTGAGCCAGTATGAGTTGGCTGCAACAAACTATTGGTTCTATAATAAGTTATTAACAGGCATTAATTGCTTTAAATATTAACAAGTTTTATTTGCTCTATAAAATGATATTATTATTCACCATCATACAGATATGGAAACTTAGGCAATGAAAAGTTATGTTACTTTGCATAAGGTGACAGAACTGGTAAGCAGTGGAGCCAGGCTTTGAGCCCAGGCTGCCTAAATCCAGAGCCCATGCACACAATCCCTAGACCATACTGGAAGCAATAGTGCAGGTGTCAGCAAATGATTTCTAAATGAGGAAATCTTGATGTCAAGAAGTGTATTAACTGCTTTAAGTATTGTATCAGTTAGGATTCCACCAAAGAAACAGAACTAGTAATCAATAGACATAGTTAATATGAATATATAATAAATTCACATTATGTATTTTTAATAAAATATATTTAGAAATAATGTAAATATATATGGATATATGTTGATTTATTGCAAGGAAAATTGGCTTACGTGATTGTGGCAGCTGGCTACAAAAGTCTGAAATCTCTACAGCAGACCCTCAGGAAGGGCCAACAGAAACTCTCAAGCAGGGGCTAACACTGCAGTCCACAAGTAGAATCTCTTCCTCAAGGAAGCCTAAGTTCTGTTCTTAAGGCTTTTTAATTACTTGAATCAGGCCAACACAGATTATCTAGGATAATCTTTCTACACAAACCAAACTATTACAGACTTTAACAACACCTACCTTCACAGCAACATCTATATTAGTGTTTGATTGAATAACTGGAGCCTATAGCCTGAATAAGTTGACTCATAAAGTGTTGAGTTGAATTGCATTGACCGAAGTTTTATGTTGAAATCCTAACCTCTGGTATCTGTGAATGTGACTTTAATTGGAAATAGGGTCTTTGCAGAGGAAATGAAGGTAAGGTGAAGTCATACTAGAGTAGGGTGAGACCTTAATTGAATATGACTAGTATCCTTATGAGATGAAAAGGGAAATGTAGACACAAACATACAGGTAGAATGCTGTGGAAATGGAGGCAGAGATTGGAGTGATGCATCTCCAAGCCAAGAAATGGCAAGAACTGGTGGAAGCCACCAGAAGGCATGAAGAGGCAAAGAAGCCTCCTTCCCTAGAGCCTTCATGAGGAAGACCCTGCCAACACCTTGATTTTGGGCTTCTTGCATCCAGAACTGTGAAACAATAAATTTCTGTTGGTTTAAGCTACCCAGTTTGTGGTCCTTTGTCATGGCAGGCCTAGGAACTAATACTAGGGGGATCTCAAAAATAATGAGAGGTGACAACATGCTAGCAGCCCTGGCTCTGGGAGCCTCCTTGGCCTGGGCATCCACTCTGGCAGTGCTTGAGGAGCCCTTCAGCCCACCACTGCACTGTGGGAGCCCCTCTCTGGGCTGGCCGAGGTCGGAGCCGGGTCCCTCTGCTTGCGGGGAGGTGTGGAGGGAGAGGTGCATGCGGGAACAGGGACTGCGAGCAGTGGGCATCCAGGCCAGTGCCAGTTTCCACGGGTGCGGGTGTGGGCGCGGGCTCTGTGGGCCCTGCATTCCTAGCAGCCGGCCTGAGCTGCCAGCCCAGGGCAGTGAGGGGCTTAGCACCTGAGCCAGCAGCTGCCGGCCCACTGGCGCTGCACTTGAGTTCTCGCCAGCCCTCAGCATCTGCCTGATGATTTCCTTCTGCCTTTTCTCCTTGATCCTGATCCATGATGGAGTGCAGGCGTGGCTCAGGACTAGCGGGCAACTCAGCCTGCAGCTCCCGTGCAGGATCCACTGGGTAAGGCCATCTGGGCTCCTGAGTCTGGTGGGGACTTGGGGAACTTTTATGTCTAGCTAAGGGATCGTAAACACACCAATCAGCACTCTGTGTCTAGCTCAGGGTTTGTAAATACACCAATCAGTACTCTGTATCTAGCTAACCTAGTGGGGACTTGGAGAACTTTTATGTCTAGCGAGAGGATTGTAAATGCACCAATCAGTCTGTCAAAACGGACCAATCAACTCTCTGTAAAATGGACCAATCAGCAGGATGTGGGTGGGGCCAGATAAGGGAATAAAAGCAGGCTGCCTGAGTAGCGGCAACATGCTCCAGTAGCCTTCCACACTGTGGGTGCTTTGTTCTTTTGCTCTTAGTGGTGAATTTTGCTGCTGCTCACTCTTTGGGTCCACGCTGCCTTTATGAGCTGTAACACTCACCACGAAGGTCTGCAGCTTCACTCCTGAAGCCAGCAAGACCACCGAGAAGAAGGAACAAACTCCAGACACACCATCTTTAAGAGCTGTGACACTCACCACGAGTGTCCACAGCTTCATTCTTGAAGTCAGCGAGACCAAGAACCCACCAATTCTGGACACAATAACACTGTGATAATAAATAATGTCTACTTCACCGACATCTAGGATATCACTTTTATTAAAAACAAAGACTATGCTTACCACAATTTTCTTGTGACACTCTCAGCAGTGGCATCGTTGTGGACCCTTTCAAGTCAGAGGTGTATCTATAAACCAATTTGAATTGCTTTTATTTAATTAAACACGTGCAGGAATGTGTACACATCCTCGTTGAAACAGTCACTGGAAGAAATAATTGACTTAAAGCAGTGGGGTTGCTATTGTAAAATCAATTTTAGTAACACACTGAAATAAATATGTGCAAAAGAATGAGTGAAGAATAAATGTGTTCATTGCTTCCAGGGTATTATTCATTCTTTGGACTTCTCATAGTGTTAGCAGTTCTGTTCAGGGCTAAAAATGATTGCTTTCTGGGTCATCTATTTATTCTTTGGCCTCTATTAGTGTTAACAATTCTGTTTAAGGCTAAATGTGATTGCTTTCAGGGTCAGTTATTTATTCTTTAGATTTCTATTAGTGTTAACAACTTTTTAAAGCTAAATATGATTTTGGAGAATAGTCACAAATCAATATCAGATGCGATGGGAAACAAAAATGGATTTGATTAATTTTTGCCTGCAGCCTATAAATTGTCTCTGATGGCCTTTCCTAAACAGAAGAATCAAGAACATTTTCAGCAACAATAGTAGAATTTGAATAAATGTATAGAAATGTCTCATAAGTTCACAGCTTTGAGGGTCAACAGCCCTTTTTATGTGTAAATTTCTGCATAGACCTTAATTTTTTTTTCTAGTCCATCCTATTACTTTGTAATTATAACCATAATATTTTTGTAGCAGGCCAAATTACTTTTACTCCAAAGCCTAAAGCTCATTCGCAGACATTCATTGTAACATTGGATTTTTTTTCAGTGTGTAGCAGTTAAATTTCCATCCTGCATATTTGATAGCTTCTGCTACGTATAATCACGTCCACTGAGTACTTGCTACCTATCAGTAGGCACTATTATTTTTATTCCCATTTGTTACAAATGAGGAAAGAAGCCCAGTTGGGCAAAATAACTTTCCCTTATCAAAAAGTTCCCTCATCAACTTTATATTATACTGTTACAATTAGTAACAGATGTAGGATTAGATCTTAGGTAGTCTGAGTACATAACCTATTATTTTAGCCTTCTTAATATGTGAATAGTGTGGAAGTTACATTCAGCAAAATTTACAATGCTTCATGTGTTCCTTTAAAAATAGTGTGCAGTCACTAGCATTAGACCAGTACTGGTTGTAGAGATTTTAACTGGTGAATATATGGGTTGAAATGAAAAATAAACAAAAATCATTTTATCCAGATAATCTAGCAAAGTGTTAACTAAAAACTAATTGAAACTAAAAACTTCACATATCCTTCATTGTTTCAGCTTTACTGAATGCCTACTATGTGCTGCCTCCAACTAGAGTACCACCTTGGATCAGAGCCAAGAGCAGCAGTAATTTGCTAGGCCAGGTTCTGAGGAAGCTCCACCTCCTGTGGAGTATCCTGGATGGGATAACTTCAGGACACTGAACACCCTTACTTTGCAGATTCCAGTGCAGGGTCCTGCAGGCTTAGTCTGTGTGGGCGGTAACCTGGGTCCTCTCTCTGCAACTAAGATCTCCTTCAATTCATGATTCATTTACTGTGTCTAGAAGGAAGCTACATAGCAGGACTACTGAAGAAATGCTACATGATATGTTGAGATAGGTTGAGGTTATGAATATGATCTGGTAGTCATCTCTGCTTGTTTCTTTGTCAGGAAACCAAGTCATGAAGCATTTTATTTCAGAAAAGAAGGGATAAGAGAAAAGCCATGGTAAGCTCTATAAATGCCCATTTTTTAGGACATGAAACACTCATCTGAATTTCTTCATATTTGATTTCTTACTATCTTATTTGCTTTAGAAACATGCCACAGCACAGGGATGATACAAGAAACACTTGGACATAGTTCAAATTAAATTATCTTCATTCCTTTTTATTTGAATACACCATGAGAAAATTGAGCTCTAAAATGCTCCTCCTGGGTATGCCTTGACAAAGAGCATTCTTGTTTCCCTGCAGCCAAGAGGACTGTGAGAAAGGGCAAGAAGTGCTGCTCTATTTCCAGGAGCAGGGCTCTACTGCAAGAATGGGTTTTCTCATGGCTGTCAGTTTACAAGAGAATTCCATGGGTCAAGCCTATAGTTAAATCAATTGCATGCCTATATGGGAAAAACTCTGCCTTATCAAACTTTGCCATGTAAATACATGAGTCTGGACTCTTTCACATACATTCAGGTATTCAAATTATTTCAAAACATATTTTAAAATTATGGTTGCAAAATATTTTGAATGCTCCTGAAGATAAATCAAGGCAGGCTTTTCTAAGACATTAAAAAATTAGTCACTACCCAGACTGCCTTTCTACCTGTTGTGGTCCAGGCCTTTTAGATCCATGGTGTTCCTCCAGCCATTCCTGTTAGCTCCATAATTAGAACTAATGCACTCCCTAGACCCCAGTGACATGCTCCATTGCTGTTGGATTGTCCTGTTTTATGAACAAATTTCATTTGGTCTTCGAATTATCAACTTGCAGAAAATCCAGCTGAAGGTTTATTTAAAAGAAGATAGCCATTTGGACTGAATTAACTGGCCTGTTCAATCCAATCACTTCTTGAACAATCTAGGTTTAATCAAGTCACTTTTACCCTCAAAAATTGGTTCCTAAATAACAACCACATCTTAATCTGCTAAACTCCCACTTTTTCCCTACGAGAGCCCTCTGCTCTGGACAAACCCATGACGCCGTGGCCATCAAACATGCTACTGGTCATCCAGTTTCTGTGTTTCACCTAAATCTACCCCTATGTATAAGTGAACTAGAGAAACAAAGACTTGATTCTCTAGCACTCAGGTGTGCTAACTTATGTTAAGAACCTTTATTTTAGGATGTGTATAGGTTAGAATTAAGTTCAACTGTCAGTAATAGAGATCTACTGACAGTGACTTAAACAGTTTAAATGTCTATTATCCTACTTTTTCTGTTTTTTAAATAGGAGACAGGGCCTCTCTCTGCTCCCCAGGCTAGAGGGCAGTGGAGTAATCACAGCTCACTGCAGCCTTAAACTCTTGGGTACAAGCCATCCTCCTGCCTCAGCTTCCTGAGTAGCTGAGATTACAGGAATGTGCCATAGTACCTGGCATATTATCTTATATTTTAAAAGTTGAGGGGTATTTTTTACAGGTCCGGTGTGGTAACCCTGTCTTTACCCATTTTGTACTGCTGTAACAGAATAGAACAGACTGAGTAATTTATAATGAACAAAAAATGTGTTGGCTCATGGTTCTGGGAACCATGGGAAGTACAAGGCTGAGGGGCTGGCATCTTGCAAGGGCCTTCTTGCTACATCATCCTAGGGAGGAAGGGCCAAGAGTGGGATGAGAGGGAGGGAGACAGAAGGAAAGGGCAGGAGAGAGGGAGAGAGAGAAAGAAAATGAGAGAGAGAGAAAGAAAAAAGAGATAAAAGAGAGAGAGAGAGAGAGAGAGATTGAGAACAGAGAGCCAAACTTATCCTTTTGGAATCCACTTCTGAGATAGATAACAGCATTAATCTATTCATGAGGGCAGAGCCCTCACAGTCTAATTACCTCTTAAAGGTCCTACCTTTTAATACTGTTACAAAGGAAATCAAAATTTAACATGAGTTTGAGAGGGTACAAACATTCAAACCATAGAACTCTACAAAAATCTCACAGACCTAGACTTATTTCTTGCTGTTCTGCCTTCTGTTCTAAAGGTCACAAGAGGGCTGATAGAGCTGTAACTATTCACTTCACAGTAGAAGAAACAATAAGGAAAGAAGATGTGCTCCTCCTTTCTAAAGTGCCTTCTGGAGGTACTTTTGTTTTCCTCCCGTTACCCTGAGCTCATTGTATGGCCAAACCAGAGAGGCTGGGAAATGTAATTTTACAGCTGAACACAGTTAAGTTTCCATTATAAAGAAAAAGAAGGAGAAAGGATATTAGAGGCAAGAAGCTGTTCCTGTCACAGCATTAAAACTGAAGTTGGAAAAGAAAATTTTATCTTTCATTTAACATTCTATAAAACAACATTTATTGATGAAGTCACTGTCCTAGACACTAAGGATTCAAAAACTGAAATGACACAGTTCCTGTCCTCAGAATATCACAGTCTAATGGAGGAAATACATGTTCATGTCCATAGATGATTACATACGAGGTGTACCCATAGATTTTTATGAGAACAAGTAAGATAAACTCCCCACTCAGACAAGGGTGAGGAAAAGGAAGAAGGCTTTATGGAAGCCACAGAAGAAAAATATGGAAAGAAAGAAGTAGACTTTGGTCAGACAATATATCTGGCAGAGGTCAAATAAGATAAAGATAGAAAATATGTTCATTGGGTTTAATAACAAAGGAGACCTTTAGTGAGCTTGGGAAACACTGTTTCAGGGGAGTGCAGGAAATCAAATCCAGTGGGGCAAAATGTGAATATTAATGATAAAGTTGAGAGAGAAAATACAGAAAACTCTTTAAGAAATGTAGCTATAAAGAGGAAAAGAGAAGGAAAATGGCAGCTAACAAGGTCTAGGCTAAGGAATGGTTTTTTTCAGGATAAGAAAAATATGAGGATACTTCAATACCACCAAGAACGTACAAAAAGAGACACAGAGACAGAAATACAAATAAAGAGAGGAGAGAGAGCAGGTGAGATTATCCTCTGAAATGGCAGAAATCAAAGTAAAATCAAATGCCAAGGCAAGTGATATCTAAGAAAATGATCATAAAACTGAGACGTATCTGAATATCATCTCTATATCTTCTGTGAAGTAGAAGTCCCAGTTCTGACACAGCGCTAGAGTCAGGGAGAAGAATAATACATGCAGAAGAGTGATATGCTTTACATTAGCCATTATTGGCAATAAGAAGGACAGGAATGGGCAAAGAAAAGAAAGAAGAGTAGGAAGTAGGAAAGGACATGTATACTATGAAAATCTTTTCTCTCACCTCTGTCCCCAGTCCCCACCACGGAGGCAATTACTGTCACTAATTTATTGTGTATTTTTCCAGAGGTATTCTATATCAATACAAGAAAATATCTATATTTATTCCTTTTTCCCTTTTTACATTTCTACACATGGTGCAAACAATACACATTTACTTTCTTTTGGATAATTTAAATATGTATAGGTATCCTGCTACTCTCCCAATCCCTGAGATACCATCATTAACTCCTCCCTATCTACGAACAAGATGACCATGTCAGAGATGATAACTGTCTTGCTCAAGATTCATGGCTGACAAATAAGTAGTGAAACAGGAAAATAGATTCCACCATTATATCCATATAATGGATCTGTATTACATTTGGAACTGTTCTCTCAACCTGAAATTAAATCTAAGAGAAAAATACACTTGGAAATTTAATCTCAGAATGAGTGACTTGAATGCTCCAACTATGCTGTCATCATCATGAAATATTCTCCTGCTGTGTTCTATTACTGTTTTGAAACTGTGTCAAAGACCAATTGATAGATAGTCCAGTCAGAAGATCCCAGTTGTGTATGGATATCAAGAGACACTTAGCTCTAGGAAGGTAGCCTTCTTATGCCTCTTACAGAACTTCTCTCTAATTCAGTTGGAGACACAGTGGCCCTGTCTGCCAATTTTAGATCACTCTCTCGCTACAATTTACATAATTTACATTTTAACCTTACTTATCTACCCAAACAGGCCAATGACCCTCCTCAAACAGCTGTGCGTTCTATTTCCTGAGTTTCTGCACTTGTTTCTTTCACTTGAAACTGCCCTTAACACTGCCTCGCTTGGACAGCTTCTTTATCTTTCCAAACATAGACTAATTCATTTGCTCATTCATTAAGTACATACTAAGTGCTGGCTACCATCCAGAAAGTTTCAGCCCAGAAGTTTTGATGGAACACAGGATAGGCAAGGGATCTGTACTCAGTAACTTGTACTCTAGTGTAGAAAGCAGATAATAAACAACTAGATGTATTAACTAGAGATTGTTTGTGGTTCTATGAAAAAAATAAACAAGGTATTGGAATGGGACATTACAAGAGTAACTCATTTTAGATTGTCAGAGAGACTAAGTTGAAACCTCAAGGGTGAGAAGGAGCCAGCTCTGTGGAAAGCTGGGGAAGGATGTTTCAGGCAAAGGAAAAGCAAGTACTATGGCCTTGAAGTGGTAAAGTGGCTTACCCTTTCTAAGAACTGACAAAAGGCCATTGTTGCTGGTGCATAAATGAGGGAGGGGACAGAAGAGAACATAAAGGGAGGAGGTTAGAGAGGTGGGGCAGACGCAGACCCTGGAAGGCTTTGTCAGTCAAGGTAATCGAACTCAACTCTAAGGATGATGGGGAAGGTTAAAAGGTTTGATGCAAGGAAGAAAAGAGATAATAACATCTGGTTTTGTTGTTAAACAACTAATTGGGCTACTTTGTAAATAATGCATCAGAAGAGACCATGTGAAAGTAGGGAATCTGTTGAGGTGTGTGTCATAGTCTGCACGATGGTGGTGTGAACTAAGGTAGTGGCTGCAGAGATGAGGTGGGATTAACAGGACTTGCTAGTTGATGTGGTAGGTGCCAAGGGTGACCCTAAGTTTCCATCCCTGCTAACTGGGTGGATGGCAGCACTGTAGCTCGCCTACACAGATCCTCTGTGGGGATAAATATGGTGTCTCTTCTGGGCAGATACAACCTCTTGGGCACTCAGCTTGTTGGAGACGTGCCAGTGTAAAAAAGCTTCCTTCTTCTAGGCAAGTGCAAGCTATCCTGCTCCAGGGCATATAGTCCATTAAGGAATGTGCGGGTTGGAGTTCAGACCCCCTACCCCTCTGCAGGACACTTTTCTGCAACCTCACTTGGTGAGCTTGGTGTTATGCTCCTGGGATAGCCACTGCAATGTGGGAAACTGGGGCTGGTGCAGATTTGGTAGTGGGGTGAGAGTAGAGAGTCCCATATTGGCCACATAAAATTTGAGTTGCCCAGAGGATAAGCCAATAGGTGATATCAAATAAGAATTTGGATATGCCCATTGAGATTAGGGAAGAGCTAAAGATTACAATGAATAAATGTTGGAGTTGTTAGTATTCAGATGATATTAAAAGTCATAAGAATAAATGAGATCTGCCAGGCACGGTGGCTCACGCCTGTAATCCCAGCACTTTGGGAGGCCGAAGTGAGCGGATCACCTGAGGTCAGGGGTTCGAGACAAGCCTGACCAACATGGCGAAACCCCGTCTCCACTGAAAATACAAAAATCAGCCAAGTGTGGTGGCAAACGTCTGTAATCGCAGCTACTCAGGAGGTTGAGGAAGGAGAATTTCTTGAACCCAGGAGACGGAGGTTACAGTGAGCCGAGATTATGCCACTGCATTCCAGCCAGGACAACAGAGTGAGACTCTGTCTCAAAAAAAAAAAAAAAAAAAAAAGGTAAATGAGATCACTTAAAGAGGGAAAGAAAGCACCCAGGGTAGACAACCAATGAACTCTGAAATGTAAGGTTCAGGTACAAGAGAAACACAAATAGCAGAGACTGAGAATGAAGAGCCACTGGGGTAGAAGAAAAATCTAGTGAGGTGGAGTAGCCCTAAATCCTAGAGAAGACTGTTACAAGAAGAGGGTGGTACTCCACTGTCAAATGCTGTTGAAAAACTGAATTGGATGAGGTCAAAACAATATTCTTTGGATTTGACACTAAGGAAGTCACTAGCAACTTTTATAAGAGTGGATCAGTAGATTGCTAAGAACAAATAGTAGATAGAATGAAGTGGAAAGTAAACAGGTGAAGGAAGCAGCTACCACTGGAAGAACACTCTAGCAATTTTGCTTTGCAGAAGATTAGATAAATGGAGGCAGTGGTTGAAGGAGTATGTAGAGCAAATAAAGGTGCTTCTTCTACAGACTGGAGTCACTTGAGTACGTCTGTATCCCATGCTCCTTCCTCCAGGATGGCTGACGTGGCCCTCAGAGTCTGGCTTGGGCACACACCCTATGCAGTTTCTATGCAAATCAAGCATACCGCCTTCTAGGATGTTGCTTGCTATGTTGTGATTGTTCTGAATGTACTGGCATTCTCAAGCCTCTGACTGTCACTCGGCAGTCCTCCCCTGGGGGTGGGTGACAGGTTAGGTTCCCACTTACTAATGAGCTTATTTACATTCATGGAGCTTCCAGTATCTGCATCTTTAAATAAATCTCTATATTTGGTTCAAAAGATGAGAAGGTAAGCAGTCAGTTATCTGGAAAAGCCTGATATCCCCCACCTCTCAATTCCTCCGAAACACGTAGTCCGACATTTGACTTGCTGTGAAAAAGAAATACATCCTTTTGGAAATTGTTCTTCACAAGAGAAAACACTGCTCTGGCTGAAAGTGACATCGTTAGCATATAAACTGTATATTGCATTCTACTGGAGGTTTTCAGTGTGCACAAGAATTGGTCACAAAGAACAAGTTTGTCCCTGTATAGACTTGAACAAGTGTGTGTGTGTTTAATTTTAAGGACACCAGAGTTTTCAGATGTTACTTCTTTACTGGTTTTGTTAGCTTGAGAATGGGCCCTGTCCTGACCTTGCATATACTTAGCATGTTCCCAGCAGCAGCATCTTGGCAGGGCACTGCCAGGAAGCGAAACAACCACACAGCCCTTCATTTGTTTCTAGGACAACGCGTAGTAAGTATGTAGGACGTGTCTGGCCGCCTCCCAGCTGTGTACATTTGCTGTCAAAGTATGCTGGTGGCCCAAGAGTGATTTCAGAAGAAAGGGCTGCCTGTCAGCTCTGAGGAAATGGTAGCAAACAAATAAACTGCTCCCAGACCCCTGGGTCAGCCCATGGTGTTGGGTCTCCACTCCAACAACTAATTCTTCTGTCCTCTCTTGCCATTGATTGGCACGATGAACGCAGGAAGCAGGTGAGAGAAGATGGAGCAAGTGAGGGGCTGTGTGCTGACAAGGAGAGTGTGAGAGAGCTACAAGGACCTCTCCATCCTCAGGGCTCCAATTAAATGACTTCCTTCCCTGGGGCTAAAGACAGGTCATGAGGGATAAAATTATCAACCCAGGAAAGAGAAGACGTTTATAGCTTCTGCTACTTTTACAAAAATAGATGAAAGGAAAGATTGTTTTTTCCACCCTTTTCAGCCTGTGAACTTCCTTAGCCCTGTGCATAACTTGCTCATTTTTCCAGAAATAGGAGACTTGTGGTTGTTAAGTGCATCGTACATACTGCTTATAAGGCGACGCGCTCTACCTTAGAGAGATGTTTTACTCAAGCTGCTCCTTCTTCCTGCCTTTCTTCCCTTCCTCCTTTCTTCCCTCCTTTCTCTCTTCCTTTTCTTTATCTCTTTTTCTTTCTTTCTTTCTCTTTCTGTCATTTTTTTCTCTTTCTTTCATTCAGCTTCATGAGATATAATTTGCATAATGTAAATTCACGTTTTACAGAGTTATGCAACCAATACCACAATTCAATTTTAAAATATTTCCATCACCCTCAAAACAGCCCTTCTGTCTATCAGCAACCACTCTCCATTCCCAGCTCCAGGCAACCCTTAGTCCACTTTCTGTCTATATGGATTTACCTTTATGGGACATTTCATATAAATAGAATCATATATATATATGTGTGTGTATATATATAGTGGGTGTGTTTGTATCAGACTTCTTTCACTCAGCATAATGTTGTTAAGTTTCACCCATGTTCATCCATGTAGTTGCATGTGTGAGTACTTCGTTTCTTTCTATTGCTAAATAATATTCTTTTGTATTGACATACTACATGTTGTTTATCCATTTATCAGTTTATTTGCATTTGAATTGACTCCACTTTTTGGTGACCATAAATAGTGCTGCTATGAACATGTGTACGAGTATTTATGAGAACATGTTTTTATTTATCTTGGGTAGATACTTAGGAGTGGTCATTTGTAAATTTTTGTTCAACATTTGTAAATTTTTGTTCAACATTTTAAAAATTGCCAAACTGTTTTCCAAAGTCACTGCACAATTTTACATTTCCATCAGCAATGGATGAGAGTTTATACACATGATCATCAACGTTTGCTATTGTCTGTCTTTTGGATTGCAGTCAGCCTGGTGGGGTGAAGCGGTATTGTAACCTTTCTTATAGGAGTCAGATTGAAGAAACCAAATTTCTAGGTTTGGCTGGCTTGGCAAGGAGACATTCTGAGATGTAGAGACCAAACAAAACGAGGATAAAGAAATGACTAAAATGACAAGTGGTTACAGTTTTTAAAAAGAAATGTTGAAAAGGAATTATTAATTTTAAGGATCAACAATAATGAACAGGCTGAACCCCATGACTCATGCCTGTAATCCCAGCACTTTGGGAGGCCGAGGGGGTGGATCACTTGAGGTCAAGAGTTCGAGACCAGCCTGGCCAACATGGTGAAACCCCATCTCTACTAAAAATACAAAAATTAGCCAGGCATGGTAGCACAGACCTGTAATTCCAGCTACTTGGGAGGCTGAGGCAGGAGAATCACTGAACCCAGGAGGCGGAGGCTACAGTGAGCCAAGATCATGCCACTGTACTCCAACCTGGGTGATAGAAAGAGACTGACTCAAAGGAAAAAAAAAAAAAGTAATGAACAATTCATATATACTCTTATTCTCCAAAGGGAGAGAGGCAGAGAGAGGGGGTATAAGAGAAAGAAGAGGAAGAAGAAGGAGGAAGAGGAGAAGGAGGAGGAGAAGGAGGAGGAGAAAGAGGAGAACAGGGAGGGAGAGGAGGAGGGGGAGAAAAAGAAGAAGATAAAAAATAAAAAGAAGAAGAATCAATTTATCATATCTCTCTCCTTGCTTCCTTGTGGTACACACCCCTGTCTCCTATTCTAGCAATACAAGGTTGTACATTTACATCTTTTGGGACATCTGAGATATAAACGATGCTCACCATCTGGTTTGCTACTCCAGAACAGTAGTAAGTGGGATGTATGTCAGGTTTTCTCTGTAGCAGTTGTAATCAGTCCACGTGGCAACCACATTGAGCTATTCTGATTTAAGGAGATACTTCACAGCTGGTAAACTGATAAGCTGGTCAAATTTAATAATTCTAATTTCTGTTTTTCCACATACTTATAATTTTCCCCAGTAAGTATTATGTTCATCTTGCATTATTAAGAAAAATTATAGGGTGTTTTGATCATTTTTGTGACTGCTGGGACAGTTCTTAATCTTCCATGCTTTTTAAAGAATTTTGATTAAGCAAAGCACTACTAATTTTCAGACAGCTACATCTGCTTAGCTTATATAACTAGGTTTTTATAAGTTTCTTTCGAATTTTGTCTGTGCTGTAAATTGTTTGAAAACTCACTGGATAAAAATGACAATTTCTCACCATTAGTTCACACATTTTGAATGTTTGTGTATCCTGGAGTGGTCTTACCACTTTTAAATCAGCTTTTCCTAAGTTAATTAACTTTAAAAAATGATAAACTTATTTATGTCTACTGATGTTTACCTGTTTAGCACTAGTCTCAACTGTTCTTCAAATGTATTTTTATATTCTTTTTATTTTTTATTCATGAAAGAAAAAAATAAAACCTCTAAGAGGAATGAAGGCCTATTTTTAGTGTACTATTTGATGGATGTTACTGAAAAGAACATACAAGTTGTAATTGTTTTCCTAATGTTGGAAAGCAAAACCTAGAAAAGTACCACCTTAATCTGCAATTAAATGAACTACAGAGTATTCATTCAATACAATTTCATTTTATCATTTCTTTAATGACAGCAAAATTGTTATGTACAAGTTTACAAAGTTGTTCTCATATTTTAAAAGTGTGAAAGCAAGTTTCAGAGAAGTATGTATAGTATGATTCTATTTGCATGCAAATGGTAGAGACATATATATCTTTGCTTATGCAGAAGAACTCTTTGTAGGCACCCGCATCTGTTAACAGCAGCAATCCTGGGGCATAAAATGAAGATATTTTCTAGAATGCTCTGACATTTGATTTTACTGAAATTGCATTTTTTTTTCTAATTAAATCTTCAAACAAAATTCCATGTCTCCAAAGAACCAGGGGTATCTCCTTAAATTTTGGCATATCTGTTTAGTTCATCTCTCTCTTCACACACTTTTGTTAATGGTCATCAATGGATGTGGTTGAATGTGATTAGGTCTTTTTACAGAAAGTTTTATGATTTACTGCTCCAGTAAAATTAAAATAACCAAGTGTCCATTCTAATATTTTTCAATGACTCGACTCTACTTAATCTCTCTTATCTCTTCCCACACCCAAGGCCATGCCTTCATCTCTAGCAGTGCACACCTACCTGATATGCCCTCAGAGCATGTTTCTCTATTTGTTTTAGTCAAACCACTCACTCCTCTTCTGCAAAGCCTTACTTACAGCTCCCGTCTCTATGGAGTATTCCCATCACCTTTGACCCGGAGACCACGGTTATCACCGTGGCCACTGCGCAGCACTGCTTCTTCCTCTCTCCTTCACGTATCACTCAAGTTTGACCTTCTAGCCCAGAAAGCACACAGACAGTCTAAACTCAGAAAAAAAATACTATTTAGTTCCACATTGGTTTGCAGAGCTTTCTGGTTACAACACATTTTGAAGAGAGACTTCTAGATTTTGTCTTATTTCTAAGTTCAGGTAAGCAAATTAACCCAAAATGATCATTTCTGGGAGAACATCAATCTTTGGAAATTTTGTTCAGCCATTTCATATTGAGGCATTCGTGTTTTTACTTTGCTTGTATTAATTAAAATCTAATAGCTGAAGAGACTTTTCAGTACCCCTAAATGTTTCTACTTTGAGATTTAAATGTTTTTGCTTATAGACCATACCATAAACCCTTGTTACTTGTGTTTGGTTAGTTCATTTGTCTTCTGCCTTGCACCACTAAGCCCAGTATTCCAATATTAGCTGATCTCCTTAGTCTTTCCATGGCTACGGACTACACAAATGCATGCCCTTGGTCAGAAGTAGGTGTGGCAGGAAGAAAGCCAAGGTCAACACTGAGAGGAGCTGGGGAACAGATGTGATAATTACTTTGACACTTTAAAATGTGCCCTAGTTTGCTCTAAGCTCATTCATAAACAAATAGTTTCAAACATTATTGGAGATTTCATAGGCACTTCATGAGTATTTTCAAGGCTGCATCAATTAAGCAAGCAACTAATCATTTCATTCGCCTTTTTCAGGGTATGTCAGAGGAGATGTGGAGAGATAAGATATATAGACGGAAATTATTAACCACGTGAAATAATTTCCCTAGAAGTACCTAACCAATGTAAGCAAGTGTTAGGTATTTCTAGGGAAGAAATGTAACTTTTTCTCTGAGAGATTGGGAATGTATTCATAGTTAAAGGGACACTTGGCCTGGACTTTGAAGGATGGATACAATTTCAATAGACAGGGGAAAGGTGTCTTATGGAGCACACCGTACAGAGGCAGAAAAATGATGAGGCATTTTCAGGGAATTTTTGGTAGTTATTTTGACTGAAGCAAGAAGTTTGAATAGAGAAAAGGCAAATAAAGTTAGTCAATAAAGGTCTTGCAGAACCTTGAATGTCAGATGAAGGAGTTGCACATTTTGCTATAGAGAATAGAAAATCTTGCCACATCATTGAGATGATCAGCGTATGACAAGATGGCAGCAACACGTCCCCTGGACTGGAGGACAGGAGGCCTTGGGGACCCAGAGAAAACAGACTTCCCCGTGGCAATTGTATGTGAGGGGAAGACATATCATTGCTTAAGCTAGGACGGTGTCCATGAAAACGTAAAGGAAAAGACCACTGTGAAAAACGGTGTGAAGAAGTAAAGGAAGGGATTTCATAGCAGGTAGGATGTGCCAGACAGGGTAGAGAGCAAAGGCAAGAGGACCTCAGATCTGCAAATCCGGATGACTATGGTAATATTTTTGTTAGTAAGTTGCGCAGAGAAATCAGTGAGAGGAGAGAAAATACTAAGTTCCGTTTTTGACATGTGTTATTTTAAGTGATTGGAAGAGGAAATTTCGGCAGGCATTTAGAAATGCGTTTGCCTAATGTAATTTAAGCGTCCATATTTTACAAAGTTAATTAAATTTCCTTCACTCGAGGTCCTTCCCTCCCGGGAAAAGTGAGCATGAGTCACACTGAAAAGCTCCTGCCTGGAGGAAACTGCAGATTCCATTGCTGTGAGGCCAGTTGTTTCCTTGCAAAGTGACAAACGAGGTAACATGAACCTTCCAAAGTCAGTTGGGTTGTCTTTGTCTTTCCGTATCAGGTAAGAAGAGGACAAGCCCTGCCCTGTCCCAAGAAGTGTTAACAGGCGCTGGAGCTTTATCTGCAGCTGCACTCGCTTCTCCCTCCTGCAGACATTCTTGCGGCTTTCCGGTCCCACGGGGACAGCTCCCAGGCTCCTGCCTCATGGCAAAAAAATAAAAGCCTCCCCGCACAGCCAGCCAGCTTCATTCATTCACGTCACCGACAGACACGCCTAGCCGGCCTTGTTAAACGTTCAGGGAGCGCCCGGGACTTAGTCTAGGCCCCCTCCCGGCTGTGCCGCGGGGGGATGCGCAGCCCCTCGCACCGACTGAGAGTGTGGGTGGCCGGCGCGCCCCGTCCAGCTGCCGGCCTCTCGGGAGAACAATGCGTCTGTCACCCAGTGACTGATAGGGCAGCGAGGGTTGAAAGGGAGGCGCACGTCTGTCCTGTCTTCCCACCAGGCTGGCTTGTGCACCTCCCACTGCTCTTAGGCAAAGAGCCAGCAACAGGGCCCCCGGACGATTCTTGACCAGGACGTACGCGGTCAAGGCGTAGGAACAGCCAGGGCCGACTTTTGCTGCTGACTACACCCGCGGGGTGGGGATGCCCAGGCAGAAGAAGTGCAGCCATCGCCTTCACGTAACTCCAGGCCTTGGGTCCTGCCCTCCTCCTGCCGCCCACAGCCCCTCTTTCAAGAGAGACTGGAGGGCATGAGGACTGATAAACTCGCCTGCAATTGTCTCCATGGGCGACCCTGCAGGACCTCAGGCTGCCTGATTATCGCTCAGGAATCCTGCTGTGGGCTATTCCTGGCTCTGACCCTCACCTGCTCTCTAACCTCAGACAGTCCCTTTTGACTGCCCTTATGCTCAATTTCCCATTTTCGTCAATACTCAGATGCCCTCTGCGACATAAACCAGGGGACGTTTGGCCAAATATCAGTGACTCCTACCCCTGGGAGAAGGCTAGTGTTTTGAACGATCCATTTTAAAGAACAAAATCCTGTTAATTACTTTCCAACGTGAATATAAGCATACACACAATGCACACATTCATATATATTTTCATAGGATTCTTTCATATACACATATATTTACTACTAGTCAGTAAACTATAAACGTTCCTTCAGGAGCTAGTAAAATAAACAAGACTTATATAATAATTCAGTTGATCATTGGCAGTTCATTTAAGATTATTTATCCTTTTAAGCACAGCCTTACTGTAATCTGGTTTCCACACCCCTCAGGTGCACCCTAATTCTTTTGAACACAAGTCAGTCTCAAAAATCCTTGTTACTGGGGTGATGATTAGATTCCACAGAACATAGAAGAAACCCTTCATTAAATTTTCAAAATTAAGTTAGGGACAGAACTGGAATGAAATGGTTCCCAGGAGTCTGAATTTCCAATTAAGTATTCTGTTTGTATCATATAGCTTATTCAGGATCTGATTCTTCAGCTAGGTTATAATTTTCTAGAAGGCAATACTATGCTGTACATCTCTATTCTCGACACAGAGAACTGTGCCTTGCATACAGTCGGTGCTGAATAATGGCTGCAACTGAACAAGTTGATTTCTCTAAAATCCCTGGAAAGAGAGATAAGCAAAGAGAAATATGGATTAATTTAGTGCTACGAAGGGAAAAAGAAACTCCACTACTCTATAAAATACAAGTGAGACCTAAAAAAGAGATAGGTGACACCTATACATAGATAACAACTAGAAACTTTGGTTATACTGGCACTTGCTGTAATTCTGACAGACATTTCCATGGACAGAAAAGAGCCTATGAGGTCAGTTTTAAGAGAAGAGTAATAGATGATGGCTTAGGAAAGTTTTTCTGGAAAAAAAGAAGAGAACTTCTGGCTTGATTTTGCAGTACTATTATTACAAGTAGGTCACAGATAAAAAACTGTCTGTGTCCAGACTATTCAGAAATCAAACTGCAGCCACAAGAAGCTAAAGAAATGCTGCAAAATGTAAATAGAACGAGTGAGACTTTTGATTGTTTTAGTTAGAAAAATATAACTGTGGTAGGTCATGTGGGTGAAGCTGGTGGACATTATGCTAAGTGAAATAAGCCAGGCACAGAAGACAAATATTGCATGATCTCATTCATATGTGGAATCTAAAAACGTTAAACTCACAGAAACGGAGAGTACAATGATGGTTGCCAGGGGCAGGGGAGGGCGAAACAGCATTATGTTGGTTGAAGTTTAAATAAAAAAATTTAAGGAAAAAAAAAAGCTAGAAAAGATGCTTTGGCAAAAAAAGTTTTTAGAATGGAGAGAGAAAACCTATCAAATTTCAGTGGACGTGAAAGAGACAAAGTGTGAGGTAAATAGTCCCATCTGGTAAGGAACGGCTGAGTCAGTAGAGAGAATCAGACAATCAAGAAGGGGATAAAAGGACAACTACACTGAAGTTCTTTAGGATGACCACTGAAGATCAAAGGGAAGAAAGGGACCAAAGGTAAAAGAAATTCAAAGGGGTATGATGTAACCACTGCATTCCCCTCAGATGCTTCTTCTGAAGATGGTTATTTGAAAAGGACTCCCCATGTACAACTTTAATACGGTTTAGCTCTGTGTCCACCAGAATCTCATCTCCAATTATAACCTCTAGGTGTTAAGGGAGGGACTAGGTGGGCGGTGATTGGATCGTGGAGGTGGTTTCCTCCATGCCGTTCTTGTGATAGTGAGTTCTCACAAGACTTGATGGTTTTATGAGTGTTCGACAGTTCCTCCTTTATATTCACTCTCTCTAGCCTGCCACCATGTAAGACGTACCTGCTTCCCCTTCCACCATCATTGTAAGTTTCTTGAGGCCTCCCCAGCCATGTAGAACTGTGAATCAATTAAACTCCCTTTCTTTTTTTTTTTTTTTTTTTTTTTTTTTTGAGACGGAGTCTTGCTCTGTCACC
This sequence comes from Macaca nemestrina, assembly GCF_043159975.1. NCBI lineage: Eukaryota > Metazoa > Chordata > Mammalia > Primates > Cercopithecidae > Macaca > Macaca nemestrina. The sequence goes on from NC_092129.1 coordinate 29,982,032, forward strand.
CAGGCTGGAGCGCAGTGGCCGGATCTCAGCTCACTGCAAGCTCCGCCTCCCGGGTTTACGCCATTCTCCTGCCTCAGCCTCCCGAGTAGCTGGGACTACAGGTGCCCGCCACCGCGCCCAGCTAGTTTTTTTTTTATTTTTATTTTTAGTAGAGACGGGGTTTCACCGTGTTAGCCAGGATGGTCTCGATCTCCTGACCTCGTGATCCGCCCGCCTCGGCCTCCCAAAGTGCTGGGATTACAGGCTTGAGCCACCGCGCCCGGCCAACTCCCTTTCTTTATAATTTACCCCATCTCACGTGGTGTTCTTCACAGCAATGTGAAAATGGACAAATATAAACTTCATGAGAAGGAGAGAGAGAACATGGGGATATAGAACTATGACTCCCTTTTCTTTTTCTTTTATTTTCACTACAGGAGATGGAATTGGAAGAGAACACTGGACAGGGTTGAAGAAGGAAAATTCTCCCCTATTGTGAACATGAATTAAGATGATGTTGCTGCAAGTCCCCTTTCCTTGAATCTGTCTGATCTGGGCAACTTGCTGCCTTTCAGTGAGTCAGGATGTTTTATTTCAGGCAGCAGGAGCTAAGGCAGCAGCTTCTGTGGTTGTGGGCTACAGGGAGCTCCTGTGCAAAACTACAGAATATGCAGAATTGGTCTTTGTGCTTCTTTTACCTCCCTTTCGGAATCTCTCTCCTACCTCTTGCTCCTTTCCCCATCTTCCAGATACTCAGCACCCCCATGCTGCTTTCAGAGACTAATACCTTTAGCTCCCCTCACAAAGCACTTCCATGTAAAATAGCTTGTTTGAGCCACACCTCAACAAGCAATTCAACTTGTATGCTTTTAACACTCCTATGTTACAGAAATGTTAAGAAGTTATTTGCCCCAAGGTCATTAGTGAAGAAAATCTCAGAGCTGAGACTTGAACTCACATCCTCAGAAGTCCAGTTCTCTTGGGAGCACTTTCCATGGAGGAATTCTAGTTCTGATATGAAACTGCTCATTCTCCACACTGCACTGCCATGGCAGTCAGATAACAAAAAGAAAATTGGGGCCAGGCACAGTGGCTCATGTCTGTAACCACAGCACTTTGGGAGGCCAAAGTGAGATGATAGCTTAAGGTCAAGAATTGGAGATCAGCCTGGACAACAGAGCAAGATCCCCATCTCTACAAAAACAAAACAAGAAGGTTGGCATTGCTGTGACATCTACTTTCCCCATTTCCTCACTTTTATAAGCAATTATCCATTCCTCCTGGACTCAGCACAAACATTTACTACTCAGGCAAAAAGGCGGTTTGGCTCAGCAAGCTGGGAGTGATAGAAACTGTGAATCAACAGTTGAACAGCGAAGACATCCTGAAGTGAAAATGGGGAAGAACATGTGAGAGAAGGGAAAAAATAATAAAAAGCAGTGGGGCAGATACCCTGATGAGAAGGATTGTGCTTGAGGGTGAATTTAAGGGGGCCTAGCTGGGCAAGGTGGCATAAGCCTGTAACCCCAGCTCTTAAGGAGGCCTAGGAGGGAGGATGGCTGGAGCCAGGGGTTCAAGGCTGCGGTGAACCATGATCACACCACTGTACTTCAGCCTGGGCAAAAGAGCAAGACCCCATCTCAAATAAATAAATAAATAAATAAATAAATAAATAAATAAATAAGGGGTCTATTGAGCTTGCTAAGCTATGGAAAGAGGAGTATGATGAGAGGAAATGCAGGCTCTCTCAGCTGGGGACCAGCAGAAAAGTGGAGGGGAAAGCAGAGCTGATGTGCTGCATACCTGGATAGTTGTCTCAACTTGATGGGGAGAAATGCTCCTTGTTCAGATCTGTCACCTTGGTATGTAGCACATCATCTGAGGTAGCTACTATGTATGTAGTTCAATACATATTTGTGGAAGTAAACCTTAACATGTATTCCAAGCAAGAACCGAGGTCAGGAAAAGAAATGGAATAAAGTAAAATAGAATCTGATATGGGCATGAGATGAGTAATTAATCGCAAAAATAGAACCGAGGCCAAATGATAAAAGTTATTGGTATTCAGAGACAAACATTTGTTGTATTGCATTTGAGATGCCAAAGGCCAAAAGGAACAGAGAAACCACTGAGAAGCACCTGCTAATTTTATGAGGGAAGAAAGTGAAACAGAGAGAGGTGAAGTTCTCTTCCAAAGTATAAATAGCTAGTTAGGGGAAAAGAAAGAATTTGCACCTGGAAATGCCGATTTAAAACTGGAATAAGAACGAAAAGGCCAGCATCCTACCCCAGTCCCAGAGTGAAGAGAGCCTTGGCTTTACTTGCAGCAGAACTTGTTCAGGTTCCAGCTCAAATTCCTTTGTGATGCATGACAAGTCCTATAGGGTTTTCGCTTCTTGTATTATTTAAAACGTTTGGAGGATGATAATAACGACCCCCATTCCATCACAAAGTTGTTAGGGAAATTTGTGAGATAGTATATCAAAAGACTGTAAAAAATTTAAAAATTTGCAAGGGTAAATTATTTTGAATGTCTTTTAGTATTTAGACAAAAGGTTTCACTTTTTATAGTATAATTTTCCTTTATTGTTATTATTCTCATACAAAATCTGTGTCAGAACTAAAAACATTTTTTCAAAGTATGCTATTAAATCTCAAGTGATAAAGAAAATACTTGTGGTCTATACAGATTCACGTTAAAAAAAAGACTTCATGAAAACAATATTCTGCCTGCCAATCACATGGCAAGTCTTGTTTAGATAAGGTTTTACATTTTTTCTTTTTTCTATTTAAATTCTTTCTCATTTATCTATATGCTTATGGTTATATGTACAAGTTTATCTTTAGTTTCAAGTGTGGCATCTTGAGAAGTTTTATTGCCTGCTGGACAGGTAGGGTGAATAGATTTTGAAGAATCCTAATGATTTTCCCCTTAGGGAAGCAAAAGGCTGTAGATAATGGGTTCTGAGTTTTCCTTTAGAAGGACTTTGAGTTATTGTTCTTGCTACCATATCAATTAGGGGGAAAGGACATTGTGAAAAGAGATGTTTCAACTTTCTCACTGGGAATGTTGATGAAAGAGTTGATTCTCCTCCAAAGGGGGAAAAAAAATGGGAAAGGTGGTGAAATAACATTGGCAGACAGATGAATAGCTGGCTATTGAAACCAAAATATGGAAAATAACCCAGGCAGCTAGCTACCTTGAAGGAAAATTATGTAAATAAACTTGAATTTGAAAGAGAAAAATGCTAAATACATTCTGAGAAGTCCTAAGAAAATAGGAAATATCCCAATAGATATCCTGAGAAAATTGAAATCAGGAGGACTAATGATTATAAATCAAAGAACAAAACACACAGCCCCCGAGACTAGCAGGGTTATATATGGTAAGAGTTTTGGGGAGAAGAATCATGGGGAATACAGAAATGTTTGAATGGCATGGACGAGGGTATAGGTTATGTTAAAACATAATGAGAAGCCTCTAGAACTAGAATATCAAAGAATGGTGATTTACCCACCAAAGATAATGGTTTAGGAAGAAGATTGACACCATAAACATTCTTAGAAAAACTAAATAATAGAATCAAAACACTATTATTAAGAGAAAAGAGAAGATAACTAATAAGCAAGGAAAGACAGACAAATTAGAGAATGAAAAAATAAGGGAGAAATTATATAAGGAAAATCATCCGTCATGGATAATTGTTTGGTCTGGTTTGGTAGTACGTTTGCAGGTTTGATATTTTGTACATATTTTAAAAACTAGATCGCTAAATACAATGGAGGTGAGAGGAAAAGATGAAAAAAAACCAAATAAAATCTAAAGTTATGAAAGAATTTTTAAAAATAAATTCAAATAATATTCAAGAAGTTTCTAAGTACCTAAGAGGAAAGTCTTCTTGCAACTCCATATGAAAATGAGGAAGAAGTCTGCTTTGTATGAAGCATAAGCATTTTCCTAGTTTAAAGCTATAAGGAAATTTGGATGACCACAAACTCTTAAGTTTTTTAAATGACTAGGATATAAAAGGAGAAAGCCCAAAGCAACTTGTGGGTGATGTCTAATGTTTTAATGTCTAATACTTACCACATGTTAAGTTCATCTCTGCTCCAAAGAGTTTTAAAAATACTAATATATAGGAGTATCATATAAAATTATTTTACTATTTGTGTTCTTATTTAAATAATCATATTTCTGTCAATATTGATATTTGAGCTCTTAAATTTGACTTTTTGTATCATCAGGGAAATGTCAAAGGACACTCAGAAAGTAGTTTTATAAAACTTCCTAGCGCAAGAACTTTGTTGAACTATCAAGGGAAATAACGGTAAATTAAAAATTCTTTGCCCTGGCTTTCATTGGTGCCTAAAAACCCAGGCCAAAGCATCAACTGATGCATTACCATCAGATTATTTACTTCACAGATCAGTGACTAAGTTTATATGAGCCTGGTTTTCATGGAACAGCATGGATTTTTCTTTTTCTTTTGATATCTGGTAAGTATAAGTTTACAGGTGTACCTGTTTCCTGCTGTTCTGAAAACGCGACCCGGCTCTCTCTGTGACAGGATCACACCACAGCTCGTAGCCACTCTGGGCAATAATCTGCAAATGATAAAGTCTTTACAGAGCAGACCTGCATGTGTACTTGCAGAAAGGTCTCTGTCAGACACCGCTGGTGCCTGTGATATCTGAGAGTAGGTCAGCAGGACTGGCTTGTTCAGCAGCTCAGGAAGCCAACTTCCAAAGGCAGGAGCAGAACCCTCTGCGTGTGACTCTGATGGAGCAGATGGTCCTTCGGGCTTCCCTAAAGCCAATGGTACCAAATAAAAGAGAACATCATCTACCCTTGAAACTGCTACGTGGCTTTAAGAGGAAGAAAAATGCCAAGCATGGACCTTAACCCCCAGATGACAGCAAAATGGGCAGAAAGCAAGCCATCTCAAAAATGTCAGTGGAAATAACTTCGAGACCACTGGGAAATGTTTCAACTTGGAATAAAACAAAACAGTGTATTTGGCAAGTAAGCATGGGGTGTGGAGTGTTAACTTCTGTTCCTGAGCTAGGATTCTTAAAGCATCGCACACACATGACACCCTCACGGACACTGGATAAATGGGGAAGAATTTTCTTAGCTGAAATAAATAGCACTCATCTTTACCAAAGGAAGTTTCAAAGCCCGAGACCTTATTTGGACAAAAACATGAAATACGTTCTTACATAAACCTGGCCCTGGGCCATTTATTCAGATAAATAATATTTTCTCACTTTAAGTTCTTGAATTCTAAAGTTTGCGATAGAGAGGGCTAAAGAAGCAAACTTAAGAAAGATTAAATAGCATAATCAGGTAGCAGAACTTGAATGCAAAGTGCTCTGAATCCCAGGAAACTTGGGACTTCATTATTTATTTTTTTAATATCATTATATGAAAAAAGTAATTTATGCAACATTTTATGTTTGATTAAAATAACATAAATATGATAAATATACCTTTGTCCTTACTGATATATGTATTAAGCACTTTGAACCTGAGGAGTTTTTGAAAAAATGAAAAGTATAACCTACTCAATAAAGAAAAGACAAACATTTAAGGTGATGGGTATCCCAGTTACACTGATTTGATCTTTACAAATCACATGAATTTATTAAGTTAAAGCATGTACTTCCAAAATATGTACATCTATTATGTATCAATAAAAAATTTTAAAGCCCCACAAAATTGCTGTGTCAAAAAAACAACAAAAAAAGCATGAGCTGTTCAAGAAAACTAACTCCATTAATTCACAGATTTGTTTTATTTTAATCAAGCACAAAACTATGGCGGTATAATGGGGCTTGTTATTATTTTCTGTTGCAATTATTTGGTTATTTTATAATGCTTTTACCTAGATTAACTTCATTCTCTTATATGTTTTGTTTCTATATAACTTTGAGCCTATATAAAAATCACAATAATGTTTAAAATTTGATTTTCTGTCACCATTACGGACATTTAAGTAACTCTTTAGGAAATGACAAGTGAGAAGGAAAAAATCCCCATTTGCAGCAATAGCATCAACACTGGTAGAACTTCAGTATAAGAATTACTCTATAGTTTAAACCTTGTGACTATGTCCATAACCATCTATGAATGGATACATATATGGCTACAAATGAGCTTAGACTCAAGAGAGATGAAATCGGTCTCCATTCTATGTGTTTTACATTTCAATCTCCTTCTGCCCCTTGCCAGTGCTCCAGATTGCTTTCAGTCCAGTCAGACTCTACTTCAAAGACAAATCATGAATCAAGTTTAGGATAATAATAACAATATTTAATAGTAATTGGGCACTTATTTCACTCTGAGGTGTGCTAACTCTTCACATTTATTCAATCATTTAATCCTCACAATTCTACGAGGTACGTATCTTTACTACATTTTAGGGATCTAATATGCACCCCACACACATGCTGACATCTCTGAAACTAGGATGCATCCTCCAAAACAGAGGAGTCATTGAATTCTGCTTTCTTAGTTAAATATAAATTAATGGTGCATTTACAATTAACAATGTCTTAGAATGGAAGACACATAGCCCTTTCCTCATTTTATGAAGTTTTAAATTAAGTCTAGAGAGGTTGAAGAACTTGTCCAGGGTCACGTGACTAGAGGAACTTAGGCAGTCTGGCTGCAAAGCACACACGGAAAGCCATTCTTGCCTCCCAAACTCTTCTCCATCAGTCTCCCTGGCCCCTTTCCGGGGGCATTTCTCACAAAATCATAAGCCCTCCCTCAGGAATGAAGTTCATACAGTCTACATTTAAATCCATCTCTGGGTTATACAAAAATCAGCAACTCTAAAAGACCAGGAATAGAAAAGACTATTTTGTCTTAAAAGACAAGAAAAGGAAGAAAGAATAAGATAGGGGAAAAAACCCATACTCAAACAATCACTCCTGACTTTATATATATATTTTTTAAATTCAAACTTTCAATTTAAAGAACTAAACTTTTAGACCAGCTAAATTAAGAAAGAGATATTCATTTAATGAAGCCTCAAATGCTAATTTATGTTTGAGATTATACCCAATTACCAAAAACAGAAGAGTATAGACGGTTTTTCATATTTTCCTTTTTTTAAACTATAAATTTAGTCGATCAGAAAAACTCTTCTGTGGTTTTTGAGTTAAACGTACAATAAAAACATTGAGAACACAGCCGCTATACTATAGAAAGAGTATGACTACTAGCATTGTCTCTGGTAACTCTCTTTTCTTTCTATATTTGTTAAATCATTTCAGTAAGTGTGTCAAATAAAGTGTAAAGTGACATCAGTTGACAAATAAATGGCAACATGTTCATGTTCAATTTCAATTGCTGAAATTTAAAGCAAAGAACTCATCAAGCTTACATGTTTTTTACTGCTTATATTTAAAAAATTTACAGATCAAATATTTGCATTTTAAAATATACTTGCTACCAAGTACATAAATAAATCTTGCTATAGTGTTAGACATTTTTACTTCTTAGAAACACATAGTTGCCTTCGTAAAAGGAATTTAGTGGAAGAATACTGTAAATACTTACTCTGGTATCTTCATGTTAGAAAGCATTAAATCCTTCACTGATATTAAACTTGTAATATCGTTTTGGGGCTCAGTTATTCAGGCAACAATCATTTATTAATTGACTGCCATGCATCAGAAGCTCAGCTCAGCACTGATATCCACAAGGGACCAGAATGGCGATCTTGCCTTCCAGGGTTTCACATTGCAGAAAAATGTGTAGATAGATAAAGATATCACAGTGCTGCATGGCATCAGAGGCATATTAAAAAAAGAACTACAGGAGAAGTTGATTCAATTTATACTCAGTTGCACATAGATGCAGATATGTGCCTTATTTTCAGACTGTCTAAGCTTCAAGTTTTACATGATTACCTCTTATAAGAATTTTTAAACCACTAATCTGCTGTTTACTTCTTCTTTACTGTCACTTCTTCAGCTTATTAGTATCTTTGCTGATTGACTGCCTGTACTATTTACCACTCAGACAAAACAAAGGGAAGGACATTTGAAGCTGCTTCTTCGAACACATTTTCAAATGCTCATACCCCCTACTCCACCTATTCCACTGCATGACAAATGGCAGCGTGAGCCAGTGTGGTGGCTACGTCCAGTTACTGGGGAGGCTGAGGTAGGAGAATTCAGCCTGAGCAACACAGTGAGACCTTGTAAAAAAAAAAAAAAAAAGAAAGAAAAAAAAAGACAGTCTAATTATCAAGATGAAAGTAAAAAATAGCCATTTTCATATTCTTGCTTTATTCTGTATTAGACTAAATGCCACAGCCCATTTCCAGCTCCTTAATGGGAAACAGGGAAGTAGGGCAACTTTCTCATGTTTATATTAAAACAAGTAATATATTCACTTGGCTTAACATTGTTTTAAGGTACAAAACATTTCAAAATATTTAAAAGCTACAAAGTACATGACCCCAGCTGACAGTTGCTATCCCAAGAGACAAGTCTTCCGGAGATATTTACTGATTATACAAGTAAATGTTATTCTTTTATCCCTTCATTTTCTCCCCCTTCCTTCCCTTCTTCCTTTTTCTCTCCATTCATTCCTCCCTCCTTCCTTTGATTGATTTCCTTTTTTCTTTCCCTTCCCTCCTTTCTTATTTTCCCTTCCTTCCTTCCTTCCTCCCTCCCTGCTTGCCTTCTTCCCTCCTTCCCTCCCTCCCTCTCTTAAACGTACTATACTATACTCAGTTCTTTCCTTTGACATTTTTCATTTACCAATATGAAATTTTTTCACACTAATAAGTGATGCATTTTGCCATTTTTTGCAGCTGTATGCTATTTCTTTAAATAGATATATCAGAATATATTTTGTATTTTTCACTTATGAGTAATCTTGAACATATGTTATTTCAATATTGTAAGTATACTTATACTTAGGGCAAATTCTCAAAGGTGAAAATACTATGTCGAAGGATATTTCCAATTAGAACTATAATAGGTGTTACCAAACAACCAAAGATTTTGTACTGGCTCCAGTTGAAGAGTGTCTCGACACTCTAGTGAAAATATCAGACAATGACAATATCAGAATGATTTCTATAGTAACAGGAATATCTGGTTCTTAGCTAATTTGCCATATTTCAGGTTTCAGGTTTTGGTCTCTTTGCAGACATGATCAAAAGTTATCTGCTGAGTACAAAAGTAGAATGGAATAACAATAATGATTTAATCTTAAAGACACATAATGTGTAGATAGAAATTTTGATTCTTCTCCACCTCTGTCTTCTCTCATCTTCTCCATCATTTTGGCCACTGATGTTCAAAGGAAATCTGTCTTTAATATAGTTCCTTAACTCTAGGATTTGGATAATCTTTTTGCATGCTTTTATGAGCTGGAATTACAGACAGCAACACAATTCAGCCTCTTGCTGTGGAAACCACAAACTTCTAAAGGGCATTTTGCCTGGACATCACTTCATAGAGAATAAGCTCTGTCCCTTGGGCAACTTTAAGACTGCCTGCACGACTTGTTGCATCATGTGACCTTTGGCAGTAAACTTAAATTTAAACCAGAGACAAAACAGGGTATTTCACCTCTTAATAATGGAAATCCCTCCAATTTCTGTGAAAGCTCTCTTCCTATTATACTTCTCACTCCAGTTTATCATCTAAGCACTCCTGGTTTGACATCTTGTGAAAAGGGTCAACTTTTCTCAGAGGATCATTCAACATGGGCCAGGTGGCCCAGAGAGGATTAGTTCTCACTTTAAGAAAGAAGGTGGAGGGAAAGAATATTGGTTGGCTCCTTGTCTTAAAAAGTCTACCTGATAGACATGGGTCATAGGAACCTGCCCGTTTACTTTGTGGAACTCTTCATGATTCAAGAGAATCCCCACATTAAGATGGGTTTGTGGTGTTGGGTGGTGTGGTGGGATATAATGTATTATGGGATGAAATGTTGTCCAATATTTTCATGAGTTGTCTTGAAAGAGTGGGGGGAACAAATGAGTTTATGAACTAAACAGATCATTGTATCTTCTGTTACTTTGACATGAGAATTTCCTCAGCAAGAGAATCCAGTCTCTGAAGATCATTCAGCAACATCCTTATGCCTCTAACATGGTGGTACACTCAATGAATCATTGAGGAGTGAAATCAGAACATGAGTTTTCACACTGCTTTTCCTAGAACACTGTTTTGTTTCTTTGGGGAAGTCAGGAAAGATCTCTTTCAAAGAGACAGCTAATCTGGAAGCACTAAAACAACAAAATGGCTAGAAAAGCCAAGTTGTGCTAAATAAAAAGATGACACTGCGTGATAGCGCATTGCCTAGCCAATGTTTTATTAGCAAGATCTTGCAGCAACTTTGACTTTGGGAAGATGAGATGAGAGTCAGCTTAGGCCTTGAGTCCCATGTGTAATTGAAAAGCCAAGGAAAAAACAGTCAAAGGCTGGTGGAACCATAATAAGGGCTGAAGACCACCATCATTGATCAGTGTTGAGCTATGCAGAGAAAAAGGGAAGGTGAGTAATTAATATAATCATAAAAACCATTGTAAACGATAGACTAAAAAGGAAAAAGTCACTCCTGGCAGGTTGTGGTGGCTCACCCCTGTAATGTCAGCACTTTAGGAGGCTGAGGTGGGAGGATCACTTGAGGCCAAGAGTTTGAGACCAGCCTGGGCAACATAGCAAGACCCTATATCTACAAAAAATAAAGTCACTTTGAAAAACAGTAGAAACGAAAATGGTGGGAAAACACAAAGACAAAGGAGTAATGACTTTGAAACATTCCATCAAGGAGAAAGAATAGAAGGAAGTGCCTGTGATTTGACCAGGTAGTGAGACTAATGAGGGGCTAAAAGCACAAAAGAAACTGTGAAGATGTGAGAGACTGGTGTTTAAAAAAGTTTTTTTTTTAAAAACCAAGCAGTGAGCTAGCTGCTTTGGTATGAACTTTCTAAAGAGTAAAAGAATAAATAGAAGAATATGGGGCTTTACTGTAAACCAGATCTCAGGATCTCACAGGCCAGTGTCTTCGCAGTACTGAAAATTCCACAGCCTCCCTGGAAGCTCTTGCTGTCAGCAGAAGCTTGTAGCTGGCTATGTTAAACACAAACAACAGCAACAACAAACAACGGAGGCTGCTGGCCCTGAGAAAGAGGATGCGCAATGTTTACCCTGGAGGAGAAACATTTTGCCACCCCACAAGATGTGGCGCAATTCCCCTCCCTTTCTTCTTGGGCGAAGCAGGGGAGTGACTGAGTTTTATCTCATGTTCCTTTTCTTATGAGGGATACGGGCTTCCATGCTGCTCAGGCTGACTTCTCATGTAAGAGGGGCTGAATCTGAGTCATTAGAAAACCACATATGGTTTCACTTCCAATGACATCTGGAAAGCAAGGGGTCAAATAGCATCATAGAGATGTCCTGGTGAAAACAGGGACTGAGCTAATGCTGTTCTCTTTGGGAGATTAGTAGGGAGTGAAATGTGGATGGAATTTTAGTGAAGAATTAGAATAATGTTTCTTTTCCTTTACTCGCCTTCTCAAATTACCCTGAAAAGGAGAGGTAAGGACAGAGAAAAATAAGGAAGAACAGCAGAAGGAACTACTTGAGGGATCACAAGAATTTAAATACAATCATAACCCTCCAAAAAGAACTGAAAGTTTTTCAACCTCATTTAAGTACTCACCTTGTGTCTCAGCACTGAGCGGATTCTCATTGACATTTTATATTTAAAGAATTTAGAAATAATTTCTATACATTTTGCTAAAATTTGTTTCTCAAGGCATAATAATATTCATTAAATTTAACACGATCAGATAACATAAAGCTTGCCACATTTAAACAAATAAAAATATTGTTGGTAATAAAGAAAGTGTATTCTTGTTATAATAGAAACAATTATGACCAATTCATACCCTTCCCAGAATTGGCACCGAGAAACGTGATGGCACAATAGACAGATGAGGCAGAACACGTTCCCTCTCCCTCCCTAAACACAGAACAAGTTCCCTCAAGTCTAATCCCCCCAGCAAGGGATCCCACAGTTTTTCATTAATACAATACAAAAACATATGGTTAAGAAATAAAAAGAATATAAAGAAATAAGTAGAAGAGCTACAGAATTCAAGGAAAGCACATTCCCTAGTTATACCCACATCTAACTGCCTCAGAAATTTCAATGAACATCAGATGTGATTTTCAAGATGCATTTTGCTTTAATAAATATGAGCGAAATGCAGAGACTTCTCGATGGGGTAGTAACTCTATTTTCTTTCCTTGTATTGAGTTATAATTGTATAGGGTTGTTGTGAGGATTAAAATGGGATATTTGTAAACTGTTGAAGAACTATATAAATTTGTATTTCCAAATTATGAAAACTAATTCTTGCTGTTCAGGAAGTGTAGATATGGTTATAGAAGAAAGGAAAAGATAGATTTTTTGGCCTAAGCGTGTATCACTCCAAAGATAAATTTGAAAGTTGATTTTGGAGGAAAAAAATCCTGACATTAGCCTTTTAACAAAAAATCATTCTTTTTTTTCTAAAAGTAAATTCCAGAGAAAAGTAATCCAGTACTGATTTCTATGTGTGTGTCTTACAGTGGAATACAACATATGGGAAGAAATGCCCTGCCCAAAAGGTTCTAATTTTCTTAGAAAGCCCTGAGATCAGGATGAAAGATTGAAAAGAGGGAGAAAAGAAGGGGGGATGAAAGAAAAGTAAGGGAGGAGAGGGAAGGAACAAAGGAGGAAAGAAAGCCACAATAAGACCCAACAAGCAAACGTCTTTTAGCTTCTTAAGAGTAACTTGCTGTTATCCTGCATGTACACACTGCAGCCCAGCGCCACGATTTGGGCGTTAGCTAGTTTTTTAATCTGAGGCTTTGACTTCCTTTCATCTTCCTGAATCTGATCTAGTTCATCTTTAGAAAGTGCTTAAGGGACTGAGGAGCGCAAAGACTCACTCTAAAGAAGATTAAGGTAAATAACAGGTTGGGAAAGGGTTTTTTTTTCTTCCTTTTGAGTTCAGGCCTTTGAGAATATTTTCACACTTATTTCTATTTAAAGCCAAATATAAATCTTTTACAGGAGTTGAAAGTCGGAATCATTATATCAGCAGGAAAGAGTATCCACTCCACATTCAACTACATGTGACGGCAGGATAGTGAGAGTAAAAATGTTAGCAAAATCCCAACCCTGTTCTGCCAAAGTGAGCAGTCATCCCTTCCATTAACACATAATTTACTGAGCACCTACTATGTGCTGTGCATTCACTGTTCCAGGCCTTGGAGATATAGCAGGAAACAAAACAGATGAAAATTTCTGCTCTCAAGAACTTGACATTCTTGGAGTAAAAGGTAATGAACTGGAGATGCTCTAAAACATCATTAATTTGTCAAATATTTGCTTTAAATGCTCTCATATATATGCATATTGAGTAAGTCTAAGAGTAAGACAAGATTTTTTGAAATTCTAGAAGCAGGAAATAAATGTTTTAAAGATCCTTGACCATTTAAGAAAGTTGGAATACATACAAAATATAAGTTTTAGTAATTTTAAAGCAAATCTAAAATGATTTTTTTTAGTTTGAAGAACAAAAGTAGGTTATATAAAATGTGATTTTTTTTCCAGAAATTTTTAATTTTTGGTAATCAGGTGCCATATAAGCAAGGAAGAAAAATATTTTTCCAACCTATTTCACGGGAGATGTGGGAATTGGAGGGAAAGTTTTTAAAAACATTTCTCCCCAACTTTTCTAATTTCATTTCTGTTGTGCTCTCATAAAGCCCAGCCCAGTGTCCTGTCTTTTACAGATTTTCAACGAATATATGTTGCACAATTATTTTGTCAGTGTGAGGCAAATTCTTGATATAGAAAACACCTCAAATGTATTATAGAGCAAAATATTTTATTAGTTTATGAGACTGATGTACTGCCTACTGTGCTAAGAAGGCACCATTATTTTATTAGTTTAAAGCTAAAAAATAACCATATGATTACATGGTTTACCTTTCATACCTTTTTAACCTCAAAAACACAAGTTTTCTTTTTGGAAATGGGTAGAACTTGCCTTCTATTGTTCAAAATTTATTGGAAATGATGACATTGCTTTATTTTTTAACCTATTAAAAAGATAGTTTTTATAAAATTGCTTCATTATTTTCTAACTCTAGAATTTCCATATTATTAAGTTACTTACAATATGACTAGCCCTTACTTAGCATACTTGGAGAAATCAATGGTTTGCTTCATCCATAGGTACAGGACAGAAAGATAATGCTATGGCAGGCGCAATGAGAGTCTGGGCAGATCCCAAACCAAGGAGTAAACATAGTTGCAGAGGAGCTGTGATCAGGGCATTGGGTTTATTTTGTGGTCCAGGAGGTGGAGAGTTAGAGGTCAGCCAAAGTTGATTACTAGGAGCCAAGCAGGGTAAGTGCCAGAGACGTGACAGGGAGATGGAGTGGAAAATCTGCAACCTGTGACACTAACCCAGGAATTGAAGGCAGGAACGTGGGAAGCCCAGTAAGACAGACAGCTCTTGTTCAGTCTAGCAATGCAATTTTAAAGACCTGGCCATGTACTTCTACGCATCGTTTTAAAGGCACTGCCAAACACCCACCTAACTGCTAGAATTAATGGATTTTAGTTTGGGGAGAAAGTAGACATTTTTCCAAAGAATTACCAGTGTGTTCAATGAGATCAATGACTGTATTTGTATTAGTTATCCATTGTTGTATAACAACCCAAAACTTAGCAGCTTAAAAGAGCAAATATTTATTATCTTACCATTTCTGTGGGCTAGGAACCCAAGCATAACTTACCTGGGTGTCTCTGGCTCATGATATTTTAACAAGGTTGCAATCGAAGTGTCAGCTGGGGCTGCAGTCATCTCAAGTAGGAGAGTAGGAGAAGACCCACTTCCAAGAACACTAGCCTGGCTGTTGGTAGGCCTCTTTGCAGCCTGTTGGCCAATGATCTCAGATCCTTGCCACATGGGTCTTTCAGCAGGGCCGCTCACAATATGGCATCCAGGCCTCCCTCAGAGTAAGCTAGAGAATGAAAAAGAGCGAGAGAGAATGGGCAAGATAGAAGTCATAGTCTTTCTGACCTCATCTAAGAAGTGATATCCCATCCCATCCCTCTTGCCCTCTTCCATGTGTCACAACCCAGTGGCCATGTGCAGCCCACACTCAAGCAGAGGGGATTATACCAGAGTGTAGATGTTAGAAAGTGAGAGCCATTGGGAGTCAACTTAGAGCCTGCCTTCTACAGCACTCCACAAATAATTCTGTATCATTAGGTATTTTAGAACTTGAATAGACAACAGATGATCATGTAAGAAACAGGTGTTCACCTGCCTTAAGGTGAGAACTGCCATTATCTTAAAGTTTTTTCACACCTATGACTATGTTCTCTGAAATGAAATGGGTTCTTTCTATAGTTTTCATCAATTCTGTGTAACACACAGTGATATTTCAACCATTATCTCATCTATTGTCATATAAGGGCCAAAGTCTGGCTACCCTTTCCCTAAGCCGTGAACAGTAGTTAAGAGAAAGACTGCCAAGATTTGATCCTAGTTTTTTACTTACTAGCTGCTTGATGTTGTTGCCTCAATTTTCTCTTCTGAAAAGTGGAAGCAATAGTTGTACCTCACTCATAGTGTTGTAAGGATTAAATTAACTGTCTAGTACAGTCCCAGGTAAATGTTATACGATCAGTAAGAGTGAGCTAACTAAAGAAATTTGACCTGTCTTTTATTGACAACTTTTTTGGGAAAAGGAAGTTCATCTTTTTCATATGGTTTCCCATATGTCAGCCATATAGATATTTTTTGTTTCCCGACTTCCTAAGATCTTCATCAAATTAGTCATGCCGTTAGTGGCATAAAACTCTCCAACAGCTAAGCACAGTGGCAAGACAATAAAATGTATGTGAGTTTAGACCCAGCCAAAGAGATTGAGACTTCAATTTGCTATTTCATATTCTATGGCTATATCAAGTCCTTCACTCTTTTATAATATATTTATATTTCAGACATTATTTAAAGGTATTTGTCTTTTCACTCTCCATGAAACAGCTAGAATTCAAAATAGAAAAATTCCTTTGATGTCTTCTTAGTTCATCCTTTATAGCCTTTGATTTTTTAAATTAAAAAATTATGCTTATTCTAGGAAAATGAGAGAGTTGAGATAAGTAAAAAAGAGAGAAAAAGAAAAAGAAAGACATATGGATTATCTCAATGTTAGTGATCTCTTAGTTGATTTTTAGAGCTTTGGATTTTTAATTTTTAAAAAAATTTATACTTATTTTAGAAAAATAAAGAACATAGATAAGTAAAAATACAGAAAGAAAAACAAAGGAATATTCGCTGATAACCTTAATATCTATAGGAAGCCATGACTAACTTGGGTCTGTCTTTCTAGGTATTTTTCTATGCATATATAAAAAATATAATAACAAGAAAAGGCCTGTTGGCTCATGCCTATAATCCTAGCACTTTGGGAGGCTGAGGCAGAAGGATTGTTTGACCCTAGGAGTATAAGACCAACTCTGGCAACACAGTGAGACCCTATCTCTACAAATAAAAATAAAAATAAAATGTAATAATAACATAAACATAATATTGTAATCTGTCTTTTTTTTTTTTTTTCCCCTCCAAAGCATATTGTGGGTAAGTTGATTTACTCTAAATGGAAGTAAACCAACAGGGAACAAAAGCTGTTTAGAATATGAAAGAGAAGAGAATGGATTGAGTCTGAGAGCAGAGAGATATGGAGATAATAAGGCCGGAGAAGAGAAGAGGAGAGAAGCAAAGGGAGGGAGTTCATTTTGTTAGCAGGGAATGCTGGGTTTAACTCTTCTTTCCCCGAAATGTGCAGACACTAGAAAACAGCTTGCTTTTGACCCTGGGTGGAAGAGATCCCTCCAACATGGAGATAGTGGCAGGTTTTCTTCATGTTCACATTGTATGAATTTGGTGACTACTCTTTGGGTATAGAAGGTGGTCCTTGAGAAAACATTCTGTTGAACACCCAACACACATACTTGCAGAACTCATTTTCATAAAGATCTCATATATGCCTCTTTAGGGGACTGAACTGAAAAAAACCAATGCCCACTAAAAAATATCTTTTCCTTCCAAAAATATCACCCTCAAACTGAAATCCATATAATCATCTAATATGACATTTTGTCTAACCTGGATGAAAGTACCAGTCTCACCCACTTTTGAACTTGAACATAGTAACAAACTTTCTAGTATTTTTAAAAAATAATCTAATACCCATATTTGGCATTTAAAAAGTGTATCTCAATAATTAGTTGCTTCTCTATTAAAGAAGGAAATTTAGTCTTAACTCTTTGAATAATAATTTCTGTTTTCCTTTTATAAGGGAAAGTTCCTTCCTACTTTCCTGTAGGCCAGTGATGCATTGTTCAATTTATTGAGAAGTCATTGAACTGAGACTCCTTAGCTGGTCCTGAGCTATCAGTCTTTCTCTCCCTTTCACTTTCTGCTGGTCTAAAAGAAATACATGTCTTCCTCTTTTATACGTATTTTTCTACTTTTTAGAATTCATACCCTTCAATTTATCTGATTATTGAATTTATTGGCATAGAATTGTTTATAATATTTCCTCATTATTATTTTAATGTTGATAGAATATGTACTAAAGTCTCATTATTCTAGAAGTTAGTAATTGCTGGGGATTTTTCCTGCTTTATCTTAGCCAATCTAATTACTTTACCAATATATTATAAATCACTACAAAAAATTGGCTTTTGGTGTCTTTGGTTTTCTCTATTATTTGTCTGTTTGCTATTTCACTGACATTTATTCTTGTCTTTACTATATCTTTCCTATGCTTATTTGCATTTCATTTCATTCTTTTTTAACTTCCTAAGGTAAAAACATATATTATTGACTTTAAACCTTTTTTCCTAATAAGAATATTTAGAGTTATAAATTTTTCTCTAAAGCACTGCTGTGTCTACAATTCCCACATTTTGATATATTGTATTATCATTCAGCTCTAAATACACATTTGTTTGTTTTCTTTGAGATTTCTTATTTGATCTATAGGTGATATAGAAGTTTGTTGTGTAATTTCCAAATCTTTGAAGATTTCCAGATATATGTTTCTTATTCACTTCTAAAGTAGCGTTGTTTTATTCAAAGCGGATTTAGAACTGTTTCAATTATTTAATATTTATTGAGATATTTTATAGCTTAACAAGTGCTCTATCTCTGTGAATGTCTCGTGTGCACTTAAACATAATATTTATTCTACCGTTGCTGGATGTAGAATTCTACAAATGTCAATTTGATTGAGTTTGTTGTCAGTATTGTTCAAATCTTCAATGTCTTTATTAATTTATGCCATTTTTAAAAAAATCATTTACTGAGACTGGAGTATGAAAACCTTTAAGGACAATTGTGGATTTGTCTGTTTCTCCCTTCAGCTCTGCCATTCTTTGCTACATATATTTTGAAGTTCTGTTTTTAGGTGAATACCCATTTATGATTGCTGTCTCCTCTTGATGAATTGATCTGTTTAAAACTGTGAAATGTTTCCCTTGATCAATAGTTTCATTCTGAAGTCTACTTTGATCTTAATATAGACACAACTACTTTTCCTATTCTTATCTTTTAATTTTTATTTTTATTAACTATTTCTTAATTGACAAGTAAAAATTGTATATATTTATGGTATGCAACATAACGTTTTGGTATATGTATACATTGGGGAATATTAAGTTATTTAACATGTACATTACATCACATGCCACTTTTCTTGGTGTGAACACTTAAAATCTACTCTATTAAATAGGCAACTTTCAAATCGACAATATATCATTAACTATAGTCATCATGATGTGCAATAGATCTCTTGAACATGTTCCTCCTGTCCAACTGAAATTTTGTGTCTTTGACTGACATCTCCCCAGTGAACCATGCCTTGGCCTCTAGTAACCACCATTTAACTCTCTGTTTCTATGAGTTTGACACTTTTACACTCCACATATAAGTGAGATCATATGGTATTTGTCATTCTGTGTCTGTCTTGTTTCACCTAACATAATATACTCCAGGTTCATTCCTGCTGTTGCAAATGGTTTCCTACTTTTTAAAAGATGAATAGTTACTCCATTGTGCATATATACATTTTCTTTATTCATCCAGTAATGGACACTAAGGTTGATTTTATATTTTGGCTACTGTGAATAATGTTTCAATGAACATAGGATAGGCACAACTTTTTTTAAAATTAATGTTTGTATGACATATATTTTACCACCCTTAATTTTAAACTATTCTTGTCTTTACATCTAATGTATGTCTCTTTTAAGCAACTTATAGTTGGGCCTTGGTCTTAAACGAATCTGGGGAAATTTATCTTTGATTTATCTCATTTATATATAATGCAATAATTGATACATTGTTTATAAATATGCTACCTTGTAATTTTTTATTTGTTTCAGATTCTCTATAGTCTCTTCCCCTTTTTTTCTTTTTTTTTTTTGGATTAATTGAGTATATGTTAGTATTTTATTTCATCTCATCCACTGGCTTCTGGTTTATTATGATACTTTTTTGTTTTTGTTTTCTTTTGTTTGTTTGTTTGTTTGATTATTTATACTTTAAGTTCTGGGGTACATGTGCAGAATGTGCAGGTTTGTTACATAGGTATACACTTGCCATGGTGTTTTGCTGCACCCATCAACCTGTCACCTACATTAGGTATTTCTCCTAATGTTATCCCTTCCCTAGCCCCCCACCCACCAACAGGCCCCAGTGTGTGATGTTCCCTTCACTATGTCCCTGTGTTCTCATTGTTCCACTCCCACTTATGAGTGAGAACATGCAGTGTTTGTTTTTCTGTTCTTGTGTTAGTTTGCTGAGAATGATGGTTTCCAGCTTCATCCATGTCCCTGCAAAGGACACAAACTCATCCTTCTTTACGGCTGCATAATATTCCATGGTGTATATGTGTCACATTTTCTTCATCCAATCTATTATTGATGGACTTTTGGGTTGGTTCCAAGTCTTTGCTATTGTGAATAGTGCTGGAATAAACATATGTGTGCATGTGTCTTTACAGTAGAAAGATTTATAATCCTTTGGGTATATACCCAGTAATGGGATTGCTGGGTCAAATGGTATTTCTAGTTCTAGATCCTTGAGTAACTGCGACACTGTCTTCCACAATGGTTGAACTAACTTACACTCCCACCAACAGTGTAAAAGCATTCCTGTTGCTCCACATCCTCTCCAGCGTCTGTTGTTTCCTGATTTTTTAATGATCGCCATTCTAACTGGCGTGAGATGGTATCATATTGTGGTTTTGATTTTCATTTCTCTAATGACCAGTGATGATGAGCATTTTTCGTATGTCTGTCGGCTGCATAAATGTCTTATTTTGAGAAGTGTCTGTTCATATCCTTTGTCCACTTTTTGATGGGGTTGTTTTTTTCCTATAAATTTGTTTAAGCTCTTTGTAGATTCTGAATATTAGCCCTTTGTCAGACGGATAGATTGCAAAAAGTTTCTCCCATTCTGTAGGTTGCCTCTTCACTCTGATGATAGCTTCTTTTGCTGTGCAGAAGCTCTTTAGTTTAATTAGATCCCATTTGTCAATTTTGGCTTTTGTTGCCATGCTTTTGGTGTTTTAGACATGAAGTCTTTGCCCATGCCCATGTCCTGAATGGTATTGTCCAGGTTTTCTTCTAAGATTTTAATGGTCTATTTTGTTGATCTTTTCAAAAAAAACAGCTGCTGGATTCACTGATTTTTTTGAAGGATTTTTCATGTCTCTGTCTCCTTCAGTTCTGCTCTGATCTTAGTTATTTCTTGTCTTCTGCTAGATTTGTTTCCATTTTCTTAGTAGTTGCTTTAGGATTTACAACATGAATTTTTAATCTATCAGAGTCTACCCTCAGTATTATACTAATTTATGTATATGGTAAGAATCTTCCAGTAGTATACTTCCATTTTCTCCCTTCCTATTTTTGTATTATTGTTTGCTATGTATATTTTAAACACCATGATATTTTGTTATTTCTGCTTTAAAGAATCAATTAATTTTTGAAGAAATTACAATATGAAAAAAATTTTAGATTTACCTGTATACTAAACCATATCTGGCACTCTTTATTCTTTTGTGTAGAATCAAGTTTCCGTATATCATTATCCTTCAAACTGAAGACCTTCTTTATACACTTCTTGTAGCTGACGTCTCCTGGCAATGAATTCTCTCAGATCTGGTTAGTCTGATAATCTCTTTATTTCAACTTCATTTTTGGTAGATATTTTAACTGGTTACAGAATATTAGATTCACAGTCTTTTTGTTTATTTAAGAAAAAATGGTAATTCATTATTCTATTTCCATTATTTCTGAGGAGAAAGCATTATTATTATTATTATCATTATCATCACTATTAGTCATTGTTATTATCATTCTCCTGTAGGTGATGTATGTTTTTCTGTCTGCTTTTAAGATTATGTACTTGGGGACAATCATGGGCTCACTTCATTTTTGCCTTCTCTGCCAAAGTTCACTGTGCTGCCTGCTATTAAAGATCTGAATTGGTGATTTCATACAATTTTACCCAGGTGAATAGTCATTTATGTCTTAGCACAAGTTTAGCTAGTACTAGTCCCAATAGCATGACTGAGCAGAAGGCTGATAGGATAGATTTTAAACAGCAAACCAATAAGGAGTTTTCTAGGAATAGAGAGTTCCCAGCTTGGATTTTTTTCTTTTTCCTTTTCCTTAAGTACTAAGTCATTGATGATTTTAAAGCAAGGTTTGACTTACTTGGTGATATTATTTAGAATGTTTTGACTAATTATTGTAGCAAGACTATATTGAGATGAGGGGAAAAAGGAGACTTGCTGACCCACTAGGATGTTTTCAATT
Source organism: Macaca nemestrina (assembly GCF_043159975.1). NCBI lineage: Eukaryota > Metazoa > Chordata > Mammalia > Primates > Cercopithecidae > Macaca > Macaca nemestrina. Next base: position 30,003,948 of record NC_092129.1, read on the forward strand.
GTGCGGGTGGGATATAGTAAATACCTACACTAACATGAAGGTGCAGAGAAGAGAGAGGAGGGAGAATGAAAGAGATCCCATAGACATGGATGAGGCAAAAACACCCCAACCTGGAGAAGCTGAAGGGCATGAATTCTGACAAAAAGTAGGTAAATGCATAGGAAGAAGGAATACATTTATTTTAGGCCAGAAGAAAGTGAAAAGGAGAAGACTGAAAGCTCAGGGCCAACTGACGGATGTCATTTTGAGTCACTTAATAAATTAAACAATGAATCATTGGACTAGAGAGAAGGAAGAAGGGCACTTGGGGTAAAAGGAGAATAGGAATCATTTTTCTAATAGTAAAGATTACCTTTCTTACTTTAATGAAGAAACAACTGATTATTAAGGTTAAAATATAAAAGCAAAAAAGGTACCTTTGTATAATCCTTATACCATCAAAGAGGCAGAAGATCTCATAATAACTGGATGAGGAAAACCTTACTTATAGTCAGATCTTCACCAGTGATATATAGCAAAACCTCTCATGACATCGGGCATCTAGGCAACACTGCATCATGTCATTGCAGCTTGCTTATTTTTCTGCTGAAACATGTAAGTATAAGTTTGATTTTATAATTCTATTCTGTTTCTCAAATGGTTTCTGAAGGATTTTTATGAACGAGGCAGTTTCTAAAAGAAGCCAGTGTCTGGATGATAAAGGAAAGCTCAAAGGTGGCCTTTTCTGCAAATCTAGCTGGCAGATACATTTCAATCACTGGGTCACTGTATTCCCAAATTCCTAGTGGAATTAATGAAATCGAAAGCTGGGGAGCACATTACACCTCTCATTCAAGCCCCTCACTTTACAGACAATGGATCAATTAAACCATGGGTCGTTGGCCTAGAGAGAAGTAGGAAGGATACTGCTTTCTACTTCTCTCTAGGCCAATGATCCATGGTTTAATTGATACATTATTTGTAGAGAGAAGAGGAAGACAGGGTCATAGCTTCTCTCAGCTCAGAGATGTTACGTGATTGGTACAAGGTCACATAGCTATTTCTAGTAGACCCTTGATTAAAAATCACATCACATATCTACTGTTTATTAAGCATCCTGTGCCCAGTATTATGCTACATGCTTTGGTGTCACAATAAGTTCCACTGAAAAAATGTATCAGAGAGGTTAGGTAAATTGGCAAGGTGACCAACTAGTAAACGGCAGAGATGAGATTTGCTTCAAAGCCTGTCTGACTCCCCAGCCTACGCTCTTATCCAATACCCCACAGAGTTTTTCCCCATTCGTACCATACTTCTTGCCCAGTGTCCCACTGGTAACAATGAAAGCCAGAACTGACAGTCTTATCAAAACTTGATGGAGAGATTTGTAGAAAAACAAATGGGCAAGACCATTGAAACAGCTCACACTATTGTGCCTCAGATTCTGACACCAGGAAATCCAATGCTGGGGAAGAAAATGTAGGTTTTTCTCATTGGTGACCCCGCTGAAACCCTATACTTCCTCTTTCTCAGGCCACACTGCCTTGAAGAATTATGCATCTGGGCCGCTCACAGCATCCAATCTAAATTTTTTCCTACTCATAAATGGATTCCCATAAGATTGGTGTTTTTTCCAACTGAGGATCATGACCCATTAGTGTACCAAGAAATCAATTCAGTGGGTCATGACTAACACATTTTTAATTAAATAAAATACACTACATTCTTTCCTTTATCATGGACCCCCAGTAGTAATATTTTAGGCTTGAAAGGGATTTTTCTTTATCGTATTGGGTGGCCTTGGGTAGAGGTGGTTTCTTTTAATTTTGATTTCTCTTGAATTAACATTCATTCCATACTTAGTTTACTGGAATCAGCCTAAATCCTGACCAAAAAAACTCCCTTGCAGAGGCTCTTTAAAAGAAGAGACACTGTTTCCTTATGATCTGTTTATATAATAATTAAACCAGGGTGCTGCTGTAGTCTTTCCATCTTTCTCCTTGCCTAGGGCCTAGAATCTATAGACTTCTCAGGTTAATTGCACCCAATCTAATTCCTGCCTCCTCCGTGCAAGTTAGAGCCTAAGTGTCTCCTCAGAGTCTGGAGGACTCTTTGAAGCTTCAGCTGCCTCCAGAGCACGGGGCTGAGAGGCTGAGAATCAGCTGGAATGCAAGTGTTAGTCCCACTCCCTCCCCAAATGAAAAACCACATTGAAATATTTGTCCTCTGTGCTTTGTTCCTAAAACAAACAATATTTAGCCAAGTATGGTATAAAGGGTGACCATTTGCCACAACTGATAAATAAACTGGTAACCACAATGATGAGGGAGAAGTGGGGGTATTTTGTGGTTTTAGGGGGAATTGAAAGCTCTCTTTCAGTGGTGACAGGCCACAAAATATGAACATCATCAAAACAAGGAAATATATCTTTTTCTTAGAACAGAAGCTTTCTTGGCTGCAGTGGGGAGGCATGTTTTTATTTTTAGGAGATTGTTCTTTAACAGGTAAAAGACATTGTGGAATCATTTTTCTGACATGGAGATTAAGGGTAGAGGTACAGCTCAAATTTCATTTTTCCTGTTTTGTTTTTTTTTTTAATTAAAACCATTTTATTTTTAAAAATCACACTTGGGGTCCTAATAAAAATTGAAAAATTAGTAAGATGGCTGGATTTTGCCTGTCAAAGCAAATTTAATGGGACAAAATTTAAAAACAGGGTATTCAGTGATGCCATGTGTTCAGGTAAATTTAAAATTTCATCTGTGTATAATAATTCAAGATAATTTTTTAAACCTTTGTCTTTTCTATAATTATAATGCAAATCTTTTCTATTTACGTAATCTTTTGGTTTGAAGAAGATTTGATGAAATGTGCCCTATTTAGATTAGGGACATACAAACTAATGCTAAAAAATTATATCAAATAATTTTTTACAGCATCTATTAGTCAGGGGTATATCTAAATTTACATTTATTTTTCTAAAAGATAAAAATAAAATTTTGGCAATAGAATTGTATTGGTCCATTTTCATGTTGCTGATAAAGATATACCCAAGACTGGGAAATTTACAAAAGGAAGAGGTTTCATTGAACTAGCAGTTCCACCTGGCTGGGGAGGCCTCAGAATCATGGCAGAAGGCAAGGAGGAGCAAGTCACATCTTGGATGGTGGCAGACAAAGAGAGAACTTGTGCAGTCAAACTCCCGTTGTTGTTGTTGTTGTTGTTGTTTAAGCCATCAGATCTCGAGAGACTTACTATCACGAGAACAGCACGAGAAAGACCCACTCCCATAATTCAATCACTTCCCACCAGGTTCCTCCCAAGACATGTAAGAATTGTGGGAGTTACAATTCAAGATGAAATTTGGGTGAGGACACAGTCAAACCATATTAAGAATCTATTTTTGTCTCTTATTTGTAGATACCAGATGTGTTTAAAGAGATAAAGGTAGTAGGGAGAAAATAACTTTTAAAATTCTATTTACATTAAAAACTTTGTGAATCATCTGTACTTGAAATGTGGCTATGAACTATTTGTGACTGTGGTAATATATAGCAGCATAATTATCCAAAATGAACTTTCTTAAGGCTAGAATCCACCTCCAGTGGCATCTATAATACCCATAACTTAAAGCAGCTCTGAATTTTTTTCTAGATGTACAATGTTCAAGATTCGAGGAGGACCTTCCTAATTCTAGGACTTAGTAGAAAAGTCAGTGTTCACTTTTCCATATATTCCCTTAACAATTTTATAAACTTATGTAATTCCTCCTTTTAGTTATTTTTATTTAATAGATTTAAACATGTCATACTTTTTCCATTTATATAAATGTATTTATAAGATTTTTGTTTATATCTTTGAGTCATTTTATACATATAATGTAGCTGACGTACATTTATGATCATTTGGATATAAAGTATCTTGAAACTTTATAATAAGTATTTACTCATATCAATAAAATTGATAAAGATGTAATTTTAACTGCTGCATATTTCATCATATGGATCTGCTATAGTTTATTTAACCACTCTGCTTTGTTATAAAAGGGTTAGTTGTTTCTAGCCATTTGTTATTTTAAATAGTGCTGTGATTAATTTATTTGTTCAGGAATGTTTTACCTTCTCTTTTACTAATTTCTTAGAATGAATTTCAGACAGTGAAAATACTATTCAAAGATATTTTCCCTATTGGTTTAGGTTGTCTCTTTCAGTGTATGTTAGGTTCTTATATATTACAGTCAACACCAGGCCTATGTATTTTATTACATCAGTTTATCTATTGATTTTAGCACCATACTAAATTTTTATATAAAGTTTTAATACTTTGTAAAGTAAGTTCTTCCCTAGCTACTCTTTTTCAGACTTTTAAAAACTTTTTGTCCCCAAATATTCTTGACTAAGTTTGTCTCTTTATTCTTTGAAATGAAGTTTAGAAAAATTTTAATGTTATAAATTTATACCTTGTGAATTTTTATTGGACTTGGACAAATGTAAAAATAACTTTGGGAAGAATTAACATATTTCATGTTTCATTTTCCATGACATATGGTATATTTCTCCATATAGTAAAACCTTCTTTTATATCTCAGTAAATATTTGTTTTCTTAGCGTAGAACTCAGACATTTCTTGACAAAGTATTACTAGATCTTTTTACAGTTAAATTGTTAGATTTTTATTAGACCTAATATTTTTATTATGCCTTATAACTGCTTCTTACAAGCACATTTTATTAATTATTAGCTTATCTTGGATTTTGTCAAAAGAAAATCATATTATATACAAATTACATTATTCATTCAATGACAAATAAGTATCTACTATGTGTCAGCCAAACTTAATAAGCACTGAGAATACAGTACTGAAGAAATCAAAAAATGAAAAACAACAAAAAGACCCAAAACAGATTATAGAGGTTATAGTTTCAGCAGGAAAGAAGAACAATAAACCAAATTTTACAAAAATAATGTATAAACTAGGATAAACGGTACTTAAAGCAAAGCAAGAACAATTGAGCAGAGAAGAGGCATATAAAATAACAAGAGTGGGTGCTGAAATTTTTGGAGTAGAGAGCCTCACTAAAAAAACTTCTGAGTAAAGAAGTCAGAGCAAACCTGAAACAGAACAGTCATAAATAAAATATTTTTAATGTAACGAAAGATCAGATTTTGGAGGTTCTTATGGATCGTATTTGGAGTTTTTACTTGGAGTGATTTGGGGAGATGTTGGATAATTTTCAGCATAAAAGTGGCATGAGATGCCTTAGATTCTGTGATTCTGACTGTGTTAAGACCAGATTTAAAAGGACAGAAGCAAGACTAGTTGGGAAGTGGAGTAGAAGTTGTAGTCACCCCATCCCTATAGCCTTGGTTCACCTTGAGACACCTGTAGACAATCCCCACATATATTAACTGCTTCCTTTTTGTCTGCCTGAAAAGCAGTGAGCACGAAAGTGCCAGGGATGTATGCCTAGAATTGACCCTTACCAAATTGGGAAGAGACCTGGTGCCAAAGACTCCAGTTTTCCTCAGTGAGACAATTCTGAGGTGTGTTCTATATAGTCTATTAGAGGATACCCTGTAGAACTAGCCTTCAGTGTCAAACAGCATAACTCACTCATCCATGCAGGCTTCATTGGCTTTTCCTATTACACTCTCCCACTACCCTACCATGCTTCCTGGGATTACTCTCTTAGAGTCAGGTTTTGGAGGAACCCAACTACCGCAGAGACTGTTGTAATAATCTAGGCAAGGCAGAATAAATAATACCTAGGACCAACGCATACTCTTAAAATGGTGATAATTGATTTAATGCTGGATACACTATAAGGAAGACCTGAAAGAATTTGCCAATGTATTCAGTGTTAAATGAGAGAGAAAAAGGGGAATTGGGATGACTCCAAGATTTTTGGTCTGAGCAATTGGAAGGACATAGTGTCCATTAACTTAAATGGGAAAGAGTACAGTTCATCTGGAAGAGATTTAGTATATGGTGAGAGCTAGGAGTCATTTTTACAATATGAGCATATAGTTGATTCAATGTCATTTATGAAAAAGAACCTCCTTTATACAATACAATGATACTTTTGTCAAAAATCAAGTGACCATATATATGTGAATATTTGTCTGTATTTCATGTTCTATTTCATTAACCTGTCTATTCTTACACAAATATCTGATCATCTCAATTTCTGTAAATTATAAGTCATAATATTTGGCAATGCAATTCTTGCAACTCTGTTAATCTGGAAGATTACTTTTTGTTTCCTTTTTTTTTTTTTTTGAGACGGAGTCTTGGCCTGTGGTCCAAGCTGGAGCACAGTGGTGCAATCTCGGTTCACAGCAACCTCTGGCTCCCAGGTTCAAGCAATTATCATGCCTCAGCCTCCCAAGTAGCTGAGATTACAGGCATGTGCAACCACACCCGGCTAATTTTTGTATGTTTATGGAGAGGAGTTTTGCCATGTTGACCAGGCTGGTCTCGAACTCCTGACCTCAAGTGATCAGCCTGCCTTGGCCTCCCAGAGTGCTGGGATTACAGATGTGCTCCACTGCACCTGGCTAAAGACTACTTTTTATAGCATTATAAGTCTTGCAACTTTATAATAAATCTTAACATTCATCATACAATTCCTCCAACACTCTTCATCTTGAATAGATTTTCGTATTCAATAGTGCAATTCCTTGAACTCTGTTCTTCAAGTCCCATTCAATTTTGTTAAACGTTAGAAACATCTTATCTCTTTATATACACATATAATGTTGATATTTTTAGAATGCTGATCAATTTGGGAGGAATGTAGATCGATTTAAATTAATAAATTGATAATTGATTTAAGTTGATAAATGTATATCAGCTTGAGAAAGAACTAACATCTTTACAATATTGAGCTTCCTACTCAAGAGAATTTTTTAATATGGGAAAATAATGGCATATTTCCATACTTATTACACTAGTAAACAGGAAAAAGTAATGATACAAGGAAAGAATTATTGGAGCAATATTTCAGAGTGAGAAAGGGCAGATGAGATCTAATACCTAAGTGGCAGGATCCACCTTAGCTAGGAACATGGCCAGTTCATCAACAATAATAGAAAAGAAGAAAGAGTAAATAGTCACATATGGAAGTAGTTTGGTAAAGTGTTGGTGATGGGATCTCATGAGCATTCTCTTTTGACTTCTTCAGTTCAGCGAAATAGCCTGAAAATGACATGGAAAGGAGGTATTAAAGATTTAAGCAAGAGCAGAACTTATAAATAATCATCTAGAAAAGTGGGAAAGTGAATGAAATTGGTAAATATATAAAAATTTTGGGGCAGCTTTAAACTACCACTGGAGATTAGTGAGCAAAAATTTTAATTAAGAACAGTCATCACAGCTGTATGCTTTTCTCCCATGGTTTTTAACTTCAGGACAGGAGATGGCAGAGAGTAAACCAGCAAAGTTGTCTTCATTCCAATATTATTACTTTCGTGATTATTTCCTCTCTTATTGCATAGGCTGCAAATCCAAGAACACAAAAAAATGACAATGGTTAGGGTAACTATCCTTAAGTTATTCTGGTTTTTAATGAGAATGCCCATAATAGTGCATCATTAAGTACAAAGATGGCTGCTAGTTTAAGGTAGCTAGTTTGTTACCTCTTAAAAGTTTTTTTTTTCTAAAAGTTGCCAGTGAAATGTGTCCTCTTTCCCTATGTCTTTTGGATGAATTGCCATTAATTTTAGTTATTTTTTTCTTTCTCTTGGTATTAAAATCTTCCATAGATTGAATATTTTTTACTTTCCTTTGGTTCTTCTCTAGCTCTATCATGTCTTTTGTCAGGTGTATCAGTAAGACATCATAATCTAGTATGAATTCACCTAGGTTTTGTGCAAGGAAAGGGATAACATATATATGGGTGGTGACAGTGTGTTTCTGTATCTCATTCACACCAGACAATGTTGCTCAGTCTTTTGTGGTCATGGAAGGATGTTGAGAACAGTCTGCAATAATCATGCCAGTTGTTAGCATACAGTTTCTTTGGTAGCTCAGAGACAATAATCATAATTAAATTAAAAATGTTTTTTCTCTAAAATATATTATCTTACAATGACTCACACTGATTATTTTTTGCTGTATTTCTATAAATTACGTACTTTTATTAAATATTTCTCATGATTTTTCTCCTCCAATGTGGACTTTTATTTCCAAGAAGAGCCTAATTTACCAACTTGGTGCACTAGATTCCTCATTCTATAACAATTAATAAGGATCAGAGAAGGTCTGAATACTGATTCCTAATGAATACACATTTTGCACATTTTGTCCAGAAATGAAACTGTTTATACCTATACCTTTCTTCTGCTTATAATCTAATTCCTAGTTCAAAACAAATAGTTTACCCAATTCCAGTACAAGACATAAATAAATGTCAAAATTTGAACGATTACATCCAGGCTGTGACAGTTTCTATCAGTGACCATAGTGAATGATATTAAAGGGTGGTCAAAGCAAAGCACTGCTGGAGTGGGAGGCTCACCTGCACTCAGGAGACAGATGAACTATTGTGTCAGTCTTTAGAGGAAGATGCTATGACTGAGGAGGGAACCACAGATGTGAATGGGGATGGAGAGAGTAGGGGTGAAAGTTAATGCCATTAAAAACTGAGATTGGGAACAGGTAATCAATTTAAACTGAGAAACTAATGGGAAAAGAATGAGAAAATAAGATGGGTCCAGGAATCAAAGAACAGATAAGGGAACACTGATAATTAAATTTATTTGTCAAATAAGAATCACAGCCAGTTGATACAGGGTCCATGAAAAATACAGAAGTCAAATTTGTCAGAAGAACCACAAAGATTAGGATCTTCCTCATAAATTGTGTCTAATGCTGGTCCACAGGGCAAGGTATCTGAAATTCTAGCTGATCTTCACGTGGTTTACAAAACCAGTTAATAAACCAGGGCTGATTTTGCTCATCAGCCCATGAATGTAAGTACGGGTTCTTTCCTGCTTCTAACAGTTTACCTAAATATTGCCATTTCTAACTACTAAGTTTTTCTTCCAGAGATAAGCAGCGGCTTTTATCTCTAAAATGGTCTTTCTCTCAATCATAAGCCATCTAACCGAACAGATGTTATCAGTTGCCATTCCCCCCAACTCCATTATTCACTGAACTAGGAAGAAAAAATCTAATGGGGAATGTGAAAAGTAAAGTTCTTCCCCATGCTCCATTCATAGAATGCATTATTTTTATAAACAATGAAAGCAAATTTCCCACCCTAGCTACAAGTATTTCAATAAGCAAACTTTTTTCCCTGTCATTTTACAGTCTTTTTGGTGCAGGCCGTAGTATGTCACAGACCAGCGGCATTCTTATGGCAGACCCCTGTTTAACACACACTACCTTCAGCTGTCAACTTGTCCACACAGAGATCCAGGCATTCCTTGCTCCCATTCCAGTCTAGGTGTTAATCAGCGCTCTCTCCTTATTGAAGTGCAAGCTTGGAGAAAGCATCAATCCTAAACATCAGTCCTAACCCCATTCACGTGAGATGTGGAATGAGTTGGTGGGTTTGACACTCATTATGGCTTTCTGTCACCCAGTCCATGACATCCTGTAGAATCCAAACAGTAAATCCACCTCAACATGTGCATGTGCTACACAAAAGTCAACACATACACGAATTCTCAGGTAGATGTGATGTTTCACATTTTTTAACTTGATAAAACACTTGTAAAGATAATTGTATAAACGTGTAGAAATAATTGGGCATCAGTCTTGCTAAAGCTGCTGGAATTTCAGGGAAATACATCATTTTTATTACTATATTTCCAAAAAGAATTAATGTATTTTTAAAACATACTTACACTGTAGTTTCACTGTTTTAACACAGCAATAGAAAGGTCTCATGGAAAACAAATGTAATCCAGTGTTGATAGTAAAAATAAGGAATCAAAGAACAGATAAGGGAACACTGAAAATTAAATTTATTCATCAAATGAGAATCAAAGCCAGTTGATACAGGGCCCATGAAAAAATACAGAAGTCAAATTTTCAGAAAAACCAGAAAGATTGAGATCTTCCTCATGGATGGTGTCTAATACTGGTTCAGAGGGCATCTTCTCGTCTGTATCTTCCTTACACAGATAAGCCTTCATATATTTTTGGGACAATATGATATGAAATAAGAGGAATTTTGTATGGTATCATCAATTATTGTATGGAATCAAATACAGTACAGGTTACCTCATATTTCCAAAACAGATTATCTTTGTTCAAAGTTTGAAATAACACAGTTTCCCTGGGAAGTGACTGTATTTCTGCTCCCACATGTTGTGCTAAAGATTTTCCACTAAAGCAGAACTGGCTATAACAGGGACTGAACAGATGGTGGTCCATGAAATTTGTCCCAGTAGTCTCTTCAGAGTCCTACCTGCTCTTAGTCACCTCTCTTATGCTACCAGGCACTTGAATTCTCACTGTTAGAATACCGTGTTTGAACTAAGGCATTACCTCCAGATTTTTTTAAATTACAGAATCATAGTATCAAAAAGTACTGCCAAGAACTAAAAAGGGTCTCAAATCTCATCCTATTTGCAGGTTAACAAGTTAGCCAGTTGCAGTTTCTTGGATGCTGGCAGAAGACACAGACAAAGGGTAGTTTATTATTCACAGAAATAGTGGCAAAGTATCAGCATTTTAACTCTGGTTCCCTGAGCTCCAATTCCCACAGAGCAATACAAAGAGGGCCAAATGATACCTGCATGTGCTGTGGATGCATAAGAGGAGAGGAATCCTGAGCTTAGGGAACCCAAGTGTTTTATAACGGGCAGCAATCTGGCCTGCCCTTTCCCAGGAAAAGAGGAGCTACCTTTATTATACTGAATAGTAAACAAACTCACACCTTGCTCCGGAAGGAGACAGTGTATCTAATTTTTAAGGCTGTTTTCTGTACAAACAAATTTGAAAATATAGTTCTGCACAGAGGCAATCTATATAAACCATGTTTTGTAGTTTCTGTAACTTGACGAACTAACATCTTCAAGATGGAATGTGAACTACTTTAGGTAAACAACTAGGGACCTGAGATAACCACCTGACCTCCCGACACTCTTAGCCCAGCATGAGTTTATAGGGGTGACACTTTAAAATACAGCAAACCAGTCCCAGTGTGTCCTTTCCTACCTCACCTCCTCCTCCCTGCAAAAACCACTGTAAGGCACTTACCTACTCTCTTTCTACCTTATAATCGATCCTAATCTTTCCCTATGTGGCCCCACATGGCATGCTGTATTTTCTCTTAGAGAACTGTGAGGATAATAAGCTTCTGTGATTTCAAAGCAGCTCTCTTTGTGCCTCACCATATTTTAAACAAGATTATGATGAAAACACAGTCAGTAACTCTGCTCACAAAATATGGATAAACATGAGTGGTCCATGGAGAATTGTCTCCCAACAGATACTAGCCCAAAGGCCATTGGTTCAAATCTCTAAAGAGGCCCAAATCCTCTCCAAAAAGAGAACTCCCTGCTCCCGCAAAACAACCTAGTCTATCATTCAAACATTTTTGTTCAGTCATTCTATGTTACCTGTTATTTTTGTCTTCTGGGCCTTCTTTTCTACTTTGTGTTCTGAGAAAGGGCCAAAGGAGTTGTGGAACCAAAGAAAGACACAGATAAATCCAGTTTGTTGAGATGGGATGATTTACTAGGCGGAATTTACAGTTGAAAGTGTGGTCTTGGGTGGTTGCAAAACAGGTAGCTCTCCATACCACAACACCCCAGACCCAGGGCTTACATTTTGGGGAAAGTATAGTATACATGCTCTAGAGAGAATGTGTAGGTGGCTATGGGTGTCACAGGCTATGATTTCTGCAACAGCATCAGGAGTGGTTTTGGAGGAAACTTACAGTGAATAGGTGTTTCCACATAAAGAGTAATACAGCAACAAGACATTTGGAGGCATTTCTGGACTTGGGATTAGTCAGAAGTTACATGGTGGGTTAACATTTAAGATGAAGTCACTCTTGTCCCCACACCTGGAATCCAAAAAGAATATACATATTTGTAGGCAACCATAATGTGTGTGTCTTTCTTCCACTATTCTAGTTCCTGGAAACTTTCTTTTTAAGTAAAATTATCTGCAGTTTTTTCAACCATGTAGATGACACCCTATTAAATGCAATCTTATTTGTCTACCATTAAAATATATTGCCCACAGAAAATAGTTTAGGTGCCGTCTGAATAAACAACCCAGAGTAGAGTAGAATAGAACTTTTAACTCCTTGATTTACCTGCTACGTGGTAAATCACTTACTTATAAGCCATAGTTCACCTCTAATGATTAAGAGTCAATTATGAACTAAAGCCTCTAGGTTGTTAACACTGCTATGCCATTATTCACCCACCCTTTATTTTGTTTTTTCTCTAAAATATAGGACTTCAGATTTATTGCTGTAAAATTGAATCTTAGATGCATTTCTTTTCTCAAGCATCTGAAAAGTCTCTCAGGTTCTGAAAATAAAATAAGTTATTCTTCCCAGTCTCAAAGCATCTGAAAATTTACTCTAATTTTATATAACCTAATTCTACTCCTTGGTTAAAATGTAGAGCAGGATAGAGCTGAGGATAGGGCCCTATGTACTTGAACAGAATCTCCCATCAGGTTTGCTTAGATCAATCCTCACTGAGCATAGTTGTTCAACAAAAGAATTCATTTAACTGAACTTTCTTCCAGACATTACTGGTTAAAAATGTTCTCTTTGGAGGCTTTTGACTACTGCATTTCTATATGCTGTCCTTCTGTCAGTTTGCTAACTAGAGGAAAGAGGTTGGTATGTGACATGGCTTGGCTCTGTACTTCCACCTAAATCTAACCTTGAATTATAAGAATTCCCATGTGTCAAGGCAGGGTGAGGTGGAGATAATTGAAGTATGGGCATGGTTTACCCCATACTGTTCTCATGATAATGAATAAGTCTCAAGAGATTTGATGGTTTTATAAATGGGAGTTCCCCTGTGCAGGGTCTCTTGCCTGCCACCACGTAAGATATGACTTTGCTCCTCCTTGTCTTCCTCCATGATTGTGAGGCCTCCCCAGCCATGTGGAACTGTGAGTCAATTAAATCTCTTTGCTTTATAAATTACCCAGTCTCAGGTATGTGTTTAATTGCAGAGTGAGAACAAACTAATATGGTATGCCATGACTTACTCTTACAGAATTCATGATGGCACCAGTGATCATTTTCTCTGTCATCTAGAAGGTCATTATTTTTTATATGTGCATGTGTCGCTTCTTAATAACAACTCAGAATAGGTTAACATTTAGTAAATATATGCTGTATGTGGTTTTGTGGTATGACTTGTCATGAAAATATAATATAAAGAAAAAATTTAATTGAAAAAAAAAAAAACATTCCAGGAAGCATTCAAAGAATGGAGAGGACTGGGCACATCATTAGGGTCAGAAAGAAGAGCACTGGTGAGGGGAATATGCCAAAGTGTATAAAAGAAATTAAGTGAGGAAGAAAACAGTGCATTTAACCTCTTTTTATTTAAATCTAACTTATTTTGGGGAGAATTACATTTAAAAAATTATTTTTCCGGCTACATAATCGTTTGGGCCCTCAATTTGCATATTTATTTCATTATCTGGTACATAATCCTGGAAGGCAGGGACCATATCTAATTTTTCAGTATTTTAACCTCCACAGTTCAAGAACATAACTAACTTATCTAATGTACTCAGTAATAATTTTGGAATTGAAATGTTTAATTTTGTGAGATTACATGCCAGAGTCTGTTAAAGCTTGGACAATGACCCCTAGAAAGATGGAATGATTTGCTTAGAATCAAACACATTTCAATGTATTCCTCTGCAAAAGTGCTTCTCTCCATCTCCATTCTAGGACTGTCTTTCTTGGATATCCATGATTGGTCTCGAATCTCTGTACAGGCTGCTTACAAGGGAGCTAGGTCTATTGTGGTTATTTGACTTCGTGGAACTAGTTTATATATTAAGAAATGTACACTTTGATTCCAGAGTCTGACTAGTTACTTCTAATACCATTTGTTGGCTATCACATAGACACAGACGTAAAAACATTTATCCCAGAGGGCCAAAAGGAGTTTTTCTCAGATGCTCCTAAATAGTATATTTAGGAGCTAATGGTATATATTTAGAAGGGTCTCTTTCCCAGTTGTTTTTATTAGCAATTGGAATAGTGCCAAAAATCATGAAATGAAAGTAAGCGTTTCACTAAAATGACCCAAAAAGCACATCAAATTTTTCTGTAGTCCCAGGAACGGCTAGCTGTGGCATATTTACGGCAGCATTAACCAGAAGGCGTAACTTCTTTGACGACTGCACTCATCTAAGCGCTCTTAATGTGACTCACGGAAACAACAAGCAGTTGTGACCATGGCTTCAACAGCTGGGCTTGGAAAACCCCAAGGATCTTATGTGTCAACCAACTCCCAGTCCTTCCTTGTCCTTCCACTTAAGGATCATCCTGACCAAGGGCCTTCTACATGCACATTTCTACCCAGCTTATTTCCAAAATTATTCCTTTCATCCCAGAGAGATCTGATTTTTTTAAAAAAGTAATCAAAAAATTATTCTTTGTAAATGACTGGATTGTTTTTATTAGCTGGTATATTTAAAACAATATTTTAGAAAAGGGAACTCCATAACATCCATCTTTGCCCACATCCCATTAGAAATTCTGGAAGTATAGTGCAATATCAAGGAGCCAAGAGTACTTCCTTTCTTTATATTTACTACCCCAGTTTTTAATTTGTAAAAGTATCCTGACTGACTTGTAGGTACAGGAACAGAGAGACTACCACTGCAGAAATTTTGTAAATGGGATATGATATAGGAAAGCATTCACACCTCTTAGTAAATAGCTCTGAAATTCTTCTCTTACAGAAAATCCCTGGATAGCCTTTTGCTGGAGCTTTTCCTGTTTGAAAACTTAATATTTGTCATCTATGTTTCCAAGAGCTATTCAAACAAGAAATTTCATAAAAATGTTTTATGTTCTTTGGAGAAAATGATGGACAAGTATGTCATTTTGAAATTCACTTTGTTTCCTCCCAGGAGGAAGGGAGGAGTCGGGCACTTCCCAGTACTAGAAAAACAAGGTGGGCAAGGGCAATAGCAGAGAAGAGGAAAGGAAAAGAGACTGTGCCCTCCTTTCCTGAGAAGAAATTGCTCTTCCTGGGGCCACACAGACCGAGAATACTAGAGCTTAAAGCAGATTGAAAGTGGGAAAGTGCCTCTGCTGCTCAAGACTCCTCATGGCCTCAGGCTGCTGCGAAGGCCAGCATCTCATGCAGAATGTCCAAAAGGCTGCTTTTGGCTGCCACATCTGCAAGCTCAGTTACTGGACTGACCAGATCATTTTCTAGGGCAGCCTAGATAGAAAGGGAAAAATTGAACCAAATTTTGTTTTTATACCGTAGAACTTACGTGTTCTCCTCAAGTTTGGTTGAGGAACCAACTAGATCTTACCTAAAATGCGAGAATACACCCAGTACCATGAGATGAGCTTTTCTATTCCAAGACAGAGCCTGGAGCCCATCTTTTTAGCTATGTTAAAAGACCCAGAAACTCTTACTTCATAATGACAATAAGACTGTATTGGAGCTGGAGGATACCTCCAAAACATTAAAGCAGCAAAGATGCTCATGTATTTGGTTTAACTGAATAAAATAGAAAACCATCATGAAAATCTTTAAGTCAGCTGAACCTGGTTAAATTTTTCAAAATCTTGGAAAATTCTCTTTCATCTACCCTGATGAGTTTTTTAAATTTTCATTTCTGCTTACTAATTTGCTAATCTTTGAAGTGTTGAATTGGAAGCAAACCATTTAGCTTTTGATGATTATTTCCAGAATTTAGAGTTTGATCTCTTGGTTAATTTGCCTCATGTTGACATGAAATGTATTCTAGTGGCATATCATAAGTTAAAGTGTAAATGTTCCTCTCTTCATCTTCCTGAATCTAAGCAGACTCTATGTATGATATGCAGAGTCAATAGCAACAGGACCCGGGATAGGCATTCTCCACTAGTGAGTAATTTCTTTCAAACTCCTACACTAGACCTGCCCTCGCACTGTTAATATGTTCTTGGAAACTTTTAATCAAATTATCAAATTCAAGTATATTGTATTAGTCTGCTTAGGCTGCTATATCAAAGTCTGGGTAACTCAAACAACTGACATTTATTTCTCACAATTCTGGAGACTGAAGCGCAAGATCCAAGTCTAGCATGGTTGGGGTTTGGTAATGGCCTGCTTCTAATCTTGCAGATGGTTACCTTCTTACTGTATCCTAACATGGCACAGAGAGGAAGCTCTGGTGTTTCTTCCTTTTCTTAGAAGGGTATTGATCCCATCATGGAGGCTCTAGCCCTCATGACCTCATCTAAACCTCATTATCTCCCAAAGGCCCCACTCTTAATACCATCATGCTGCGAGTTAGGAGTTCAGCCTGAGAATTTGAGGGAGACACATTCAGTCCATAGCATAAAAAATTACTAATTTCAATTATTAAGTATTGCTTATAGTTAGCTATGGTACAATTTTTTTGGTTTATAAGTTTCTTTTATTTGCAAATATAATTTAAACCCCATGAAGTCCTTTTGAAATGTTTACCTTGATCTACATTTTGTAGAGAGGACAACAGCTTGAAGAGCAGAGCTTGAAGAAACAGCAAAGTGCCAGAGCCAGTGCTTGCCTTCAAGTTTTGACCTCCTATTCCATGCTTTTGTTACACTTCACTTGCGGTGGTGAGAAATAATAATTTTATATATGCATGTATGTAAAGAGGCACTAAAAGTACCAAAGCACTAGATTTTTCAAAATCGTCATGAAATGGAGAAGGATTTCCTAAATATGACATAAAACCAAGAATCCAAAATGAAAAAAAAAAAAAGACAAATCTGACTGGATAATAATATTAAAGTTCTATAAGGTATAAAATAAATAAGAAATAAGAATTTGAAAATCAGTACAGATAGGAAATATTTAACATGCATATGACAGATGGGGGCTAAGTTTCTTAACATACAAAGAGCTATTATAAATCAAGAGCAACAAAAATGATTTAAAAACAAGCAAAGAACATGAATAAGACATTAACCGAAAGAAATACACACCTATAAAAATAAGCTTGCTCTCTCTTATACAAGTTGAGCATTTCTATTTGAAAATCTGAAATTCAAAATGCTCCAAAGTCCAAAAATTTTTGAGCACTGACATGATACCAAAAGTGAAAAAGTTTACACTTGACCTTCTATAATGGCTCACAGTCAAAATACAGTCAAAATTTTGTTTCCTGCCCAAATTATTTAAAATATTGTATAAAATTACCTTCAGGTTGTATGTATAAGGTGTATATGAAACAGAAATCTCAGTTTTCTTTTCTGAATTTAACTAAGAGTAATACTCAGGTATTTTATATTTGTTTTAAAAACAAATGAATAAATGGGTTAAAAATTGGTAGCTTTGTCCAAAAAAAGGAAAAAAAAAAGATATCCCCTATACATAAATAAGACAGCACAACCATGTTAGTCAGAGCTGTCCTTCACATCTTGTTTGTAGTCACAGGTCCCCATAAAATTTTTACTCTTCTCATAAAGAATTTTCTGAGATTGCAAAATGTAGATCGCTTGGTCAGTGTATTAGTACATTTTCATGCTGCTGATAAAGACATACGTGAGACTGGGCAATTTACAAAACAAAGAGGTTTAATTGGACTTACAGTTCCACGTGGCTGTGGAAGCCTCACAATCATGGCAGAAGGCATAAAGGAGCAAGTGACGTCTTACATGGATGGCAGCAGGCAAAAAGAGCTTGTGCAGGGACAGTTTCCTTTTTAAAACCATCAGATATTGTGAGACTTATTTGTTACCACAAGAATAGCACAGGAAAAACCTGCTCCCATGATTCAATTACCTCCCACCAGGTTCCTCCTGTAACACATGGGAATTTAAGATGAGATTTGGGTGGAGACACAGCCAAACAATATCGGTCAGTAGCATTTATTCAAAGCCACAAATCATAGAATAATCCAGGGTAGAAGAAAAGAAAATAGATATAAGGGTTGACCTCAAGGTACTTAAGAGCCAGCAGGATATCTAAACCTACTGTGAAACATATATGTCAATAGATAGAGATATAAGAATATATATGCTATGTATAACAAGGTCGGGGTTTATGGAGTGAAGGACATGAGTGCTGTGGAGGGATGGGGAGGTTGTCAATGCGATAGGATGGCCATAGATGACCATAGGACCATACCTTCTGACGAAAGTGTGGTTCCTATTGGACCTCATGGTGTGCCCACATTTTTTGGCATCTCCCCTAGCTCCCTACCTCTTCACTCCCGTTGCAATCACATTCATCCACACTTTCTGAGTTGCACATGTCTAGATTGAAACAAGTGTTTCCATGTGGCAAACACACAGAATTCTCCCACAGGCAAAAAGTACTGAGGTGTAATTAATGTCTTTTCAGACTATTGTCTGTATTTCCTTGAGCCCTCAGACTGATTGTCCTGTTCTAGTTCTAAGCCAAGGAGATTAGGCTTAGATTAGGTTGAGTATGTGGTCTTGGCTGCCAAATACATCATTCTCCCTGATGTACTTCCTTCTTTTTTAGACAGTCTCGCTCTGTCACACAGGCTGGAGTGCAGTGGTGCGATCTCTGCTCACTGCAACCTCCACCCCCCTGGTTCAAGTGATTCTCCTGCCTCAGTCTCCAGAATAGCTGGGACTACAGGTGCATGCCAGCATGTCTAGCTAATTTTTTGTATTTTTAGTAGAGACGGGGTTTCACCATGTTAGCCGGGATGGTCTTGATCTCCTGACCTCGTGATCAGCCTGCCTCAGCCTCCCAAAGTGCTGGGATTACAGGTGTGACCCACTGCGCCTGGCCCCTCATGTCCTTTCTATGAACCATCACATTTTTCTATGATGGGATATTCTGAGCAAATATGGCATTGTGGAGAAGAGACTTTTATTCTAAGCACTGCATTTGGCTTTGTCCTACAGAAAAGAAATGACCAGAAGAATATAATAATTAGGTCAGAATGTCTTGTGAGCAAAGTTGCATTATTGATACTTAGGACAATACCAGATCTTTGAACTAAGAAGCTATTTCATAGATTCAATGTCTATGACTAACTGTATTGCATCAACACCAATTAGGCATCTAACTTACTTTATTAAATGGGTCAGAAATGAAATATAAACAAAAGCAAAATTTTTTCAACTGTAAAACACCATGAAAACCACAAGTCAGCCTGTGATTTTCGTGGTAAACAAGGCAAAGACATTTTTTTCTTTTATTTTTTAATATTTTCCTGGAAGGAATCCTAAGAGGTCATCCACTTCATTCTTTTTCTTTCAAGCAAAACCCATTCTAGCTATCTGTAAATAACAGACAAGTCTTATCATATCTTATTCTTTTTTATTAATAATTTTATTTAGCTAAAAAGTTTTGGAGCATCTACTTAATGGTAGGCATGCTACTAGGATTGGAGCTAACAAGATAAAAAGAAAAGGAAAACATGATGTTTACCCATGAGGAAGTAGTTTAGTTGGGAAAGACTGGCTTGGGTCCTTAAATTCCTTAAGCAAAATGGGGGAAGCAAGAGGATGCATAAGTTTGAGGGAGAAGAAAACATGTGGGTTTAATGGCATTGAGCTTGAGGCACCCATGGAGGGGCCAGTAGGCAGCTGGCTATGTCTGGAGAAGTTCTAATCTAAAAATACAGATATAGGAGTTACTTTCAACTGGGTTCTTGAAGCTGTGAGGACAGGAAAAGCATACAATGAAAACCATGCTTAGCAAAGGTGCCCCTTAAAAACCCAATTCAGCATTGTTATTATTCTGACAGTCCTGGTTACCTACTCATGTCTATCATCACTCTTTTAGTTTAAGAATCATCCTCTTGGCCTGGCACAGTGGCTCATGCCTGATTTCCTAGCACTTTGGGAGACCGAGGCAGGCAGATCACCTGAGGTCAGGAGTTTGAGACTAGCCTGGCCAAAATGGCGAAACACCATCTCTACTGAAAATACAAAAATTAGCCAGACATGGTGGTGTGCGCCTGCAATCCCAGCTACTCAGGAGGCTGAGGCGGGAGTATCGCTTGAACCCAGGAGGCAGAGGTTGCAGTGAGCCAAGATCGCACCATTGCACTTCAGCCTGGGTAAACGAAGTGAGACTCTGTCTCTAAAACAAAAAAGAAACAACAACAACAACAAGAACCATCCTCTCCTTCAGACTTGATGAAAATAAGAAAACATGAGCCTATAGATGCACAGATTGAAATGCACAGGGTGGACGACCTTGAAGTTTGGCTGGATTGAAGTGCTAAAATACTGTAGTTAGGACTTGGCCTCTTTGCATCTTTCAGTTCTGCTGTCCTCCAAACTGGTTTTGTTTTGAAACATTTTCTCTCCACATGGATGTCTCCAGGAATTCCAGTCCTACATCCTACCAGTATCAAACCCCAAAAAAGGAAGTTTCTCAGCACCAAAAATTCCAGCTGAAATCTGGGGATCAACTCTCATTCTCTCCACTTGAGCGACATACTGTTTCTCAAACTCATCACTGTAGAAAGGTGGATGGAATACTCTGATTGTTCAGTCAAGTCCCTTGCCCCTCTGCTTTGAGGTCGCCCAGCCACTCAACAAGGAACAAGACTCAGGGAGGAGTGGCTCCGTAGAGAAGAATTGAAGAAGGGGAAAAAGATACTGGACAGGTAAAAACCAGAGTTACCCTTGATCCCTTGTAAGTGCAGGAAATACAAAAATAAAATACAAATACAATGAATAAAATACAGCCCCGTGAAGACAAAAGAGGAAGACAGGAAATAGGACAAAGATAAAGTGATAAGTAGTCAGGGAAAAGTAAGTGTAAAGTATCAGAGTACCACGAAGGAAAGACACAGTTAAATGTCTGCCCCCCCTTCTTTATTTATTATTATACTTTAAGTTCTGGGATACATATGCAGAACGTGCAGGTTTGTTATATAGGTATACATGTGCCATGGTGGTTTGCTGCATCCATCAACCTGTCATCTGCTTAGGTATTTCTGCTAATGCTATCCCTCCCCTAGTCCCCCATCCCCCACAGGCCCTGGTGTGTGATGTTCCCCTCCCTGTGTCCATGTGTTCTCATTGTTCACCTCCCACTTACCTGAGAACATGCGGTGTCTGGTGTTCTGTTCCTGTGTTACTTTGTTGAGAATACCGATCATTAAAAAGTCAGGAAACAACAGTTGCTGGAGAGGATGTGGAGAAATAGAAATGCTTTTACACTGTTGGTGGGAGTGTAAATAATAGTTCAACCATTGTGGAAGACAATGTGGCGATTCCTCAAGGATCTAGAACCAGAAATACCATTTGACCCAGCAATCCCATTATTGAGTATATACCCAAAGGATTATAAATCATTCTACTATAAAGACACATGCACATGTATGTTTATTGCAGCACTGTTCACAATAGCAAAGACTTGGAACCAACCCAAATGCCCATCAGTGATAGACTGGATAAAGAAAATGTGGCACATATACACCATGGAGTACTGTGCAGACATAAAAAAAAGAAAGGATGAGTTTGTGTCCTTTGCAGGGACATGGATGAAGCTGCCCACTTCTTCTGTGTTTTGCAATGGTTCCGAGGAAACAGAGAGCCTCTCTCATTTGTCTAATTTACTATTCTTGATATCCTTGGAGGCCATTGTTTGGTAAGAGTTGTGGAGTTCATTCTGCAAGGGAGGAAACGTATTTTCTTTCCCTTTTTAGGTTCTTAGTTGAAACACTGTCCTGAAAACAAAAGTCAGATTAACAAAAGAAAAACAAACAGAAGTTTGTTAATGCGCACTGTACCCATCACACAGAAGAGGTCTCAGTTCAAGAAAGCACTTCTCTCTCAAGGCAGTAGCTTAGAGGCCTTGCTTCAATAGTATTTTAACAAAGAGCCATCAATCTTGTATAGTGGCAAAACAAAGAACAGAGTATCTTCAGGCTTCCAAAAGGGGGGGGAGATTTGGGAAGGTAAATTTATGGGAAGAGATAGATCCTAGATCTCTGATGCCACTGTCTCTGAGCTGATAAAGGCAGAGAGGAGAGGCAGAGTGTACCCCTGCATTTAACCTTTTGACTAAAATCCTCGGTATTTTAGAGTGGAATATTTTGTTTTCCTTCCATTCCAAAGGCCAAAAAATCCCAATTGCTTTAGTACAACTTCTAGGTTCATTTTTCATCATTTAAAACATTTCTGGATACCATTGAGATTTGCCTGTAAATTCTTTAGGTCCTTACATTTTGAATTTTAAAGCTAGAATTATTGCTTTGGTAAAGGTCTGAATAATAAAAATAATAAGAGCATTATTCTAATTCCTCACTTGAGCCTTATAAATATGTTTTTAACAGTAACTACTGTGCTGGATGGTGTGCTACTTCCAATCTGTTCTCCTCTTAGGTTTTCTTCTAGCTTACCTTCACATCTCTGTTATGGAGGTCATGGAAGAAAAAAACCTAAGAAGTGATAAGGTCTCATAGTATCTAACAGATTAACTTTGAACTGAATGTCCACTGTAATCAAATTGCTTTTCATTTGACTATTTTGGTTTTTAGGTTTTAGCCTAATAGCTACAAAAAAGTTTTAAAGTATCTAAATTACTCAGTACATAAAGACAAAGATTATTGTTTCTATGCAAAAAGGACATAGGCCTGAGTTCAAAGCTCTAGGAAAATTAAAAAAGAACCCATGCTGTGACTTATAACTTCAAATTAATTTGAAAATATAACTTGAAACTTTGAAACTTTGTCCTCCAGTCTGTATTTGTTGTTGTTTTAGATATTTGAGCTGAATTTGTCAATGGGGACATAACAACAGATTTAATCATTACGATGTGGAGGAATGTGTAGTGATATCCAAAGAGAACTTGACCAGAAGTAAGAAGAAGTGGCTTTGAGACCCAATACTGCTGTCCTTGTGACTTTGGAGAACTTACTCAACCTCTCTGAAACTCAGTCTTTCCTTCTTTAAAATGGAGTCTATAACCATTATCCACGGGCAGCAGAAAATCAATAACATAACAGAAATGAAACCAGCTGGTATACCGTATTTTCTCATTCAATGATACCCTTTATGCTTTATCACGTCATCATGTGAAATATAGGAAGATGCAAATTTCCTCCCTCAATAATTTATAATCCAGTAGGAAAAAACTATATGTGCACTGTAAGTGATATCTTATAGGAGTTTAGACAGAAGATTATCAGAAACAAGAAAAGTTGAGGAAGAGTGAATGTAGAATGTGGAAGGTGATGTAGGCCTTGAAGATTAAAGGTTTGCATTGTTAGAGTACAGGAGGGAGCCTCCTAGCCAAGTGAGTAAGTGTAGGGAAGGCAGAAGGGGTACAGAGAGTTTAACACATTTTTCCAGTAGGAAAGCATGATTCTTCCTCAGAATCTTTAGCAAATAAATAAATAAGCAACAAAAATCATCTTTCCATTTACTTTGCATGTATCATGGCTCACCAAGTCATAATTCAAGGGGAACAAGCTGATTTTCTTAAAAGCTTATCTTTTCCTTCCATCATTCAGAAGAAGTGGATTATCATAGAAAACACTCAGTACATTTCCTCTTTAAGTAAAGCATGGGTGGGGAAATTTAGGTGGGCATCCTGTGCTATGGTTGCAGAGAAGTTTTATGAAGGCTACTTGAAACATGAGAATCCGGGAATATTTGAAACATACATATTATTTGGTCAAAACTTGCTGGTTTACAGTCTGGTACCCAGACACATTGAGTGACTTTTCCAAGGCCACAAGTCAGATACTTAGAGAGGCGAAGTGAAAAGCCAGGTCCTCAGGAAGGCAGAATTCGAATCCAGAATGGATTAATGTGTAGTCCTTTATTTATTCATTTATTCATTCAGATAATCTTTCCTAAGGGCTTGTTATATGCTAGACACTATCCTGATTACAAGAGATTACATGTTATGAAAATAAAGACAACCCAAATGAGAAGAAACAGAGGCTATTTATTCCATTTGTTATAGCTGGGAAGTCAGCCACTATCACATCTGGTATATACTCAAAGGCAGGGAGAGGATGGCAAATCTTTCTAGTGAAGAAGAAGGAAGGCTTCAGGTATGCTCTGATTAGAGGCTGTTGGCATGGGGGAGCCTCATGCTAGCATGAGGTGGGCTTTCTGGGAGTGGTGCATATATGTGATTGGTTTGGGGAGCATACCATTCTGTTCTGCTGACCATTCTAGGCCAGAGGTTATAGTTTGGCTTACAGAAGTGATTGCTGCAGAGGTGAATGGTCAGAGTTCTATTCTCATATGTGATCTGGCCATTGCCCATTTATATATTCCACTTATATATTTATATATGTCCATTTATTTATTCAGTCCCCTTAATGGGGCACAAGAGATGTCGTGCCTCCACTAATGGAACTTACAGTCTCATTGTTTAATCACACCTTGGAAAATCCTAGAAAGGAAAAGTTAGTGGTTGCAGAATGGGATCTGGAGTCTAGTCTGGAAGTTTCCTTGAACAAGTGACTCCAAGTTGTGCACTAAATATTAAGTTGAAGTTATTCAGTAGCCAAGAGTAAAAATATCATTAGTAGAAGTATTTGTGAGGTTTTACAAATAGAGCTATCGATAGAGTTTTACAAAAGAGGTATTAATCCCTTTTCCCACCTCTGATCAGAGTCAACCAATCAAATGTTTTATACTATTTTTTTGTCTCTCACACCATAGCAACAAAATCAGAGGGGATCTCATTGTGAGGGCCTATTATGTCTTAAAACAAAACAAAAAGAACATAAAGGGCAGCATTTAACATGAAAATAGTATCCTGACCCTCCTTGGACTAAATGTTGTTAATCAAGTTTAAATTTAGCTCCCACGAAGTCTCAAAAGAAAAGGAGACAGCCAGGTCCAGCGAGGAAAAACTTCCGAGTGCCTCTAAGGCAGGGAAAACAAGCCTCAAGTCAACAAAGGGCAGGCAGCCTGTAAAAACAAATGATGCTGATGAGAAAGCTGGGGCCCCAGAAAGCTCATTAGCAATCAGATGCAGCCACGGAGCTGTCTCCCTTCAGTCTACTGGCCAATGACACCACAGAGCCTGTGACTCTGCGGCCCGCCTGCCTGGCTGCACTCCTGAGACATCCCCGCCTGCTCAGGCGACTCCCAAGACCCTGAGAGACCTGGATACTGAAGGGGACGAGGCAGGAAGCCAGGAAACACCATAGATGAAGTGAAGAAAAGCAAAGCTATTGTCCTTATCTACCCACTGATAACCAATAGTGAGGGATGGGAAGAGGCAGCTGCTGGGTGGGATTCTGGAGACAACATGACTTCAACTGAGGGGCAGAGCGTGGCGGCTGCCCTTTTGTTTCCAGCTTTATGAATCCCAGTGCTGTTCCCAGTCTTTGGAAGTTGAAGGACCTCTTAATATCACTCGTTTTGCGGCTTTTTACATGAATGAAAACAAATCTTATAATATGTATACTTTTCAAAAACGGCTATTTTGAATCTGGTTGACACTTGCAATGAATTCGCTTTTTCTTTTCATAACAGCAGCTGCATTCATGGGAAAACAGTAGGCATACGTCGTTGGAAAAGAGTAGCACAACCCTGTCTCATCTCTCTCCCATCCCTGCAGGCTTCCAGGTGAGAAGTATGGGGCTTCGCAATTGAGAATGAGAGTGAAAAGGAGAAACTGGCCTTTATTGAGTATCGACTATTATCATTCTTGGATAAGAAAGGTATTGTTTGTTTTCTGTCTTATAAAATACAAAACAGTGAACTTGAGAAATTAAGATACCTGCCTTGGGTCATATTATTGGTAAGTGAAACTTTCATAAATCACAGCACTTTCCACTCTAAATTCCTGCTTAAATCAACTCAACTTCATTGGGGGTATATTAGGGACTGGCTGGCTGACTACCTTTCATGCACATTTGTGAGGGAGTCTTGCACCTTGCCCCTGGGGAGACTTTTGGTTCTTTATGTCCTAGACGCTATTGGTGGGATGCAGAAGTGATGACTGATTAAAAAGTGTTAAACAGACTAATCAAGTGATTCTTAGGGTGAGATGGCTCCAGGGCCTTAGATTACTACATATGCAAAGTGAGACAATTCAAAGTAAATAGCAAAATGAAACTTAAACTTTACCAGTCAGAAACTACCAACTAATTCTAACTAAAGATTTCTACTTTAGCCAATCAAATATTTTCTTTGTCTTTCTTCTGAGGACGTCTTGCAACAGTTTTTACATTACACCCTCTCAGTGAAACCCAAACCATTTGTGGTTTGATGCTGCCCAATTCATGACCTGCTGTCTGTTCAAGTTAACTCTTTAAAATTTTAATGTACCTAAGTTTATCTTTTAACAAAGGGGATAGGGCTTCTTGGAGATAAAAGATTCAGGATACTTATTTGAATGGTATAGATTATAGGACCTTTGACTAAAAAGGCACATTAAATTATAAAACCATAAAGGGTTTGACATACAACCTATAACATCAAAAATATCTTTTATAGAACAAAGAATGAAGAATCAACATTTGAGCCATTATCACAAACATTTTAAATCCATTTTCTATCAGTATCTGGGGACTATTGAGTCTTTTCACCCAGAACACTAGTTTTCAAATGTGTTCAAATTCCTTCAGACCCTTCAGGTATACACCTGGAGAGCAATGGCCAATCCAAAAGCCCTAGTTGAGGACTGAGGCCCTACTTTCCCCAAAGGTGCTTCATGTCATCTGTTTCACATGATGGACTATTTTGAAAGATTTAATTTGAAAGTCACTGTATGAAATAAATTTAGTGCTTGGCAGGTGGTAGGTCCTTAATACATATTTATTGGCCAAGGGTAGATTACTTGAACCACAAATGCCTCTTCTGGACTAGCTATTTTTTATTCTTATTTAAAATAACAAATGAGATAGTATTAGAAGCATTAATAAGATTTTATAAAAGATGAAACTATGACACTATTAAGTTGGTTCAGGCTAGAAGAATAGGGATATCAGACTACCATTGCCTCACATACACCTGGGGTTAAGGCGATCTTTTGGGAGCCATAAGAAGTGTATGAGTTGCCATTCTATCCAAAATACTTAACTCACACTTTCAACTTTGGATTATTAGACCTTTGGATTGATTTTTTCAGTTTAAAACCAAGATCCTTGAAGTTCTTTCTACTGTGAGACAGAACAGGGGTGTCATAAGGCATCTGGAAAGCCATCTTTACTATGTATTAATTCTCCGGGGGCCTCAAATCCACACATGGCAGCAGAAGTAACTTGCTCAGTCTATTTAATTGACCCTGAGATGATGAGATACAGGACAAGTAAGATGTCTTGGTAGAGGAATATGGTGCTGATGAGCAAAGAATGCTGAGGTGGGCAGCATTTTCCTCATCCAGGAAAGGATAACAATAGCTGCAGTCTATTGAACTCTTACTAAGAACCAAAACAATGTGATGCATCCCTGTAAAGTACTTACATGTATTCTAACCGTTGTACAACAAGAGATTGTGGCTTGCTTAAAATGCTCCCATGGCCCTCCATTCTAATTAGAACAGAATCAATGCACTTTATCAAGCTACCAAAGCCCTAGGTAATCTGGCTCGTCCTAATCTCTGGCTCATCCTAATCTCTGACCTGATCTTTCTCTTCCACTCTCCCATTTGCCAGTCCTGCTCCAGCTTTATTGGTCTTCTTTCTGTTCCATGGCTCATAAATCTTATTTCGGGCTTGCTGTCCTCTTGACCTTCCTTTAGATCTTTGCATAGCTAGCTCCTTCACATTGTTTGAGCCTCTGCTCATCTGACCTAAGAGAGTTTGACTATCCATCCAAAAGAGTAGCTTGCCCCTCCCTGCCCCATGAATTATTCTCAATCTCATTCTGTTTTATTTTTTAAATAAACTCACTGATTTCTGAAATTTACCTATTTTTTTCTCTGTATATGTTTGTTTGCCTCCTTCATGTAAACTATATAAGGGTTTTTCAAGATGTTAGGTCCAGGGCCTTCATATATATTTGTTGAATGAATAAATGAATGATTGAATGGTAAGTAGTTTAAGTTAGATCACACAGTTACTGCACAGTTGAACCAGGTCCTAAACCTAGGTTTGTCTGCCTCTATTCTTAGGAAAGTAAACTCATTTAAGGGGAGCGCTAAGCATATCAGAATTCAAGATAGGATGATGCCAATTAGTAGAGCTTTTCCTATTGCATAGTTTGGCTTGGGCTAAAGCAGTCCGTGCTAAAACTGTGTTTCTCAAAGGAAAAGACCCATCTCACTGGTATCAGAATCATTGGGAAAGCTACCAAAAGTGTGGTTTATTGGGCTCTGTCCCACACCTACTGAATTAGACTCTGGAGGTGCTTCCAGAGGGGCTGATACCGTAAACACGGTCTCCATAGGTTTCTCATGGACTGTAATTTTGAGAACCACAGGCTTGAAAGAAATTTGCTCTTGACCACACAACATTTATGTAGATGTCTGCAGTTTCTTAGACATACATTATTCTCACATATTCGTTAATTTGCCCAGGGTAGGCACATATTTCTCAGCTCAACTCACTCTTTTGGAGCAGAGAAGACACAATGCTCCCCTGGGTTAGGAATCACAACCCTTCATCTGTGGCACAGCCTCCTCCTTTTAAACCTCCACCCTTTAGAATGTACAATCAAAGATAAAAGTGTTCGCCTCTTGTTCTGCAGATCTGCATGGAACTTGGTCCTTTTAGGACTATGAATCTTGCTAATGAAAAATTTCAATTCAGAAGCTTCAAAAACCTAGATGAACTTCTGGAAAATTATTATTCAAGATTTCTTTATTACACTTGAGAGTATGTAGGATCCCAATAAGCCAAATAAGAGACCTAGGCCATTTTTATTCCTTGGTATACCAAATAAGAAGTCTACACATGTTATGAATAATGACTATGTTTAAAACACCTAAAATGATTACCCTGAAGGTTTCCTTAGATAAATTGATCTTCATATCCTTTTGCCTTAAACTTTCTTAGATTTGGGTGAGTTGCCTGCTTCAATTGGTTACTTCAAAGTCTAGTTTCCAAACAGAAACTAAGCAACACCCATTCAGAGAACCATGGCTGCCAAATGGAATGATCTGAATAATGGAGCTCTTTCTCTGACACTCAATGCTTAGACTACAGGGTTGGAACATCTTATATCTGAATTTCTGTCAGTTGACATCAATAACTTCCACTTTTAATGGACTTGAGACATTAAATTTTGCCTGACTTGAAACCAGTGGGAAAAAAGAAGTTTCACCTGAAACTTGGCCCAGATTTCTCCTTTGTGGTTTATAAATGATGAACACATGCCCAGATTGGGTTCATGTTTAGGACAAAATTCTGATGAGGAAATTTTTGCTTATTTCAGGTTTCAAAAAAAAAAGTTTACAGTTCTGAACAACACTCTATGTATTATAGATACGAGAATGCACTCCTGGTCATTTCAGTGAGTAGAAATATTTTAGACTAGAAAATCAGAGAGAAATCTGAGATATCTCATGTAAATATACTTAGGTTTGCTTTATGGATTATGCTAGTGACATTTTAAAGGAGTTCTTAAAAATCCAGTGCTCTAAAGCGTGCTCTGCTATCAACTATATAGTTTTAATTTATTTCCTTGACTTATCAATTTTTGGAACAAGTGACTTTGTGTCTTTGTCCTGTCCCAACCCAGATACCTTTCCATGATTTTCTTCTAGTGATGTAGGACCAGCTCTTTATTCATTTATTTTACCTTTAAGCTCTGTGTGACTTGAAGAACCGGCTCTTTAAATGATGCATCATTTGGGTATTTTGGATTGTATGTACAGAAAACACAAGCTAAGTCAATTTAAAAAATAAAATAGCTTCATTTATCTGACATCGTCTCAGCTCTGCCCTGCTTCTTGTATCAGCTTAGTTCTCACACTAGCTTTCCTCATGGTAACAAAATGTCTTTATTTAAAGAGTCTCTTGGGCTACATGCTTCCTCACTCAAGTCCGGAGACAATAAACTTGTCTCTTTATTTTTAAGACATTTCGGTTGGGATTTCTATTACTCACCACTGCAAATATCCTAAATGATAAAAATGGGAAAAGCATGCAAGAGGGTGGCCAGATCTTTTTAGAAATAAAATTTTTATTTCTCTGCTATAGTGAATTTAAAGAACTCTTAAGTATCCCTTTTACCTTTTCTTCTTCCACCTTCTCATTATTTTCATGCGAATTTCTCCATGCCTCCTTTCTTTAAAACTATGGGAAGCTGATAGCAAAGGGATGAGGAATGTCACCTAAGACTACTGTATATTGCAGACCAGGTATGCTGGTAAGGATAGATGATTGATTTCCAGATTTTTCTGCATTAGGCCTTCTATATCAAGTCTTTGATTTTGTGCCAAAGAATGATGAATATCCTGTCATCATTGCAATATCTTGAAGTCAAGATCAATAACTACTTTTATTATTGCTGTTGCTACTATTATTATGGTAGCAACTAAAATGTCAGTGATCCATCCCACGTTGTGTAGCTCAACTGTGGAGAATTTAGGATTTAGGGTAATCACAGTAGACTTAGACTTTGAACTTGATAATGAATTTTTTAAGTTAACTATCATTATTTGATCTAAAAAGAGAAAGAGAGAGAGAGAGAAGAGAGATTGAGAAATTCCAACCATTTGGCATTTTTAGGTAAAAGATTAAATGGTTGGAAAACCTGGGTTCTAGGAGTTCAGCTGCCATGCACTGGATGTGAGTCTTGGGTAAATCACTTAACATCCTTGGATTTCACCTAAACTGAGAAAGTGAGATCATTAGACCATTGCTAAGAGCTCTTTGTTGGTTCTGGGGTTAGTATTACCTATTTCAGGCAAGGACAGATAGATCCCAGGCATAAACTGGCCACTATTCACAAGTTAACCCAGTGAGGGGGATTCTTCAAAATTTAATTTCTAATTTGTAAATTCTTCACTCATTCTATAAACCTTAAAATATGAGAGCTGCCTGAGCTACAAAAATCATTGAGGCCAGTGGTTATTACCCATTTTTA
Source organism: Macaca nemestrina (assembly GCF_043159975.1). Classification (NCBI taxonomy): domain Eukaryota; kingdom Metazoa; phylum Chordata; class Mammalia; order Primates; family Cercopithecidae; genus Macaca; species Macaca nemestrina. Next base: position 30,035,035 of record NC_092129.1, read on the forward strand.
TAGACTCCTTGACATTTTGATGAAAATTATTGGCATTCTTTTCTGAAAAATACACATGCAGAAAATTTTGCATATAAATTAGGGATTCACAGAATTACAGAAGCACAGTCATGGGCCTATGCAGACATGAGTTAAATACTCCTGCTGTTGCTTTACCCCATTGCTTTGTTACCAACAAAACTAATAACTAGGAAAGTAAAATATCTCAACCAAAGTCACATAACAAATTAGTGACAAGACACTAATGGCTTGTGCAACAGACATCCCATGCCCCATCACCTGTTCCTTGTGGGAAATGGCTCCTGCCATTCTCAGAAAATGTAGCTTCTTCCCTTCCCCAAGAAGAAATGTTGTTTAATTTAACTTCTCAATCATGAGAATTCATTCACTTGGAAAGCAAACCTAGTCAATGACACATAAGCAGATACCCTCTAGGGTCTTTCTGGAAAAAGTTTCTCTCCCATATTTAAACAAGGAAGAGAAGCAACTTGGTCTTCTGCTTTCACACATAGTCTTGTGAGGGTGTGGTATTTGGAACTGTAACAGCCACCATGAGGGTAGCTAAGACATGCTTAGGGTCACAGAGGGCAAAGATGGAAAGAATGTGGACTTTTGGTGACATCATGGAGGGACTGAACCACCCCTTGACTGCTTGCTTTATTCCATAGTTCTTGTTGGGTAAAGTAATACAGGTGTTCATTGTTTAAGGCAGTACTTTTCAGTCTTTTTCACATTGTGATGTATGTAGAAATGATCATACTTGTATAGCACACTAGCATAATTGGAGGAGCCAGAGAACTCAGGAACTTCAAATTTCATCCCACTGCCCTAAGGGCTGAGAGGAATCAGCCCCTTATATAACAGTATCTTAGCATAGTCCCTTCCAGCATTCCAGTGTGCCAGGCACTATTGGCTATGAGGATTATCCAGTTCTATAGGGGTGTGTCCCTTTGTCTGTCTTTGACTAGCCTTTTACAACTCCGTAGAGAGACAAGTTAACTTGTACAAAACTACAAATGTTTCCTGCCCATAGCTATCCAAGTGATTCTTGTTTAAGGCAATGCAAATGGATTTTCTCAGTGTATTAATCAACTTGAGTTTCCATAAAAACATACCATAAACTAGGTGCCTTTAACAACAGAAATTAATTTTCTCACAATTCTGGAACTCGAAGTCTGAGATTAGGGTGCCAGCACAATTGGGTTCCGGTGAGGACTCTCTTTCTGGCTTGTAGACGGCCACCTTCTCACTGTGGTTTCACATGCTAGAGAGACAGAGAGAGACATCTCTAATGTCTCTTCCTTTCTATAAGTACACTGATTCTATCAAATCAGGGCTCTACCCTTATGACCTCATTTAACCTTAATCACCTCCTTAAACCACTGCCCTATCTCCATTACAATTTCATGGGGATGAGGATCGGGGTAGTGCTTCAACAAATAAATTTGAGGGAAAAGGTAGGACACAGTTCGGTCCATAGCATTCAGATAGACAATGTAACATTTTATCTCTGTACACCGTTTAAATTATTTGTAACATCTTATGCATTTCTTCATTAATGAGTAAATACATATTTTGACATATGCTTGTTTTACATATATGTGTGTTATAATTTTATTTTTTTGTAATTTATTTTTTAACAAAAAGATCAGACTCTTATTCTTAGATGGCAGTTCCTAAGATTACTGAAAAGAGAGGGACATTTTAAGATCCCAATATTTCCCCATCCATTTGAGTCACTTTCCTTGGTTGAGGAGACTAACCCTTATTTTTTTCTATATCTTATGGATCAATTGTTAATTTAAAAGAAGCTGGATTGAAAACACTGAGTTGTAGAAATCCTTAGTCCTGGACTCAGGTGGATTTCTACAAGTTATAAAACTCAGTAAAGCCACATAACCTCTTGGCCTCACAGTTCCTCCATCAATATAATGAAGAGATTGGAATAAATGTTCTCTAATACCTTTCAAATTTCAGAATGTGTTGACCCATGATTTATGCTTATAAAGGGTGGTGACTGTAGAGGTAAAATTTTCTCACTGTCTAGGAGAAAACTATTTAAAATTTTTTTGAGATACGATCTTGCTATGTTGCCCAAGCTGGAATGCAGTCAGTATTCACAGGTGCGATCATGGTGCACTGTAGCCCCAAATTTGTGGCCTCAAGTGATTCCCCTAAGCCTCCCAAGTAACCGGGAATACAGGAGCATGCCACCATGCCCAGATAGAAGAAGAATATTTTAATAAAAATATCCACATATTTGTGATGTCTGCTTTCTTCATGCTTTGGTAGGTAAGACTGAGTTTTAGAATATTTTTTTTCTCTTCTCCCATTCCTTTACACACCTGCTTCCTGCCCCGCTGAAAAAGGCACTAACTCCCTTTGTGTTCAAGTTTCTCCATCTGCGAAATGTGAGACTGAGTGCCCATCGGCCTCCCAAGGGTATTCTGTGTCTGACTCCATCACAGAGCATTCACTATGCTGAGCATTATCTACAGACCGAGGCTGGCATTTCCTTCCTTTCCTTTCTTGATCATAATTTGATCCTTACTTCCTTGGGAGTCTCTTGCTTTTACAATTTGTCAGTAGTTCTAATCCTGTTTTAACATAATTTAAAGCTATGGTGATGCTAATGGTGTCATTGATAATGAGCTGGGACTGGCAGAGAGCCTTTTAAAAAGTGTGTTCAAATAGTGAAAAAAAAAATCCCCCAAACCTCAAAACAGCACACAGTAGTAACATAGGGAAATCATCCCATCTAAAATAATTTACATAAGACAGCATTACCAGATAAAACACAAGACATTGAGTTAAATTTGACTGAAAATTGAGAATAAATTTGTAGTATAAGTGTATTTCACACAAAGGATAGGCCCATCATATCCATGTCCATACTAAATATTTTGTTGTTTATCTCACATTCAAATTTTACTAGGTGTCCCGTATTTATATTTATTACATCTGGCAACTCTAACAAGACTTTTAAAAGCTGAGCTTTCTGTTCAGCAGCTTCTGCTTGAGATAAAATGAGGTTCTGGTGTGTGACTGGGCATTTTTTGGTTGTTCAAATATTAAACAAAGAAATACTCCAAAATTGACAAAAGGGAAGAGGTTGAAACTTCCCCATAGTCTTACCGTGAAAATATGTGGGAAAACAGTAGATCTTGTCATGCTGAACTTTTTGTATCCATAGATATTTGGTTGTTGAAAATTTGAAAAAAATAAAACCGTTGGCAATTCCATAAGAAGTTTCAGTTCCCATGTTTATTAGAAACAGTGCAAGCATTTTCTAAAGGTCATAAAAATTGTAATATTTGAAGGATTCTGGAGACAATAGTGATAAGCTATGAAAAGATAAGAGTTTTTCAGGAAGTCCTTTGGTTTTAAAGCATTCAGTGCCAAGGATAAGGCTGCACGACAGTGGGCCCTGAGTCTGTGGCAACCCTATCAGGACTACAGTAGTCACATAGCACAAGCAGCCTGGCAGGTCCCCTATGGCAAACATGCACACTGATGTTCCCCACCATCTCAGAGCACCTGCTTGACATCTGTACCCTCCACTGCCACTTTAGGGATTAACTATGTAGGAGGCGAGAGCAAGCCATCTCAAAATGTGCCTTTTTGGCACAAGGATTATTTTGAGAAACTGCAGACATGGGAGACACTCTGAAATCAGAGTACAGTTGTCCCTCATTGTCTGTGGGGGATTGATTCCAGGACCCCCATGGACACCAAAATCCACGGATACTCAAGTCCCTGATATAAAATGGCATAATATATGCATATAACCTATGCACATCCTCCCATATACTTTAAATCATCTCTAGATTTCTTATAATATCTAATATAATGTAAATGCTGTCTAAATAACTATGTTGTTACACTGTATTGCATAGGGAGTAATGAACAGAAAAAAGTCTGTACATGTCTGGTATGGATGCATGTTTTTTTCTCAAATATTTTCAAACCAGAGTTGGTTGAATCCACAGATGTGGAACCCAGGGGTAGGAAGGGCTAACTGGACAAGTTACTCTTTTATTCTTTTACAAGGGAAATTTATTTCTATAAAGGAAATCTCCATTTGTAAAGATGCCTCCCCCTCTGTGCCATGAAGCAAAGGATGACAACAATTAGTAGAGACTCATCAATGGAAAAGGCACTGACTTAAATTTATATGACACATCTTAACCTTGCTTACTATGATCTGCTGGGCCTTCCCCCACATCCCTCTTCCTTTGTGTTAGCAGATGAGGCTAGTAAAGTCTTGTTTCAAAGCCACCTTTTAATAATTTACTCATTTATCAGGGTGTTTCCCATGTATATATGAGGTGTACATGCTAATAAACTTATGTTTTTTTTCTCTGTTCCTCTGTTTTCTTTGTTACTCTCTCTTTTGTTACAGGGGTTCATCCTGATTAAGAACTGTTCAGGGTAGAGAGAAAATTATTTTTCTTTCCTTACAATTATAAGAGGAAGCTATTCAGCAAATAAAACAACTAGGAAAAATGCAAAAAAGCTAAGAGGTGTGACTACCTCTGTCATTGAGTCCATTGCTACTCGAAGTGGGATCTGCTGTCCAGTGCTGGTCTGTGAACTCTTTGTCACTGTTCAGCACCAACAAAATTACAGAAATTGAGGGTGAACATTTAGAAACCTTTCATAATATTAAGTCTGTTGAATCTAGTAATGAAAAATGTGGACATGCATTTTGTATGTCTTTTTTGCTATTGTTTGCTTAATTTTTCTAGTAACTTGTTTTTATCATATTCGACAAAGGTATCAGTCATTAAAAGACTATGATACTGCAACAGATAAAATGCATGCTAATATTGATGCTCTTTAAAACAAATAAGATAACTCTAACAATGGCTTAAATTGAATTGTTAAACTTATCAACCCAGGTTTGCAATCAGTAGTAATTACTGTGACAAGAAAAACTTTAGATAAATTAAATTTAAAAGAGGTTAACTGAGCAAAGAACGATTCGAGAATCCAGCAGCTCCCCTCTCACACACACCCCTGCCACCGACTCCTTGTGAACCAGAATAGATTCTGAGAAACTCTTCACTGCCAGGGTCAGAGAGGATTTATGGACAGAAAAAAGAAAGTGATGTACAGAAAACAGAAGTGAGGTACAGAAACAGTTGGACTGTTGGATTGGTTACAGCTCAGCATTTGCCTTATTTGAATACCGTTTGAACAGTTGACTTCCTGTGATTGGCCAGAACTCAGTGATTGGTACAAGAGCAGGTTGCAGTCTATTTACCAATTCAGTTAGGTCACAGTTCACTTTGTATGCAGAAACCATGAACTTAAAATAGGTAAGGAGGCAGTCCGGGCGCGGTGGCTCAAGCCTGCAATCCCAGCACTTTGGGAGGCCGAGACGGGCGGATCACGAGGTCAGGAAATCGAGACCATCCTGGCTAACCCGGTGAAACCCCGTCTCTACTAAAAATACAAAAAACTAGCCAGGCAAGGTGGCGGGCGCCTGTAGTCCCAGCTCCTCGGGAGGCTGAGGCAGGAGAATGGCGTGAACCCGGGAGGCGGAGCTTGCAGTGAGCTGAGTGAGATCCGGCCACTGCACTCCAACCTGGGCGACAGAGTGAGACTCCGCCTTAAAAAAAAAAAAAAAAAAAAAGTAAGAAGGCAGCTAGCTGTAGGTTAAACTTAACATTACATACCAAGCACTTGCTGAATACTGCAGATACAGTGATGAATAAGACAGACATTGTCTGGGGTTCCTGCCTTCACAGAATATACTCCAGGGATGAATACAGATAATAAAGTCACAACAAAGTAGTAAAAAAAAAAAAAAGAATAGTGTGAAATACGAGGTGATATGGGGGCACATTATAAAGGGCCCTAAGCTTGTCCAGGATTCTAAGAAACATTCCCAGAGGGAATTGCACAGGGGCTGTTGGATTTACTAGTCTGAAATTCCAAGAGGGAATCTGAACTGGAAATACAAATGTGGAAATGTTACAGGCAGCGAATCTGTACCGGTCTGCAGTAGCCTTAATTCTTGCCTCCTCAGAAGAAAGAATTTGACCAAGGGGCATAAGGCCGAGTGAGAGACTGAGGCAAGGTTTAGAGCAGGAATGAAAGTTTATTAAAAAGCTTTAGAACAGAAACGAAAGGAAGTAAAGTACACTTGGAAGAGGACCAAGCAGGCGACTTGAGAGATCAAGTGCACTGTTTGACCGGTGGCTTGAAGTTTATTCACTGGCACGCTTCTGGGGTCTTGCGTCTCTTCTCCCCGTTTATTGCCTTAGGGTGGGTTGTCTGCATGCAAGGTGGCCTGCCGCATTTGGAGGGGAGCATGGGCATGGTGTGTTTACTAAAGTTGTGCACATGCTCACTTGAGGCGTTTTCCCTTTACCCGTCCAGTGCTCCTAGAGGAAGGTCATCCTCCATTTTGCCCCTTAATGCACATGCTTGAGCCCATTTGCCCAACTCCTGAGATCTCCTCAGGAAGTTGATCACCAGTTTCAGGTTTTCCCCCTATTGGGAGAATGCCTTTTCTGGCGTCAGCGGCAACGAATTATTATTTTAGAGAGGCAGCTTAACAACCGCCTGACCATCACCTGATGGTCTCCTGACATTCCTGGTTGAGGAGGGGCCTCTCCTGCCCTGCTCATGCCTAAGCTGCCTACACTAACAGAAACATCATCTGGACGTGTTAACCTAGGGGTTACAAATGGATGAGATTGCCTAGGTAAAAAATATCAAGTGAAAGCAGGGAGACTTGGAACCTTAAATGTCTGATGGTGGAAGATGAACCTGAAAGGCAGATGAAAACAGAGAACAAAAGTGGTGAGAGGAATTGGGGAAACTGTGGAGTATCTAAAGCCAAACAAAGATGGTTTGGAAAAGCAGGCAGTGATAACAACATTAAACGTTGCCAAGAGGTCAAACAAGAACTGAAAGATGTGCGTTGAGTTCACCAAAGTCAAAGTCATCGTTTTTGGTAAGAGAGGTTCTGGGATGTGGTGGTGGCAGCAGGGGAATGTTTCCAAAGCCAAGTGTCAAGGACAAGTACGACAAAGAATACAGTGATCATAAGCAACTCTTTCTAGAAGTCTTGCTGTGGAATGGAGGAAAATGTCAAACTGTGTTTGGAGAAAAATATGGGTAAAGGAATTGTTACATTTAAGATGAGACCCCAAATATAAATGTTCCTTTGGGAAATGTTGTAGAAAAGAGTTTAGAGATAATGAAGACAGCAGGAGATAATCATTAGCAGTTTCCAAGAAGACAGGAGGAGAGGGAATCCCGCATGATGTAACACCCATCCTATTTATAATTACAAACGCCTGCTCTCCATCAGATTCTAAACTCTGTGAGGGCAGGGGCTACATTTGTGTGATTCATCACTGTCTAGTCAGCAACTAGGATAGTGCTGGCACATCAAGAAGCTCAGAAAATAACAGAAGAGAATCCAGGTGCCAGAGAAGCCTGCCTTTGACACGTGGAGGGACACCTCCTCCTTGATGAGCCAACATGAAGGACTCAGAAGAGAGAGAGAAATGTGAGGGAATTTCCAGCTGATATCTTATTTTCTCTGTGAAATGAAAGAGGAAAAAAGGATGAGGACTTGATAGAGCAAAAGGCTTGGAGAGAAAGATGACTTTTTGGCACCGCTCTTATGAAACAAGATTTACAGATAGAGAACCACTGAGGAGGAAAAAATGACCATCTGTGATGAAGTGCCAAGTTGTGTTAGGAGTTCATACATGGAGCACACTTCTTGGAGTCAGAACTGCAAGGATGTCATGAAGACAAAAGTACTTCCAGTTGACCCTGAGGGATGAGTGTGGGCCCAAAAGAAGAAACAGGGTTATAGGATTTAGGGAGCAACTCAGGCAGAGGTGCAATGATGGGACTTGGCCTGCTGGAGTCTACAGAAAGAGCAGCCCAGTGGAGCCCAAACTCCACTCAGTTATTGAAATCAAAGATTGGGGAAAGAGGGGAGGGAGAAGCAAGAGTATTCTTGGCCATTTTTTAAAAATGCCCATTCTACCATGTTGCCTTAATGGAATCTCCCAGCTTCTTGCCAAATTCTTTCTGTTTTAGGTTCATGTCATTTTTCTTTTCTCTTCTCTGTCATCCATCACTTTCCCAGAAACTCTCCCTCCTTTATTGAGGACTCTGGCTCAGGTTATCACCAGGAGGAATTTTCTTTGGTGACTTCTGGGTAAAAGATGTAAAGGTCTTTGGTCTCCTCACCTCCAGGGACTTTCACCCTCACTTTATTTTCCCAGTCCATACCAGTTGTTATTCCTTCAGTCTTGCCAATCACACTTTTAAATTTCAACATCCCACATGTTTAATGTCACTTTAACGCAACCAATGAACATAATTGAAATCAAAAATAAAAATTTTCCCATACTACATTATCTAATTTAATGAATGCTTCAATTTGCCCTTGATATCATCTACTCCTTGTCCATATGCAGCATCAATTTTTATGTATTTGCAACATTAATAAGAGTTCTGCAAGTTGTACCTTGTCATTAAGTATTGGGTAAGAGGTTTGTGTTTTTTTGTTTGTTTTTGTTTTTGAGACAGACTGTCTCTCTGTCACCCAGGCTGGAGTGCAGTGGTGCGATCTCGGCTCACTGCAACCTCTGCCTCTTGGGTTCAAACAATTCTCGTGCCTCAACCTCTCCAGTAGCTGGGATTACAGGCACATGCCACCATGCCTGGCTAATTTTTGCATTTTAAACAAATACATATTTGATATTTATTATTTTTATCAAATTATACTATATACACCTCTGCAAATTAATAGCATATTAGGGGTATCTCTTCAGGTCAATAGATATAAATCTAAATAGTTTTAAAAAAGTTGCATACTATCTCGTAGAGTAAATGTATCACAATTGATTCAATATTCCCCTATTGATGTATATAAGTTATCTCTTTTTATTTTAGATTAGACAAAAATTACAATAAATACTCTTAATTATGTATTTTTTATATGGGTACTTTTATTTCCATAATATAAATTTCAGGAAGAAAGATTTTTACACTAAAATATTTATGTATTTTAACTTCAATAAACACCTCCAGATTACATATTTAAAAGATTATTATTCTCTCTGGCAACAAATTTTCTCCCACATCATGATCAGCCAGTGGATACTCTAGTCCTTTGAATTATTTGCTTTTCGGGAGATAAAATTAAATCTGTATCAATGAAATACACTCAGCTCCATGAAACAGATAATCCAACTAGACATGTTCACTGAAGAAGAGGACTTCTTTCCCTTCATAGCGCTCCATAAATTAGATGGGAAACATGTCTGGGAACCTCTACAGGAGACTTCCCCTAGGTTATCATTGACTGGGGTTTAGTCATATGGCCATGCCTAAACAAGGGGGATTAGATCACCATGGCTGGCTTACACCAGTCATTCTCAAAGTGCCACTTCTAGACTAGCAGCATTAGCATCACCTAGAAACTTGTTAAAACTGCAAATTCTCAAGCCTCACTCAAGACCAAGTGAGTGAGAAATGCCAGGAGGGAGCTCAGCAATTTGTGTTTCAAAAAACCCTCTAAGTGATTCCAATGTACACTAAAATTTGAGACCACTGGCTTAGCCAATCATGATTTGACCCCTAGGGCTGAGGAGGGAATCAACCTTGTTGATTACCTGAACAAAGAAAAGGCACCTGAGCAAAATTGAATCTCTGCTAGAAATGAAAATTTAAAAAAAAGATCAGATGAGAAGTCTGACTGTTGAGTAAGCCCCACCAATGTCTTCCGCATAACTCAATGCTCTTTATCTTGGATTACCCTGACTAATCTCACAACATCCTTCATACCTTCATATCCACCTATTTCACTCTTGTATGACTGGTACACAGCTACTCCCTATTTTATTGAAACTTCATTTCCCATGACCCTTCTTTTTCTCTATCAGTCGTGTCTTAATCCATTTCTTTTTAACTAGGCTATACTCCATTGTACATCACTCAACTATTTTACCAGCACACCAAATCTCCAGATTATTCACCGTCTTCCATTAACATGCCTTAAATACTACCTCAATCGTATAATTACCTTTTCTGTAGCTACTGAGAACTGCCAAAGAGAACTGGTCAAATGTAGAGGATTAGAGGTATTATTATTTGTTTTAATATTCATCTATTACCTCAAATACTTCCTTAAAATATTCCTACCTTGTCTCTTTCTAATCTCCATTGATGAGTATTCCTTTTCCTCATTATTTCCATCTTAATTGCTGCCATACTATGCATCATTTGAACCTGGGAGGCAGAGGTTGCAGCGAGCTGAGATCGCACCACTGCACTCCAGCCTGGGTGACAGAGAGAGTCTGTCCCAAAACAAAACAAAACAAGAAGCAAACAACAACAAAAAAGACCTTTTACCCAATACTTAATGACAAGGTATGACTTGCAGAACTCTATTAATATTGCAATTGCATACTGTTCTCTTACTTTCAGAAAATAGCCTGATAGCCTTACTTACTACCTTATTGAGAAAATAGAGAAATCATTATTACGTATCCCCAACGTCCTTCAGGAAACTCATCTTTCCTGCCTCCAACCTTGCTCTGCTTTTTGTAGAACACACACCCATACACAAGTGCTCTGTACCTATAAAGATATCCTCATTCCATCCTATGCTTACTTTCTTTCTTCCTTTCTCTGTGAAGGATACTTTTTCTCCCACCTTCTTAGAGCTGATGCCTACATTTGTTTTTAATTCATTGATTCCTGCCTACGTTAGTTTCTTATTGTTGCTGTAATAAATTACCACAAATTGGGGGCCCTAAAACAATACAAATTTATTCTCTAACCATTTTGGAGGTAGTGGTCCAAAATCAGTTTGCCTTGGCTGAAGTCAAGGTGTTGGCAGGGCTAGTTCCTTCTGGGGTCTTCATTTTTTTCTTTTATTTTATAATATTGTGATTACATTGGGCCAATCCAGCTAACCCAGGAAAATCTCTTCATGGCAAAATTCTTAACTTAATCACACCTGCAAAGTCCCCTGTACCATGGAAGGTAACATATTCTTAGGTTCTGGGGATTAGGACATGGACATCTTTACACTCTTCTGTATACTACACTGTCTCTTCCTGTCTCTTCTAGATTTTTGCTCCATAGAGTCCCTTCTGTTCTGCATCCTCAATGTTCCCTTCTCTTCTGGATTCTTCTTTTTAGCCTGTAAACCTGCTTACATTTCTCTCATCTTAAAAATTATTTTCTGGCTGGGCATGGTGGCTCATGCCTACAATCCCAGCACTTTGGAAGGCCAAGGCATGTGGATCACCTGAGATTAGGAGTTCAGACCAGCCTGGCCAACATGGTGAAACCCCATCTCTACAAAATTAATAATAATACAAAAATTAGCCGGGCTTGGCAGCATGTATCTGTAATCCCAGCAACTTGGGAGGCTGAGGCAGGGGAATCACTTGAACCCAGGAGGTGGAGGTTGCAGTGAGCCGAGTTTGCACCACTGCACTCCAACTTGGGCAACAGAGCAAGACTTCATCTCAAAAAAAAAAAAAAAGAAAAGAAAAAGAAAAAAAGAAAAGAAATTCCATTCCTCAGTTTTCTCATCTTCAGCCTTATTGCTCCCGTGCCTTTCATAGTCGAACTCCTTAAATTTGGCTTCTTTAGCTCTTATCTCCACTTCTTCACTGTCAAATTGCCCCACAATTCACTGAATGATTTCTCTACCTGCCATTCGACCAACAGAGTTCTTTCTCAAATTGATTACAAACATCTTTATTATTGTAATCGTCTAGTGACATTTTTCCAATCCTTATGTGACATCTTTGCAGCATTTGACATTGTTTCTGACATTTCCTCATACCTGGTGTCAGAAGAACAAATAGCACTTTCTTGATTTTTCCCCCATTACATCATCCTAAAATCTATACTGTGGACTCTCCTTAACACTATGATCCAACATTGGTGTTCTTTGGGTATCATCATTGACCCTCTTTCGTTTTACTATGATGATCTATTTGGATTATCTAGTTTATTCCCTAATTCTATCTATTGTCTATGAAAAGATCTCCAAATTTTTGACTTCTGCTAAATGTCTATCCAACTGCCTGCTGGGAATCTCCACCTGTGTGACCTGCTGGCATCTTAAACTAAGCACATCTGAAACCAAAGCCAAAGCTGCATTTCTCCTTCCTCTATTTCCTTGTTCGGTTATTGGTATCCCAGTCACCTAAATTGAGCCAGAAAATCATCCTTAAACCTTCACTCTTACCCCCTACATTTAACTGCCTCTATAGTGGATATAATGGTGGATATTTGCTGGCTCAATATCTATTCCAATCTGTTTCTACTGTGTCTTCTTGTACTCAAAAATACCTGCAAACTAAACAATGATGTTTCCTAGATGCCCTTGAAGCTAGATCTGATTGTGATTTATGTTCCACTAACCAGACATATTTATGTGAGGCTTGGTTCAGAACTGAGCTTAGAAAGGAGAAAAGTAGACAACAAGGCATCCACTTTGCTGGTGTATCTTACAACACACAACTTGATTGTTGCAGCAACTTCCCAATTGATCAATTGGTTATTATGCTCACAACAAGAGAAGCGACTCCCTTGGCAGCCCAGTTCTGTTGTGTAACTTTGGGAATTATTTCTAGAAATTCAGTCCAGTATCTGATTCTTTAGCCCTTCCAAACATTCTTTTAACCATGTATACTCTGTTAAAAAAAATTCTTTCTGCTTAATCTGGCCAGAATATATTTTGTTCTCTGCAACTAAACCTTAAGATATTGAGCTGCAAAATTATATGGGTGTTTATTCCTAAAAATATGCTAAAATCGCTCATGTCTGTCTCTTGCCTTAGTTCAGGCCCTTACTGTTTCTTGTCTGGGCAATTGCAATGACTTTCTAATTGTGAAAACTAATCACATCTCCCTACATACAAAAACTTCTTCAAATATACTTTATCCACAAAAGTTAAACCCCAGAGTCTTTATTAAAATGGCAGGCAAATTATTTTTTCCCATCTGTTCTACCTCACTTCCCAACAAGCTTCTATGCTCATCTCGTGTTCCAACCATCAAGCTCCAAGCACAGCTCATCATGTTGTGCCTGTGTGATTCCTCCTCTGTGTTCCACCTTGCGGTTACCTATGGTGCTTTCAAGGTCCAGCTTTAATATTTTCTTCTCTGTAAAACCTTCCTTAACTCATCCTGACCAAGATGGACCTCTTCTCTCTGTGCACTGCATTCTTGCTTATCTGCTTTTCTATCTGTCTTTTCGAGCCTTCATTTAATCCAAAAATCATGCATAGTCATGTACTGTGTAATGTTTCAGTCAATAACAGATTGCATATACCACAGTGGTCCCATAAGATTATAATATATTTTCACTGGACCTTTTCTATGTTTAGATACACAAATACCACTGTGTTTCAATTGCCTATAGTATTCAGTACACTCACATGAATCAAGCTGTAGCCTAGGAGCAATAGGCTATTGCATATGGCCTAGGTGTGTAGTAGACTATACTGTCTAGGTTTGTGTAAACACATTCTATGATGTTTGCACCATGACAAAATTGCCTAAGGATGCATTTCTCAGAATATATTACTGTTGTTAAATGACACATGACTGTATGCACATCTCTGTACTCCTGTGCCCACTCAGGACATAGTCCATATGGTACTTATGCCTCAGTAAACATTTGAATGATATAAATATCACCAATAGAAAACAGAAGAAACAGGAGAGTGAAATTTAGCCTTCACTGTCAACAAATATTTAACAAATGTCTACTAAGTTAGATTCTAGGGATACGGTGGTGAAAAAAAAATCTTTCTTGGAACTTATTGTCTATTTGGGGAGAAAGTTAAAAACAAATAACAAAATATGAACAAAATAATGACAATTGGTAATAAATGCCCTGAAAGAAACAAACAAGGGACTAAAGAAGAGTTGAAACCCTGAGATTTATAAAGGAAATTTCAGCTTAGAAAAGACAGAATCAAGCCTGAATGCATCCAAAGGGAAAACTCAGTAGTAATTAGATCCTTTACAAGATTCCTTGCTGATTGCCCCCATCTTTGCTTTATTCCTCTACCCTTATGCTCACAACTCTTGTAGAGTACATCCATTCTCCAGTATATCATCTCCTTTTTGTGAACCCCTATCCTCTCTTCAGAGTCAAGTTCCCATCCTGATTCCCCACGCCTGAATTACCTAGTCTCATAATAATGCCTTCGAGGTTTCTGCAGGACACGCCAGCATAGGAGCAAGCCACATGCCGACTCCTTTAGCTCTCCATATCAGTGTGGGTCATACTAATGCTTCTTAGCTTTCCAGAGGCTTGATGGATGTCTGTTGGATGGTTCTCTCACCTCCTCCCTCTCTCTCTCTCTCTTTCACACACGAACACACACACACACACACACACAAACACACACACATTCAGTTTCACATATACCAATGGTAAATATTAATTCTTAGATTTTAAACCCAAATAAAGAAACATCCTCCTCAAATGCCTATAATTTGCAAGTTTGTCTCTCTCTCTCTCCATGGGGTTAAGTCTTACCATTGCTACTGAGCCTCTTCTGTGTCCCCAGTATGTGCTTCATGCTGGGGACACAGAAACAAAGACCAAAAGTCCTACTTTCACACACTGATTGCCCAGTGAGAGTCTTATCCACCTCAAAAATATCTTTTGCATCTCCAGTCTTTTCTCTCCATCTCCATCCCCTTGAGTCTTCACTGCTTTCCTGGTACAGTTTTCTCTGGCTGCGCTGAGCTTGTGACTGTCTTAGTTTTTCTAGCACTTGTTAAAATAGACCTTATGTTATTATTAATGTCTGTTTCTCCACTAGACTGCAAGGTCTTTGAGGGATGGGATCCACGTTTGCTTCCCTGTACCTAATACAATGCTTCTCAGATAATAGATGCTCAATAATTTTTTTGAGTAAACATCTCTTAAGCTCAGAAAAGACTCTCCAAGTGACATTGAGTGACTTTCCAAACTCCCATTAAATATTAGAGATAGGTATGAGCCACTTCTTTTGCTGTTGGGGAAACTGAAGTTCTAAGAAGAGAACTTGCATTTGTAGTCTTTTTCCTTTCAAAGCTCTTTTGTGTGTAAAAGAAATTTTGTACAGTAAAGAATGATGTCTATGTAAATGACTATCATTTATTATGCTATCCCTGGGGCAGAGTCATGAAATAACTTGTATTGAATGACCCCACTTCACAGATGCAGACACTGACAGAAACAGAGCATTAGTGTTTGATCTAGAGCCAACCAACCACTCAAGGTTCAGCCACTCAGGACTCAGTTCTTTATATGCAAGCACTGTAAGAACTTGGTGAATTATCTTTACATTGATGATGGTTTTCTCTAGGCTTCCTACCTGTGGCTAAAAGAGCACAAGGGGAGGAGTCAAAGTACCTGGGTTTGAAGCTTGACTCCACTACAACTAGGTCTGGGTTAGCTCCAAGTCCCAAAGTCATGATACTTGCTATGTCCGCTTCTTATATCAAGTGAACTAATACATACCTAAATCCTGCAATCTTTGAGCTGTGTGTGGGGTACCATTTCCATTTTTTCTCTAGGCCTTATAGATCACTTATGGCAAATACTGTGTCTTCTGGCTTTGCAACACCAAATTTGAATAGTTAATTTACTGCAAGACATTGTATGAGTCCTAAATCCATATTAAACTAATAAAGATATATAAATAAATAATGCTAAAATAAATCCAAGAACAAAAAGGGAGGAAGGAAGGGAGGGAAAAAGGAAGGAAGGAAGGAAGGAAGGAAGGAAGGAAGGAAGGAAGGAAGGAAGGAAGGAAGGAAGGAAGGAAGAAAGAAAGAAAGAGAGAAAGAAAGAAAGAAAGAAAGAAAGAAAGAAAGAAAGAAAGAAAGAAAGAAAGAAAGAGAGAGAGAGAAAGAAAAAGAAAGACCAAAGAGAAAAAGTGATTCATCTATTCCAAATCTCCTAACAGTAGAAAAAGAACTCCCAGCATTTTGGTAGCCTCCTTTTTAAAAAAATTACTCCAAACGTAAAATAAATATAGAGGTCTAAACACACAGCTAACGAAATCCATTGTAACAACTCAAATTCATTTGCACCAAAAATAACAAAAACTTTTGGCTTTCGGTTATATAGATCTATGTCTGGTTACTCATTCCTTAAAACAGGATCTGTAAATCAAGTTGCTGACATTTGAGTGGTGGCTGGAGTCCATTTTCAATTTCATTTCAGTTCATGTAATTACGTTCAACTATGGTTTAATAAATTGATAATATCAAATTAATACTTTCTTTGAGGTTTGAAAAACCCCAGACACCACGATGTTTAAGAAAAATTCCTTTAACCTACTGCATCATGTCTCATCCAGTCGCTGATACAGAGTCCCGCCCTAACTCAGAAACTCCTCTCCATGACTATCTGCAGAGGAGACAGCGTTGAGAGGAAATGTTTAAACTGAATACATCCAAGTAGATGTGGATAAAGACCCAAGTAACTTTTCCTAAAGGCAAGGCCCTCATCCTGCTCTCCTGTTTGCTAATATCATCATGCAAAACCCAGTGAGTTTTCAAAGGTTAGGGACCAGCCACTGCTTCTGCATGAGGCAGGGAGACCTGCACCATGGCCACATCATCAGATTCAATGGCGTGTCCCAAGGCAACGCCTGTCCTTTCAGGCTGAAAGCTTCATTTGTCTTCAGTTCTGCCGAGACCCCAGAGACAGAGCTGCTTTGACAGCCTCCCACTCTCTGAGGGGTCACCTGTCGCCTTGCCCAGGTCAAGGGAGGTCAACTTCTCAACGGGAATTTTTTTAAAAAGGAGGCAGGCACGGGTCTGTCCATAAAAGGACCTCTTTGAGGTTGGTGGGAAAAAAAATGCAATGCATTTTGTGTTCCCAGTTAGACCCTCTGGAACGAGGCCGCCTGAGAACAGCCCTGTGAACAGTTCCTACTGGAGGACGGCCAACAGAGGCCACCCAGACGCTTTTCACAGGACCTCTAGCTGCCTCTGCTAACCCAGAGGCAGACGAAATTGGAGTCAGGGCGGCCACCTCCTGCTCCTGTCTCCCCACCCCCACCCCTGGGCAGCTGCTGAGCAGCACAGGACTTTACTGAACCAGCTGCCTCGTGACAGGATAAAGCAATTTAGGGTCAAGGACAGGAAACCAGATTTGCACAGACAAGCACGATGAAAAGCTGCCATTTGCTGATGACCATATGGAGCCTTCACTCTTCTTCTCCTCCCTTCTCTTCCATTGAAAAGCAAGCCACACACGACTTTCCCACCCAACAACCCTTTCACTCAATATACCTGCTGGAAGTTCAGTCACATTTTGACACAAGTAGCAGGCCCATATGTAGTTCCTGTGAACATTTCTTCTGTCCCTTTTCCTCCTTTCCTTCCCACTGAAGGCCTCAGGCACATCCAGTGGGTACCCTGTGCTGGACTTGTGCAATGTGGAAAGGCAGGGGCAAGGGCAGCCACGGGCAGTGCTCAGCTGTGGGAAGGAGCCTTGTGAGGAGCCGCCTCCTCTTTTCTAGCAGAGAGAAAAGAACTGCCTGTTCTCTAGCCTTCCTCCCCAGGAATCAAAGAGCCTCCCCACAAAGGGCACCCACCTCTGAACAGCCGGCCCGTCTGACAGCTCACCTGAACTAAGTGTGCCTTCCCTTCCCTTCCTGCCGCCCCACTCCTCCGCCCACTGTGACAAACCTGAATGTGCTCTTGAATTTTATTCTTTGTTCTTTGGGCTTATGCTTTGCTTCAATCTCCACAAGACAAAAATGTTAATTTGCTTTTTTCCAAAGCCAATTCAGATATCCCTTTCTGTGTGAAGCCTCTGGATGTGTTCAGATATTCCCTCCTCCTACAATCTGTATTTACAACTACTACGGATTTGTAATGAAGTTCTTTAGCTATTGCCAGGGAAGTGTGGATTTTAAGGCTCATCTTGAAGCACTGCACCATGGATGCCTCATCAATGCTTCTAAACTGATGCCCCTTGTGACTAAATCCAGGCATTTTGGGGGATGACTGGAGGACACTGAACCTAACAATCCCATGGGTTAGAGCTCGTAATTTTGGCTTCATTTAAGCAGTACCCTAACAAGCCCTTCAGCTGACCAGCCCCAGCTCTTAGTTACCAACAGGCAGCACAGTCTAAGATGAACTGACTCATTATCATCTGGGAGTGCAGATTCGGGACCACGGCATCTAGATACAAACCTATACAAGAAAATTCAGGAGGGAAACAAAAGAACTCCACCATCATCCCCTTACACAGCCTTTTGTGGCACCAAGACTTTATTAAATTTGGTGTGTGTTCTTGTGGAATCTGCACATGTTCTTATTGTTGCTTCTTTAAGCCTGAAGCAGTCTTGCCTGTCTCAGCTCTCTTGTTCATCAGAGACTGATGGCTGCCAGTTACTGTTTAGTTGCTGGTAGGATGCTATTTGAAGGAACCACATCTGAGGATGCTTATGCTGCTAAAGTATCTTCTTAGTTGGATAATGCAAGACAGCACATTTTGGGAGATGGAAGACACACAGTGGCAGTTCAGAAGGAAGACAAAGAGGAAACAGACCGCTGACTCTGGTGGGAACCTGGGTGGTATGTGGTGTCCCTCACATAGAGACACAGATCCTAGCAAATTACCACAATGCCAAACAGAGTGCCACGACAGACATAATGGAACCACGTCCCTCCTTTGTCCAACAATTAAGAGAAAAGTTAATGGTATTTGCTTTTGCTGTTTTCAGCCAAGAGCATTAAAAGTATGTCTAGTTTCCCCCTTAAGATGCATTCTAAACATTTCTCAGGTGAAGCGCATAGAGGATATATGCTACCATGGAGCTGCAGCCACTGTCTCAAGCTGTTCATGTTTCCTTTTGGGACTTGTTTCCCATCACGTTGCTACTTGCTAATTCCTCCAACTTGTCTTAGGTCACTGGGAAGTCTCTGAGTTGCTCACCTATTGTTTCTCGTTTTAAATTCCAGTTCCTTCTCAGCAAGCTCATCACCTGTACGGTAGGGCTCCACGAAGCTCTTCAGAGCTTGCTGACTCTGCTT
Organism: Macaca nemestrina; assembly: GCF_043159975.1. NCBI lineage: Eukaryota > Metazoa > Chordata > Mammalia > Primates > Cercopithecidae > Macaca > Macaca nemestrina. Next base: position 30,054,105 of record NC_092129.1, read on the forward strand.
CTGGGCGTTGCTAAAGGAATGGATTATAGTGCTCCCATTTTGCTGTCCCTGGTCATTCATGTGGTCATATGCAGCTCCATGACATCACCAAGTGAGCGCATCACATGTCTGGTGTGTGCAAATTCCCTTACCAATTGTTTGTCATTGTTTTGATGGAAAAATAAGAAAAAATAAGGGTAAGGGCACACCTCATCTTTTGTGTACTGCAAAGATCACAGATATTTTATAAAAACACATTGCAGACACCAAGTACTTCTTAGACTATTGAATAAGGTGTAAGAAAGTCCTGAGCTTGTTTCCCAAGCCCCTCTTTACTCTTCTCCCTGAGATACCTCAGTTCTGAACTTGAGATCAGGCTGGAGATTAGGAAGCTTCAAAGGCTATTTATACAAAACACATACAACATGCTTAGGTTCTGCTGTAGAAGACAATACTCTTTGAAACTTATAAGTAAAAATCCCCCCAAAAACTTTTTATGAATGCAAGGATAATAATCTCTTATAATAATGAGAAATCATCTTTGGAAAACTTTAAGTTATGGCTTTGTCAAATAAAGCATATGTATATGTGTGTGTACATACACACACACACACACATACACATATACATATACATATACATATACGTATACATATATTAGACCTATAATGTCCCCCTGGCAATCCACAGGAAGTACAGTATGCATGAACAGACAAATGGATGCAGAGATCCTCTCAAATGATTAAGATGGAAATGTATAATATATTTCTCAAAAAAAAAAAACTTTCTGAAAAAAAAAAAAAAAAAAAAAAACCTCTGGGATGGCCTTCTCAATTCCCAAAAAGCTCAAGATGACTTTGGGACATAGTAAAACCTAAAAGAAAGGAAACCAAATAAAATCTCCAGGATCATCACATGGTAGGAAGTCAATTTAAAACTGGGAATTTAAGAGCTGTGACCTCTGGCCATCCCAGATTCCATCCTTTGTCCTCGAGACCCTGAGTCTTGTCCCATGTAACAGTCTCTGAGGAGCCATGGTGACACTAATTCATTCATGTATCCAGTTTATTCAAGAAGTGTTTGCTTAGGCATTCACTATTTTAGTACATGGTGTTAAGTATTGTTGGATTTACAAAGAGTAATAATCATAGAGAAGATTCACTGAGTGACTACTAATCACTATAGTAAGTGTTTTATATGTATTTCTCACTTTATTTCTCACAATCCCACACTATGAAGTAGATATGATGGTTATTATTAGATTATTTCAACTTACAGGTGAGAAAACTGAGACTTGGATTGGCCAACTTACCAAGGACATAAATCTGTTAAGGGGTTTTCTGGAATACAAGTGCAAATAATCTGACTCCAGAGCTCATGTTTTAACCACTACTCAACACTACACAAGGACATAACCAGCCCTGAGGCACTTACACTTTAGTGGAGGAGAGAAAGCACATCAACTTGTAGAGATACTACAAGGCACCGTGCTGTAGAGCAGGAGCTTAGGAGTCTGGAGTTTCCTGGAGCTTTATATAGATAAAGGTGAAATCACCCATGGCTGAGGTAACCGTAGGTAGCTTGAGAGGGAGACAGAATTTGAGCTATACCTTGAAGGGTAGGTAGGATTATATCATTGTATCATTATCTCAATTCAAACCTGAATAAAACAAAAACAATTTGTAATTGTCCTACTCTTTCTCATGCCCTAGTCATGGAGTCATTTTTTAGCTCAATACTACCTTATATGAAGTCTTTCAAAGCATTTGAAAAGACTACTGAGTTTATCTTCTCTTCTGTTCCTACAACTGCCAAATTGATTCAAAGCCTCATGTCTTCATCCTTTCTGTGCTGCTGTCACAGAATACATAAAGAATACATAACAGAATTGATAAAGAAAATAAATTTCCTCACAGTTCTGGTGGCTGGGAAGTCCAAGACGGAGGGGCTGGCATCTGGCGGGGGCCTTTCTACAATGTTCTTAACAAATCAGAGACATTACAGTAAGGGATATAGGAATTCCCTTTCCCTGTCCACTTGAAGGAATCAAAGCATTTTATCAACAGAAAAGTGGAAACATTTTCATTTTAGATACTTAATTTCTCAGTTTTTCAAACACATTTTATTTGACTTTTGGACAACTGACATGCTGAAGCCAAGGTTCATTTCAGCCTTCTGGTCCCATGAGTTTGGAGGTGGAAGTTTGGGAATACATTTTTAAAAAATGTACTGTGTATAAACGCTGATCTAGCACATGATAATCATTTTCCATTATCAAGTAAATACTTTTTATTAATATTCTTTTGGTTGAATTAACACTAAACATTTGTACATTGAAATTAGTATTCTATTAAGTCAGGAGGGTGAAAAAATAATTGCAGAAGAAGTGAAAATAAAGTAACATGACATTTGCTGTGAAGTTGTCACCAAGGAGTTTCCATAAAGAAATAATAGATAAAATGCAAACATGGAAAAGGCAAATAAATGTTCTATAGCAGTGGTCTCCAACCTTTTTGGCACCCAGGACCACTTTCATGGAAGACATTTTTTCCATGGACAGGGGAGGGAGGGATGGGTTTGATGTTGATTCAAGTGCATTACATTTATCATTAGATTCTCATAGCGCATGCACAACCTAGATCCCTCACATGCCCAGCTCACAATTATCACGTGCTAGATCAGCTCACAATAGGTTCACACTCCTATGAGAAACTGGCTGATCTGGCAGGAGGTGGAGCTCAGGAAATAATGCTTGCTCACCTCCTGCTGTGTGGCCCAGTTCCTAACAGTACTCTTCTGTGGCCCAGGAGTTGGAGATCCCTGTTTTATAGTTTTTTCCCCCTAAAAATGGCTTATGTAATATTCTCCTGAAACTTAAAAAAGGAAGATAGAAATCATGATTATTGAAAAAGAAATTCAGAATTAGGAATTAGTAGTAGCATAACTGAACAAGGTCTAATCAACCATCTTTTTCATGAACACTAAGCACTGACTAGAGAGTTCAAGAATGAAAGATCCTCTGAGTCCTTGGGGTCTTCCTGACTCCTCCTATGCCCTTGCTGACTCCTCCATAAGATGTCCATCCCTTCCCTTTCATCCATTCTCTTGTTTCTCTCAGATCCTGGCCCTGCCCACCATCATACCCTCTCAACACACAATATATTCACAAATGATAAGCTCACCCAGTACCCCATTCACAGAGAATTGGAATTTGGGTTTTCTAGCACTCCCTGTTCTTGTTTCATGCCCTTTTAGAGCCCCAGAAGTCACAGAACTTGGTCTAGACTCCATTCCCCACAAATGCCAATGACAGCAAAGGCTTCCAAGTCCCCAGGTCAGCTTCCCTAGGAAACCACCGCAGGCTCTGACTCCCCACCCTGGAGACTTACAGGGAGACACCCAATCGTTCATTCTCAATGCCTTGTTTTCATGAACTAGGAACTCTCATTAGAAAGTGATGAAAAGTTACAGGCTCCCTAGTGGCATGTGGTAATTTTGCTTCCCATCCTCACCTATTAGTTTTCTACCATCTCAATGTTCATTCTTTTTTCAAGCGATTCTCCTGCCTCAGCCTCCTGAGTAGCTGGGATTATAGGCACATGCCACCACGCCAGGCTAATTTTTGTATTTTTAGTAGAGACGGGGTTTCACCATATTGGTCAGGCTGGTCTCAAACTCCTGACCTTGTGACCCACCCATCTCAGCCTCCCAAAGGGTTGGGATTATAGGCGTGAGCCACCGTGCCCAGCCTCACTGTTCACTCTTATACCTGTTCACTCTTATACCTTCCTTATACCTTATACCTCAGACCCCAACCTGTATCCCAATACATATGATATAGGCAACAGCTAGCTCAACTGAAGAAAAGATGAATTTACTGACAAAGAGTAGGCCATGACACCCAGTGGGGCCAAGAATGTGTAACTGGAACACAAAAAACATGGTAAAACATTAAGGGAATAAAGGCAAGAATACCTGACTTTGGCTTTAAACAACTCTTAAGAATAAGCCAGTATAGAACACTGCCCCTTTTTGGGTTAAGACAAAATAGTGAACGACTTAGTGAGAAGAGATTTGGGCTCCAGACAAGGGAAGTGTAAGAGACATATAGGATATAATTATGATGTGATTTTAAAATTGTGGTAAATGCAAGGTCAACTTAGGATCATTTCCCAAAATGTCCCCAGACATTTTGCAAGCAAGACAACTCTGCAAGCAAGAGAGATACAATGGTAAAACATCTACCATCAAGGGTGATGCTGCTTTGCTCTCAAAGCCCAGAACACAGCAGAGTTTAAATAATAGAAGAGTGGGTTAGAAGCTAGAGCTGTAGATCCCAGTATCTGGCTCTGGACATGTGCTAGGCTGACTGCATGGGCTCGCCTGGGCAACTTAAAAAAAAAATAGGGCTACCTGGGTTCAATCCCCAGAGATTCCCATTTAGGAGGTCTGAAGTGGTAATCAGGAACCTACATTTTTAAAAATGGTTCCTGGCTGATTTAAATGTACAGCCAGAATTGTAATCTACTGGGCTAGAAGCCTCACGTACTGAGTTCAGTGACTGACGTCCCCTGCTAGTTTGTTGACTGTCTCTCAAAATGTCCATAGGATGAAACAACAAGGAGCGAAGGCTTGACAAGTAGGTGTATGAATGTAAGGATGCTTGTGGTTAGAGCAAGGACAGACTGCCTGAACAGGATATCATTAAAGAAGAAATAAGCAGGCCTGACATTAGCAGAAGAGTTGCAGGGAAAGTGTGAAACTTGCACAAGAAAAGAAAAAAGACCCTCAGAAACAACTGCTAAGAAAACTTTACATATTAGTGAACAACAGAATGGCAACAGAGCTAGTGTCATTGAGCCATGCCTTCCTCTCTTCATCAGTGTGCTAGATCCTCAACCCAGTTGTCTGCAGTAATGTCTTCCCTACTTCATCTGCTTTTAACCTCCTTTAATGACACTGCATTTCCTATTTTCAAAATACACTCACCATTTTCAATCCTCTTTCTCACTAGAAGGCAGAGTAATATTTTAAGAGCGCATTGTGGAGCCAGCCATCCCTGGGGCTCAAATCCTGATGTAATTCCTTGCTAGTTGCCCTCATCTTTGGGAAATTACTTGAGCCTCAGGCTCGTGCTCTGTTGAGAGGTTTAAATGTATTGAGCTAGACATTTGATGAGTTGTCACTGCCGTTCTTCTCATTTATCCTTCTGCTGCATTAGTCGCTGCACTTTTTTCTTGAAACAGTCTTTCTTTGTGGTCTCCTCAGCACTGCATTGCCTACTCTTTTTACTTTTTTTATTATTATACTTTAAGTTCTAGGGTGCATGTGTACAACGTGCAGGTTTGTTACATAGGTATACGTGTGCCACGTTGGTTGGCTGCACCCATCAACTCGTCATCTACATTAGGGATTTTTCCTAATGCTAATCCCTCCTTCAACCCCCCAACCCCTGACAGGCCCTGGTGTGTGATGTTCCCCGCCCTGTGTCCATGTGTTCTCATTGTTCAACTCCCAACTATGAGTGAGAACATGCGGTGTTTTGTTTTGTTTTGTTTTGTTTGTTTTGTTTTGAGATGGAGTCTCATTCTGTCGCCCAAGTTGGAGTGCAGTGGTGCAATCTTGGCTCACTGCGACCTCTGCCTCCCAGGTTCAAGCAATTCTCTGCCTCAGGCTCCTGAGTAGCTGGGATTACAGGTGCCCTCCACCACTCCTGGCTAATTTTTTGTATTTTTAGCAGAGATGGGGTTTTACCATCTTGGCGAGGATGGTCTTGAACTCCTTACCTCGTGATCCAGCCTCCCAAAGTGCTGGTGTTACAGGCGTGAGCCACCATACCTGGCCTGCATTATCTACTCTTAATCCTACTCCTATAGTGCTCTTTCTCAAGATTTTCTCTTTTTATATCCTTTCGTCTAATTGTGTGTTTTCCCCAAGACAGCCAAAATATAACTTCTACTTGAAAGACTGTCCCATTTGTTCCTCTCTTCCAGGCCGAGTTACGGGCCCCTCCCTATTGATGGCAGTGGTGGCACACCTGGACCTATGAAGCCAGCAGGAGCTGGGAACAAAAGGAAGCCCCACTCTCTTCCAAGTTGGAGTGGCAGGAGCCTCACTCTCCCAGACACAGCTGCAGCCACCCAACCAAGGCTGCTGACCCAGGCATCTCTGCATTATTGGGGGCCTGGGAAGCCCCCTGCAGACTCAAAAGTGCCTGCTCCCACTGCCTCATTGTTCCCTACTCCTGGAGCCTGCTCTGATTTCAGAGTGAAGTTGTGGCTGAGCCTGGGCACTATCACAACCCAGTTGGGTGTGCACAAGTTCAGGGCAATGCTGACAAGCCAGCCCCCAGCCACTTCAGCCCTTTCCAGACTTTGAGTGCTGATGAGCACTGGAGAGAGGCCAAGGGGGAGCTAAGAGTGGCTCGGCAAGGGCCTGCGGGTACTTCTCACCATGAACACCCTGAGCACCACGACACCATGGACATCATGGATGACAGGATAACAGAGCCAGGAGGCAGACAGGCTTCTGTGCAGAAAGGGGTGGGTACCCAGTGGAACCCCACCTTCAGGTCAGGGATGGCCTGAGGCCTGGAGGCCAGGCTGCCAGTTCTGTGTACCAGAGTGAGAACTTATGGTGATATTTCCAGGCCTGCCCATGTCTGCCTATGGATCAATCAGCACACACTTATTCCCCTCTGAAGACTGTAAAAACCCTAGACTCAGCCAGACTCAGGCAGACGATGGGACAACCTCCCTGCAGAGAGAAGCTACCCACTGGGGGTCTCCTCTGTGCTGAGAAATGGACATTTCATTGAACTGACCTGCCTACAAGGAGGAGCTACCCACTTTGTGTCTCCTCTGGGCTGTTTTGTCGCTTAATAAAGCACCTCTTCACTTTGCTTACCTTCCACTTGTCTGTGTACCTCATTCTTCCTGGACACAGGACAAGAACTCAGGACCTGCTAGATGGTGGGGTTGAAAGAGCTATAACACAAACAGGCCTGAAACATGCCCCTTGCTCGCCATGCTGCAGGTGACAAGAAGGATAGAAGAGAGAAGGAGAGAAGAGCTGCAGCCCTTCAGGGAGCCCAGACTTAGGAGCTCCCTAGGCTAGGGCAGTTACACCCTCTTTGGGGCTTTGCAGTTCCTGGCATCTCCAAGATTCTGGGTACCACTGCATTCCCTGGTGGCAATGTGGAAGCTGCTTTTGGTACACCTGGTCCAGCCACAGCCTCACAGGGAACTGGTGCCCAGGCTGGCACCTGGAGTTGCCTGCCCTGCCACATCCAGTGTGCCTGGCTGCGTGCAGCGTGCAGACCCCATGCTTACTCACTCACATACCCCTTGCCACTCTGCATATGGCTCACCCTTGATAGGCATGGGATCCAGGCCAGTAGCATGAGCCTAGCACAGCCTACCAGGCCGAGTGGGCAGAATGAGCCCAGTGGTCCCAAGCAAAACTCAGGCAAAGGCACTAGGGGCCACAGAGGTGTCTGGCAGAAAAAGTGACACCCCAAGGATCCTGTGACACTATGGGATCCTCATTAGACCCTCCTCATCTGGACCCCGCACTGCCTTTTGCATACTAGTTATGATGCAGTGTTATCTTCGTTTCCTGCCAGATGGTGAGCTTTCTGAGGTGGGTGGAGGGACAGACTTACTGTGCCTGGAGCAGAGTTCTCTGTAAATATCCTTGGAAAGAGATAAAAGATTGAAAAATAACGAATGAAGTCCTCTGCTTCCAAAGTGTGTGTAGAGCATACAGGCTGACCAGTCTTGTTATCCCATCCCCTTGCCAGTGATTCTTTTGGGGATGGGCAAATCTAAGTCAGTTTGAGCCAGTGAAACACCAGATGAGGCTTACTGAAACTTCCTGGGAAATAGAACCAAGTTTCTCTTATTCCTGCTGAGTACAAATGGGAACATATTGGTCCCAGTTGCTACTGATGGGCAACTCATGACCTTGAGGAATGCCAGCCTCATGATGTTGCCGATGCTGTGGATATCAGAGTGAAGATATGGGAAAACCCTTGGTCTCAGGGGATCTTGTTGAGTCACGTAAAGACTGGTATAGTTGTAGCTATTAAATATTTCCCCAAAACATCAACTGGTCCTGAAGCCCCATCATCCTCTGGACTTTATATTACATGTGAGAATATATGTAATAGAAATAGAGTATTTTATGAAACACTAGTTTCCAAGATACAGAAGCACTGCATACTATAATTCTTTTTTGTTTTTGTTTTGTTTTGTTTTGTTTTGTTTTTTGCATACTACATTTCTTAATTCTGAAGAGAAGTAGATTCAACACAGCTTTACACAAATTCAGCAATTTGGGCAACTCAGTTATACAACTGCCATGTAAATCCATGAGGTGAAGATAAAATATTTCTGTGAGATACTAAGTACTAAAGTCAGGGTTACCATTTTCACACAAAAACAATTTCTGTAGAGAAATATCTGTGGATATAAAATGGATTTCAGACATTCAGCAACCCCCTTTTCCTCCACCCAGAGAGTCAACTTGTAGCCATCTTCCAAGTGGATGTTAGCAACCATGTTTCAATAGTAAGGAATGTTCAGCAGTGAACAATTACAGTAAATGTGTTGCTCAACCACATATTCAGTAACCTGAAAATAGGTACTTTAATTAAATGATTAAATTTTGTAACTAACAGATAGCTAGTATAATTGGTGGATGGTTCAATTACTATTGATTCACTTACATTCCATGCTTTAAAATATGAGATAAAATTGTTCTGTTTTAGGCCCCATGTGAAAAATATACCACGAGCAAAGAATATAACACAGTCACCAGCAGGAATATAAGCACTAATATGGCAAAGCTTCTTTTGTTGAATCTTCTGTGCCAACAAGAAGCTTTAGATTAAAATAATTGGACTGCTGATAATTAGCATTTTCTTCAATTCCTTGAAGAAGTTCTGTGGTGTTGGCACAGAATTATGCCCATTTGTTTTTAGAACTACAGTGAGTTGACATTTTGGGGAAATATTTAATAGCTATGACTATACCAGTCCTTATGTGGTCATGGTGATTTTCCCTTTTTAGTTCTCAAACTTTCTCATGTTCTTCTCATCACATTTCCATGAAATAAACACCACAGTTTCTATGCCTGTGACAGGATGCTCTCCCTTAGCATGTTGGTGATTGAGATCTACCATAGGTGTTACAAAAGAACTTCTTTAAAAAGAAGCTAAAATTCAGTTCTAATAGGTTACTAAAAACATTCTACATGTTTTAGCACAAAAATGCTGAAGAAAAGTCAGATAAGGCAGAGTCGTGTCAATTCTTACACAATGGTATGAGAAACACTAAAATAGTTATAAGGTTCTAGTTTTATGAGAAGACAACATGATGTACTACGTATTCCATTTAGCAAAAGCAAGAGTGTTTGGATAAGTTTCACAACAACGAGAACAGGTCCTAGAACCTCAGGATTGAAAGGAAGTTCATCTAGTCCATAGACCCTATCTCATTGACCCATTGACCCAAAAGGTTAAAAAAAAAAAAAAAAGAGAGAGAAAAGAACATACATCAGACTGTGCATTTCTTATTTTGACACCTTCTTTGTTAGAAAATCATCTTTTTTACTTAGGCAAAATTTGCTTTTGTATGGCTTTCATACATCATTCTTTGGACCCAAGTGTAATCCTTTTTCACCTGGGAGGTCTTTCAGTCTTTGGGTACGGCAATCATCATCCTCAAGTCAGCTTGTCCTTGAGTTAGTCACTTCCTATTTCTTCATCTGATCTTCAAAGAACACCATTCTAGGTTCCATAGGGAAGTGATAAGGGAGCAAGCCTTAAGGTCGGTCTGCCTGGATTTGAATCTTGGCTCCATCTCTTATTAGTTAGGTGGCTATTTGTAAGTTACTTAAGTTTTCAGAGACCTGGTCTCTTCATGTGTAAACTAGAGGATAATTATAATGCCCATCGCATAAGTGACAAAGAAAGTTAAATGAGAGAATGTAGGTAAAATGCCTAGCATGACACTTGGCATGTTAACAAACATCCAAAAGTTATTAAATATTATTTTTACACATATGATTCATTAGTTGGTCTATACCCCACATATAAGATGTGGCATTTAAAACAGAATACCATATACTCCACATTTACATTATATATTATTTTGTAATGGATGCACAGTTTTCAGTACATCCAATGTAATAATATTCCATTGCTTGGATGAACTACACTTGATTTATCCATTTGCCTACTGAAGGACATACTAGTTGCTTCCAAGTTTTGGCAATTATGAATAAAGGGGCCACAAGCATCCTTGTGAAGGTTTTTGTGTGGGTATAAGTTTCAACTCCTTTGGATAAATACCAAGAAGCACAATTGCTATATTATATAGTAAGAGCATGTTTAGCTTTGTTAGAAACTATCATATTACTATGTTTTCATGCTGCTAAAAGAGACATACCCAACACTGGGAACAAAAAGAGGTTTAATTGGACTTACAGTTTCACATGGCTGGGGAGGCCTCAGAATCATGGTGGGAGGTGAAAGGCACTTCTTACACGGTGGTGGCAAGAGAATAAGGAAGAAGAAAAAGCAGAAACCCATGATAAACCCATCAGATCTCATGAGACTTATTCATTATCACAAGAATAGCAAGGGAAAGACTGGCCGCCAAGATTCAATTACCTCCTCCTGGGTCCCTCCCACAACACATGGGAATTCTGGGAGATACAATTCAAGTTGAGATTTGGGTGGGAACACAGCCAAATCATATCATTCCACCCCTGGCCCCTCCAAATCTTATGTCCTCACATACCAAAACCAATCATGCATTCCCAAAAATCCCACAAAGTCTTAACTCATTTCAGCATTAACCCAAAAGTCCACAGTCCAAAGTCTTATCTGAGACAAGGCCAGTCCCTTCCACCTATGAGCCTGTAAAATCAAAAGCAAGTTAGTTATTTGCTAGATACAGCAAGGGTACAGGTATTGGGTGAATACAGCCATTCCAAATGAGAGAAATTGGCCAAAACAAAGGGGCTACAGGCCCCATGCAAGTCCAAAATCCAGCAGGGCAGTCACATTTTAAAACTCCAAAATGATCTCCTTTGAATTCAGGTCTCACATCCAGGTCATGCTGATGCAAGACATGGGTTCCCATGGTCTTGATCAGCTCCACACCTGTGGCTTTGCAGGGTACAGCCTCCCTCCTGGCTTCTTTCACAGTCTGGTGTTGAGTGTCTGCTGCTTTCCAGGCACATGGTGCAAGCTGTAGGTGGATCCTCCATTCTGGGGTCTGGAGGATGATGGCCCTCTTCTCACAGCTCCACTAGGCAGGGCCCCAGCAGGGACTCTGTGTAGGAACTCCAATCCCACACTACCTTTCTGAACTTCCCTAGCAGAGATTCTCCATGAGGGTCCTGCCCCTGCAGCAAACTTTTGCCTGGGCATCCAGGCATTTCCATACATCTTCTGAAATCTAGGTGGAGGTTCCCAAACCTCCAAGCTGCAAGCCATGGCTTAGGGTTTCCACCCTCTGAAGCCACAGCCAAAGCTCTATATTGGCCCCTTTCAGCCATGGTTGGAATGGCTGGGACACAGAGCACCAAATCCCTTGGCTGCACACAGTGTGGGGACCCTGGACCCAGCCTGCAAAACCACTTTTTCCTCCTGGACCTCCAGGCCTGTGATGGGAGGGGCTGCCATGAAGGTCTCTGACATGACCTGGAGACATTTTTCCCACAGTCCTGGGGATTAACATTAGACTCCTTGTTACTTATGCAAATTTCTGCAGCCAGCTTGAATTTTTCCTCAAAAAAACGGGTTTTTCTTTTCTACTGCATCATTAGACTGCCCGCTTTCTGAACTTTTATGCTCTGTTTCCCTTTTAAAATGGAATGCTTTTAACAGCACCCAAGTCACCTTTTGAATGCTTTGCTGCTTAGGAGTTTCTTCTGCCAGGTACCCTAAATCATCTCTCTCAAGTTCAAAGTTCCACAAATCTCTAGGACAGGGGCAAAATGCCACCACTCTCTGCTGAAACATAACAGGGGTCCCCTTTGCTCCAGTTCTCAGCAAGTTCCTCATCTCCACCTGAGACCACCTCAGCCTGGACCTATCACTATCAGCATTTTTGTCAAAGCCATTTAACAAGTCTCTAGGGGTTCCAAACTTTCCCTCATTTTCCTGTCTTCTGAGCCCTCCAAACTCTTCCAACTTCTTCCTGTTACCCAGTTCCAAAGTTGCTTCCACATTTTTGGTTACCTTTTCAGCAACTCCCAACTCTACTGGTATCAGTTTACTCTATTAGTCTGTTTTCACGCTGCTATGAAGACATATCCAAGACTAGGAAGAAAAAGAGTTTTAATTGAACCTACAGTTCCACATGACTGGGGAGGCCTCAGAATCATGGTGGGAGGTGAAAGGCACTTCTTATATGGTGGCAGCAAGAGAAAATGAGGAAGAAGAAAAAGTGGAAACCCCTGATAAACCCATCAGATCTAATAAGATGTATTCACTATCAGGAGACTAGCATGGGAAAGACCAGCCCCTGTGATTCAATTACCTCTCCCTGAGTCCCTCCCACAACACATGAGAATTTCTGGGAGATACAATTCAAGTTGAGATTTGGATGGGGACACAGTCAAACTATATCAACTACCAAACTGTGTTCCAAAGTAGCTGTACTATATTGCATTCCTAGTAGCAATGAATGAAATTCCTCTTTTTCCACATTCTTACTAGTATTTGGTATTGTCAGTTATATTAGTCTGTTCCTGCACCACTCTAAAGAAATACTTGAGTCAGGGTAATTCAGAAGGAAAAGAGGTTTAATTGGCTCATGGTTCTGCAGGCTGTAAAGGAAGCATGATACTGGCATCTGCTTGGCTTCTGGGGTGGCCTCAGGAAACTTACAATCATGGCAGATAGCAAAGGGAAAGCAGGCTTATCTTACAAGTCCAGAGCAGGAGTGAGAGTGAGGTGGGGAGGTGCTACACCCTTTTAAATAACCAGATCTCATGAGAACTCACACACTATATGGCACCTAGCGGGGATGGTGTTAAACCATGAGAAACCACCCTCATGATCCAATTGCCTCCCACCAGGGCCCACCTCCAGCACTGGGGGTTACAATTCAACAAGAGATTTGGGTGGGGATACAGATCCAAACCGTATCATCAGTTTTCTGGATTTTGGCCATTCTAATGTCTCCTTGTCATTTTAAATTTCTCCAATAACATATTATGTGGAGCAATTTTCCATATGCTTATTTACCATCTGTATACGTCTTTTGCTGAGTTGTCTGTTTAAATCTTTTCCTATTTTTAAATCAGGTTTTTCATTTTTTAAATTGTAAATTTTAGCTGTTCTTTGTATATTTTGGAAAGTCCCTTATCAAATATGTCTTCTGCAAATATTTTCTCCCAGTCTGTGACCTATCTTTTTAGTTTCTCAACAGAGTCTTTAACAGAGCAGTTTTAAATTTCATAAAGTCAAGCTTCTTGATTATTTCTTTAATGGATTATGCCACTGGTGGTGTATCTAAAAGGTCATCACCATGCCCAAGGACATCTAGATTTTCTCCTACAGTATCTTCTAGGAGTTTTATAGTTTTGCATTTTACACTTAAGTTTATAAAAAATTTTAAGCTAATTTTGTGAAAGATGTAAAATCTGTGTCTAGTCTTCATTTTATTGCATATAGATATCCAGTTGTTCCAGCATCATTTTGAAAAGACTATCTTGGCTCCATCATGTTGACTTTGCTTCAAAGGGCAAACTGATCTTTGTCAAAGATTAGTTGACTATATTTATATGAGTTTATTTCTAAGCTCTCTCTTCTGTTCCTTGATCGATTCATTTATTCTTTCCCCAATACCACACTTTTCTTTTCTTTTTTTTTTTTTTGAGACGGAGTCTCCCTCTGTCGCCCAGGCTGGAGTGTAGTGGCCGGATCTCGGCTCACTGCAAGCTCTGCCTCCCGGGTTTATGCCATTTGCCTGCCTCAGCCTCCCGAGTAGCTGGGACTACAGGCTCCCGCCACCTCGCCCAGCTAGTTTTTTGTATTTTTCAGTAGAGGCGGGGTTTCACCGTGTTAGCCAGTGTGGTCTCGATCTCCTGACCTCGTGATCTGCCTGCCTCGGCCTCCCAAAGTGCTGGGATTACAGGCTTGAGTCACCGCGCCTGGCCCACACTTTCTTGATTACCGTAGCTTTATAATAAGTCTTAAAGTCAGGTAGTATCAGTCCTCTGACTTTGTTCTTCAATGTTGTGTTCAATTTGGCGGGTCTGTTCTGGGTCTTTTGCCTTAACTGTAAGTTTCTCTTTTTTTTCCTGGTTTTAGTGGCTGCCCTAAAGTTTGTAATCAACATTTACAATTAATTCAGATCCACTTTAAATAATATGCCACTTCATGGGTGTTGCAAGTACCTTACACTAACAAAATATTTCTAATTCTTCCCTCTAGTCATTTATATCATTGCTGTCATTTATTTCACTTATACATAAGCATACATAATTGAATACATTGCTACTATTATTTTGAACAAAATATTATCTATTAGACTAATTAAGAAAAATAAAAATTTTTTCCCTTCACTTATTTCTTTTCTACTGCTTATAATGTTATCCCTTTCTTTATATAGTTGTGAATTGCTGACCTATATTAATTTATTTTTCTGTAAATAATTTTTTTTAATTTTTTTTTTTGAGACAGAACTACTGGCAACAAATTCCCTCAGTGTTTGTTTGTCTGAGAAGGTATTTATTTCTCTTTTACTTTGAAAGATAATTTTACAAGGTAACAGAATTCTAGATTGGTGGGTTTTTTTCTCTCAACACTCAATATTTCACTCCATTCTTTTCTTGTTTGCATGATTTATTTCTTGCTTGTGTAGGATGTAATTCTTATTTTTGCTCCTCAATAAGTAGGTATTTTTCTCCAACTCTGATTTCTTTCAAGTTTTTTCTCTATATTTGATTTTCTGCCGTTTGAGGATGAGGATGTGTAGGTCTTTTGACATTTATCCTGCTTGTTGTTCTCTGAGCTTCCTGGATCTGTGGTTTAATGTCCATCTTAGTCTGTGAGGCTATAACAGCATACTATAGACTTGGCAATTTATAATAAACAGAAATTTATTGGTTCACAGTTGTGGAGGTGAGGAAATCCACTATCAAAGTGCCAGCAGGTTTTGCATCTGTTGAGGGCCTGGTCTCCACTCCTAAGATGGCACCTTAAACCCTGCATCTTCTGGAAGAAAGAAACACTGTTCCTCACATAGCAGAAGGGCAGAAGAGCCAAGAGAGAAAGCCCACCGGCAAAAATCCTTTTATAAGCTGTTTTATTAATAAATAATTAATAAATAATTAACACCAAATGAAGGTCCTACCTGTCAATACCATTATATTGGCAATTAAATTTCAACATAACTTTTGGAGGGATTAGAATTCAAACCAAAGCAGTGTGTGAAAGTAATTTGGGGGAGATTCTGTCATTATTCCTTCAAATGTTGCTTCTGTTCTTTTATCTCTTTCTTCTCTTTCCGTTATTCACATTACATATATATTACAACTTTCGTAGTTGTCCCACAGTTCTTGAATATTCTGTTTCCTCTTTTTAGTCTTTTTTCTTCTTTTTGCTTTTCAGTTTTGAAGTTCCTATTGACTTATCCTCAAGTTCAGAGATTCTTTTCTCAGTTATGTCTAATTTGTTAATAAACCTATCAAAGACATTCTCCATTTCTGTTATAGCATGTGTGCACATCTCTAGTGCTTCTTTTTGATTGTTTCTTAAATTTTCCATCCCTCTGTTTATATTATCTATCTGTCCTAGTATGTTATCTCCTTATTTCCACTAGAACCCTTTGCATATTATCCATCGTTGTTTTAAACTTGCAGTCTGATAATGCCAATGTGCCTGCCATATCTGAGTCTGGTTCTGATGCTTCAGTTTCTTCAAACTGTTTTTGCCTTTTGATATGACTTGTAATTGCTTTGTTGAAAGTCAGGTATGATGTATAATACTAGGTGAAAGGAAATGTTATACATAGACCTTCAGTAATGCGATGGTGAGATGTAGGAGGAGGGTAAGTCTTCTACAGTCCTATCATTAAATATTAGTCTTTTTAGTGGGCCTCTGCCCCTTGGCTGTGAACTTAATAATTACCTCTCAGGTTTTTTTTTTTTTTTTTTCCTCTTCTGGCCTTAGGTGGAGCAGGGTGGCTGAAATTGGCTGGACTTAGTTATTTTTCTTTCCTGGGTTGGTTAGTCACTGGTAAAATCCTAGCAGTTTAGAGTCTGGTAAAATAGTTTCTCTTGAGGACAGGAAGAACAGAGTGCACTAGAACATTTAACAATGGTTTCTTCCCCTCTCTCCCTGCCATAAACACAGGAGGTTTTTTTTGTCTGTTTGTTTGTTTTTTGGGTTTTTTTGTTTCTTTTTTGTTTGTTTGTTTGTTTTTTTAATCTTTACTGTAAGAACCTAGTAGAGCTCCAAGATGTAATACTTACAAAAGTTTCTGGGGTCTTGGAGTGTTTTACCTCACAGACTTATCCGCACTAAGCCTTCCACACTTTCTAAATCACAGTTCAGGTTTTCCTACCTTGGTACTGCTGCCCTCAGAAGTGGGATTCTGTTTTGGGGTTTCTGCTCCAGTAAGTTGTAATTCTCTGTATCTGTCTGTCTGTCTCTCCAATTTCAGGCACAGAAGTTTTCCCTGTGATCTCATACCTTTCAAGGATCTTAGAAGAGTTGTTGATTTTTCAGTTTGTTCAGTTTTTTTACTTGTTTTTAGGAAAGAGAGGTGACTTCCAAACTCCTTAAACGCTGGATCCGAAACTGGAAATCCTAGTTTATACATATGATCGATATTATCTAATAAATTAGTGATAACATTTTGTCTTTGTTTCCCATCTCCTCCATTGGAATGGAAACTCCATGAGGGTAGGAGCATGTTTTATTTTATTGTTACCTTCTACAACGGTTATCTTATATATTTCATTTTATTCATTGTTATGTTCCCTGAACCCACATCAGTACCTTGGACTCTTCTCAGTTCTCAATAAACTCAATCCGTCTTTTTGAGTGAATTAAACAGTATCAGCTTTTGTGCTAATCCCAGTTCACCTGCTTTGTTTGCGAGCAACCTCATCCAGAAAATGAGAATAGAAATACTTTACTCACAGAGCTGCTGTGGGGTTTAAACTTGTTAATGAGTCAATGTCAGGTTTAAAAATAATTATGATCTTGAGGAGATGTCTGTGTGGTGGGAGGCATGTTTCTGTGTCTGTTTTGTGATTGGTCTTCATTTCACCTTGTTCATTTGAATCACAAGTGCTTAAGTAGAGAAACAATGGCCCATGAGCTCTAGACAGACCTGAATTTGCCCTGGGCTCCATGACTTTTTAACAGTTTCAAATGGGGTAAAATGTGGCAAATGGAGGTTTGTTTGTTGGGTTTTTTTGCTGATTTTTTGTGAGTTTTTTGGTTAAATTTTTTTTTTTACAATTTTCAAAAACCATTTTATTTTAGAATAATTTAGATTTTACAAAAAAGTTTCAGAGATAGAAAATTTCTGTATACCCGACATCCAATTTCCTCTATTATTAACGTCTTATATCATGGTGCATGATATGGTTTGGCTGTGTCCTCACCCAAATCTTATCTTGAATTCCTACATGTTGTAGGAGGGACCCCGTAACAGGTAATTGAATCATGGGGGCAGGTCTTTCCTGTGCTGTTCTCAAGATAGTGAGTAAGTCTCATGAGATCTGATGGTTTTAGAAAGGGGAATTTCCCTACGCAAGCTCTCTTTTTTGTCTGCTACCCTGCAAGATGTGCCTTTCACCTTCTGCCATGATTGTGAGGTCTCCCCAGCTATGTGGAACTGTAAATCCAGTAAACCTCTTCCTTTTTGTAATTGCCCAGTCTTGGATATGTCTTTACCAGCAGCATGAAAATGGACTAATACAGTAAATTGGTACAGGAGAGTGGAGCACTGCTGAAAAGATACCCAAAAATGTGGGAGCAATTTTGGAACTGGGTAGCAGGCAGAGTCTGGAACAGATTGGAGGGCTCAGAAGAAGACAGAAAAATGTGTGAAAGTTTAGAACTCCCTAGGGAATTGTTGAATGGCTTTGACCAAAATGCTGATAATGATACGGACAATGAAATCCAGGCTGAGGTGGTCTCAGAAGGTGATGAGGAACTTGTTGGGAACTGGAGCAAACGTGACCCTTGTTACGTTTTAGCAAAGAGACTGGTGGCATTTTGCCCCTGCCCTAGAGATTTGTGAGAACTTTGAACTTGAGAGAGATGATTTAGGATATCTGGTGGAAAAAATTTCTAAACGACAAAACATACAAGATGTGATTTGGGTGCTGATAAAGGCATTCAGTTTTAAAAGGGAAGCAGTGTTTAAAAGTTTGGAAAATTTGCAGCCTGGCAATGAGATAGAAAAGAAAATCCCATTTTCTGAGGAGAAATTCAAGCCAGCTGCAGAAATTTGCCTAAGTAACGAGTCAAATGTTAATCCCCAAGACAATTGGGAAAATGTCTCCAGGGCATGTCAGAGATCTTCATGGCAGCCCCTCCCATCACAGGCCTAGAGGCCTAGGAGGAAAAAGTGGTTTTGTGGGCTGGGCCCAGTGTCCCCATGCTGTGTGCAGCTGAAGGACTTGGTGCCATATGTCCCAGCTGTGCCAGCTGTGGCTGAAAGGGACCAATGTATAGCTTGGGCTGTGTCTTTAGAGGGTGCAAGCCCCAAGCCTTGGCAGCCTCCATGTGGTGTTGAGCCTGTAAGTACACAGAAGTCAAGAACTAGGATTTGGAAACCTCCACCTAGATTTCAGAAGATGTATGGAAATGCCTGAATGCCTAGGCTGAAGTATGCCACAGGGGTGGGGCTTTCATGGAGAACCTCTGCTAAGGCAGTGTGGAAGGAAAATGTGGGATGGGAGCCCGCACACAAAGTCCCTACTGGGGCGCTGCCTAATGGAGCTATGAAAAGAGGGACACCATCCTCCAGACCCCAGGATGGTAGATCTGTCTACAGCTTGCACTGTGTGCCTGGAAAAGCCATAAACACTCAATGCCAGCCTGTGAAAGCAGCCAGGAGGGAGGTAGCACTTTGCAAAACCACAGGTGTGGAGCTATCCAAGATCGTGGGAACTCACCTCTTGCATCAATGTGACCTGGATGTGAGAAATGGAGTCAAAGGACATCATTCTGCAGCTTTAAGGTTTGACTGCCCTGCCAGATTTTGGACTTGCATGGGGCCTATAGCCCCTTTGTTTTGGCCAACTTCTTCTATTTGGAATGACTCTATTTACCCAATGCCTGTACTCCCATTGTATCTAGGAAGTAACTAACTTGCTTTTGATTTTACAGGCTCATAGGTGGATAGGACTTGCCTTGTCTTGGATAAGACTTTGAATGTGAACTTTTGTGTTAATCCTGAAATGAGTTAAGATTTTGGGGGACTGTTGGGAAGGCATGATTGGTTTTGAAATGTGAGGACATGAGATTTGGGAGGGGCCAGGGGCTGAATGATATGGTTTGGCTGTGTTCCCACCTGAATCACATCTTGAATTCCCATGTGTTGTGGGAGAGACCCAGTGGCAGCTTGTTGAACCATGGGGGTAGGATTTTTCATGTGCTGTTCTCATTATAATAAATAAGTCTCACGAGATCTGATGGTTTTAAAAAGGAGAATTTCCCTGCATGGGATCTCTTTTCTTGTCTGCTGCCATGTGACATGTGCCTTTCACCTTCCACCATGATTGTGATGTCTCTCCAGCCATGTGGAACTGTAAGTCCAATAAACCTCTTTATTTTTGTAAATTGCCCAGTCTCAGGTATGTCTGTATCAGCAGCATGAAAGCAGACTAATACAGTGCGTTTGTTACAACTAATGGACTGATACTGATACATTATTATTAACTAAACTCCATACTTTATTTAGATTTCATTAGTTTTTCATTTTTCTCTCCTAGTATTCCATACAGGATAATATACTACATTTAGTCACTACATCTCTTTAAGTTCCTCCTCAGGTTTTCCATGTATATGATGACCTTCAACATTTAGAGGAGTAATGGTCATGTGTTATATAGAATGTCCCTCATTTGGGATTTTGCAGGTGTTTTTCTCATAATTAGATTGGGATTATAGGTTTTTGGGAGAAAGCACATAGATCCAGTGTCATCCTCAACATATCACATTAAAGATGCATGTTATCAACATGACTTATCACTGGTGATGTTAATTATCACTGGTGATGTTAATGGTGATCACCTGGCTAAGGTAGTGTTTGCCAGCTTTCTCCAATGTGTAATCACTGTTTTCTTTTTTATATACTGTACTCTTTAGAAGCAATTCACCAAGCATAGCCCATGTTTAAAGAGCACAGCATTATGTTCCACCTCCTTGAGGGCAGAGTAGCTATACAAATGATTTGGAATTCTTCCATACGGATTTATCTTTTCTTTCCCATTTATTATTTATTCAATCATTTATTTAGACTCTAAATCTATGGACATTTATTTTATATTTGGTGTTATAATTCCAATGCTACTTCATTTATTTTGTTCCATACACTATTCCATCTTTGGCCTTTGAATGCTCTTTCAGTAAACTGTCATGTTCCTTTGGCATACCTGCTGATATGGTTTGGCTGTGTCCCCACCCAAATCTCAACTCGAAGTGTATCTTCCAGAATTCCCACATGTTGTGGGAGGGACCCAGGGGGAGGTAATTGAATCATGGGGGCAGGTCTTTCCCACGCTATTCTTGTGATAGTGTGTAAGTCTCACGAGATCTGATGGGTTTATCAGGGGTTTCTGTTTTTTCTTCTTCCTCATATTTCTGTTGGTGCTGCCATTCACTGTCATGATTCTGAGGCTTCCCCAGCCATGTGGAACTGTAAATCCAGTTAAACCTCTTTTTGTTCCCAGTTTCGTGTATGTCTTTATCAGAAGCATGGAAACAAACTAATACACCTGCCTTATTTTTTTGAGCACTTCCTTATTTTCTGGCACTATAAGATGATTCAGGCCATCTTGTATATTTCCTCATCAAGTCTTAGGACCAGTTATTTCTCCGAAGATCTCAGATTCATTTTATTCAAGAATAGAGTATTAGAAAACCAAGACATATAACTGCCTCTAGGCCCTCTCAGCAGACAGACTTGGGAAATACATGTAAGTATGCTAACTGGTATGTATATATATATATATATATATACACACACACACACACACACACATATATTTATAATTATTTCTATATTGATCTATCAGTATCTACATTAAGCTAAATATTAGTTTATAATCATGTCTCCAACAGTAATCCAGTACCACATGGCTCATTCTAGCCTTGAATAAAGTATTATAAAAGCTTAAATGATTATAACTACATGAGACTGACAAGAGAAAAACTAGAAGCTAGCATGGGCCTCACTGGTCCAGAGGAGAGATTTTGTATGACTATTTTGAGCAATTCCTAGAGATGGAATGGAGAGAACCAGTTCTGGAGCAAGGTGACTTATTGACTACATCTAACATGCTGTGGCAGACATTAAATAAATGCCCACTCTAGGGCCTGACATTAAACAAAGAACTAGGATAAATCTGAAATTATGGATTTTATCTTCTCTCCCAAGTATTTATTGAATGAATATATATTGACAGCCTACTAGGCACAAGATTATGCTCTGGATATGCAATAGTGAACAAAGCAAGCATTCCCTGCCTTTCAGGCACTAGACTATAAATGCGGAGAGAGAGACAATAAACAAATACATACACATGTAAGTATATGGATACAAACTGTGCTGTGGGATATGAAGGAAGACAATATAAGCAAGATTAAAAGGGGAACTCAATGTGGACTTGCAGTCTGGTATTGTGTATTTTGTTTCTCAGAATAACGGGAAAGACTTCAATTTTCACAGAAAGATTTAGATTTGGCCTTTTCCTACTATAAAGGATGCTAAATGTTAGAGTGCTTTACCAACAAGAAGTAGAGTACATTCTACTTTGCCTTTTTGAGGAGGGCTAACAGGCAGAGAAGTGTTGTTTTATTAATCCTTTTACCACAAATTATTTTCAGTTCTGCATTTCCAAGATGGGGGAAGGACCCAGATCCCACTCTGGTGCCTGGGTTCTTCATGTGGTTTGCCTCAAGAAAACTAAAAAACAAGCTACTTATCCCCAGTGTTTACGGAATCTCAACCAGGTTACATAAAAGAAGAGATATATTTGCATGCAGTAACATAGAAATAGAAATGACATTCCTATCTGCTGACATCGCCTAATGTCACTTATTACACATTCAATGTCTTTTGTAAACTCTCCAAACACGCTTATTAAATATATATATCTGTGTTTTGAGAAAACCTGGGAAGTGGTTTGATAATTACAGCCCCAAGTTAACATAGCTTACCCCCACATGCTTAGTTCCAGTTTTCAGATTCCCACTGCTGGTGATTAGTACCCCTGTGGACCATCCTGACCACATCTTTGCCTTCTTGATACTTATCTTTCAAACCTAGCAATTATCAGGCAAATCTTCGCTACCACCATAGTGTTCAGAACCTCCTGACCTTAAAGACTTGCCAGGACTCAGCACTAAACAGCCTTGGTTCTTCTTGCTGTGCTGCTGAGAGCTCTGTCTTCTACATTAGGATTGTGCAAATCACATTCCAAAGAATGCCCTCTTCCAAGCTGTATGCAGCATGTCCTTGTTTATAATTTATGTGATATTATCTTGTCCTTTGTATTTCCCTCTTCTCTTCTTCCTTATCCTATATCACACTTGTAATTGTTTTCCTACTCTGCCCCTCCAAATTACACTTCTCTAAGCATTGTATTTACTTTTTTAGGGAACAGATTTGAGATGCCATTCACTCTCTCCCTTGTCGGGGATATTTCTCAATTCCAAGTGTCACTGCCTTCTTGATTTTGCTAGGAGGTATTTTGGTGTAGCTAAGGGCATGGGCTTTGGGGACAGACTTCATTAGCTGGAATGCTGACTTGCACTTTTAGGAGATGTAAAATCCTTAGGGAAAATTTACCTTCTTTGAGCCCCAACTTCTCATCTGTTTAATGGCAATAATAGTATATCTCTAGGTCATTAAGAGGATTCAATAAGGTAATATCAGAACAATGTCTGACATACAGTAAGCCTATATAGATGTTAGTGACCATTATAATCATAACCATGCACTTCCCAGGAGCAATGCGACTTAAGGCTCTGAAAGTCCACTCTGAGTCAGACTTCCTGGATTTGAGTCCTAGTATCATCAACTCCTTGCTGTATACACTGGGCAATTTAATCTCTCTGAGTCTCTGTTTTCCTCCTCTGAAAACGTGGATACTAATTGTACCTTTCTCGTATGGTATTTGTAAGGATTCAAATGAGATAATGAATATAAAGCACATGAAATGAACTCTGACATGATTTTTTTTTTAAAAAAAAAAAAGACCCAAATGGAAATTCTGCAAGAATGAAATTACTAAAACTGAGGCTGGGTGCAGTGGCTCATGCCTGTAATCCCAGTGCTTTGGGAGGCTGAGGTGGGCAGATCACTTGAGGTCAGGAGTTCAAGACCAGCCTGGCCAACATGGTGGAACTCCGTCTCTGCTAAAGATACAAAAATTAGCTGAGTGTGGTGGTGCATGCCTGTAATCCCAGCTACTCATGAAGATGAGGTGGGAGGATCACTTGAAGCCACGAGACAGAGGCTGCAGTGAGCCAAGATTGCACCACTGCACAGCCTGTGTGACAGAGCGAGACTCTGTCTCAAAAAATAAAAATAAAAAATAAACAAAACTAAGAACTCAATAGATGGGTTAGCAGAAGATTAGATTCAGAAGAAGAGATAGTTCTTGAGCTGCAACATAAGTCACTAGAATATATTCAGATTAGAGCACAGTGAGAAAGAAGTGTGGAACATACAAAAAAGAGCATTAAAGGCATATGAGATTTAGAGAAAAAGTCTAATGCATCGGTATTTGGACTCCTCAAATTGGGAAGAAAGAAGATAAAGCCGATGTAATATTTGAATATCTATTAAATGCTGCATAATTAAATATTCATCAGTTTCCCAATACTGATTAAAGGCATCAAACTCTGAAGAAGCTCCAGGAATTCCAAGAAAGAGAAATACTATGAAATTCATACCTGGCCATCAGAGTAAAACTGCTGAAAATGAAAGACAGAAACTTCAGGAAGTAGCCAGTGAAAAAGAGATATATTACCAATAAAAGAGTAACAAGAAAATTTCTATTTGACATTTGAACAGAAATTGTAAAAACCAAAAGAGAATGGTATTGTATCTTTAAAATGAAGGGCCAACCTGAAATTCTATATTTTTAAAAAATCATAAAGTTGGAAAACTTATATTATTGGGATATGAAGTTTATTTTAAAGTCAAGGTAATTCAGGTAGTGTAGGTATTACATAAAAACAGGTGAATAGGTCAATAGGGAAAAATAGAAAGCCCAGGAATGAAGAGAAAGTCCAAAAACAGGCCCACAAATACACACTCACTTGATTTATGACAAAAAGGCTGTTGTGGGTTGACCTGTGTCCCCCCAAAAGATATAAAGTCAAGACTTCTGGTACCTCAGCAAGTGACCTATTTTGGGTATGGGGTGGATGCAGATACAGTTAGTGAAGTCAACAAGGTCTTAACCAAAGTAGGATGGGTCTTAATCCAATATTACTAATGTCCTTATGAGAAGAATGGCATTTGAGCACAGATACAGACACATGGGGAGAGGAAATTATGTGATAAGAGAGACAATGATTGAAGTGATGCATGAAAGCTATGGAATGTCAGATACTGCCAGCAAACCACCAGAAGTTACAAAGAGGCATGGAAAGATTCTCCACTGCAAGTTTCTGAGGAAGCACGACAACTTGCTGACAACTTGATTTTGAACTAACCTCCAGAGTTAGTCCAAAACTAACTTGAGTTTGGACTAACCTCCAGAACTTTGAGACAATACATTTCTGTTGTTTTCAACCACATAGCTTGTGGCACTTTGTTACAGCAGCCGTAGAAAACTGATGCAAAGCCCTTGCAATAAAGTGGGAATAATGATCCTTGAATAAATAGTGACAGACAAACTGAGTGTCCATTTTTTATGGGAATCATGATCCTTGAATAAATAGTGACAGGTAAATTGAGTATCCATTTTTTGATGTATCTTAATATTACACCAAAGAGGATAAAAATTTTACTACAAAATATAACATTATATCATAATATTTATGAGTGAAAATAATCAAATAGTCAATAAACACATGAGAAATACTTAATGTCATTAATTTTTAGAAAAATACAAACTAAATCACAATGAGATGCTACAGCGTATGCCTCAGATTTTAATTTGGCTAAAATTAAAAATAAGCCTGACAATACCAAGTGTGGGGATGAGGTCAGTTGGAACGCTCACACAGTGCTGATAGAATTGTAACTGGTACAGCCACCTTGGAAAAAGATTAGGTAGTGTCTACTAAAGCAGGACATACACATGTTCCAGTGATCCAGAAACTCCACTCTTAGGTATATATGCAAAAGAAATGCAAAATATATATACCAAAAGACATGAATAAGAATGTTTATAGCAGCATTATTTCTAATAGTAAAAAAAGATAAAAATAAAGAAACTAAAGTCTACTTTCCCTACAGTAAAATGGATTTTAAAATTTTGTACAGTGAAATTAATGTAAATGAAATATTGCTAACTGAAGCAACAGGGATGAATCTCAAAAACATAATGATTAGAGGCCGGGCACAGTGGCTCACACCTGTGATCCCAGCACTTTGGGAGGCCGAGGCATGTGGATCACCTGAGGTCAGGAGTTCAAGACCAGCCTGGCCAACATGGTGAAATCCTGTCTCTACTAAATATACAAAAATTAGCCAGGCATGGAGGTACGCGCCTGTAATCCCAGCTACTTGGGAGACTGAGGCAGGAGAATCACTTGAACCCGGGAGAGGTTGCAGCGAGCCAAGATTGTGCCACTGCACTCCAGCCTGGGGTGACAGGATGAGACTCTGTCTCAAAAAACAAAAAACACCAAATATATAAAGCTTAAAAGAGGCAAGTTAGCTTATAATGACAGGAATCAAAATGATGATCATCTTAGGAAGAAGATTACTGAGTTAACGGACACAGGGGAGGCTTCTAGGATACTAGCAATATTCTATCTCTTGATTCTGATGGTAATTCTGTGTGTGTTCCCTTTTAAAAAGTTCATTGAGCTGTGATCTTCTGATTTGCACATTACTTTTCTATATGTCTGCTATTCAAAGATAATGTTTATAAAAATAATACATGCTAATTAATTATCTTTTGCTCTGTAACAAATTATCTGAAAACTTAGCTTGAAACAGAACACATTTGTTATCTCACAGTTTCTATGGGTCAAGAATCCAAGCATGACTTAACTTGCTTCTCAGGCTCTGCGTTTCTCATAGGCTGTGGTAACCTCGAGGCTCAACCAGGAAGGATCTCTTTCCGAGCTCACTCACGTGGTTGTTGACAGGACTCAGTTTTCTGCAAGTTGCTGAACCGAGGCCTCAGTTCTTCATGAGCAGTTTTTTTCCCTCCACTCTTTGCCACACAGTTATCTCCATACAGCAGGTCAAAACATAGCAACAGAATGTGCCCACAAGAGAGGGTGCTAGCAAGATGGAGGTCATGGTCCTTTGTAACTTACTTGTAGAAGTGATATCCCAATGCTTTTGCCATGTTTTATTCATTAGAAGCAAGTCATTAGGTCTAGCTCACACACAAGGGTGAGGATTACACAAAGGCATGGCTGCTAGGAGGCTGGGAGTCATTTTAGAAGACTAGCTACCACAGTATGTTACCACTTGGAACAAAGAACAACAACAAAATATACACAAGTATTTATGAGTGGCTGCCCTTCCCTATTCATTTCCAAGCGCACAGTATAAAGTCAGTCAGACAGAACTCTGTGTGAAATGGAAAGGTCTCCATTCCTGTTTTACTTTGGTTGTGTAGATGGAGTGATTGTGACTTTAAACTGACCACTGTTCTTCTCCCAAAAGAAATTAAATTAAATTAAACTATAAAGAGAAAAAACTATCCCCACATAAAAAAAGGGGCAGAATACTTTGTTTTAATGGGTTTTGAGGAGACTCTGCCCAGTAACAAATGTTCTTACTTATCCCACCACCCACTTGAAAAGCAACTGTCATTTGGGGAAAGAATGGTGTTGTCTGGCCTATTGCACGAAGCCTCATTTTATAGGAATGCAAGCATTACTGTGGAATAGGGAAGAAGAGAAAGAAAATGGGAAAATGGCCATCAACAACTGCGTTTAATGGAAATGGTATGAGGGCCCCTCACCATCTTCTACATGTTTCTGAGTCAGTGATCCCCAGAGAGCAAATCTGAGGCTGCAATGAAAAGACTTCATTTGAGAAAGCCTGGTCTGCAAGTTCTCTCTTCTTTGATGCCTCTTTGAGGGGGAATGTTTCCATTGTGTGTGGGTTTTTGATATGTAGCTTTGAAAAGAATATTAAATCCTTCCATGAAAAGGTTGAATATTGTGCTTTTTGCTGAGTAAAGAGAGTTGTTGTTTTTGAGTAAGACTGAAATCCCACTCAAAGTTCTCACTTATTCATGATCAGCCACTTCCTCAAGAGGCGCATAAATGCACCCTTCCTTTTATTTATTTACTTCTTTTCCATGGAGGGCCTGGCCATTCTATTGTTTAATAAGCACAGAAATGTAAGACTAAAACAGATTAAGCACGGAAATGCGGGTAAGATTTTTTGAAGAGTGAGGAAAAGATTGAGTCAGGGATGTCATCTCACTAGGCTAGAGGCATGATGTACTGAAGTTGGAGATAGTGGAGGCTGAAGTCTGCAAAGACCACACTCCATGCTAAATTCTCTCACTCCCAATGCAAGAAAATCCAGTAGAAATTGCAGTACCCTGTTAATGCACAGAAATTGAGCTAACCAGATCCTTCAAATAACTGGAATTGTCTGGTGTTCTGCACTATGGGAAAATAGTAAAAAAGCAAGTAAGAGCTAGGGTTTGTTTACACAGCATGCTGCATGGCATGGTCCAGCAGAAGGACACTATTGTTTTGTGCTTCCCAAACTTGGCTGAAAATCAAAATTACCTGGTGAGCTGTTTCCAACTTAGAGTTCTACAACCTCATCTAAATCTACTATACCAGAGTCTCTAGGAATGAGGTGTGTGAGCATCAGTGTTTTGAAAAAAGACATTCAAGTGAGAAGTTTAAAAAGTGTTTTAGTAGGGAATACAAACACACTTTCTCAATGCAAAGCAAACAGAGACTTCCAGATTACAGTGATAATCTAGGATCACAGACCTTCTACCTCAGAGTCCCAATAATTCAGGTAATGTAGAAAATTTCAATTGTGCAGATAATTGCCTGAATCCTATTCATTTTATGAACATGAGGTCCAAAGGAAATAGAGCGTCCCCTAATTACCAACCTTTTGCTGATAATTTCACAATTATTTCTATGCCACTTAATGACATTTTGTTACGTTCCTTAAAAGTTCCCTGTTTACTGCATTTTATGACATATATATTAGTGCTTAAACTGTCCATTGAAGGGCACAATTAAACCCTCTCTAATTACACTTTCCATACAGTTGCCATCTCTGACTGTCCCATTTTCCAAATGAAAGCAATCTGTCTCTCTCAGTCTTTCACATGTGCCAGGCAATTGGATATGGGGCAATTTTGACTTTCCTAGAAACATTTACTTTTCAGCCTTTGGACTTCAGTTTCCACTCACAGTGATAATAGTATAGGATGGAAAGATTTCCTTTCCTCACACATCCCTAGGTACATGGCTCAGGCCCCATAACAAAAGAAAAGCGTACAAATTTATTTAGTATAAGTTTTCTGTGGCACGGGAGCCTTCATAAGGAAATGAGCCCCCAAAGAAACAGGGAAACCTGTGTATTTTTTACGTTAAGTGTGATGAAGAAATGAATAGTCAGGGAGACGTGTAATTGGACAAAGAGGGTGTCATCTAACGGTAATAAACTGGGAAGAACTTAGGAAGGTCTGTTATTTTTTTTTTTCACACCTTCGCTGTGTCCCTGTGTCTTCAGAGTTAAGGACGCTCCTTTCCTCTAGCACAGGTAGAGCGCCTCTCAAAGGAAAGTCTTATGACCTGCTTCAGGAGAGAAGGGCAAGGGGAAGGTGAGGGTGACCTTCCTGCTTCTACTGTCTTCTCAAATGCCAAGGTAATGTGTCCTAAACTCCATCATTGGTTTGCTACCTCCAGGTTTATGTCTGCAGGGCTTGGCTGGAAGAAACTCTTCTTTCTTTTCTCTCTTTCAAGGGGGTGGTAAGCCACAAGCACTCTGGGAAGCCTGTTCAGGAAGTCCTCCTTAACACCGATCAGGCAGATCTTTCTGTCTAAACTAGATCATTACCTTAAGGAAGCTCATCTCCTCTGGTTCCATCAAATAGCACTCATTCTCAAGAACTGCACTTGAATCATTTAAGCATGTGAAAACAGTATAGCCAAAGAGACTTCCTTAAAGTCCCCATTCACATTCATTAACCACCAGATTTCTTCCAACCAGCAGATTGCATTTTTCAATCAGTCTGAACAAAATTGTATCCTGTATCACTGCTGATTCAAACACGGAGCGATTTCACACATCAAGCCTGACATGGAAGATGCTTCCACACTAAGCACACATTACCCAGATCAGTTTCTCTTTAATTCAGCATTTGCACCAGCCTCAAAGTTATGGGCTACTTTCATGCAGCTGTTCAACAAAAAGAAACAGAGGATATAGGTAACAGGCTTCATTCTTTGCAAAGCATTTTAATTAAGGTCCATGTGCCTGATGTGAGAGGTAAAGACCAGGAACTTGGGAGTAGATGTATTTGGAGTCCTCATTTGCCATCTTCTTGCCATGTAATCAAGGGAAGTAACTTGTTCTCTCTAAATCTTACCCACTGATTCTCAATGTTGTTATGAGAATACAGTTAGAAGAATGTGACAGTGCATTATAAGCTGGCAAGGGTCATCAAAGTGTATGGAATTGTAACTGGCCACCTGTTTGGTTTTTCAACCATGCTAGTCTATATTTAGTGCTTTTGACCAAATTGTTTCATTTTTCAAGGTTTCCCTAGCAAATAGTTTATGCATGAATCATGGATCAAATGATAAGGTGGGGGCTTGGAGATGTGAAAGTGAAAGTCATCTACCACTTTATTGGATAATTCTTTATTTAGCAATATGTCCTCATTGTGAATCTGTCCTCTATTAATTTCATCATTTATCAAATATATATTGAACGCTTGCTGTATGCCAGGCACTGTCCTAATTCACGGGAAGTGTCAATAATTAGAAACATATCCATAATATGTTGTACTGCATACACATTATGAGGCACGTGGTGAGAAATGCAGCTAAGGAAGATAGAGGGTATTCTGCTCTCTTTCACACAGTGAATTGTGGAAGTCTTCTTTGATAATGTGGTATCGGAGCAGATTTCTGAAGAAAAATGAGAGTCACAGGGCTTTTAGGTAGAAGAGTATTTAAAGCAGAGGAAAAAACAGTATGAATGTTTGAGTCAGGGATGTGTTTGGAGTGTTTAGAGAATAGCAAGGACGCCTGAGGCTGAAGCGCAGTGAGGAAGAGGGTCACTTGTAGGGAGAAAGATCAGAGGAGTAGCTGGGGCGAAGTTGGTTAGGGCCAAATAAATCTTTGTAAGGATGTTGGTTTTTAGTTTAATGAAATGAGAAGCCACTAGGGGATTTTGAGCTGAAGAGTGGTGTGATCTGACTCAACTTGTTGAAAAAAACACTGTGGTTGCTGTGTGGGGAATGTTTGGAAGCTGGCAAGTTAGTTAGGAACCACTGTGTAATCTAGGCAAGAAATGATAGTGGCTTAGAATGGGGTGGTGGTGGAAGAGGTGATGAGATGGTGTCAGGCTCTGAATGTCTTTCGAAAGTTTGACAGGATTTGCTGATAGTCAATAGGCACTATGAGAGAGAGACAGAGTCAGGGATAACGCTGCAATTTTTAGTCAGAGAACTGGAAGTTTGAATTTACAATTTACTAAGATGGGAAGACAGTGGTGAGTAGGTCTGTAAGGTAGAGGGAGAAACAAGAGCTCCATTTTGGACATATTGAGTATGAAGTGCCTGTCTATAACCATATCAGGGAGAATGGGCATTTGGATAGATAAGTCCAGAGTTCAGCTGCAGAGTCTGAGTTGGATATGGGAATGTGGGGTCTTTAGCATCTGGACACCTTTAAAGCAATGGGAGCAGATGAAATCACCCAGAGAGTAAGGATAGACAGAGAAGAGGAGATATCTGAGCATTTTTCTGTTTCTATTTCTAAAATTCCATTTAGTTTTTAATAAAAAATCTTCAGGGAGCCATTACCATGTACTTAGAGACTCCTCCATCTGGTGTAAGACTTCTACCACACTGGCACCACCCAAGTCCCCAACCTTATGTCTCCTTCCTCCTTACTTGTTAAAGTATGCTCCAAATAGATATCACTGACCATTTCCTGAATCTTACCTTACACTTCCTACCTTTACACCATTATATGTCTTATTTTTTTCACCAGGACGGGCCACCCAGATTTTGGCCTATGTGATACCACCATTCTCCCAAGGCCCAGTTGAAATCCTATGTCCATGGTGGAGTGACTCCTATTCTAGCATAAGCAAATCTGACCTCCTGCCCTTTCTTAGTAACCACTCTATTCGTTTGTACCCAGGGCAGATGCAGTTTAGATTACTTGGCACTCACGCTAGCCCTCTTCTGAGCTACTTTTTTGTACTGAAGAAGCTGGAAGACTTAAAAACTCCTTCTCACCCATAGGGTTTCCACCTATGATTTAGGTTTCTTGAGTGAGCGCTGGGGCTCACATCAGACTTGGAAGGCAGAAGTGGCCACTGTAAAGTAACATCTACACTCAGGGAATTTGGATTTTATGGCAGAGGAATTTTATTAACTGTGAGCACTGGGTGGAGTCCCTAGGGGTCTTACTTAGGTGCTGCATGGGGGTCAGTAGAGGCCACAACAGCGTGGTTTCACCAAATGGTTTTGCAGTCTTCTTGCACATTTCTCCTGGCTGTGCATCATCCAACCTGGTTTCCCTGGCCTCTCTAGAAATTCTGTAAGTGACTTAATATTCTTTCATAACCCCTTTACTACTCAAAGTCGGGAGATTAGATTCTGATTTTTGCAATTAAACCTCCTGACCAATAAAATAACTTTTTAAAATATAGTATAGCATCTTGTTTTGCTGCATAACATGTTTTACTGTATTTTTATTATTTTCTCTACTATATTGTATAGTAACTCTTTTTAAGATAGGCAATAACTGTATCAAACTCCCCTTCTTGTGCACAGTACAGCACCTAACTGTGTGTGAGGAGTCCCAGCAAAGTCACAGAAATGCTACAAACTACTTTAACACAGTGACATCTGTTGAAGACTGAACAAACTACTGCTATTGGCTCATTTGGACCTATCTACTTAATAAAGGGTATTGTTTACTCACATTGTAAAAAAAATATTATGCCCTCAGTAATCAAGAAAATTTCATACAACACCTTTGTTCTAGATGCATAATACAAATAAACGTGTGTCTCATCTGTATTTAGACAAGACTTGGGAAGTACAGTCCTTTGGAGTGCAGGAATAAAGGAAAACTTGGCCCATACGGATACCAGTTAAGGCAGGGAGGACTGAAAAATAGGACTTTATTTGGACTTAAACTAGGTAGCATCTGAAATGTGATTTTTAAATTTTGATTGACAATTATGGGAAATGCCCCGATGCCCACAGTACGCAGAGGATCTGTACATCACTGACTATTCATCACTAACACTCTTATAGTAGCTCTTCTGAAGTCTCCTTGTCAGCTTCCTCTTTCTTATGCCTCTACATTGCAGCATTCTGTTGGCTAAAATGAAGCAAATGAACCTACAAGGAGGTCAAATATAGGCAGACAGCCTAGCTAAGGCTATGATGGAGATGAAAGGCTGTATTCTGATTGTTGGCATGCCAGCTTATATCTTCTGCCAAATGATATTTATACAGCTGAGAGGAGTATGTTAGTTTCATGTTCTTTCTACCCAGGAGTCAGAGCCATTTTCTCAAGAGAAGGATCCTAAATGGAATGCATATGTTTTACAATACCCAGAAGAGCTTCCCATGCTCAGATCCTTGAGCCCCTAAATACCACTGCTTCAGCTAAGCTGGTAGGCTCCTTTCTGGCCAGAACTCTGATTAGAATCCAAATTTTAGATGATTGTACTTCAGAATCAGATTTGAACCATGGTGGGTTTTTGTAATGTGTGAATTCAATTAATCATGGTTACTGAGGTTTAGGATTAATCTGAAAGAGCTAGAGTTAGTGTGAGGAGACATTTTATCAGACAGTTTTCAACTCTGCCAAGTTTTCCCAAGAGCTCAGAAACTGTGGTCCAAACCTGGGACTTCTTCCACCAAAAGCAGCAATTAGGCAGCTGAAACGCAAGCCACCAAGTCAACTTGGATTTGCTTCATGGAAATGTGAGTCAGCATTCTCTGGGAAGCAGTAGCCAGGCCTGTGGGCCACTGTATATAGACAGAGAATGTAAGGCATTGACAAGCAACTTCCATTTTATAGAAAGAAATCAAGTTACAAGCAAATTACTCTCTGAATCAGAGGTCCATAAAGAGAAGAATATGGCCACTCTTAAAGCAATCATTACAGAGTTCTTTCTATGTATTTTTAAACACTTAATCTAACTTCCATTTAAAACAGAATTGTACTTGAGTCCAGAGCTAAAGAGAAGAGACGGTGGTGAAAAACACTGGAAACAGATTTTTTATTATAGTTTGAAAGAAATGAGTGTAATCTTATAGTTGCTCTGTCTTGTCTTCAACTTTTACAGAGCTGTGCAGAGCAGACGATGACTGAGAACACTGTGAAAGGTAAACCAAATGATGTCTTTTTTCCCTTGAGAACCAAAGCAGGGGTTGCTCTGTGAGAGAGAAAACATTCCACTTATAAGTATACCTCCCTGTGGGAGAGGGAGAACATCAGTGACTCTTTATCAGCTAAGGATGTGGTGAGGACAGAATCCCAAAGAAAAGCAGAACCAAAACATGCAAATGTTTGCTTCAGCAACCTTTTTTGCCAAAGCAGATATAGTATGTGTGTTGGTTATGTTTGCTGCTTCACTAGGGAGGTAGCCTCTCCTTACTGTGAAACACTTAAAGCAGCCTGACCTAAAATCATAAATAAAATACTAGACATGCCCCCAAAGGCCCTTGACAGGTGAGTGATGTCAATAACTCAAATGACCTGGCACTTATTTTAATTCGGGGTCTCTCTGTCAGGTCCTCATTTTCTCTGCCAAAGAATGACTAATAGCGGATTGTTTGAGGATGGAGAGAATTCCAGATGAGGAGTCGTCAGATACAGGTGGCTCATCTGCACTGTCATTAAGGTAGATGTAGGAAGTTCAGTTCATCTTTTGTCGGTAATGAGACAGGGCAGAATGAAAATGTTTTCTAGGATCATGTCCAACGTGAACAATTTCTGATGTTAAGACTTTACGAATTTACTCCCTTGGTTTTTATCCAACTGACCCAGCCTCTTTTCAACTATCCTTTCACTTGTCATTATTGTTCCTCCCCGCAGCACACACAGCCATGCACTATGCTCTGTATATTCTTGTTTAAAGGCCAAGTCAAACTCTGATATGATGCCTGTAAGTCATTCATCTCATTGCCAACTGAGCTTAAGAGGTTTTCCACAAGAATCCAAAACAACTGTCCAATGTTGCAAACTAAATTAAAGATGTCAAGGGAATGAACAAATCACTTAAGTGATTGGAAGAACTAATTGATGGATTGATTGCATTAATCATTTAGCGGCAATGGTCCAACCAACCTCCCCATGCAGGCATCTTGTCTAGAGTGGAAGGATTGGGAGAGGCAGCATGTAGCAGGGTGGGCCCAGCTGTGCATCTTGACTGCACTATTTAGAAGCTGCACGACCTTGTGAAAGTTTTACAACATCACCTAGCTGCAGTTTTTTCACATGGAAAATGAAGATGATATTACATAATGTACAGCGTTGTTTAAACAAACTAATGTGTATCGGGTTCCTGGCACAATGCCAACTCATCACCTTTTGTCTTCTTACCTTCCACCAGGCTGAGAATTCCTTCTGTAGCAACCCAGACAAATGAGCATGGAACTTCTGGGAAATTTCTCCAGGGGAGTGAAGCTCATTACCAGAGAGCCACGCAGACAGCAAGATGAAGCTTAACAAAGAAAAAAGGAATGGCCTCCACTAGGATTCAAAATGACACTTCAAAAATTTCAAGATAAAAAGACTTCCATAATGATAAAGAAACAACCTACAGCAAAAACCTTCAGGTGAGCGCATCTTATTTCAGTCACGGAATTTCAGAATTGGGTGTATGCGCACCTGAGCAGTATTCTGAGTACCTGAGCAGTATTCTTCTCCTTGATAGCTACAGAATTGGTTGGTCAACATGTTTCCAGAAACAGAGAATGACTGTTTGTTGGAAATGACTTTCCAATAAAGCTCTTCCACATTTAGTCAAACATATTCAATGTTAGTACTAAAAGCTGCTCCCTATTCCAAATTTTCTCACATCATGCCTTAACTCTTATCTTTGGGACAACTTAGACTGTTTATTCTTTAACTGCAAAAAGTCCACCACATACTTGAGGAAGATTCCCATAGCTACAGAACTCAACTCTTTCCTAAATAAAATTTACCTTCACTTTTCCCTGCAAGACATTGAAATCTATTACTCTTCCCCGGTAGAATGGAAGTTCTATGAGTAAATATGAGGCAAGGGTGTCAAGGAAAAAGTGGATGTTAGCTTCAACAAAGAAGTGAGATCCTGGGAGCAGTTCAACATATTGCAATATTTACCCTGAAAGACACTCAGGCTTAAATAAAAATAAATCAAATATCTTAACCTTCTTTTAACTTATTCATCCCAATATGACAACGAATTTTCATATATCACTTTAAATTCATGACACACACAAGTCAAATATTGAACACTGATTTTGAGTCATTGCAGGGCACAAAAATTATGAGCTCTTTCAGACCCAAAATAACCCTACACAACCAAATGTCCCCTGTAACAATTTTTCTCACAGTTAATTTTAAGTGGGTACTCAAAGACCAGTTATAAAGCAGAGAAAACAGCATCTTTTGCAAAGCATTGTCAAGTTAGAACACACAAGAAAAGATGCAAAGAATTCCACCAACCTTTGAGGGCTGCAAGGTTGCTGAAAGCCTTTCAGAAAACCCATGGCCTAAATCTACAGTCCAAATGCATTGCCATAACATACAATAAGTGGTTGTGGCATGGTCAGTGAAGAGAAAGGACTCTGATCAGTGATCCTGAAGACATTCCAAAGCAGGAAACATGGAGTGTGGGTGGGCACCCACAATCTCCCTGACATAGGAGTCAAGCTGGCTCTGTGGATTGAGCCCTGCCTCCCTGCCTGAGAGCATCTCTGGAAGCAAAGCAGCAAACTTCCATAGGCTTCATGTTCTATTCCAATACCCTTGGTAACCACCCCATGGTATGAAGAGTAGCAACACGTCTGGTCTAAGTCGGGAAACTGACACCCTCAGTGTCACCATCATTTCAGTTCAAGGGGTCCATTCACCTCCTTCCTAGCACACTCTGATTGCCTCTGCAGAGATGGCACCGTCAGACTTTAATTCTTGATCCCTACCACTTTATAACTACAATTTCTTTTGCATTTGTAAAATGCAGATTTAAAACTAGAGAATACATTTCATTTCAAGGAAACCTAGAAAAAACAAAAACAGAAACAAAACCAAAACCATTCTTAGGTAATTTATATCTTGGAATTCATGATGCAGACACTGTTGTGTTGGATTTTCCTCCTCCTTTTCTCTGCTGACCCATTCAGAAGATCTCACTACAGGGCTTTCTAGAAGAGCAAAAACGAGTATACATCACCTAAGATGACACATTTTAATCAGGAAATATAATCTTTTCCCTTTCACTTTCCCCCTACCTGTAGACCCTAAGAAGCACCCCATGTCTGAGAGTGATCATAATGTTCAGAATCTCAGCCAAAAGAAAAATCATACTTCTATTCCTGAAAATAATGCTTTAAAATATCCAACATTAGGTAACCAAATACCTATTGAGCATCTCTTATATACCAGGCATTGCTCCAAGTGCTGGGGATGCAGGGAACAGAACAAAGAAAAACATGTATGTGGGATAATAAGTACTAAGGAAGAGGGGCAGGCGGATAGGAAGTGCTGGGGAGAGTAAGACTGACCTGTGACAGCCAGGAAAGTCATCAGTGAGGAAAGACCTGATGGAGGTGAGGGATTTGTCCAAGCAGGGAAGGACATTTGAAGCAGAGGGAACAGCAAGTGCAAAGGGTTTGAGGCCACAAGGTGTCTGGAGGCTCAAGGAACAGGGTGGAGGATGTGGCTGTAGCTGAGGGAACTGGAAACATGGGGAGGAGAGGGAGCCAGATCCTGTGAGGCTTGTGGTTCACAGGAGGAATTTTGGCTTCTACATTCAGTGAGATGCAAAGCCATGGCAGTGTTGTAAGCAGAAGAACAGCATGAATAGAATTCTCTTCCAACAGGATCACGCTAACTACTTTGTTGAAAATATACTGCAGCTGGGAACTTATAGAAGCTCTGAGATATGAGGCAGCTGAAATGATCTAGAAGAGATGGTGGCTTCAGGCAAGGGAGATCAACTTTTGGGAGGTGTAAAGAAGTGGAATCCTGAATAGGTTTTTTGTTCCTTTCTTTGTTTTTTGTTTTTCTGAATAGGTTTTGACCAGAGGAGTCAACAGATTTCCTGACAGATTAGATGTGAATCCTGAAAGAAAGAGAAGCTTTAAGGAGGACGCCAAGACTTTTGCCCTGGGCAATCAGAAGAATTGAGTTGCCATTAACTAAGATAAGGAAAGTTGCAGGAATTTTGGAGTGGAAAGATATCAAGAGTTCAATTTTGCACATATTAAGGGTAAAAAATCCATTAAATCTATATTTTCCTTGCTCTCTGACATAAACGTTAATCTTTCTTTCTTATACACACACACACACACACACACCCCCCCACAGAGAGAGAGAGAGAGATTTCTATAATTTTCTACCACCCAGACTTAAACTTTGAGAGCCCCTTGATTCTTGGAAAATATGTATATATCACTCCCCTGCTGAATGAATCAAGCTGTTCCAACCTCTGCCCATTACCTAGTTCCAAAGTCACTTCCACATTTTTGGGTATCTTTTCAGCAGCACTACATACCTGGTACCAATTTATTGTATTAGTCCATTTTCATGCTGCTGATAAAGACATACCCAAGACTGGGAAGAAAAAGAGATTTAATTGGACTTACAGTTCCACATGGCTGGGGAGGCCTCAGCATCATGCGGGAGGCAAAAGGCACTTCTTACATGGCAGCAGCAAGAGAAATGAGAAAGATGTAAAAGCAGAAACCACTGAGAAAACCATCAGATCTCATGAGACTTATTCACTGCCATGAGAAGAGTATGAGGGAAACAGTCCCCATGATTCAATTTATCTCCCACCAGGTCCCTCCCACAACATGTGGGAATTATGGGAGTGCAATTCAAGATGAGATTTGGGTTGGGACACAGAGCCAAACTATATCATGCTCCCCCTCACTCCCTCTTCCCTGGGCCTGACTGCAGAACTTCCATTCTTTATCAACAATTCAGACCAAGCAGCACTTCTTCTCTCAACCTAGGCAGAACTGTCCCTCTCACCCTGCTACCCCCATCATTACTTCACATCCTTTTCTGACCATGCATCATATTCTTAGGTTGCATCCTATCTCCTCTACTGTCTCGAGCTCCTTGAAAGGAAGATCTGGCTGCAATATTGGTTTTTGTATCCCGGTGCCAGCCATATAGTAAGTTCTCCTAAAGTGTGTGTTGAATGAATGATTGATTAAGTCAGTAAAGAAAGAATTGGATTATAAACGATATTCTCTTATGATAATAGCTGAGGATTCCCTGCCAATAAGTTTTATTAGTGTGCATTTCGTAGACTATCTCCATCCCTTCCATTTGTGATGCTGCCATAAGTTTCAGGGAATCACAAATAGTCCAGAATCGATGGTCAGCAGTTTATCATTTTCCCTAAGGGGGTTCATCTGGCTTTCAGAGGTTTGACACCCAAACTGTTTGTCCACTAGTAACAGAATAATAAGGAACTAGGAAATGTTCTGTTGAGTGTTAAATTTCAGCCTACTCTTCACCTGGCCTTGAAACTTAGAAATTGCTATGCTCAACAACAATGGAACCACTACAACTAGACCACATGGAACTGATTCATTCAGCAAGGGAGTGTTTTTTTTGTTTGTTTTTGTTTTTTTCCCCAGGAATCAAGGGGCTCTTGGACATGAGATTTGGAGGGGCCGGGGCAGAATGATACGGTTTGGCTGTGTCCCCACCCAAATCTCATCTTGAATTGTACTCTCATAATTCCCACATGTTGTGGGAGGGAGCCAGTGGGAGATAATTTGAATTGTGGAGGTGATTTCCCCCACACTGTTCTCATGATAGTGAATAAGTCTCATGAGATCTGATGGGTTTATCAGGGGTTTCCACTTTTGCATCTTCCTCATTTTCTCTTGTCACTGCCATATAAGAAGTACCTTTCACCTCCCGCCATGATTCTGAGGCCTCCCCAGCCATGTAGAACTGTAAATTCAATTAAACTTCTTTTTCTTTCCAGTCTTGGGTATGTCTTTATCAGCATCATGAAAATGGACTAATATAGAGCACATTTCTGACAGAGGGAACGGCTTGAACAGAGAACAAAGCCCTGGGCGCTTTTTCAAGTCTGCAAACTAGTCCATAGGAAGCAATAGGCAAAGGGAAAATGGCAAGACGTGAGACTGACAAACTGGCAGAGGCCAGTTCTCCAAGGCTCTGGTTTGTAGCTGGTTTGGGTTTACCCCATAAGCAAAGAGGAACCATTGGAGGCTTTTAAATACAAAAATCGCATGATTAGATTTGCCTTTTAGAAAAACACTCTGGTGGAGGGACAGGGAGATGCATAGGATATAGGAACATGAGTAAGACCTTCAGGACCTTTGGAATGATGCCACAGATCTTAAAGTAAAAACAATGTTAAAAGGTTTTCTCTTTCCTATCAAATATACTGTAGGTTAATTAAGATAATTCTGGTGGGGCACAGTGGCTCACGCCTGTAATCCCAGCACTTTGGGAGGACAAGGCAGGTGGATCACTTGAGCCCAGGAGTTCAAGACCAGCCTGGGCAACATGGCAAAACCCCATCTCTACAAAAAATACAAAAATTAGCCAGACATCGTGCTGTGCACCTGTGGTCCCAGCTACTCAGGAGATGGGAGGATCATTTGAGCCCAGAAATATAAGGTTGCAGTGAGCTATGATTGTGCCACTTCACTCCAGCTTAGGCAACATAGTGAGACTCTGTCTCAAAGGAAAAAAAAAAAAACATAATTCTTAGCAAATTGGTCCATGTGGACATTTATACTTGTAGAGTTGCATTTGCCTAATAGTACTTGACTGTTGTCTATTTTCACTGACACTGAGCCAAGCTTGAATGAAAAACTTTTACATGTTTGTCTATACCCTAAGTAAAATGAACATGAAAGATGAAGAAATATTTTGGAAGTTTACTGTATCAAAAATTTTTTTTATTCTAGAAGCTATTCAATGCAACTCATCTACTTCATTGCCTAAATTCATTTCAAGGAATTTGTATTTAGAAAAGGTTTTATTATTAATAAAGACAAAAATAAAGGGAAATTTAAGTTCTCACTTAAAGCCACATGCATACTTGAGGGAGAGAAAGGACATTAAGAAGGCTTCATGTTAGAATAACTGGTTTGGCAAATACCAGGTGAAAGTATAGTACAATATTTCAAAGAAATGAAAAAGAAAATTTTCACATATCCTAAATATCATTGAAAAATTTTAACTATGTCAGAAACATTGTCAAAAATAGTAATACACTGGGCATGGTGGCCTTGTTTCTTGTTTGATAAACTTCTCATTTGTATTTCTTCACTGCTTGTCTCTGCCGGAAAATGAATTCCAAGCCACATCTCTGACTTGTATCAAGGGAGGAGCCTCTACAGTGTCATCACTCCTGCTTTTACAAGAATTCCAAGGCCACGTTTGTGGATTAACTTGTGGATTAACAGGAGAGGAAAGAGGAACTCCAAGGCAGGATTACCTGGATTCTGCACACTACTGAAGACCACCACCCATTTCTGCCCCATACTCAGGCCACGCAAGGGAGAGGCTATAAAATCTAGTACTACTTGCTGCCCCTACAATTCTCTGCTTATGTCAGACAAAAGACTATAGGAGATATGTGACTGAAGAAGCAGCAGAGAAAAAGTGTTCTTTTCCTTATTA
Organism: Macaca nemestrina; assembly: GCF_043159975.1. NCBI lineage: Eukaryota > Metazoa > Chordata > Mammalia > Primates > Cercopithecidae > Macaca > Macaca nemestrina. Next base: position 30,095,578 of record NC_092129.1, read on the forward strand.
CACCTACCCAACATTAATTTAAATCTCCTAAAGAGAATGTATGGATGATCCAGACACAAAAATTGTGAAAAAAGAGATGCTGAGTAAATTACAAGTGTCATTACAATTATAAACAGAAGTTAATTGCTTTTGAAGCATCTTTTCAAAAAGACAAGTTAAAATATTAATATTCAGTAAATTTTACTAATGCTTATTGTTATGGTTTGGCTCTGTGTCCCTATTCAAATCTCATGTTGAATTTTAATTCCTAATATTGGGGGATGGACCTGGTGGGAGGTGATTGGATCACAGGGGCAGGATTCCCCCTTATTGTTCTCTTGATAGTGAGTTCTTATGAGATCTGATGGTTTAAAAGTGTGTGGCATTTCCTCCTTTGCACTGTCTCCTGTCACCATGTGAATATGTGCTTGCTTCCCCTTTGCCTTCCATCATGATTGTAAGTTTCCTGAGGCCTCCCAGCCATGCTTCCCATTCAGCCTGCAGAACAGTGAGTCAATTAAACCTCTTTTCTTCATAAATTACCCAGTCTCAGGTAGTTCTTTATAGCAGTGCGATAATGGGATGATATACTTATCATCTGCTCAAAACATATGGGTTAAGTGCTTTGTTTACATTTTCTCACTCACTGATTTGGAAGAAGACATGCACAGCCTGGGAGATGAAGGACCGGTCCAGGGCCATACAGTTTTCACATGGCAAAACTGGAATCCACATCAACGTCTTTCTGTACTCTATATGATATATGGCCTCCTGACTGTTATGTTAATATTATAAGCCTCCTTGAAGAAATATTGTTAATACTTTGTAAATGAGTCATAGCACTATACATGCTTGAAAGTGACACAACTGTTTTCATTTAAAAATGAATGTAATCTAACATTTTCATCACTTCATTCTATTCTATTTAATTATTTAGAATTTGTATGACTCTACTATAAAAATCACACATGCTAGCCAAAATACAGAAAGAAAAATAAATGAACTTCATAAAAGCAGTCCAAAACTTAATATTATCTTATTTTTCCTTAAATTATGTTACATTGGTTCTAATAGCCAAAAGAGTCAATTGCCCAAATACACACAGTGTAGCTAAAAACATTTTAACAGGAAGTCAAGTAGACAGAGCTCCTACGCCCTAGAAGTTGAAAATCAAAAATTCAATATGGGCATATAACAATGCAGAGATCATAACCACAAACCTCACTGTACAAGAGGAAAGTGCACAGAATAATAAATATACCAGCAAGCACACAAATGACTGCTAAATTTAACATCTTCTCTGAGGTTTTCAGTGTCAGAGGCACTGTTTAAAAAGAAGAGTAGGCCCAGCGCGGTGGCTCACGCCTATAATCCTAGCACTGTGGGAGGCTGAGGCAGATGGATTGCCTGAGCTCAGAAGTTCGAGACCACCTGGGCAACACGGTGAAACCCCGTCTCTACTAAAATACAAAAAATTAGCCGTTCATGGGCGTGTGGGCCTGTAATCCCAGCTACTTGGGAGGCTCAGGCAGGAGAATTGCTAGAACCGGGGAAGTGGAGGTTGCAGTGAGTCGATATTGTGCCACTGCAGTCCAGCGTGGGCAACAGAACGAGACTCCGTCTCAAAAAATAAAAAATAAAAAAAGAGCAAATTATTACGCAGAGCAGGGAGGTTCTAGGAAGAAGAGAAAATGAGGAAAGGACCTTTCCCAGTGCAGAGACTGCTGGATGAAGCCTGAGAATGGCTTAGGTGAAATTGTAGTGTCCGGTCAGGAGAGCAAGATGAGGCAAATGCTGAGGAGAGAGGTGCGGGCAAAATGAAAGGAATACGAACAACGGCAAGAGATTCACTACGGACTCCAGGGATCAGACAAGGACCCCCTGATTAGGGCCCTAACAGCCTGGCGGAGATGGAGGACACACGCGGAAAGCTGCAGCAGATTCCAAAGGGTGAGATTACCTGGTGCTGGTGGGAGGGTGCTGGCTCCCTCCATCACGTGGTCGCCAGAGTCTGAGTTGGAAGAACGTGGCCATTGGAGAAGGAAGTGGCCATGGTCTAATCTGGAAGCAAGTGACTCAGAAAATAAATCCCTTTATCCACAAAGCGACATTCCTTTGAATGAAAAGGATAGAAATCAAATCCACACTAAGACCAGTTTACCATTTACTTCAGATTTCCAGGTAGCGACTCTAAGCACAGAAGAGGGGCAAAATCAGAGGGGTGGAAGGACAGCGTGTTTATGGAGGATAAAGGACACTTTCTGAAGAGGATGAGGTTCAGTGGTAGAAAGTGGCATAAATATATTCACTGCTATATATTAATCTCCTCACTATGTTCCTTGAAATACTTGATGCTCATTCTGATGAATGAAAAATATTCAAAATTCATTTTCTAAAACATCATTATTAACAAACCCCATTTCTTTGTTCTGTGTCTTTATTAAAGCTCATGGATTCAGTCTGCCCCACATTTGCACTTGTTTCCATATTATTTTGTAGTGCTGGCAAACAGCAAATACTCAAAGAATAGTAAAGATTGTTTTTTAAATGTAGGCTTTCTCTCCAGATAATTTTCAAGCTTCTTAAAAGTAAGTTTCAAGTTTATGCTACATAAAAATACCCCAGCAAAATACTAAACCCTGTCTTTCGCAAACAGGGGGGTTGGTTGAAAATTTGAAAAAGAAATATTGTGACTGTGACGATCTTTTTACACTCCAACAATATTCAGGCAGAAAGCGAACCCGTTACATTTCTTGACTGAATGGATTATTGGTTTCTAAAAGAAGTTATTGTAAAACTCCTCTGAATTTTTAAGCTCTCAGAAATTGGGTCTCTGGTGAAGCTTGTAGGGGTGTGGTGATGTTTCATATTAGTTATTCATCCCCGTGATTATTTTCCTTTCCTCTCATACTTCATCATAACACTAGTCTACTTGAGATAGCTTTTCATCTGACCACGTGACCTGCTAATAAACACAAGCATTTTTTCCTCAATAAACTCAATTTTTAACAACTGCATCCTATTTAGAACATACAGAATTTGAATCTCAGTCTTTGGCGCATGATGAATCCCTCTCTGTGGCCTTCTGAGGACTCTATTAAATCTTTGTGAGCCTCACCACAATGGTTTGGTTCAGTATTCCTCTACCACTGAATACATTAAAAACAAAACAAAACACTGTCATACGTGGAGGAGTTCATAAATTCCAGCCTGAGAAATGCAGTCAGCAATCTGTCCAAGTCACGTCCTGGACTTTTTGTTTTACAGGCTTTCTCAGAATATTGGCTTGCTGTTAATAGGGAAACTGTACATAAAACCCGAAAAGGAAGGGGTCAGTTAGTCTATGGGAGACCAGAATCTAGAATGCTGCCCACACCTCTGTGAAATACCAAGTTTGCTAAATCTGCTATTGTCAACTCGGATCATATGGCTGATAAAAATCATAGGCCTATAAAGTGCATACTCAGTCCTTTGGGGTGATTGCAAAATAGGCCTATAAAGGCACTTTTTTGCTTTTTGCATGAACTTCAAATGCAAAGACACCTAAAAGCCATCATTTGTAAACATATTCTTTTGCCCTCCAGGTCATTCACAATTTTAATTTTTTTAACTATGATGAAAGAATCTGAAGTGTTGTGTAAGAATGGTTATCCCACGTGAGACTATAGAATAGAAAGCAAGCAATATTTTTCTTGCATTTTGTTCAGAATTATCTCACTCAGCATTATGAACTATATTTTTCAAGCAAAATTATGTAGTTCTAGGATTCGAACTAAAGAAAAGTTCTTAAAGGAAATTGATACTCAGAGAACTTAAAATGATCTGTTCAAAGTCCCACAGCCAGTGAGAAACAGATCTGGAATCTGGATCCTGTTCTCTCACTTCTAAACCCAGCATTTATACCATGCCAAGCAGCCCAACTTCAAATAGCAAAGGAATTACAGTGGTCCCACATACTCTGGACTTTCAAACACCCCAAACCTACATACCACCCCCTGTCTCTCCGCTTGTTCTTCTTTCAGACATCTCCTACCTTTTTCAGAACACCTTATGTTCTAAGGTAATCACATAGAATTCAAGCAGTTTCAGCACGTTTCATCTGTCCAGCTAAAAACATGACATCTTACACAACTGCAGTATAAAATAACAGACATCCCTAAGGCAAAAAATATTAAAGAAATGTTGTGAACCTCCTGATCTACGTAAGTACCCCTCTACAGCAGAGACCCAAGGAAGAAGCAAGAGGTGAAAAACATATGCAAGATAAAAGCCAGCAGCGTGATGGATAGAGGGTGCTGTGGGAGAATGGAAGAGGGGTCCTAGAGTGGAGTCGTGGAAAGCTTGAATAGATACAAAGGAAGAGTAAGAGTCAGCCAGGCTGGGCTGCAGGAAGCACCCCTGTCACAACAACCAGGTTTGACTTTCGTCGGACTACTAACTAGCTAGACGCTTTGGGCAGGTTACACAATCCTTTGAACTTCAGTGTCCTTATCTAAAATGACCATATCAATAATAACTACCCAAAAGGTTTTATGAAGTTTAAATGAATACATGATGTAATATTCTTAAGAAAACATTAGGCATATAGCAAATATTCCATAAATTTTAATTACAATGCAAATAATGATGGAATCATACGTTCAAATAATCAAAGGTAAAAAGATCATGGTACATTCCTGAATGTTCTCGGAAAAGCAAAGAGTTTAGAATGGTGAAAGTAGAGAGGATGATTTAATGAAGCTGAACTGTATTCACTTCTCCTGCTGTAGTGTAGGCAAGAAATTGCACATCACTCCAACTAAGAGAGCAGAATACCCATTATAGCTTGTTTCTCTTGTCTTCACCTTTAAGGCACTCCCTCAAATGGGTGGTGATGGGTTAATGGCGGCCTCCATTAGAAGGTATGTGTAGATTTAGAGTATTCAGCCTGAGAAAGAGGAGGAAAGAATGTTAGGTGCTGAGAGTAAAGCGAAGCCCAGGAGTGTCTGTGGGTCTAGGGATGAGGAAAGGCTTCCGGATCTGGGTTTGATAACAGAGCAGTCCTCCTGCAGGTTTATGGCCTAGAAAGTTCCAGGGCCACTGGCCCACAAAAACATCCTTGAGAGGCACTGCTTAAATGATCTGAAGTTGTAGGGCTCAGAAAACCAACTGCAGCATGTGGCTTGGGGATGACCCGCCTGAATGGACAGACCACAGGCAAGTGGAACTTCCAACCCTGCTCTGTCTCAGGCCTTGGGACCATCACATAAGTGGGATCTTGGGTCCACTGGGGCTTCGAGTCCCCAAATACCAATGAAAAGACTGTTCAATAAAACATAATAATTACCTGTGGCACAGGGGTGTCAAATTTGTTTACAAGAGCTCATTTTGCTTCTAACACAGAGGAGTGAGCACTTTATAAACAAAGATGAAATCACTTTCTTCCATCTGTCACAGTAAACCTCAGGCAGAATTTTCCCTAGAAGGCAAACATTTTACCCTCAATGATCTCAGAGTCATGTGTATTGTCCTTTGGCAAGACAGACTAACCAGTCCAAATTGTTTAAATCCTGTCTTTGAAATCAACAAGAATCCTAAGTTCTGAAAAAGCTATCTGTGTGAGAAATACCAGCACAAAATGTGACTGGTGTGCTGTTTCACCCTTTCTCAATCTTGTGCAAGGAAGGTACCTGAAACCCTCTGGAATCCATGGGTGGCAGGCAGAGCACTTTTACTGAGCACCCATCTCCACTCACATTCCAGTCGATGGGGAGTTTAGAAACACTCCTCCCTCCCTTTCCTCCCTTCACTCCTCTCCCTTCCATATCTCTTATAAGCTTGTCTGGATTTCCCAATCCTAATTTATCTTGAACTTAAGACAGACTCCCTACCCCAACTTGCCCCGTAGAAGAATTTTGGTGCTTGCTGGCCTGCAGTTATTATGTTGAACCATATTCATTTAACGAACAGGATGTATTCACGTTGCAAACCAGTGCATTATATAAAAGCCTTTATTAATCACTCTATGGTGCCATAAAATGACAGGCGTTCGGTTCCCAAAAGCAAATAATGCAAACCAAGAACATGAATATAATGGTGGATATAAAATTATAATAGCCAAGTGGCAAGTCCTTGGTGCATTTAGAGGATCACGAGAGGATAAAAAGAGCTTCTGGTGCCTCTCTAATTGTGTTTAAATTTTTATTTATGGTGATATTAAGCAGTTCTCTAAGAGCTCCAGCCATTTAAATTATGGTGATTCTTTCTGAAGGCTTTTAACTGTAAGGAAATTGGGAATTAGTCCCCTTTCAGAGGAGACACAGGTGCCTGAGTAATTCCTAATAGATGGTATTCTTCCAAACTTGCTGAGTGGATGATTCACTAGCAGTTTGCAAACTTTCACATGCTTCAGGATCTCCTAAGGAACTTATTAAAACTCAAGATTGCTGGGCCCCACTATTCTTGGTCATTCTGGGGTATGACCTGAGAATTGGCATTTCTAACAAGTTCCCAGGTGACACTGATGCTGCTGTTCTGGGAATATAATTTAAGCTAAATGCACCAGCCAATTCTGTCATTATTGAATAGAGTTTAAAGGATGTGGATCCTCCAAGAAATTCCTCGGTCTCTCCGTTGATTTTATTCCAGTGAGAAGGGAGCATCCCTATTCTCCTATTCTCCCACCTTCTCACACTGTCCTCTTCTAATTGCTCATAGGTTAGATGCTGTTTAATGTGAAATAATATTGACGGGGCCTGTTCTAATACAAACATAGGGCTGGTATTTGTAATTGGTAAAAGTAATTGCATGATGATCTAAACCTAGCAAAAATATTCCCAGATTACTCAGGAAAATTAGAAAATAATTACATTTAATTTTCAAGCAAGTCTAATGATGTGTTTCCCAATAATTCTGCATCTTGATATATTTCATTTTAGCACGATGAAAGAATAATCGTATATGATTTCAGCAGTGAAGTTGCCATAGAGGGGGTCATCTTTATGTCTAAACTCTGAAATCTCTTGATTTCATTTCAATCTACTGTTCTTTATCAATAAACGATGATTCTTTCTGAAAGAATTTTTATTATACATGAGTATTTCCAAAATGTCACACTTATTTTATTGTCTCGGGATAATTGCTTTTACATTTGTTAACTCCTGGTCTTGGGTAATTGATTTAAGTTACTTTCCTAAATTGTTTATACTAAACTTTATTAACTTTTTAGAACTTTTCTTTTGAAATAATTTCAAACTTACAAAGAAGTTTCAAGACTAGTGCATTGGCCAGTTGTTCACGTTGTACCACATCCTCTCCCTCCCACTACTTATATCTTTTTAACACCATACTATTTACTCTATACAAAATAAATTTTTTTTTTTTTTTTGAGACGGAGTCTCGCTCTGTCGCCCAGGCTGGAGTGCAGTGGCCGGATCTCAGCTCACTGCAAGCTCCCGCCTCCCAGGTTCACGCCATTCTCCTGCCTCAGCCTCCCGAGTAGCTGGGATTACAGGTGCCCGCCACCTCGCCCGGCTAGTTTTTTGTATTTTTTAGTGGAGACAGGGTTTCACCATGTTAGCCAGGATGGTCTCGATCTCCTGAGCTCGTGATCCGCCCGTCTCGGCCTCCCAAAGTGCTGGGATTACAGGCTTGAGCCACCGCGCCCGGCCAAATATTTTTTCTGAATTATTCAAGAATAAGTGTCAGACAAAGTGTCTTTACTATTCCTTAACACATTAGTGTTTATTTTCTGAAAATAAAGGCACTCTCCTACTTAGGCCCAAAATAACTATCAGCAACAGAATATCAACATTCCTAGTCATGAAATTCGCACTCTATTCCAATTCTACTGATTGTTCCAGTGATGTCCTTTATAAACTGAGGGTGCAATCCAGGATTAGCTGTTGTGTTTAGTTGTCATGTCACTTTAGTTTCCTTCAACTTGGAATGGTTCTTCAGTTCTTCCTTGGTTTTTTATGAACTTGAAATGTTTTAAGAGTCCAGGACTGTGACTTGTGGAATGCTTTTCAACCTGGATTTTTTTGGGTTTTCCTCGTGATTGGATTCTGGTTGTGCTTCATGGCAGGAATACCACAGCAGTGATGTTGTGAGGAAGTCCATGATGCCAATATGTCCCACTATGGGTGACGTGAACTTTACTTGGTTAAGATGATGTCTGCCAGGAGGTTTGTTGTACTATGTTTTAATATGTTATTAACAAGTGTTTTGATGAGATATATCTTTGACATTATAACTATCTTAATCCTCATCAAACTATTAACTACTAGTTTTAGCATCCATCAATGATTTTTACCTGAATTAATTATTATAGTCATGCTTGCTAAATGGTAATTTCTTCATTCTATCGTTCTACTATAGAACTTTCTCTTCTGCCCCTTTTATCTATCTATCTATAATTTTTCTATCAATTGAGATATTAATAATTAGAGATGATTTTCTGTTATCCAGTGAGTTATAATCCATTACTTTCACTATTTAATTTGTTGCTCAAATTGCCTCAAATTTGGCAAGTGGGAGCTCATTCAAGCTGGTTTCTGTGTCATTATTTTTAAGCACTTTCTTACTGCAATGAACTGAATGTTGATATCCCTTTCCTTACTCCAAATTTATATGTTGAAACCTCATCATCAAAGTGATGATATTAGGAAGTGAAGCCTTTGGGAGTGGTTAGATCAGGAAGTCTGAGCCCTCATAAATAGGATTGGTGCCTTTATAAAAGAGGCCCAAGATAGCTGCCTTGTACTTTCTGCCACATGGGGACACAGCTGGAAGGTGTTATATATAGATGAACCAGAGAGCAGGACCTCACCAGACACTGAATCTGCTGGCAACTCTATCTTGGACTTCCTAGCCTCCAGAACTGTGAAAAGTAAATTTATTTTGTTTAGGCCACCCAACCTGAGTTATTTTTTTATGACAGCCCAAGCAGACAAATATAATGGGTATTTTAACTATGTCTGTATCTACATTTAATTATATCAAAGAAAACAACTCATGAGTCTCCACTGATACCAAAGTGTCCAATCCAGGCTTAATTCTTGCCCTCTCCCTTTCCATATTTGTAACTTCTTCTCCCACAGTGAGGAGCCTGGATCCCATTATCCTCCATATATTTAATTATTTGCTCAATACTCTGTGTGTAACCAAGATTCCAACCACATGGGCAGAATCTTCAATGCTCGATCATCTCCCCACAACTTGGTGGATTACCGCTTTGTCTCTAATCTAGTTAACCATGTCAATTAAATCCTCAGCCCCAGAAGAAGACTTCATCTTTAAATGTGACTAGCTTTACACTTACAGTATATTTTACATTTTGTTTTAATACTCCAAACTTAGCACAATACACAAATTTCAGCGGTCATCCCTCTTATCCAATAATGGTATAATTCCTTACTGGGGGAAATTATGCTAATAAGATCAGTTTTAATACATGTTGGTAATGACGGTAAATAAATTGGAAGTATTTTACTTTCTTATAAAACATCCACATTTAATAAGTTTATTTTTACATTAAGCATCAACTTTTAAAAAATCCAAGTGAAAATTTAAAATGAGAAATTAAAATACAGGCATACCTCAGAAATATTGTGGGTTCAGTTCTAGACCACTGCAATGAAGCCTATATTATGGTAAAGAAAGTCACATGAATTGTTTTGTTTCCTGGTGTATATAAAAGTTATATTTATACTATACTGTAGTCTATTACAAGTAAAATAGCATTGCGTCTAGGAAATAAATGTACACACCTTAAATAAAAAATATTTACTGGGCATGGTGGCTCATGCCTGAAATCCCAGCACTTCAGGAGGCCAAGGTGGGCAGATTACGTGAGTTCAGGAGTTTGAGACCAGCCTGGGCAACACAGTGAAACCCTGTCTCTACTAAAATACAAAAATTAGCCAGACTTGGTGGTGGGTGCCTGCAATCACAGCTACTTGGGAGGCTGAGGCAGGAGAATTGCTTGAACCCGGGAGGCAGGGGTTGCATTGAACTGAGATCGTGCCTCTGCACTCCAGCCTGGGTGACAGAGTAAGACCTTGTCAAAAAACAAAACAAAATAAAACAAAACAAAAAACTTTATTACAAAAAAATGCTAAGAATTATCTGAGCCTTCAGTGAGTCATAATCTTTTTGATGTTGGAGGATCTTGCCTCAATGTTGATGGTTATTGACTGATCAGGGTGGTGGTTGATGAAGAATGGAGTGGTTGTGGCAATTTCTTAAAATAAGACAAGGAAGTCTGCCTCATCAGTTGACTCTTTATTTTGTGAAGAATTTATCTGTAGCATGTGATGCTGTTGAATAGCATTTTAACCACAGTAGAGCTTCTTTCAAAATTGGAGCCAATCCCCTCAAACCTGTTGCTTTTCTATCCACGAAGTCTATGGAATATTCTAAATTCTTTTTTGTCGTTTCAACAGTGTTCATGGCATCTTCACCAGGAGTAAATCTAATTTAAGAAACCACTTTCTTTGCTCATTCACAAGAAGCAACTCATCATCCATTCAAGTTTTACCATGAGACTGCAGTAATCAGTCACTTCTTTAGGTTTCACTTCTAATTCTAGTTCTCTTGCTATTTCCACCATATCTGCAGTTACTTCCTCCACTGAAGTCTTGAACCCCTCAAAGTCATCCAGAAAGGTTCGAATCAACTTTTTTTCAAACTCTTGTTGATATTTTGGCCTCCTTCCATGAATCATAAATGCTCATAATGATAGCTAGAACGGTGAATGCTTTCTGGAAGGTTTTCAATTTACTTTGCTGAGATTCATCAGAGGAATCATTATCCATGTCAGCTACAACCTTACTAAATGTTACTTCTTAACTAGTAAGACTGGAAAGTAAAAATTACTTCTGGATCCATGGGCTACAGAACAGATGCTATGTTAGAAGCCATGAAAATGACATTCATTTCCTTATACATCTCCATCACAGTTCTTGAGGGACTAGATGCATTGTCAATGAGCAGTAATATTTTGAAAGAAATCTTTTTTTTTCTGTATTCAGTAAACCATGCTGTAAACAGATGTGCTTTCATCCTGGCTTTGTCATTCCACTTAAAAGCACAGGCAGAGTAGATTTAGCATAATTCTTAAGAGCCTTTGGAATTTTGGAATAATAAATGAGCACTGGCTTCCACTTAAAGTCACCGGCTGCATTAGCCCCTAGCAAAAGAGTCAGCCTGTCCTTTGAAGCTTCAAAACCAAGCATCGACTGATCCTCTCTAGCTATGAAAATCCTAGATGGCATCTTCTTCCAGTATTAGACTGTCTCATCTACATTGAAAATCTGCTGCTTGGTATAGCCACCTTCATCAATCTTAGCTAGATCTTCTGGATAAAAGTGCTGCTTCACCTTGCACTTTTATGTTACGGAGACAGCTTCTTTCCTTAAACCTCATGAACCAACCTCTACTAACTTGGAACTTTTCTTCTACAGCTTCCTCACCTCCCTCAGCCTTCATAAATGGAAGAGTGTCAGGGCCTTCTCTGGATTAGGCTTTGGCTTAAGAGACTGTTTCGGTTGGGTTGATCTATCCAGACCAAGCAAACGTTCTCCATATGAAAAATAAGGCTGTTTCACTTCCTTATTGTTTGTGTTTTCATTGGAGTAACGCTTTTAATTTCCTTCAAGAATGTTTCCTTTGCATTTACAATTTGACTAACTGTTTGTTACAAGAGGCCTAGCTTTCTGCCTGTCTTGCCTTTCAACATGCCTTCCTCACTAAGCTTAATTATTTCTAGCTTTTGATTTAAAGTGAGAGACATGACCCTTCCTTTCACTGGAACACTTAGATGCCATTGTAGGGTCATAATTGACCTAATTTTAAAGTCTCAGGGAATAAGGAGGTCAGGGGAGAGAGAGAGAGAGAGAGATGGCACAATGGCTGGTTGGTGGAGCTGTTGGAACACACATATTTATCCACTAAGTTTGCCATCTTATATGGGCATGGTTCATGACACCCCAAAACAATTACAATAGGAATGTCAAAGATCAGTGATCAGAGATCACCATAACAGATATAATAATAATGAAAAAGTCCGAAATATTGCAAGAATTACCAAAATGTGACAGAGACATGAAGTGAGCACATGCTATTGGAAAATGGGCACCAATAGACTTGCTTTTGACGTAGAGTTGACATAAATCTTCCATTTGTTAAAAAAAAAAAATGCTATGTCTGTGAAGTGCAATAATGCAAAGCACAATAAAACAAGGTGTGCCTATGTATAAAAATATAATGTCCATGGTCAGGATAAATGGCAAAAAATCCCTAATCATTAAATGGTGAAAGAAATCTGATAAAATCTCACACTGAACAAGTGGCATAATGGATCAACAGGACTGTGGAAAACACAATGATATATTTAATCCATTCTATGTACTTGAGAGTATGCAGTAATAAAATAGTACAAATATAAATCCCATGTGCTTAGACAAATAAGGATTTGTCCCAATTGTCATTTTGTTCATCTCCAAGATTTCCTATGCTCTCTCTCTCTCTGTATATATATATATATATCTCCATATCCATATATATATATATCTCAAATTGAATATGTAAGTGCCATCATAACAGATTTCAGTATTTAGGCTTGATCCCAACACTTAAAGTCCATAATGTGAATACACATTTTACAATTCAGTTTGGCATTGTAACCTAACTTTATTTTCTTTTTTAAATATTTACCCGCTTATGGATCAAGTCACTTAAAAAACTTCTACAAATATATTTTTAAAAGCTCTTCATCTTAATGAGCCACAGTTTTCTCCAAAGTATGTAATTTGAAGAAGTAAGGTGTGTGTATATATGTGTGTGGTTGATAGCTTGACATATTTAATTAAAATTAGTGGGGTTTTATACAAAATAAAGGCTAAGATAGGAATCTGAAACAATGATCCACTCTTGAAGAGTTTATAGTCTATTTGGGAAAGTAATAAATGGATACAAAGTAGAAAATGGCCTATAGGGTGAAGAACCAAGCTATAGGATAAAGAACTGAAGTGCTGTAGCTGTTGAGAGCGGTGTGTTGGGACAGGAGCTCAGAACAGGAGCTTGGGTTTCAAGCTGTCTGATGTGAGGGGGACTTATGCTTAGGAGAAGATGGGGGGTGCAGAGGGAAAAGCAGTCACTCTGATGGGGTTGTTGATAATGAGGGAGGCTACGCTTAGGCGGGTCTGGAAGCATATATGAAATATCTGCATTTTCTGCTTAATTTTTCTGTGAACCTTCAACTAGTCTAAAAATAAAGTATTTTTATAAATCAACAGAAATATTTTAAAAAGGTAAAGCTTTAGAAGTAGAAATATGATCACCATCAGAGCAGAGGTTTTGGTTAGGTGATATGGGGAAAATGAGAATAAAAAATGCATGAAGCTGAAAACCCATTTCACTGATTTTCAGGAAGAGTGAAATGTGTATTTTGACATATGATAAAATTCATGAAATAATCAAATAGCAAAGAGTATTGGAAGATATTAGGTCCTACAGTAGTCTTCAACTTTTCAATAACCAAAAAGGCATTTATTTTTTTGAATAATAATAAAAGCAACTATGTATGAATTGCCCCAGCAAACAGACTCAGTAATAAAAGTTTTGCAGACATATCTCATTTAGTCTTAACAATCCTATGAGACAAGTATTATCAGTCTCACTTTACAGATGGGGAATCTGAGCCTTATGAAGTTTAAGTAATTTTTCTAAAATCACACACCTAGTAAGGAACAGAACATAGGTTCTACCTCGGCCTTCCCCTAAGCCCTCGTTCTGTTTCACCCAGCTCAGTGGTCTCTGAGGGTAGTCACTAAATGATTTCTACATTCCATGACCTAGCCAGAGGGCTGAATCAGATGACTTTTGCAGTCTTTATGGTGCTGAACTTTTAGAAAAGTGTAGTAAGCTGGAAAAAAAGCACGGCATTTGTTTTCTGAAATCAATAATGTACTGCAAAATAATATGCTAACTTTATCAAAGGGAAGCTAAGGAAGTGTCCTCTTTATTTTTACAAGACAGTGGCAAATATATCAAATCAGAGTAGTTTCATGTTTTGCTGAAATTTTTCACATTTTGCTGAAGGTTTATTCAGCATTCATTTTCCTTTTCATTTCTTTTTATCTATCTTGTCCTTCACAGGCAGTTTTTCCAGCAGCAATAACCTCCCTGCTCACTCGGAATACTTCTGTTCATCCGCAAAACCTTAAGGGTAATATTGAGAATCTTGAGTGACCAAGTCACTTCTCTTGAAATTCTGAAGCGTAACCAGTCAAGACCAAGGGAGGAGGGCTGGGGCCAGGGAGACCGCACCAAGGTTGGAAAACCTTGCAGAGACATCTGCCCCTTACTATTAGGCAGCTTTGTAACTTTAGGTGTCACTGAAATGTTAGCTAACGTGGGGCTTGAGGAAAGAGACAACACCAAAGCTGTGTAAAAGGGAATGGAAGTCCTTTGCAAACGCAGGACTCTTTGGCCTGAGGAGTGCGGGTTGAGAAATAAATGGTGCCCTCATGTATTTAATTGAATGCAAGAAATTTAATCCTGTGGCATCTTGGGTTGGAGCCCACATTCCTGTTTCCTGTGGGATTTGGCAGTCCCCTCTTCTATTACTGAGATGTGCCCTGGGAAGGACGGTGATTTGGCGGGGGAAGGGACACCTTTGCCTTCACTTTCAGGAGTTACTATTAGCACAAGAGAGGCCAGCTCCACAGTTTCAAAAGCTTTTCTCACAGTTATTAATGCATGCTCAGAGGTAGGCTTTTTCTTTTCTTCCTTTCTTGTCTGTTTTTTGTTTTTTTTTTAATCCTTCTGTTTTGTTTTTAACATTTACTCTAGATATACCACACTGTGTCATGGTTTTAACCCTAGCTACACATTAAAATAATTCCAGAGTCCAAAACATTTAATTTAATTGGTCTGGATTGGGGCCTGGGTAACAATATTTTTAAGCTCCCCAGTTGATCGCAAAGTGCAGCCTAACGTGATTTTCAACCTTGCCCCCCACCCTCCCTGCCACGAGTCTGCAGTAACTACATTCAATATTTCAAAGACCCTAATTTCAGTCCGATATGTTAGCCATGACGAACTTTCAAAGGATGAATGCTAAGTTTCTTTCCCCTAGCTGGAACTATATCAACATCTTGTACCAGCTCATCACTTTCTGATTAGAAACTCTGACAAGCAGGGTTTCTAAAATAAAAATGGAAAATTAATTATTAGTTTATAAATACAGTTTTTAAGCAAACAAAATCTTTCCAAACCTGGTAGATAATGGGAGAAAATAAATAGGAGGACATTTTCAGGTGAAAATGTTGGGAAGCAATCTGATAGAATTTTCTTTTAAGCTGGTATTAAAATGAGCTCTTGGCCTTTGAACACACAATAACAGATAAATGAAAGGCATACCAGAAAGTCACTGGGTGGCAGGGAGGAAGCCAGTTAGGCGATTTCATATTTGTGCTAGATAATGTGCACTCAGATAAGCAAAGGATGAAGTTGGTGATCTTTGTCTCTGGATTCACTTGCATTCTCTAGCTGTAGGCAGCAGTACAGGATCTTCCCATCTTCCCATCTTGCTTCTATCCATCCTATTTGGACCAGACCCTTCAAGACCTGTCTGAGAAAAATCACAGAGGGAAGTACTAGAGATTATTTCCATTGTCTGTCAAGTTGGTCTCTTGCTATCATCCGGAAATGTTTAACATAAGTGAATCTTTAATTAACTTCAAAAAGTGCCTGTGCTTGGTCTCAGGTATGTAAACATGGCAGGACAAAAGTCACTAATGTTTGGCAAGGGGATTTTTCAAAACATCAATTAGAAAGAGTTGGTATGCCCGATGAACACCCACCTTGACTGCAGGTAAGAAATTAGTGCTAATCACGAGTATCATTCTTACTTCGCCAAATATTTGTTCATGATTTTGTACCAGAGAGGTAAAAACAAGAGTACATTTCATCTTATATTTTATTGATTCCCACATTCAATAATAGAATATTCCATGCACCAGGCACTGCTCTGGCACTAGAACTAGAGAAATGAGCAAATAAAAAGCCCTATCCCCATGAAGCTTAGGTCCTTACTGAGGAATATAGAGTGTGGAAGTCAGCTGCAGTCAAGAAGAGTATATGGCAAAGTAACTGTTACTTGAAACTGTATTAAAACATTTGTGATTCCGACTTTAAAAAAAAAAAATAGCATATCCTTCCTTTGAAAATAGAAAACAAAGGTATTCTCAACCCTTGAAAAGAATATTTTTAATTCACAGTTTCCATTTTCTGAATTGATGAAATCAGAACCTAACTAAAATGAAAAAACAAAACAAAACAAAACATAATTTTAGGTTCTTATGTTCTCCATCCCTAAGAGTTTACAATTCAGCATTAACTAGCCAAGAGCTTGGGTCATTCAAGTAGAGCTTACTTCTTTACAGATGATAAGAGAGACAAAGCCCTGTGTGTTTATGGACTTAGAGGTGAGAAGAGAAGGAAACACAATCTTAGGAAATCTGAAAAGAAGTTTGGAGACCAGTAAAGTAATTTAGAGAACATTGACATTTAAATCAGATACTTCCATGTAATAAATATTTGCTGAATATTTCATGGGGCAGCTAGATTCCATAGATAGGGCAACATTGTTTCTTTTAAGATGTTAGTACTTTGTATGTACAATTGTATGGTATAGGATACATTTCAGCTCTCATTTCCATTTGGTAATCCCTTGAAAAAAATAGTATAATGTGTCTATGGCTGAGTGTAAAATTATCTTGGGGACAGCTTCTGTAGAGTATTGAGGCAAATGCTAATTGTACCACCTTCTTGGCTTGAGTGTTTTTCAAGGAACAGTTACAAAAGCTTTGAGGCAAAGAAAGTGATTGAGAATCTCAAAGTATTCTAGCAGCTGAAACCCAATGCTTGAGATAAGAGTTACCTTACCTAAAATACATGGAAAGGCAGCCCTGGGACAAAGAATTAATGTGAAGAGGTGCAACCAACATGTCTTCTGAAAGCCCTATGCCATGCCACATTGTTCTGAATATTTATAAAGAGTAGGTTGCCAGGTGCAGCAAATTTTCAAGGAAAGTCAAACTTTCAAACTTTATAATAAGAGTTCTCTAAGAATTATTAAGAGGCTAAAAATGCTTTAAAAATGATAAAAAGTGATAAAAATTTAATTTACTCTAATGTGAAGAAAAGTAAATATATTTTGATGTTTTAAGAACTAATATAGGGTAGATAAACATTTTGTAAATCAGATAATAACAGAAGCTTACAAATTTGACAAAAAGCAGATAAATAACTTTTCTTATAAGTATCTACCTACAGAAATGTTAGACAAATGCAGCAATAAATTATACCTAAATAATTTTGAAATACTTAATGTTAGTGTCCACACACTGGGTCAACAAATATCTATAGTGGGTATCCCACTAATAACGTATATACAGGATATGACACATTCCTTACATAGATGAAAACTAGCACCGATCAAGTTAAAGCATAAAAGGAAAGATTGCTAGAAAAAATAAAGGACACCAAATATTGCAGGGGACATACTTACACTAAAAAGTTCTTTGCTGTTTTTCTGAAATTCAAATTTACCTGGACATTCCTTATTTTTATTGCTAAATTTGACAACTCTAAAATAGTGCATTCAAATTTTACAAAGAAAATTACTAAGCCCTAAATTTATTAAACATGGGATAAAAATACTCAACTATATTATCTCTCTCCTTAAATGCTCCTAAGATGCTATGAACTGAATTGCATCATCCAAAATTCATATTGAAGTTTTAACTCCCAGTGTGGCTGTATTTGGAGACAGGGCCTACAAGGAATTAATTAAGATTAAAAGTAGTCATAAGTGTTGTGCCTTGATCTAATAGGATTAATGTTCTCATAGGAAGACACATCAGAGAGCTTGTTCCCTCTCTCTCCACATGCATGTGCCAAGGAAAGCCTATGTGAGGAAACACTGAGAAGACAGCAGTCTACAAGCCAGGAAAAAATGTCCTCACTGAAACTCCACTGTGCTGGCACCCTGATCTCAGAGTTTTCGTTCTCCAGAACAATGAGAAAATAAATTCATATAGTTTAATCTGCTAGTCTATCATATTTTGTTTTGGCAGCCTGAGCAGATTGATTTTCGTACCAAGAAGTGAGTGCTGCTATAACAATTACCTAAAAATGTGAAAGCAGCTTTGGAACTGTATGGTGGGTAGAGATTGGAACAGCTTTGAGGTACCTGCTAGTAATATGAGCATTAAGGGTGATTCTGGTAAGGTTTCAGACAGAAAGGAAAAAGACGTCATTAGAAACTGGAGGAAAGGCGGTCCTTACAAAGTGGCAAAGATCTTGAATAAACTGTGTTCTAGTGTTGTATTGAAGGTAGAAGTTGCAAGTAATGAAATTGGGTATTTAGCTGAGGAGATTTCTAAGCAAAGTGTTGAAAGAGTGACTTGGTTTCTTTTTAACCACTTACAGTAAAATGTGAAAGGAGAGAAATGAGTTGAAAAAGAAATTGTTAAGCAAAAAGGAACTAGAACTTGAAGATTTGGAAAATTCTTACCCTATCCATGTTGCAGAAATTGACATGTGGATTCAGAGATCACTGGAGCTTCTGCCTCAGTTTCAACAGATTAAAAGGCCTTAGCCAGAAGCCTTGGGGGTAGGACTGTATGGTAGAGCCTTGGGGGCAGGATCCTTCCCTCGCAGAGCCATGAGATTGGGAATCCTGCCTAGCCCTGTAGAGGCAAAGCTGCTTTCCCAATGGGCCTGGAGGGTAGAGTACTCACTCAAAGAAGATTATTTTGAGCCTTAAGATCTAATGGAATTTGCTTTACTAGGTTTTATACTTGCTTGGAACCCTTCACCCCATCTTCCTTCTCATTTTTCCCTTTTTGGAATGGGAATATATATCTTATGCCTATTCCACCGTTGTTTTTTAGAACATGTATCTTGTCTGATTTTATGGGTTAACAGCTGGAAAGGAATTCTGCTCAGCATGAATCATATGTTGAGTCTCACCCATATCTGATTTAGGTAAAATTTAGATTAGACTTAGGACTTTAAACTTTAGAGTTGATGCTGAATTGAATTAAGACTTTGGGGGCTGTTGGGATGGAAGGGATGTATTTTGCATATAAGAAGAATTATTGGAACAGAATGCTATGAATCCAATTGTGTCCCCTCATAATTCACATGTTGAAGCCTAATTCCCAATGTGACTGTATTTGGAGGTAAGACCTTTAGTTGATAATTAAGATTAAATGATGTCATAAGGGTGGAGTCTTAATCTAATAGGATTCGTAGCTTTATAAGAAGAGGAACACAAATAGATTGAGGCCATTTGAGCACACAGAGAAAAGATAACTATTTGCAAGACAGGAAGAGAGCTCTTGCTGGAACCCAACCATCTGGAACTCAACCATGCTGGCACCCTGATCTTGAACTTCCAGCCTCCACGACTGTGAGAAAATAAATTTCCGTTGTTTAAGTCATCCAGTCTGTGGTATTTTGTTATAGCAATTGGAGCTGATTAAGACACAAGGTTCCCTCTCCTCTTCTTTATAATAGTCATCACACTCATAATTATAATAATTTCAAAATTTTCTCTTTGGCAAATTATAATCTCCATGATGACAGGGAGGACAGAGGGTGACCCAGTTGGTCTTTTGTTATATGCTTAACCATTGGCACAGTGACCCTGGCTTATAATAGGGGCTAAGTAAATATCCGGTGACTAGACAAATATTGAATTAAGTGACTAGAAAGGTAGACAAAAATTGTGTTCACTACAATGTTATTTTTCACAACAGAACATTAAGGAAAATGTAAATGTCCAAAACCTGGGGAATAGTTAAATAAGTTAGTTAAATTGTATTATAATTGCATGACAATATATCATTTAGTTGTCTTAAAAGGTCTTAAAGAATACTATTTTCACTGGCATGATAAAATTCACATAAACTAATGTTAAATGAAAAATAATATATGTGTATGCATACATATACACAAAAAAGAGAAAAAATGAGGAGTAAGTCCAATTAAGTGTTAACAGTGGATTTTTTTCCTGATTGCAAAATTATTTTTTCTTTATGTCTTTCCCTATTTTTCAAATTTGCTACAAGAATTATAAATGCTTTTTGAAAAAAAAAAAGCAGTCAGTTGCCATGAACTGAATTGAAAAGATGACCTATATAAGTTGAAAAGATGACCTCAGCAAAATTGTTATAGCAAGGAAACAGCAAAATTTTTATAACAAGGCAAGCAAAACTAACTTCGTCAAAGTCATTATCAGCGCAGGGCTCAGAACGAACACATGGACTCCACTGGTAAAACACCTCAATAATGACATTACACTAAGTAACACCATGAAGAAAGCCTTGAGTGTCTACAATAATTTTCTTTTCTGAAGTCTCCCGAAGCCCTTTTGCTGGCATCACACATACATATTAGGGTCTACATTGTTTTTGAGTGTGTCTAGAAGGCTTGACCCACTCCTTCACCTTTCCACAAAGCAATTCTCCCCTACTTCATCTGCCTGTCAAAGGAGTGATTTAAAGATTCTATGGTATAAAGGGGATATGCCCAAAGCTTAAATCCTAAGGAGATCCCAGGACTTAGGGAACTTTACTTTCAGAATGTTAAGAACTTTTAGAGATTTGAGGAAAATCAATATATGAATGTTTGCTATAGATTAAATATGTCCTTCCAAAACTCATATATTAAAATCCTAATCCCTAAGGTGAGTAGTATTAGGAGATGGGCCTTTAGAAGGTAATAAGGTCATAAGAGTGGAGCCCTCATTAATGGATCAGTATCCTTACATAAGCAGTCCAGGGAAGCTTCCCTTGCCCCTTCCACCACGTGAGCACACAGTTATTAATAAAAGGTGCCATGTATGAGTCAGAAAGTGTGTCCTCACCAGATACCACATCTGCTGGCAACTTGATCTTGGATTTCTCAGGTTCCAGACTGTAGGAAATAAATCTTTGTTGTTTATAAGCTACTCAGTTGATGATATTTTGTTATGGCACCCCAAATGGACTAAGAGCTACTGATGAACTTCTATCATATCATAAATATTATTTGGAGGATGTTGTTTGACAAGAGTCCTAGAATTACATTTGTATCTACTGGAGTATAAGAATTCATACAACTGGAAAAATACATTCTACTGTAGAAATAACTTGCACCTTAGTTTTGTGTGTAGTTTGTTTTATTTTTTGAGAGTTGTTGTGTTGTAGGTACTTTACTTTCTTTCAGCCCCGAAAAGATGAAGTGGTATATACATATATTAAGTTCTTACTTCAACATTTTATGTCTTTGTTAGTATTGAGAGTTCAAATCAACATGTATTGATTGAGTATGCACTACCAGAAAGGTACTGTCTTAGGTTTGGGGGACACAAAGCCAAATAGAAATGAACTTCTAATTGCTCAGGAAAGACATGTACTCTAGGGACATGCACACAGTCATATAAACTGATAATGTCACTGCATGTAAGAACTGAGACAAAGCCATGTAGGGGATGTTGGTACAGAAAGAAAGGACCCTGAAGTGGATGCCATTACTGCCCTATCAATATTTCTTCTTCAGCCTAGTGCTGTGAATGTTGGTTGCTAAAGGCTCATGCCTGCCCCTTTCCCTAAAGAATTTCCTTTGACAAAATGACAACTTCCTCTTCTAGGTGAGGTGGGCACCAATATTATTAAGAAGCTCAGTGGTGTCTGTCCTTTGTAGATCATTACTGATGATCATTATTGATTCTGTTATAGAACTGTGCTCCCTGACAGCAATGGAAATAGTAAGATCTCAAAATAGTAGAGGACAGATGGTAGCACTTGACCATCAGAAGCAAGGTGGGCATGATTATCAAAATGCACAGCATGTAGCAGGCTCTGATCAGTAGGGATTTATGGAGATGGCTAGTAGAATATGGTGATTGTAGGGTGAGATCAATGGGCAAGCAATAAGAGTTTTGTTTAACGTATATAATCAATCCAAATATAGATTTAAAAAGATGATCAGAATACTAAGGTCAGCCACCTCAGTGGAAAGTCAGGATTCCTTGCCCAGTTTACAGGCTTAGCTTGTCCTCAGATCCATAACCTATTGCTTGAAGTAGTGGTCAAATTCCTACGAGAGAGTTTCTTAAAACGTCATGGAAAATTTATACAGTAGTAATTCCTCCAGCCTTTCTCCAAAGGGATAAATAGCCATTTACTTGGGTAACATAAACTGGGAAAAGTGAGACGTTTAATCAGGAATCTGAGTGGACTGCAATAGCTAGGGACCTCAAGTACCATCATGGATCCAAGTACCATCATGGATCCTCTCATTATACATGGGTTAGAAGTTCTAGTACATGTTCATCTCAAAGTGGGACCACAGGATCCGTGAACCCACCCTGTAGTTATTTCCTGGCTAGAAAAATTTACAATCAGAACAACAAACTTAACATTTGGAAGAACCCTCACATTGACTTGTAGAGAAAAACGTATGTTATAGTAGGTGACATGGTTTGGCTCAGTGCCCCCACCCAAATCTCATCTCCAATTGTAATTCCCACGTGTTGAGGGAGGGACCTGTAATCCCCATGTGTGGAAGGAGGGAGGTGATTGGATCATGGGGGCAGTTGCCCACATGCTGTTTACGTGATAGTGAGTTCTTATGAGATCTGACTGTTTTATAAGTGGCACTATCCCCGCTCTTTTCTCTTCTCCTCTCTTCCCTCTCCTGCAGCCTCCTGAGGAAGGTGCCTGCTTCCCCTTCCACCATGATTTTAAGTTTCCTGAGGCCTCCCCAGCCATGCAGAACTGTGAGTCAATTAAACCTCTTTCCTATATAAATTACCCAATCTCAAGGCAGGCAGTTCTTTACAGTAGTGTGAAGACAAACAAAAACAGTAGGAAAATCCAAATGAATATCTCTGAAACTTCCAAGACAGTTACATCAAAAGCAGTATCACATCCTAGGTAAAAAGGCAGAAATGGATACACCCTGAGAAAACTTAAAGGATGAATGGATCAAAGTGCCCATAAGTCCCATTTAATTCACTCATCACAAAATGACTGTAGACAGAATGACTCAGCCGATGGATGTCAGTCAGCCTCTAAACCCTGCCTTCCTGGCTAACCAGATGCTGGAAACCCTTTTTCTGGATAGAGTAGATTTCTTGTGAGAAACAACTGGGTACAAGTGGTACAAGGGATAAACTCTCATAAATCTGTTGGTGCCCTGCCAAACTCTCCTGTTTTCCAGGCCAGCGCCCTCATCCTGCAGCTCCTATAAGTTTTTCTGCTAATGGATTACAGCTGCTCCCATTTCTGGAGAATTGTCCTTAACCAAATGGGAACTACATCACCTAAGAGGTAATGCAACTTAGCCTAACAGGGTCAGCCTGCAGTCAACAACTCACTGTCATGGACTACAGAGGGCTGTGCCAAGTCTGTGGTGCAATTCATATTCCAGAGCTTCCAAGGGATCAGGCTGAAGAGAGTTCCAACTGATACTATTTTCTTGTTTACTCCTTCTTTTGTCGTGTCTTGCTTCCCTTGTTCCCTTTCTCCTGAGAGGACTTTCTCAATAAATTATGTGCACTAAAATTCTTACCTCATCTTCTAGAGAACATGACCCAAGATAGAATCCTAGAGCTGGTTGCCAAGGAGTGCTTTTTAGAGAATAAAGTGCCTAATATGAGACTTGAAGTATTAAAGACTAAAATGAAAGTCAGAAATGGACATTACTTAATGTCTTGGTTTTCACATCTTTGTACTTAGAGTTTCTCCATTGAGAAAGAGATTTTCAAGGATGATCAAGTTCCAACAAGTATTCTTCATGATAATCTGGAATTTATTTAATCTGGAATTTAGTTACTTGCAGAAAAATCCAAATTTATGGCGACATCTGTCAGCATGAAAAGAAAAAACAGTCATTTCTTTTTTGTGAAATATAAACTAATTCATGTATCCATTTAATTAACAACTACTTTCTGAATACTAATTAGAACTGGGCATTGTGTTGCCTGCTAGGGACTCAAGAGGGAGCCAGACTGTCTCCTGACCTTTCAGAGTTTAGTAGTATCTGAGTCTGCCTCAGTTTGCCTAAAAGGTGAGAGCCCAGAAGGGAGAAACCTATGGCTTTCTGAGGGGAGGGTAAAATGAGTGGTCTTCCCAAGGAAAGGCAGGTGGAGGCACTATCTGTAGAGAATTTAAAACAGTGACAAAAAATAAAAGAAGTCACTGTGCCTTTTATTATCACCATGTGCTGGCAATTTTTAACAATGGTAGTGACAATGCACTCTTCCCTCCCACCCTTAAATACTACTGAAGATAACTACAATGTTATTAATATCTCCCTTTGGTATTTGGACAACCCTGTTTAGTGTTTCCCAAAGTTGGGGCTCACAACAGCTTCCATCACCATTTAGGAGTAGCAGGAAGGAGGGCTTTAGAGTAACTTTTCCTAAAATAAACCTTAAGACTCTCTCCACTAGTGTTCTCTCCCTTGAAGAGAGAGGGAGAGAGCTCTCTCCCTTAGAAAAGCAAGATTGGGAAGCTAGTCATTATGTGACTCTCACTTTTTGGTGGGTCTGGGGTGGGGATCAGGCCAGCACATAATTTGCCTCATTGTAAGTGTGTACATTTTCTGTAGATTTAAGATGCTTTGAGAAGCGAAGAAGGGAATTAATGAAAAGAGAGGACAAAATCAAACCCTTTCTGCAAGTCCAAAGAGTTTGACTTGTATGAACTCTGAGAGAAGAGTTGATCTCTTAACTTGTGCTGACAAAAGGCTTAAAGTCACTTATTCTCACAAAGAAACTCAAAGACCAACTGTTTATTCCTAGGGATTTGGTGGTAGTAACTTACCTAGATTTTGACAGTAAAAAGAGATAAATTTCGAAACAACTATAGACTTTTTCCTATCCAGCAAGCTTATAAAACAAGTCTGTGACTTTAAAATCTTTACAACTTAACCTGAATAATTAATATTCTGCCACCTGCATTAGTCATCAGCATGGGTTAGAATGACCAAATGCATTACTTTCCAACCTGAAATTCTGTGCTGCTCTGATTTGATAAAGCATTATACCCGCATCAGAGACATCTAAAGAACATGGATTATATATTATGTGTTAAATAAAATTTTCATATGTGAAACTTTTCTACAAGAACCTAGGAGTAAAAACAAAGAAAAATGTAAAGTTATTTGGCAGAACTTAAAATAGACCTGCACTGTCCAATACTGTAGTCATAGGCCACATGTAGCTATTTCAATGACTGAATATTCAATCAAATTAAAATTCAATTGATTTTATTTTGGAAATAATTTAAGGCTAACACAGTTGTTGAAAAAAGTAGCACGGAGAGTTTCACATACCCTTCATCCAGTTTCCCCCAGTAACCATAGAGCAATGATCAAAGCTAGAAAATTAAAGTCAGTACAATTCTATTAACTAAACTACAGACTTCATTTGGATTTTACCAGTTTTAACGTGTACTTTCTTTGGTGTTTAGTTCTATGACATTTTATCACATATGCAGATTTGTGTAACCATAATTGTAATCAAGATACAGAACTGTTTATCACCCATTTATAATTATGCCATCCCCCAAACCCTAACCTTGGCAATCACTGATCTGCTCTGCATAAGTATAATTTAAGTCCTTTTGAGAATGTTATATAAATGGAACTATACATTATATAATGTTTAAATTTTTTTGTCATGCAGCATAATACCCATCAAGTTTTTTTCATGTATCAACAGCTTATTTCTTTTCATCACTGAATAGTATTCCATTGTACAGATGTACCATAATTTGTTTATTCATCCACATGCTGAAATATATTTGTCTCTAGTTTTTTACTCTTACAAATAAAGTTAATGTGAACATTTATATTTGGATTTTGTGCGGATTTTCTGTCTAGTAATTTATTAATTAGTGAGAGATGCCCCCAGATACAAGTGTGGGTTTTCTTATTTCTCCTTTCAGTTATGTCCCTTTTTGCTTCATGTATTTTGAAGTTCTGTTGCTTGGTGCATGCATGTTTAGGGCTGGTATGTGTTTTTGGTTAATTAACTCTTTTTTTCATTTTGTAGTGTCTCTCTTTGTCCTTGATAATTTTCTTTGCTCTGAAGTCTACTTTGTCTAATATTAATATGGACATACCAAATTTCTTTTGATTAATGTTTGCACAATTTTCCTGTACTTTTAAATTACCTATAACATACCTAGAGTTGAAGTAAGCCTCTTGTAGGCAGCATAAAGTTGGATTTTAAAATCTATTTTGTCAATCTTTGTCTTTTAATTAGTATGTGTAGACCACTTACTTTAAAAGTAATTGAGGCCGGGTGCGGTGGCTCACGCCTGTAATCCCAGCATTTTGGGAGGCCGAGGTGGATGGATCACCTGAGGTCAGGAGTTCAAGACCAGCCTGGTCAGCACAATGAAACCTTGTCTCTATTAAAAACACAAAAATTAGCCGGGCATGGTGGCAGACACCTGTAATCCCAGCTACACAGGAGGCTGAAGCAAGAGAATCACTTGAACCCAGGAGGCAGAGGTTGCAGTGAGCTGAGATCGTGCCAATGCACTCCAGCCTGGGGGACAAGAGGAAGACTTTGTCTCAAAAAAGAAAAAAAAAGGAGTACTTGATAGTTTTTTAGAATTCAGGTATGCTGTTTTATTATTTGCTTTCTATTTGTTCCCACTGCTTTTTGCCTGTCTTCTTTTTTGGACCTTCCTGTGAATTATATAAACTTTTTAGAATTCAATTTTAATTTTTCTATAATGATTTTATTTCTCACTTCATATAGTTTAAAATATTCATACTTATTACAGTCTAATATTTTCAATATTTTACCATTCCAAGTAGAAGGCAAAAACTTTATCATCATTTAAATCTCTTTACTTGCCTTCATCTAAAAATCAATAATGGTCCATTATATTTCTTCATGTATTACTTTTTCTTTTGTTTCTTTTTTATATTATTTCTGATGTTCCAAGTTCTTTCTATATTATTTTCTTTATGTCTGAAAAATTTTCTTGGACACATTCTCTTAGTTTTCCTGATCTAAGAATGTCTCTATTTCCTAGTACCTTCATGTTCACTTCAGTATGCCAATCTCTACGCTGCCCTCTGGGTTACTTCTTTATTTCTCAGACCTCTAGTTTCATTCCCTGCTTAAAGTTTTCCCAAACTAGAGAGAAATTTTTGTTAGATATAGAATTCTGACATGACAACCCTTTTTATGAAGAAAAATTACCTGAAAAAAGTTGTGCCACTTTCTTCTGGCTTCTGTGATTTCTGAAGAGAAACCCACAGTGATTCAAATCATTGATCTCCTAAAACTAATATATTATTTTCTCTGGCTACTTTCAAGATTTTGTCTTTGCTTTTAGTTTTCAGAAATCTGATTATGATTGTCATCAGGGTGTGGATTTATTTTAATATATTATGCTTGAGGTTTGCTGAGTTTATTAAATCTGTTGGTTTGTAGCTTTCACCAAATTTGGGTAGTTTTCAATCATTTTTTCTTTGACTATTTTTTCAGGCCCTCACTCTTTGTTTGTTTGCTTGCTTGTTTATTTTTGAGATATGGTATAACTATATTGCCCAGGCTTGCCTCGAAATCCTAGGCTCAAGAAATCCTTCCACCTTAGCTTCTCAAGTAGCTGAGTTTACAGGCATGCATCACCACATTTTTGTTTTTGTTTGCTTGTTTATTTGTTTTGTAGTTAGACCCTCACTCTTTCCCATCTCCCTCTGGGATTCCAATAGACACCAATGTTATATCTTTTGTTATTGTCCCACAGGTTTCTGATGTTCTCTTCATTTATTTCAAGCTATTTTATCTCTTATTCAGATTGGATAATTTCTATTGATATACCTTCAAGTTCCTCTAACATCTCTATTCTGTGATAATACTTATCCGGTGACATTTTAATTTTAATTACTGTATTCTTCATCTCAAAAAAATTTCTATTTTGTTCTTTATATTTCCTAATTTTGCTGAAACTTTCTATTTTTTTCCATTCACTTCAAGAGTGTTTGTAATTGCTTATAGAAGCATTTTTATTATAGTTTGTCATATAATTCCCACCTTCATGTCATCATGGCATTGGCATATGTTCATTGTGTTTTCTCATTTGAGTTAAGATTTTCCTGGTTTTTGGTATAACAAACGATTTTGGGTTGATTCCCAAACATTTTGAAGAGTATGTTAAGAGAATCTGGTACAAAAAAAAAAAAAAGTCTTATACTTTTGCAGGCAGTCAATCATGAACACATTTTTGTCTACTTTTACGGACTTTGATTTGAATTTCAGTTTAGTTTTCAAAGTCTTTGCAGTGTTATTTTGGTCTGCTTCATCTGTGTGCTTCCCAGAGTCCAATCTGAAGCCTCATTGATATTACACACCATAGCTCAGTTCTCAAAAATTTAGTTATGTTGATTCTGATTGGTTTTATTCAAATGCACCATTTTTTTTTAAAGGGTGGAGGGGAACAATCCAGGACATTAGTAATAGAATTAAAGGATCCTTTTCTTTACCTTGTTCCTTTTTTTTTTTTCTTCTCCCTTCCATCTCTAGCTTGCTATCATTTCTTAGTGCCTAACCACATTTTAAGTTCTCAATAGCAACATTTGGTTTGTTAATTCTGTATTGGACAATGCAGATATAGAAATTTTCTATCATTTCAGAAAGTTCTATCGCATAGGAAGCGTTTCTCTTCTTGAGTTGAAATTATTTCTTCTCCTAAAGATGATAAATTGTAGAAAGAAATAAAAGCCATGAAAAATAAATGGAGAGGATGAGAAAGAAAGGACTATAAAACCTGAAGATACAAAAACAAAAAAAGTGGTAACAAGAAAAGACATCAGAGAGAAGTTGAAAATGTTCAAATGGAATAAATATTGTTTAAAACAGGGCTGAGGGCAAACTTCTGTGCATAGGTTTTCCCTGCTATTCTCAGCACTTATACAGTTTTATATGTCAGAAATTAAAATTGTTTTCCAAAGCTGTTTCTAAAGCAGTCGGTTTGGCCTTTACATTATCATTACCTTACCTCATTCTCTGTAGTTAAAGGATATCAGCATTTTAGAGCGCAAAGTCCACTTTAAAACAATGCGGAATTAAAATGGTACTTCAAAACAATAAAGACACAAAAATATACGTTTGGGCATGGCAAGGCTAGCTTCCTTGCTACTTTTAGATTTGTGGAGTTTAACAAAATTCAAGTCCCCATAGGTACTTCTGGCTACTGGAGCTTTGCTCCTGCTTAGGAGCAATCCATTGATCTTCTGGTCACTGAGGAAGAATCATCATGGATTGCTGCATTATTCATACTTTAACTTATGGACGAAAGAGAGAAAACCCATATGCAGTCCCCAAAGTAGGTCATATTATGGGGGTCCAGTGTAGCACCAAAGGAATTTCATAGCCCCGGGCCAGAGGGAAAGAGAAAAATTTTAAACAGGGAATAAAAGGTCTAGAGGTCTGAGAAATAGCAAAATGGATAACCCAGAAGGCACCGTGGAGATTAGATAAATGAAGTGAGCATGGAGATACTAGTAAATCAAGGGATAGCTTGGGACTAATCTCACCAGGGTTCCTTTCTCAGAAATCTCTGGAAACAGACATCGAAGGATAGAAATAGTTGGGGCAGAAGTTGCAATCCAGACTGTTTCTTCTCATAGAATTTTCCAAAACTAGGGTTTTCCTTTCCTAGCACATAACTTAGAAAAGAAAACCCAAAAGGTATCTTCTCTTCTTATACCTTAGATCAAAATTTCTCTAAAATTCTCAAATTTCACCTCAATACCCCTCTATCCTTGTCACCAGAGGACACCAAGCACTATACCTAATATGTGTATATTTTTACTACCAACATCATATTTTAAGCAATGCAATCTAATTATTCAAAGAGCTGGCTTTCAATCCAAATATGATTTAGAAAAAGGAAATATAGGCACACAAAAGTGAAAGAGACACACAAAACAAAAATGAAAATTAATGTGCTTATTTTGTGCATTTATTAAGAAGTCATAATAAGAAACCTAACAATAGCTTTCAGGATCAACAGCATTTTTTTCCCAAAATGTCACCAGTGTGTGGTATAAATGGTTAGACTGAGAGTCATATAAAACCAGGTAAGGATTTATCTTCTGTCATTTAGTAGTTGCATTATCCTTGAAAAATGACATAAGCTCTCAGCTTCAATAAAATGAAAGCAATCACAATGCCTATCTTGCAAAGTCATTATCAGGATTAAATGAGATAGTGTGTGTAAGGTGCTTAGCATACATCTGGCATAAACTTGGCACACAATGTCACCTTTTTTCCTTTCTTCCCTTTAACTTGTGATACCATCACTTCTTTTGGGCCTTCTCCAACCTTTCTACTGTCCTTCATCCATGCTGCTGGCCAGCTTCCCTCTTCTCTTCTCAGCTCCTTAATCTCTTAATAAAACCCCAGTTGCTACTGTCATCATGTGTTTTGTAATTGGGCATTGTTTCTATTAATTAAAATAAAGCATTTAAAGGAAGCGCCTAGTGAAATAACAGATCTGGTTCATCACTAGCTTTTTGACTCTCATGGTTTCCTCGCTTGATCACTAGGTTTGCCGGTGAACAGTTGATTCAGTTTACTTTATTGGACTAACTCAGTGTTCATGTTTATTTTACAGTGTTTATCTTTATTCCCAATTATTCTAACCCACAGAAAGAAAGCAAGTCCCTTCATAAAATGGAGCATGAAGTTTCAATTTTCACATGAGTCACACTGGTGAATAGTATGTTCTTTTGTCTTGGGCTCAGTGCATGCTGCAAATCAAAAGAGGATGGGAAGCGTTTTGTGCATGTAAACAGCTGGAACACAGTGTTAAGTTGATAGTATGGAAGAATCTGAAGCCTTTTCTTGAGTCTGTGCAGGGAATAAAACTAGGAAGAATCATTTTACTCCCATGGGAAGGATTTACTGGTTTATAAATATGATAAACCTTCCTTAATACTGGTGCTTTGAACTTGCTGAGCACCTTTCAGCAGTGGATTGCAAAGCACTTCACTAACAGTAAGCCTTGGGACCCTCGGGATGGAGGTATTATTTCCATTTCATAGGGAAATAGATGCAAGGACTGACTTGCTCAGAAACACAGAGTAAGTCCCAATCAAGCATATACCTCCATGAACCCAGATCAAATCTAACCTCTAGGCTACTCTTGCCCCCACATATTTATTTTGCAAAAGGAAAACAATGATTTCAAATATATACTCAGTTAAGCATTAGGATATATCCCTTTCCACCTGTTTTAACACGTTTTTCAAGTTTTGCTTGTTTTTACACTGGCAGGATTTTTGGATGATTAGTTCTGAGTGTCTTTTGTTTCAAGTGTCTCGTGTAGGGGATGAGAGAAATCAGATGATCAAGGGTCTTTTCACTGCTTAGTCACTACTTCAGGTTCAGTCTAGTTGGGTGGTGACCCACAAGGAATATTTCAATGCCAGGAGAAGTAAACATGCCAGTTGTCTTAACCTGGTCTTGGAGCAGGTAGACTCTGTTGGCTTTAAAATGAAAAATGCAACAATTTAGATCAAGCTGTTTGGGCTCTGTGTAAAAGAATCTCATGAATCCCTGTGAACATCAGCAGAAAAGTTTAGAAGAGTATAATCTTAGCAACAGAAAATGATGTTCTTTTCAGAAAAATAAACAAAAAATGTAGGGCAAGTCCACTGGACAAAGGGGCAATAGAGGAAGATAGAGATTGGGGAATGAAAAGCTAATTTGTAAACAGATTTCAGGAGAGTGGTGTAAACTCTCTGGATCAGGACAATCAAAGGGAAGAAGCAAGCAGGTGATTGTGAGTTGTTGGGAAAATAATTTTATCACACCGATGTTCCCCCCAATAAAGAAAATGTACATACCTAGTTTTTAAATAGAAATTTACATCTATTTGATTATTTAGTATAGGAGCAACAGATCAAAGTGTAATTGTAAATCATTAGTGTGAAGTTCAACCTTTAAACTACCAAGGGCAATACATGGAATAACAATTAAAAATTATTACTCATGAAAGGCATTGCATTAACAAAGGCTTTTCCAACACTCCATCCCATCGCTAAATACATAAAAATTGCTTGAGACAAACATATAACCTCCATCCAGACTTCATCATCTAAGGGAACTTCACCAACAAAATATTTTGGGGACAATTACATAACCTCCATCTAAACTTCATCAGCAGCCTCAGTGGCTGGCAGTCGCTCCCTATTTCTTCTTCCCTCCCTTTCAATGTGTAAGATCTGGGAACAGGAAGTAGCATTTACTCCTTCATGTTAGTAGAACAATGATGGATACTGAGAATGTCTTTCACGCTAAACATTGACCACAGCAAGGAAATGTTTCCATAGGAATAGTTATAAAGCTGGTGCTTTCATTTCTGAATATCCAAGTTATTTTTATTTTGATTTTTTAAATTAAGGATAAATTGTCATTTTAATTAAAGAAGAAAATAAGGTTCACAGAGCCAGAGAAGCCCATATGAACTTCATTTAGACATACTCATGGTTTGGAGGTGGGGAGGTGGGTGAACATTTAATAATGGCTTTTTTACAAAAGGGATCTTACCTAGAGATGATTTTGCTTGCAATTCTATATAGCATCCAGTTGTGCCATAGAGCATTTTTGTCTGTGTTACTATACAAACTACATGTTTAAGGTTAAAGTTTCCATTTTATGGGAAAACATCATTGTCTTAAACAGCTTCTGTAGAACTTTGGCTCCTCTCTTCACCACGACTTTTTTTTTTTTTTTAATTGAGATGGAGTCTCACTCTGTTGCCTAGGCTGGAGTGCACTGGTGTGATCTTGGTTCACTGCAACCTCCACTTCCCAGGTTCAAGCAATTCTCCTGCCTCAGCCTCCTGAGTAGCTGAGACTACAGGAACACACCACCATGACCAGGTAATTTTTGTATTTTTAGTAGAGACAGGGTTTCGCCATGTGGCCGGGCTTGTCTCGAACTCCTGACCTCAGGTGATATGCCTGCCTTGGCTTCACTAAGTGCTGGGATTACAGGAGCCACCAAGCCTGACCACCATGACCTTTCTTTTGGAGAAAGTGATACCTACAACCATGGTTTCCAAATTTGTTTGACAGCACTTTATGCCCCAGAACATAAAGAGACAAAATCATTATTTATTAGTGTATTTCCTCTATATAATTCATTTATAACATTGGCTTATAAAATCAATTGTTGAATAAAACTAGTCTTTTGCTTTAGAAAATAATTTGAAATCAGCCTCAATATTTCATTTTCGGCCTTAATTAGTTTGGGTTATACAGTATTGAGAAAAATCCTGAGCCAACCATGTAAAGTCTTTACAAATAGTGGAACTTCTGAACAACACTCCCATCCCTTGTAGTTTCAACATACCCTTCAATTATATGAGTTTTCTCAAAAAAGCAAATAGGAACATTTCATTTCAAAAATTGAATCATCAATAATATGTAAAAATTGCTCATTCTTTCTCATAAATATACAGATTGGAAGAGAAGCATTCAAAGTTTGTAGTAAGTATTCCAAGCTATACTGAATGAGGTAGCTTGTCATTTATATTTGCACTACTGTGCCGTTATGCTGGAAACAGAATATGTTCTGAATAGATCCCTGGACTTGACTTGGCATTTAGTGGAGTGCAATGTCAGTATAACATTTATACAGTTCTACCTGAGTAGACGGGGGCAGTCCTGGTTTTTTTTCTTTTTCTTTTTTAATTTTCTTTTTATTTTTTTTAATTTAAGCTTTCTTTAAAGTTCGGGAGTACATGTGCAGGTTGTTATATAGGTAAACTTGTATCATGGGAGTTTGTTGTACAGATTATTTCATCACCCAGGTACTAAGCCTGTTCCCATTAGTTATTTCTCCCAATCCTCTCTCTCCTCCCACTCTCCACCCTCCAAAAGGCTTTAGAGTGTGTTGCTCCCATCTATGAGTCCATGTGTTTTCATCATTAAGCACCCACTTGTAAGTAAGAACTTGAGTATTTGGTTTTTTGTTCCCGTGTTAGTTTACTAAAGATCACGGCCTCCAGCTTCATCCATGTTCCTGCAAAGGACATGATCTCATTT
Organism: Macaca nemestrina; assembly: GCF_043159975.1. Lineage (NCBI taxonomy): Eukaryota > Metazoa > Chordata > Mammalia > Primates > Cercopithecidae > Macaca > Macaca nemestrina. The sequence continues at coordinate 30,129,685 of NC_092129.1, forward strand.
CTTTTTATGGCTGCGTAGTCTTCCATGATGTACATGCATGTGGTGTACCACATTTTCTTTATTCAGTCTACCACTGGTGGGCATTTAAGTTGATTCCATGTCTTTGCTATTGTGAATAGTGCTGCAATGAGCATACACATGCATATGTCTTTGTAACAGAATGATTTATATTCCTTTGGGTATATATCCAGTAATGAGATTATTAGGTCCAATGGTATTTCTGTTTTTAGGTCTTTGAGGAATCACTACACTGTCTTCCACAATGGTTGAACTAATTTACACTCCCACCGGCAGTGTATAAAATTCCTTTTTCCTTGCAGCCACACCCGCAAGTCTTAAATTTTTAAATGAACATTTAAGCACCATTACATTCCTAATTAATGATACACTTAGAAGTAAAAATATTTCCATTGAAGGCAGGAGAAATGTATTTTGAGTTTATACAAAATGAGTAAACCTAAGAGTACAAGATAAAGTAGGAGTGATATTAAAGAGTTAAAATTTAGTATATAGCACCCTGAACACACATGCCACTTCTATTCTTTTTTACAAAATAGTTGAAGTGTATATGCAGATAAAATTCAAACCAAACATTTGAGGATCCCTGAAACACTTTGCAGAATTCCTCTAGTGTCTGGCATAGTGCCTGACATAAAATAAGTAATGAATATCTGCTGAATGGATAATAGATTCTAGTTTGAAAATTCACAGGCATCATCTAGCAAAGGTTTCTCAAGACTCTCTGAGTCTCTCAAGGGGAGGTAAAATATAAAACTAAGTCATTCAGTGCTGCTCTCTACGTTTGGTACTTAACTACCATTAAAGCTTATTTTTCATAACCATTTTACAATGGAGGTGTTCATGTGTAACTGGAGGTCTGTAAGGAAAGTATCACTATCCCGATATTGTAGCTTAAAAATTAAGGCAGAACAATACTTACTAGGGTCTATTAATGACTAAAGTGTGGATTTGTAACTTAGAACCTGGGCATGGGGCCCCATAAGACATGCTGCCCCTCCCTCATCCTTCTGTCGTTGGTACTCTCCACCTTTCCCTCCCCATCTCCCCAGTTTCTCATCTCCCTGATGAGCTAAAAACATTACATATAATTTAAAGCCTAGTTGAATTTTGGAGTTGGTCAGAAGCAGCTATCACGGCTAGTAGCTGCATTTGTTCACACAAAGAGGACTGAAGTGACAATATGCAGTATACACACTATACATACAATATAATTAACAGTGTAAATAGAAACCATTTCTACACATCGTGTGTACAGCATCAATTGCTGAAGGCTTGGAATAAACTACATTGCTTGTCACATCTGAGGATTTCACAGTAAGAGGGCTTTCCTATTGAGAAATGAACAGTTATTCTTCCCTCTGTAACTTTTGTTTAAAGAATTGCTTGAATATTTTAGCTCTCTTTCTCCTAGAAAATGGAGAGTGTACTAAACAAATAAACATAGACTGTCAAAATGGCCCTGCTGATAATTTTGCTGAACCTCTGAAAAATCATCTCTGTTGCATAAATAAGGCTGGAGACAATAGTCAAGGATCAGGGTTTTTCAGCACACAATGTAGGCTTTCTACAGGGGAAGTTTTCCTGGTTTTTTTGTTTTTTTTTCTCTCCTTGATAGAGTGGTAACAAAAGTAGAGTTTTCCCACTTTGTCCCAGAGATGGGGGTTTTAAGTCTATTGAGGGCAACTTGGTGCCTTATCTAAGCCTCTCACGATGGGCAACTTAGGAGGAAAGGCCCGCTTCATTGGTCCCTGGACAGGAAAGAGGGGCCTCTGTGGGGACAAGGAATAGGTCTCTGCTTAAATGGATCTGACAGCTTTGCATTAAAAAAGATGTTTATCCTTGTTTACGGCATATCCCTTCTCCTTTTATAATTCCCATGATTGGTGTTACTTTTTATAGTAAGCCTGTCTGGGAAGGAGCCACATTGTTCCAATGCCTTAGAAAGCAAAGGGAATGGTGAGAAACCTTCAGAAATGCTATCTGCAGAAGGTTCTTCGGAGGAAATGAACTGTGTGTGTGTTCGCTCAAGCACATATATGCAGTATATATAACATGGGGGCTTTTTGAATGGGTGATTTAAATGAAAGAATTATAGCTTTTCTTTGTATACTTCTGCAGTTTCGTTGGTATATTGACTATATTTTCAAATTAATATTGGTTATTAATAATCTGTTTGCTCAAAGTTATATTCTAATGTCACGTTTTGTGGTGTAATAACTGGAAAGAATCCTACTGTCTTGAAGTTTTAGAAATACCTATGGAAAACTCCAAAAACACCTCTGATCTACTTTAACCATTTACACTGTCACTGTACTAAGAAAAGTAAGGAAACATCCAACTAGAGTTTAATTTTGAAGAGGATGCAGGGTATCTTTTACAAAGATTTTCTTAATCATCTGGATTAATCCTGACTTTCAACTCTAGATAAAAAATAGGATATCCCATAAGAAGGATTTGCAACATGTAGGGAATTTTTTGCCAACCAGGAAAGGCTCCCAGGGTCCAAGTTATTAAAGTTATATTTATTGGTGATTATGTCTGTTTCCTGTATAAAATGAAATTTGAAAGCAAACACTTGAGTCAAGAAAAGTCAACTAAATGACATGGTTTTTATACATGTAAAAGAAGTGGTCATTTTCAAAGGACCTCATATGGCTTGGTAGATTAACTAAAATGAATGTGAGAGCTTAACATCAACCCCTGACAAACTCTGATACAGTTGTAGACAGACACACACACACACACACACACACACACAGAGAGAGAGAGAGAGAGAGAGTGAGAGAGAGAGTTCGCAAGGAAAATAGACAAACTGCCCAGAGATACCCAGATTTAATGTCATCAAGCGGCTCTTGCGATGTTGTAAACCAAGTAACTAGAGTTTGTCTCGTTGAGGCTGTCCCTAGACTTTCTGGATAGGATTAATTCCATGAAATTCTCTACAGCCCTTTCTAATTGGTTAAGATGTGTAAGACACCACACATAATGGAAATCACTTAGCCATCTACATCTCACATGAGCCACTTCAAAAAAAAAAATTCTCTTAAGAAGAGAAGCCAGACATTGGTTCTACCTTTACAGGAATATAGTGCATACATTTCTTCCCAATACTATGATAAATATAAATGGTGAACACCAAAGCTGCTACATCAGCAATTCCACCTCTGGGGGACAAATTATATTGTAGATGAACCTAGCTGCTGCAGAGCCCAGGTCTCCACTATAGGTTGGAGTTTTGAGTTTTGGTAAAAGTAAATATTGACATTAAGAGCAATTTTACCAAGTCCTGTGCAAGTACACAAACTGATTTCATCTTATAAAATAGATCTTCAAGAAGTTAAATGGTAACAAAAATAACATACACCAGATGGAACACTTACACAAATCTGTGCCTACTACCCACCAAAATACTTACTCATTCTGATTGAGTTCAGGAAATAAAAAACACCGATATGACATGAAGGTTACACAATGAGCTAGTTGGTTGAATTTTTCACTTTTCAATTTGTTTGTTATGGTACTATATAAACAAAACCTGAGCTCACAAGTCATTACAGTAAACCAAACTCAAACAAAAAGATAGTCCCACAGTACACAGTGACCACCATACACATGTAATACTCATTATTTACTCTAACCAAATACAACCTAATGAGAGCTAGATACTGTTTGGCATTAGCAAATTGTTACTAGTGAATCACTGGCTGACAGCTGGCAAGAGAGATACTATTCTCCTTTACCTCAAAGAAGAAACCTTTTTTGGATTAACAAGGAACTGACTTATAGGAAGGCCTTCCCCAGCCCTAACTGTCCAACAACTTTTTAAAATTTCAGTCTCCTTCCAAAACCTCATTCACTGTTGTAGAAGAATTCTAAACCACAACATTTTCCTAATCTAAGATCACTCACTAAAATCAAGGTCTATGGATATATTTTTGATAAATTTTGTTTGCCACCATCTTAAGAAGGCTACATAAGGCAAACAGTCACTCAGAAATGGTCACCCAGTGGCAAAGCTCTGGAGGGCAGCATGGGATTGCTTCCTGGTCAAGTGTACTACACTCACTTTGCCCTGCTCGTCCCATCATTCTTTCTTTTCTCTGCCCATCATAAGTGGACTTGGCATCATCCCTCCTCATCACATTCACAATAGAATGGACCAAATTCCCCCAAGATAGTTTCCTCTACCTGGAATACTCTTCCCTCACTCAGTCATGTTGCTGCCCAAGTATCACTCAGTTATCACAAAGGCCTCCCCTGACCGCTCTACATAAACTAACCCAGCAACACCATCTCTCTCTGTTTAGTTACTCTGCATTGTTTTTCCTCGTAGCCCTGACTTGCAATGTTTGTGTTTTGGCTGCTTCTTCCCCATTAGTATGTCAGCTCCTTGGGGTCAGGACTTTGCATTTTTTTGTTGTTCAATGTTGTATCCTCTAATACCTGGCACAGTACCTGGCAAATAGTCTGCCCTTATGAGATATTTATTTTACAAATCGATAAGTGAATGATAAGAGGCCTTTGCCTAGAGTTTTCAGGAAGTGCTTAAGCCATTTATTGAATTTTTATGGTATGTGGCACCCAAATTTTTTGCGTAGTTCAGAGACAAGACATTAAAGCAGAGGACCTGGAGATTTCCTTCAGGCTGCAGGACAACCCAGGGTTGGTCAGTGATTGGTGAAGGCCACTATGGTCTGATTACAGGATTGAAATCCTTAGTCTGTATTCAAAGTCCTCTAGCACACGGCTCCACTTTACTTTTCATCCGTCTGGTTCTTGGAGTAAGCATATATATTCTCAGTCAAACTGAGCTATTTTCTTCCAGATGTGTTCATCTCTGCCACTGTGCTCTATTTATGATATTCTATTTGCCCCAAAATGCTCTTTCTACCCTTCCCATTCTTCCCAGCACTGCTTGCCCATCACCATGTATCTCAATTTCACTTCATGCCTCCCTCAAGACCTCCTCTAGGAATCATGCCTTCCATGAAAGTCTTCCTGCCTGGCATCACCATCACCAGCTTTACCCTGGCTGGAAGGGGTCTCTCGTCTCCAATGTCACGGTCATGATCTCCTTCTCCCCTGTGGAAGTACCCCCCTCCACTGTGTATCTGTAGGCTTTGGTTGTTTGTTTTTATTTGCTTGTTTTCGTATTAGCCTTAGCTTCATGATGAGACCAAGCAGAAGTTTTCTTTGTTTTTCTTAATCTGCCTCTATCTAGTTCACAAGTCCAAAGCACTGCTTGTTCATAGTAATTCTCAATTGCAGGGTACACATGGCAAGATTGAAAGAGGGGGAGTGGTGCAGAGTATTTGATTCTAGAGTGAGGAGAATGATATACATCCTAAAAAAGGTCTCTTGCCTCTTGCCATCCACCCTGTAATTTGTGACATTCCAAATAACCTTCTCATGCTTCAGACTCACCATACTAGACTAGAACAGTACATGTATTATTTACTATTGCATCCCCTACTGTGTCCAGCACAGTGCCCTGAATTTACCAGGTACAGAAGAAATGTTTGATGAATGAATGAATGCATTCATGGGAAACCTGTTTCTTTGTACCTAGCACCTCCTTGATCCCAGGTTGGAAACACACATCCTTAAGGCAGGCTATAAAATACCTTCATCTTTAATCCTTATCCCCCTCCACAGCCACCCACACCCTCTGACCAGGCATTTATCTCAGGGCACAAAATGCCATTTGCCTGCTGATCAAAGGCTGTGGGAATGGGCGGCAGGAGCAGCTGTGCTCAGATCCCGCCCACACCCTTCCTGTTTGCAGCAGCCCACCCCAGGGGCTATTATGCTTTCGGCAGAGTAAGGAGAGTCCCTCCTCCTTCCCCTCCTTGCCTGGTCCTTGCAGACACTGTGGGTCTGAAGTGGCAGCCCCTTGACCCTGGAGCCTGCTCTCAGCATTTCATTGTCCCCAGGCAAGACATAGATAGCGGGCCAGACGCTCCTTTCCCCTTTCCTGGGACTCTGATAAGGCAATGAAAACAGTTCTCTATTTTCCTACACAAAAGCTGACTTAGAAGAATGGGGTGGAGCATAAGTGATAACCAGCTAGAATTTGTTGCTTTTTAAAAGAAATGTGGTGGGGAGGGAAAGAGGGAAGACTAAAAGCTTTGAGTTTCTGCTCTGGGTTGTAAAAGTCAAGCATCTTCCCATGACAATGCCCCCTTTTCAGGCTTAGAGGCTCATTTCCTTTCTGTAAGGGAAAACACTGTCCTCAGGTCAGAAGTGACTCCTCGTAGGGTTGGCCAGGCCACCTGGGAGCCTCTCATGTGACCCATTTACCTAAAGCATAGCTTACAGGTCGGAATTGCGAGAGAGGGAAGAAGACAAGAATTTCTTCCTCCGTGTTTAATCCATTCCAGTCAGGATTCTCATTCTTTGGAACCCATCTGTCTGGTCAATTTTAAGATGCGTGTACATGAATGTGGGGAGCTTCATATAAACCCCACACACTCTCAGTTTCCTCCAAGTGTCCCTGTCCCTGGTAAGGGGCTCCTTAAATAAACAAAACGATCTGCACTGTCCAAGTTATTTTTCGAGAGAATTCTTTCAGAGATATAGTTGGTGTTTGGTAAATGCAGACGTTAAAAAAAAATGGAGTGAAGAGATGGAGGATCGCTGTTTCTGTGTAGAACTGAATAAAAATGGAATAGAGAAACACAATTTTTAAAAAATGTTTTCTGGAAGTACGACTTTAAAAAGTGCTTTCACTGCCCTGAGACTGGTGCTGGCCTCCTACTGCCACCACGAGTTCTGGAACCTGGTGCAATTAAAGAAACCTTCCAACTTCATCTTCTTCATTAGGAAAAGAAGGCTGTTTCCTAAGCCCAATTCAAGGAAACTAGTTGTTTTGGGGGTAGAGTCTCAGTATTGGCACTGATTTTTAAAGCGACCAAGATGATTCTAAAGTACTGTCAGGGTTGAGAATCTGTGAACAAGATAATCTTTGAGGTTTATCCCCTGGTTCTAAAATTTTGTAGTTCCATAGTTTAGGATCCAAGTTTCTCTATCTAATCTCTATCATTTATCTATAAACTTTATTTGGAGCTCCTTACAATCCCCAAGTCTTTCCAGAATTAGTGAGGAAAGACGTTCAACAACTGGCCATGACTGCTTCTCCTTCCACTTTTGGAACAGAAGAGCAGGTTGTTGAGTATTTGCTCAATAACCCAGGGATCCAGTTTCCGAAGACATGTAAGCTTGGAGGACTCTAGAGAATTAAAGGAGGGTCATGTTCACAAACTTAACTCACCCAAGAAAAATATAAAAACCAGTTAAAATAGATACAGTGAGGGGAAGAGAACACAGATGTAGAAAAACCCTACTAGGCAATTTAGAATCCAATTCATTTTTTTTTTTTTTTTTTTTGTCGTCATGAAATAGGCAGTATTGGACAAGTGCATCCCAGCAATCACAGACTGAGATGGGCCTCCTCTACTTTCCTTGAGAAAACACTTGATTGTCTTTACAAATTGCACTATTTTAGATTTTTGCTTCCGAAATTGCAATATAAATTATTCTTAGGATCTTTCGGTTTCCCACAATGCCCTCTTGCATCAGTTTTCCTGGTTAGAGTCTAAGATTCATATTCCTTTTTTCACCGTGGAATTGCTCATTTTTCCTCTAGAAAGGCTCTTCCACCACTGAGCAGTCTTGGGAGGGGCTCTTTGTGACAGTTGCCTATAGGCATTCTCAACTCTCGAGTGGTTTTAAAATCAAGTCTGCAGCTGAATAAATAGAAAAGGAGCAAACAGCACAAAATTAAGTAAAATACCAAGTATCTCATACAAATGGAATAGAAAATAAAAGCAAAAGATAGAGATGATTGTGTCAACTTAGATGTTTAGAATAAAATCTCAGGAATGGGAAAAGATTCTATCAGCTATATAGGTCAAACTCCCAACCCATGCTCCCCTCAGCATCATCAGCATTCAGCATATGCCTAAACATCCACTGAGGAAGTTCACTCTCACAAGGCATCCCATTCCAGTTTTGATTTACTTTAATTAAAATCCAATTGAAGTCAAATATCAAATTAGAAGCACTGTGGGTAATAGTGAAGCCCTAAAGAAAACATCAGCTCATAGCCCAAGAAGAGAAAAAACACAAGTTGGAAAGAAAGGTTTTAGACTGGGAAGCAGAGGTCTGAGACATTTATTTTTAATTTTCCTTTAGAATCACTTTAAAAATTGAACATCCACATGCCTTTGTTTGTTCCCACCTAGGGAGGACTGAGATGATATATTTCCACTCAGCAGCTTCTGCTGTTAGATAAAGAACTGAGACAAACATCTGCCTAAAGTAAATTTTTTAAAAAATAAAGAATTTGTTCTTTGAAGCTTCAACTATTTAGCAAAAGGTACCTCATCTTTGTGTTATAGTTATTTAAATGTTATGAATAAGTAGTAAGTATCATAATCGTCTCTGCTCCCCTGCCACCAAATCCTGAACTTGTAGGTAGATGGTGTAAATATGTGTCATAATTTTCAAACCAAACCCACTAGGGTCATAGAATGTTATTTTAAATCTGATCCTTAAAAACAAAGTTTCAACCCAAGGGGCTTTAGGTAAGTAATGTAGCTAAAGAAAGATAAGAACATACCGAGGATAAAACATGTGCAATTTGCTCCCTGGGATTAGTTCCAGGTCTTGATGCATGGGTTTTATTCCTTCAACCTGAAAATATTGTCTTTTAGCCTGTTGTGAAGGTAACAATATCCCATACACATCTTACATTTTCAGTATAAATCAAGACAGGTTTATTTTTCAAGTGCAATGGGTCCATGTGGTGTTAAAAAATGATTGTATTTTCCAAGATGGGAAAGAAAAAAATAGCAAATATTTATTAAATATTCACTATGATCCTGGAGCTGTGCTTAGAGCTTTACATATATTATCTCATTTGAAGGAATAGTCAGGATTTGCTTTCTCCGAAGTTACTTCAGGGTACTAGAAAATTGAATCATCATCCACATAGTTGTCCGGAGGCAATACATTTATATGTCACTTGAAGCTTCTCTGAGTACTTTCATATCTATAATCTCTTTAAAATCCCGTGCTGCAGATAGGGCAAGTATGATAAAACTAAGAAGATGTGTGAAATTATCTAAGAATAACCAAACATGGAGTAGCAGAGCTAAAAATAGAAGCTAAGTCCTACTCTGTCTTCTATTCTTATTTATAAAATGAGGAATATTTATAACTTGTTTTCAAGTTTCCTTCTAGTTTCCAAAGACACGCCCTACAAGTCTTTGCCCAAGACTAAGAGATAATCACCTATACTACCTTCCAGAACATTTAGAAAATGGTTTACTATCAATTCTAGACTCCTTTCCCCTGCAAGCTTCTAAAGATAGGTTCTAACTTTAGAAATCCACTTTAATTCAACCAAACTGGGCATTGTTGTAAGTTCTCTGGGAATTTGAGAGATAAATGAGCTAAAGTCTCTAAGACTCCGAAATTTCCTTTGTAAGGATAAAGGAAAGAGACCATTTTAACTGGGGGAAATAAGAAAGTCATCAGTAAGTCCAGTTAATGTGAGCAGCATATTCAGGGCTGTTTTCAGTACACTGTATGAAAATAACTTTTTGCAGGGCTGAATTCTACAAGTAAGCTCCATAAGTTGGGGAACTATAGCAGAGAAGCATATCCTAATGAGGAAGCTTTATTTACTTATTTGCGCTAATTATTCTTAGTGCCTGTCCAGTACTTAGCCTCGAGAGGAGAATCAAAGTGTTTTGTGCGTGTCTTAAAAAAATATATTGAATAAGTAAATAAGAAACTATTTTTAAAAATCAATAGTGCTATCAATGTATTTACCCATTTAACAACTGTTTATTGAATGTAACTCTGTATATAATCCTTGTCCATATGGAATTTGTAATTTAATGAGAGGGACATACATTAAACAACTAATCACACAATTAATTTGTTACTCCAATGGCAGTTATTTCCCTTGACCTCGGATCACTTCTCTCTGTCTCCTATCTGCTTTCAGGTCATCCAGTTGACCACTGTTCTTTGAGCTGAGGGGTCCTTCCTGCTCTACCATGAGCCACTGGCCACACGGTACCTGGCTGCTGTTGACCGAAGATCCCCTGTAAAATTCTGCTTCCTCTTCAAGAGCCCATAGGGAGGATGGAGGAGTGTGAGGCAAGCCTTGTCTCCATTGCAGCCCCATCTTTCACTCTCTCCATAACCTCACCACACAAAAAACTATATATATATATATCGAATTATATGTTAAATATGACTTTTTCAAAGCTCCAGGGGATTTCCCATAAAGTGAAACCCCCTGTAAGGGAGTAACTCTGTTCTTAACCACATCCTCCCTTCCTTTCACTCTGAGAGTATACCATCTTTAAGTCTCCATCCACCTTTTGAAACAGATGTTTTTGTAAATACTACATTTAAAAAACAGCAATAGTCACACACACACACTGCATACAAAACGTGTTATCTTTATTGGGTGCTTAATGGGGGAGGGCAGTAGAGATCAGAGGGCAGGTCAGCCACCACCCCTGCCCCAGGCCACCTCCAGAGCTAGCCAAGTCTGAATCACTTCCACTGGGGTGGGCGTCGGGGGATCCACACAGGAACATTAGAAATGGTAGGAATCTCCCGACAGTGGTCCTGCTCCTAACATGCTACCCCCAAACAGGAAGTGGGCAGAAGAGTTTCTAATGACTCTACTGTAGGTAATTCCAGATGAGTCCCAATCCCAGGGCAGGACCTACACACTCCTGGGGTATATGCCCTGCGGTGTTGTTTGGGGAGACAGACAGGGTCAGGCAGCTTGCTCCTGACTCCCACGTGGAGGGACGAGGGGAGGCCTTCCCAAAGACTCCAAACCCAGGGGTACAATCGGTTCTTCGGTGCCTTCTTGGCTTCTCTGCTGCTTCAGACTTCAGGAGCCCCCAAGACTTGGTCACCAAGGTGCCACAGGCGCCGGCCTTGACCGCACTCTCCCTCGGGCCCCAGGGCTGATTTCCCCGGCTTTACCTTTGTTTTCCTAGTCTGTTCCTCCCTGAGCTTGTTTGTGTAAGAAACCCTCTCTCCCTGCTTCCTGTGTCTCTGTCATTTCCTCCCATTGCCATTCTACACTGTGGCACTGAGGGCCATTGTTTTTCTTTCTAACCACAATACCAGACGCTGGGAATGGCAAGTAGGTGCGCGGGGACGCGGAGGCAGGCGGGGCTGTGGGCTGGGGCCGAGCTCCGAGCCCGGGAATACCGGTGGGCTGCTGTTTGCTGGGCAGCTTGGGAAGGAAGAAACAGTATCAGGAGACAGCGTCTTGCCAGTGAATCCTCAGGCACTATCTAAACGAAGGCACGTTCCCAGAAGTGAAGATGGGAGATGTCTGAAAGTCCTGATAACCATCTTCGTCAAAGGAAGCTGTGCCGGTCCCATTTGCTTACTGAATTTTTAACATATCCTTATTGCTTTTAAACTAACCGAAAAATAAACTAAATCTTATTTATAGGGGAGCTTAACAGAGATACGAAGCCAGGACACATGGATACCTAGTTAGAAATGAATTTCCTTGCGGTTCTGTTCAGTGCTTCTGCGTTATCCTTTTTGATCAGCTCCACTGTTGGTCCAGCCTGCGCTGTGGTGTAAGATAAACTGCTTTATGTTTTCTTGGCAGCGTTTGAATCAGACAGGTTCTCACAGGAGCTCAGATCTTGGGTTGTTTTCCTGAGCACAGGGAGAAGGAACTGAAAAAGCAGCTGGCCTGGGGAAAGAAGAATGTGATGCCTTTTTATTTACCATTGAAATGCCAAAGCCTGGTTTATGTGTTGATTTCCAAATATAAATAGGAGGAACACTGTGGCACATATCCCATTGAAGGACTAAACCAATAACACATGCGTTTTGCTTCGTAACCCAGGACTTTTTTCTTTCTTTCTTTCTTTTCAGTGCAACTCTAACAAAGTAAACTGAGCAAGATTTGACAATTTCGGCTTGGTTTCGTACGAGATGTATTGAAGCACATTTATTTTGTTGACTGTTACCTAGCAGAAGACGGTTATTCTATTTTGGTAGCATTTGTTCCATAAAACTTTCAAGGTTTTTGCCAGCTCCTTTCATTACACCTTTCCTGCCAGTTATGACACAAAGGGTCACTCATCAAAGAGATTTTGTTTGTTTCAAGTTTTAATGGGCAATGTGGTTACCAGGAACGTGTAAATTTCCAGGTTTCTGTTAAAGCAGTAGAAAGTTATAAAGCTCATAATGGAAAAGAAACATATCAAATTCCTTTATTTCAAATAAAGTTGTGTTTTTCATTAAAGGATTTAAGAGTGCCCTGTGCCACCCCCATACCACAACGCTACTGATCTTGGAACATGATTTAAATATTGATCAGTCACCATTTACAATTTTAAAAAATAATGTACCCTACTACTCTGTATCAGGAGCAAACTTAAGTTTGCAAAATCCTTTTCAGGGAACCCTCCCGCAAAAATCAGATTCATAAAAATCATTTTAGAGAAGACAAGCTATTTAAAATAGTGGAGAATTATTTTTAATGGAGAGAGATTTCCTTTTCAAAAGATGGTATTTTTTAAAGAGACTTTTATTGCTGGAATTACATCATTGCTCTCTTCTTGAGTTACAAATGAACTCTAGACCGTGCTGCAATATGTAAGGATGAAACAAAATGATTTCTGAGCTCTACTTCAAAATAAAGAGAGGTGAGTTGGTTCAGGTTTATATGAAAGAAGACAGGTGAGGCATTAATAGTGTTGGGGGTGATGGGTGCAGGAGGGTTCATTGTAGGATTCTGGCTACTTCTGAAAATTTCAACTATTCAATAATAAAAATTTACAAAATGAAAAAGAACAGTAGAAGACACAAATAAACTTGCTTTTTAAAAATAGAGAATTAAATATTATTATTTCTGCATTTAGCAACACTTTATTGCCATGCTCTTCTGGTGCTATCTTCTTGCAGAGGCCAGAAGTGTTGGAACTCTTGGAAGTACAAAAATCTGAGCAGGTATATCACTTTTCAGATATCCAATGGAAGAAATGCAAATCACCTAACTGCATGCAAACAGCTTGACTTTATTAAAGCAGTCAATAGCCCAGTCTAAACAATTTCCAATTCGGACTCTCAAATCACTGCTTCTTACGCTTGGGTGGCCTCTTAAAGGCATTCCTTAGAAGTCTATGGTGACTTGTTGGGGGAACCAGTTACTTTCTTCACTTTACATATTTGTAGGTAGAAGATTTGGAAGAACTCTGAGAAACAACAAAATCTTAGAAACATGTTTTTCCACCTGTGGCTCTACAACAAACTAATATCACACAAACTTGGCTAGGAGTGTTCCAGAATTTGCCTCATCAAGAGAAAGCTGTTTTATGAAACAGTAAAACTTCCTCAGCATGTGAAAGAGGAAAGGACATTTTACTCACAGAGACCACCGTTCTTGATCTATGCAAGATCAAGACTTTTCTAAGACGACCTCTCCGACTCTTGTCGGTGTTCTTTCTCTGTGCTCCTGAAGACTGAGTCTCATGAATCAAGATTTTTCCATTTCTGGATGAACAATCAGATACCGCAACATCTTCCTCCTACGATACCTCTTTTTCTTCAGTTTATCTGTTTTACCCAATTACATTTATACAGACGTATGCCAAGAAAGTGTTCAATGATGAATTGTTGATATTATTTTCTTATTTTCAAACTTCCCTGTGATGAGATCCCCAAAACATCCATTGCCAGCAAATACACTGCAGAGGAAAATAAATTAAGATCACGCAGCCCCATAGACAGTTAACCAATTTCATTAGGTGGTCCAAATGAGGAACAGATAAAATGGCCCATTTTGTTTTAAACATTCATGGTATCTAGAGTTCACCCTCCTGGAGGAGATTGAACAACCAACTTTTGGCATTATGTGGGGAAATACCTCACGTTGGCATGTGCTGCAATATTTATATTTCAGGCCATTATGGATACTGGCTGTCCTCTAAACTGAGCTAAAATAGAAAAGAATCCTGCCTCTGTGTGGGTTAAATAAAGACCACAAGTTACAACAGCCAGCCTCAAAGTATTTCTTGGGCCTCTCCCCAGACACTCATTCTACTTTTCTGGAATCTTAATCCTATTCTGTACCTTTTGATCAGGCCAAGCCCCAGACCATGGGTGACTTATCAAAAGGGCTGGAATTTGCACCATGCCCCATACCCCAATCTCACTGGCCACTTGTAGGCTGGATTATGGGACTAACACTTCAACACTCCCAAGTGGAGGCCTGTGAGTGGCTCATGGTCTCCATCACAGGCAAGGTGCCACAAGTCAAGTGGGAGGTCAAGCAGAACACGCCAAGCTGCTCCTGTCTCTGGCTCTTCCCAGCTCCACATTAACAGAAATATCCTCCTTCACTCCACAGCACCAAGCTTAATTTTTTTTTTTTTTAATATAGACATGAGTTTCTGAGCTCTCCTTCCCTTCTGCATAGCCTTTCCTTTATGGGGTGGTTTTGCCTTGTCTTCTCACTGACTTCCTGTTTCACCCAGGAGGCAGCTCCTACCTGTGCTGCAGGCCTCCAAGTGGCTTCTCATCTTCCAGTCTGACCAGGTTGCTTGTTATCAACCTCCAGGCTCACTGTCTCCAGGCGTCTGCTTTTAGGGACAGCAGTAGGCCCCAGGCCTTCCACCCATTTCCACGTTAACTCGGACAGTTACTAAGATTAATTAGTATTCTCTGCTCCCAACCTAATTTCCTATCATATGTGTCTCAACCCCTAATTTGTTACCATTCTTAGCTAAAAATTATAAAATAGTAGCTATGTAAGCCCTCGGTGACCTTTCTACTTGATCTCACTCCTCAATTTCCCCCACCCTCCCACTGATTCCTGCAGGTAGAGGTCCCTCACTGCACTCCCAGCCTGCCCTGCCAACCTCGTGCAGTTTCTGCTCCAAAACCTTCTTTCCCCCTTCCAGATTATCAGGGGTAACAAAATGTAATAATCGCGTATGGCATTTCTAAAACCTGACCTATCCTATAGTTAACTGTCCTGTGGAGAACAAGTGTCAAATACTAATTAACACAAAAATATTAATAGATAAATAGGGCTGAGTGCATGATACCTCGTGAAGTTATTTTAACAAAAGAAATGTTTTTAATACCAGAATTTTCAAGCACCCAGGAACATGATTGGCCAAAGAAAAATTTATTTAGAGGCTAAAAGTCCTTTCCTTTTCATATAACCATGCTAGTCATTATTCTACATGAAAGATCCTATCTGGCTTCATGTCAGCTTTTCTGGGGGTCAGGCAGTGGCCGCCCTTGTTTCTGCTGGAACTCACACTCTTCCAGGTCTAGATGGCTGCCATCAATGCTGCTACTGCTCTCTCAAGGTGGCCGTATGATGCAATGGAAATACTCCAGCAGACTTGGGCTCCAGGACCAAGTTCACCACCTACTAGCCTGGAAATCTTGGCCAAATTAGTGACTTCTTTGAGGCCGCAGCGTCCTGATCTGTGAAATGGAAATTTATTACCTACGTCCGAGTTACTGAGCAGATTGAATGAGGCAACACATGCGGTTATTTCACGCAGTAGTTGCCTTTAAAGCTAGCGATCAGTAGCTCTTTGAATCATGTTTTTTTTAACATAAATGTATGATCATTACAGTAAATGTGGATTAACTTGCCTGTGACTTGTCATTTTTCAATAATAGTTGCTTCAGTCAGCACTGCAGAACTTGCAAATAACAGCCTACCTACTTGATTTAAGTGCTAAAAAATTCAGGATAATATTGAGATCATTTGAAATTCAAACTTGACTTATTCTGGACTACTTACTTCCTAACATGGGAAGTTTGGAAATAAATGGAAAAGATGTGGGAAATGAAGACGTGGAATGTCTTAATATCACTCTTCCTGCTAACGGTAAGAATTGCCTCTATATTCACCTTCTGAGTATAAAGGCTAGGCTAGCTTTTAAGTAGCACAAACATTGATTTTCTATCCTGTCCCTTGAGAATATTCACCATAAAAGGATAAGATTCACTGTGAAGAAGTCTTCCTAAATAACAAACCTAAAATTTCCCTTTTTCTTGACGATTCCAAAGGATCCTAATATATTCATGAATGAATGCTTGATCTGTGAAACGTCCTATTTCTGTATAATAAATAGTCTTCTAAGTTTACCTTAGGAAAAGATAACAGTTATTGATTTTTTAAGTGTATCAGGAAAGGAAAACATATTTGGCTAAAGCTGTTGCATACTCTTACACTAGTGATTGCTCTCTCCTCACCATGCCAGTCACTCAAAATTTGCTTTATAGATTCTTCTGTCAGTGTGTTTTCATATAAACGTCAAAAATCTTCTCACTTTCAGAACTAGGAAAAGATATGCCAATATTTTCTTTATTTCCCTTGGAGTCACTGGTGTAAATCTGTAGCAAATTAGTTGGTTAGAAAGTTAAAAATAATTAAAAGGTGGATATTATTTATTACTCCTGTTTCAGAGTTGAGGTTTTGCAGGCTCTGGGAGATTCCAGTTGTGCCAAAAGTCATCTAGGTCCAGGGGTAGAATTGAGATGAAAACCCAGGCAAATCTGATATGATATTAGTCTGATGTACTGAGGTTGGTATCACAGACTGGTCTTGTAGAAGCCAGTCAACTTTGTGTTGTTTGCTTCACCTGGACCATAGCCAGGTATCATCCTTCCAGAGTGTGCTGTTGTCACGAGTGGTATCAAGTGAGACAGCGAAAGAGCAGCACACACAGCCCCTGCTGGAACCAGCCGGCTGAGTGAATGCTCCAGGAATGGGGCAGCTGGCTCACTTGTTTTCTCTGTCATTTATACTCTGGTCTTCCTCTTTGTAATTCAGAAAAACAAACAAACAAACAAAAAACCTAACATGTCTAATTCTGAGTTCACTTTCCCCATTTGCCTACACAGACTTCCCCTTCTGGCTTTAGTCACCTTTGATGAACCTCCATCCCTCTTTCCACTCACTCAGGAGATCACAGCAACTCTTCCTTTCAAGGATCTTCGTTCCTTCATTTCTACTCCTGCTGTCTCCACCTTGGTCCTGTGTGTTAGACCTCCTTTTGTCCTCTATAAAAAATTGTTTTTCTATATTGGGTCTCACTCTGTCACCCTGGCTGGAGAGTAGTGGCACAGTCATGGCTTACTGCAGCCTTGACTTCCCAGACTGTAACAATCTTCCCACCTCAGCCTCCTGAGTAGCTGGGACTACAGGTGTGCGCCACCACACCCAACTAATTTTTGTATTTTTTGTAGAGATGGAGTTTTGCCATGTTGCCCAGGCTGGTTTCAAACTCCTGAGCTCAAGTGATCTGCCCACCTTGGTCTCCCAAAGTGCTGGGATTGCTGGCATGAGCCACTATGCCAAGCCCTTATTTATTTATTTATTTATTTATTTATTTATTTATCACTTACGCCTTAACTACTGGAGTACAGTTTCATATCTAGGTCCTTTTAAGAATCTCTACACTAGTTTCTCACTCTCCAGAACCTCCCTACCATCACCCTCAACACACACAGATACTCACAAACTTCCCAATCTATCCAATCTATGTCCCATGGTGCTTCCAGATTAAATCAGCCTGAAGTCCAATTGGTGTGGTGGAAAAAGCACAGTGTGTGGAGTCAAAAGACCTTGTTCTAGTACTGGCTCTACTACTAATACATTATTTGACTTTGGTTGAGTTATAGAAAAGGTTGAATTGAAAAGCTGAAGTAGAGGAGTCAGTCAAGTGAAGCAGGGAATGAGGGTGCGTATCAGAACGGCCCAATCTGCTGCTAATTTTTTCTTAGCCTCGCCATCTAGATCCATTCTTTGCCCTGGTTGGTGTCCCAGGAGGCTGAGCGCTATAGACAGTATTATCGGATTCCTCTGATAGCTGTCTTCCTCTTGGACAATGGGAGGTAGAGACAGCGAAGCAGAGACAGAGGGCAAGGGAGGAGAAAGAAATTGGAGTATTTCTCCCCTGCTATCTCCCTCCTGTTGAGCAGACTGTCTTACAAGATTCCAGCTCTCACCTCTAGTAACATTATTTCCTTCTCTTGCCTGTGCAGACCTGAGGGCACTAATTCTTAGAGCAATGTGGCTCTTAAAGTGTTGTCCTCAGATCAGCAGCATCAGCATCACCTGGAAACTTCTTAGAAATGCAAATTCAGGAGCTCTAGCTCATATTTGTTGGATGAGAAATTTAAAATATGAGATCTGATAATTTGTGTTTTCATAAGCACTTCAGGTGATAAATTTGAGAACAACTGCCCTAGAGGAGATTGCTGGGCCTGACCCCAAGACTTTCTGATTCAGTAGGCTAGGAGGTGGACCCAACCATTTGCATTTTGAACCCTTCCCAGTTGAAGACTCCGCTCTTCCCAAAAATAGACTTTGAGAACTACAGCTCTAGATCAGCTGCCAAGCAGCCCCTCCTCCTTGCTAGGAAAAAGTAAGATTTTTCTTCCACTTAAAAACCTTTGAGTTAACCTGGAGCAGATGCTGGCTCAGATAATGCCAGTTCTTCTCAAGACCCACTTCCCCAATCCCCTAAATGCACAATGCCTATGGGCTCATTAGGAGGGTTCAATCCCTGTGTGGTTTAGAAGAAATGCAAGGTTTGCTCCTGAAGAAGACACAGCTCACTCAGCAAAGGAACTGTGAAATCTTGCACATTTTTTATTAGCAGTGCTAGGGCTGCCATAACAAATACCACCCTGGATGGCTTAAATGACAGAAATTTATCTGTCACATTGGATTGAGGCCCACCCTTATGATGTTGGGAGGTGAGGTCTAATGGAAGGTGCTTGGGTCATGCGGAAAGAGCCCTCATGAACTGATTAATGCACTATAAAACCGTCTTTTGAGAGTGGGTTCTCTCTCTTCCACTCTTCTACCATGTGAGGGCACAGAGTTCTTCTCTTTGCCTTCTGCCTTCTGCCATGTGATGATGGCGCAAGAAGGCCCCATCCAGATGACAGTGCCTTAATCCTGGATTTCCCAGCCTCCAGAATTGTGAGCCAAAATTCTTTCTTTGTTATAAATCACTCAGTCTCTGGCATTCTATTATTTTTTGCTATTATAGCAGCACAAAACAGACTGAGACACATGGCTAGAAATAGACTGGACCAAGAAACATAAAATATAATGTTTAATGGAATTGAAAGTATTAATATGAATACACTTATCTAAGCTTAACACAGTGGTTCTCACCCTTGACACCACATTGGACCCACCTTTAAAAAATACTTATGATGCTCAAGTTCACTCACAGCGACTCTGATTTAATATTTTTGGAGTGTGGTCCAGGCACCAGGAATTTTTAAATGGCCCCAGATGTTTCTAATAGTCCAGTTAAGAACCACTGCAGAACAGTTTCCTTAGCCAGTTAATGGAACCAGTAAATGAGGCTGAAATATCACAATTGTCCTTGGAAAAACAAGGACAATTGTGAAAAACAAGGAATCCAAAAATGTAGAGGAGGTCGGAATGTTGGAGTGGATCTTTTATGTGCAATCTATACAACCATCCCCACTTTTTTCATGCTCTTGCCCCCACTCAGGAAGATCCACATGATGCTCCCTCAATTAAGAAATGCCATGGTCAGAGAAGCGTAACCATCCTTAGAAAGCTCTGCATAAATGCAACGGTGTCTCTGTGCCAGAGATCAGGGGAGGGAGAATGTTGTAGAACTGGGCTACTGATTTCAGTGGCAATAATGAAATGCTGATGTGAAGACTTGGAGGGAATAATTACCTGTTATGGTAGAGTAGGTAAATATGGTAAAATACGGCAAAAACAGGGAACAGTGATCAGAGTATCAAACCTGCAGAAATCTGTGGTGGTGACTTATTGATCACAACAACTTTAAGAATGGGGAAGATGAACAGATTACTAGATAATTGGTTGATCTACATATCTGAAGAAATCCTAGGTTCATCAGCAGGAAGCAGACTAATTCACCTGGAGAAAACTTTAAGCACACAAATGCCATCTCCTACCACCTACTGCATCAGATGTGCCAGCATCTGCAAAGGGAAAGGAGGGGACTTTTTTAAAAAGTCTCCAAGTCACACTGTTATGTTCACAGCATTTCCCACCCCCTCTTAGATTGAGAACAAGTGGATTAAGTAATTTTTATTCAGGTTCTTCTTAGGTCTAAAAGCTCATGACTTTATGGCAATGCTAATCTTGTGTCAATTAAAATTCTTCAGTATAATCATATATATATGTATGTGTGTGTATATATGTGTGTGTGTGTGTGTGTGTGTATGTATAATAGAATTTTATATTTTCTTGGTGCTGTAGGGTGAATGGTCAGAGCTGGTCACAGCTGAAGGTGGCTCCTTCAGCGGCTCTCACAAATCCAACCCCCCTCCATGTCATCCCCAAGGCTGAGGGGGTCAGCATTTCACCCCACCTTTGTGCTTCACTCAGGTGAGTACTTCTGGTTGTGAAGCTCTGCGGGTCCACAGGAATCTGCCCCTCCATTCCATTCCTAGAACAATTAAAAAGCCTCACTCATCATCACCTCAACATCTTAGCTTTCTCATTTCCTGCCCTCACACCTTACTCCTCTCTGTCTGTCCAAGACCAACATATCCTTGGATAAGCACAGGAACCCCAAATCCTTCAAGAAGACTCCCCAACAAACTCAACCTTAGTGGAGTTCCTGGTGCTTATTCTCTGGAGCAGTAATTTGACATTGAGTGTTCATCTATCTTGAATCACTATTACATTTCACGTAAGTTCACATATTGCAGGACCATGGCTCCAGGACCTCAATAGTTTTGAGGAGGCACTGCTAGCATAGCCACCTCTTTGGGCACTGGTAGTGAAAGATCTACTGCCTGAGTAAGAATGGACTGGAATAGGAGAACAGAATGGCAGATGCCAAGGAGTGGTCAAGATGACTCTTTTGCAAACTGCCCACGAGATCCTCCTGGGGACATATACAGGTATCACGTGAGTCCACTGAGAAATGCGGACCTCCAGCAGTGATTGTGACACTGTTGCTGAGATGACTTGGAAAACATGCTTTAGAGAGGAGACTGAGCTTCTGAAAATCAGAAAGCATATCTCATATCTTTGGGAAAGTGTACACAATGAACATAAAAAGCTCAATAGATACTGCTTCTGATTAAAATCAACCTGGAAGGAAGCCTTTATCAATGAATATTTGTAGTGACAAGAAACAAAACCTGTGAATAACTTACACAGGAGAAAGGAGTCTGTGACAAAATACTAAGCAGCTCACAGATTTGAAAGGAAGGCTAAACAGCCAGACCTCAGGAAGGGCAGAAACCAGGGTAGCTAGGACCTCATACACAGGAGCTAGTAGATGCCATTGGGCATTATTGCCACTCCAATTCCTTTCATACCTGGATATTCAGGAAGATCCCAGTTCCTAGGAGACAGTCTGTGTGGTCTAGCCTCATTCATATGTCCCCTGCTGGGGTTGGGGTAGGGCACAGCAAAGTCACATGGACTGGGGAAAGAGTGTTTCCCTAAGGAGAGGATGAACAGGAACAAAAATGTAATAATTGCCCAGTAACTTCCTGTTTGATTTGATACTAATATTTCACTTCACTCTACAGTTTGTAGGACAATTTTTACATATTATCTAATCTCATTTCATTTTAAACCCTTGTGAATTAGGTTTTGTTTTTATTCTCCTTATAGAGAGGAGGAAATGTCTCAAAAAGATGTTGCTCACATAAGAACTGAAATTCACATCTTCTGAGTACAAACTCGACGTTCTTTTCATTATATGACACTGTTCCCTTTAAAATAAAAACTTAAAGACAATATTACATTTTTTGCTCAGGTCTAGATCAATTTGGACTCAGTATATATTGCTTTTTCCCAAAATACAAAAATTCTGTAATAATATGAGAAAAAAAGTAAGTACAAAATACTACTCCTAAATCAATCATTAAATTCAATAAATTTATTTAAGCACATAGGATGTTTCCCAGATGCTAGGGAATCAAATATATATGAGATCTATTTCTTGTGCTCACATAGTTCAAATTAAATCATCTAGATAAATAGAAGCAGGCATCTAAATAAGTGCAATAGAGATGCTCTAGGAACATTACATTTTAATTACCTATTTATTTATACTCCCTAGACACCAACCCTCTTAAGCTAAGATATCTGGTCTTTTTTATATTCCCAGCACTAAGCACAGTGTCTGAACAGAGTAGATTCTTCATAAATATGTGTAGAATAAATTAATTAATAAATTGATGAAAAGAAGAAAAGTACAATGGAGACTCAGTTGAAGGAGCAATTAATTTTGAGTTTATGTACTAAGAAAAGCTACATTTTGACAAATGGTAGAGTGAGCTTTTAAAGAATCCATGAAAGCAACTTATCTGCTTACTGGAGTTTTGTTGGGTAAGGGTACATTGTTTATCATGCTTTTAATTGGAAAAGCCTCAACAATGGCAGAAAGACATATTCTCCCCCATAGAGAGAATTTTTGCATATTCTGTCATAACAAACAGATAAACAGGTAGTCCAAAAAAGTAGATCTAATTTATCTCCATTAAAATCTGGTTAAAGTTTCCCACAACTGCATCATTTCAATCTAGCTCTACTCCAAAAACATCCACAGTTCTAATTTCCTGAAGCTGTCCATTTGTAACACATGAACTGCCCTTCTAGCACTATTTTATCATTTCTTTTTTGTCATATAATTCACACTCATTCATTTATTTATTCAATAATTTACTAAGCACAGAGCCATCTCCTCGCTCATTTTGGGATTCTGGTACCTACATGCCTCCAACTCAAAGGTAAAGAGACTCCATTACTTTTCTCTAGGTTCATTTCTTACACGCTGGAATTAACACACTGTTCATCAGACATTCAGCAAAATGCTTGCCATGTATGACAAACTAAACTGAAAGCACTGCCTCTCCCAGAGGAATTTAATTACAAGGACAACTGTTGTCTCTGTTAGTCTAGGCTAGACCTCAGATGATTCATTCAAGTGCAGTTACACATAGTATTAAAGGGGCAAAACCTAGGGAGGGTACGAGAAAGATTGAGAGTCATTTGGAACGCTCTGACATCAGATGCCAGGTCACCAATAGGAAAAAGGGATTTTTGAAATACCTGGGTCTGGAAAGCTTAGTAGTCCTGCCTATGGGATCCAGAAAAGTGCCAACCAAAATTAAGCTGCTGTTTTGGACACACTTTGAAGCAAATTGTTTTTGGCGGCAGATTTAAATGTTTGTCTTCGATTCAAAGTTTGTATTTGATCCTTAGCCATGTTGAAATATGTATCCCTAATTGTAAACAAAGCTGTTAAAATACCCAGAATGGCCATAAGGACATAGTCTTCAGAAGCAGATCCAAAGGCTCATCTACAGCAAAGCCTTGTGGCCACTTTAAAGTATTGACATCAACTCAAAACATATGGCAACCAGAGTATGAAAAGCCTTTGACTTCCTGGAGAGGTGCCAGTCTTCCACTGGTAGCACTGGAAAGTTCCACCACAGGAGAAGCTCATGGAGCGACACAGTGGCCTGCGCAAAACACATTGGTGGTCCCTCTTTCCTCACTGCCCCACCTGTGGATGGTGGAAATTGTCCCATCCCATCAGTTGACATGAGTTGACGTTTCATGCTGTTAAAGAAACTTGGAAACAGCTGTATTTTCATTACTCAGATGTGGGCCTTCTCGTGTGGGAGTCTGGGGCCAAGTAAGATCCACTAATTAAGTAAATATTAATAAAAATTGAATTCCTTAAGTGAATGGAGCTTGTAGCCACAACATTGTAAGTCTCAGATTATCCATAAAGATGAGAGAGTGCGATGTTCTGATTAATTGAGTCTTTTGTTTACACAAGGGCTATGGATAATCCCATACATAAACGACCAATTTTCAAAACATTAGAAGACAATCTGGTCACCTAATACTGAAACCATACTGAGCAAAGCCACTCTTGATTCAGAAGGCGCCTCAGAATGTAATGTGCCTCAGGGTCACCATTAAACATGTCATTTTTAAGAGCTGCAGAATAAACTCACCCCCCAGAGACCTACTCTGGGATGTGCACTTTTAAACAAATTCTTCACATGAATTCAGTTGCTTGTGATTTATTTCTCTCTCATAAAATAGAGCCCAGTGCATGAAAAAAGAAATCCTATTGGTTTGAATGTGGGAACTCAGATTCTCGCGTCCAGATATAACCAGCCTTTTATTTGTACATATTTTTACATAATTGAGGCAATACTGCATAGAAAAATTATATTATTTTTTCACTGAACAGTCTATGTAGCATGAGCATTTTTACATGTCACCGAACTCTTTATTAACAAATTATAATTGCTATACAATATTAACTCAAATAAATCAGTCATAATATGCTTTACCACTTCCCATTTTTAAACATTTATTTAAATTGCTTATTTCATTTAGGTGTCATAAATATTGTTGTGATAATTGTTTTAGTGTGCTACTCTTTGATCATTTTCTTTTTCTTTCTTTTCTTTTCTTTTTTTTTTTTTTTTCCTGAGACAAGGTCTCACTCTGTCGTCCAAGCTGGAGTGCAGTGGCACGATCTTGGTGCACTGCAACCTCTGCCTTCTGGTCAAGCGATTCTCCAGCCTCAGCTTCTGGAATAGCTGGGACCACAGGCACATGCCACCACGGCTGACTAATTCTTGTATTTTTTGTAAAGATAGAGTTTCGTCATGTTGCCCAGGCTGGTCTCGAACTCCTGAGTTCAAAGCAATCTGCTCATCTCAGCCTTCCAAAGTGCTAGGATTACAGTCATGGCCACTGTGCCCAGCCTTTGATCATTTTCTTAAAACATCTCCCTAGAAATGAAATTATATAAGTGTTTGATCATTTGTAAGGTTATATGTATATGTATATACATATATATGCATACACGCACTATATATAAACACATATACATATATTATGTATATATATATATATTATGTATGTGTGTATATATACATTTTCCCCACAAGTTTACCGGTTTATTCCCTATAAGCAGTATTTTGAAGTGTTCATTTTAGCACCGTGAACACATTGAAAATACACTTTGCTTTTTATTTTATTTTAACTTCTAGTTATTTCTTTAGCACACCTCTCCTGCCAGGCTGTCTTTCTTATCCAGTCATTTATTGGTTACCTGGCAAGTTCTTCTGAATGCATTTAAAACCATCATATTATAAATCTATACCTGCTCTGAGGTTACAGTTTCTTTCTGTAATAAAGCAGGATTATTCTCATAATTTTATATGATTTGGGAAAGGAGGTTGCATATAGCTAGAGCACAAAAACTCTCAGCTACTCTCTGATAAGTTTAACACGACAAGTAGAGGCTGGTATGCTTCCGCGTTTTCTGCAGGAGGGATATATATGACAGCAAATTTATCTGAAAATTCACATTCCTTTTCATATTATTGATTAGAAATATCATAAGATTTTGAAAAGGACATGAACATCCCAGTAACAAAGTTAAAGTATTTATGTTTTTTTTCTTTTTCTTTGAATAGGTATGGCAAGGAAGGAAAACTGTCTCAATCTGAAGAGGACATAGCCGTGTATCTGCTTTGTTCTCTTCTCGATTTCCACGTTCCCCAAAATGGGCAGGGCTGGCTTAAAAAGCAATGGAGAAAAAGTTCTGGAGATAGATAATGGTGATGTTCTCACAACAATGTAAATGTACCTAATGCGACAGAACTGTACACTTAAAAATGCTTAAAATGGCAAATTTTACATTATGTATTTTTGACTCCCTGTCTTCCCCTAAAAGTAATGAAGGCTCTTCCTTTCCATCTCCTTGGCCTCTCTGAGCCTCCCGCTGTCTGTCAACCAACCCCTATAGTTCTGCACAGCTTGATAGCTGCTGGGAGTGGTGGGGAGAATTACAAGGACTCAGGAAAGCTAGTTGACTAAGAAACCGCCTC
This sequence comes from Macaca nemestrina, assembly GCF_043159975.1. NCBI lineage: Eukaryota > Metazoa > Chordata > Mammalia > Primates > Cercopithecidae > Macaca > Macaca nemestrina. The sequence goes on from NC_092129.1 coordinate 30,155,656, forward strand.
CCAGCCCTTCTTCCAAATTAGCAGCAGTATGAATACAGCCATGAACATGAATATATTTGAAAAAAAGAATGCCAAAAGAGTAGCAGCTGCTGCTTTCCTGCTGCTTAGTGACTGGGAGACAAGGCTTAGGATTGCCATTAGAGCCCAAACTACAGGCAAAATTACTCTATAAATGTACCTCACATTCCACAACTGGAAGATTTCTGGAAATGTGACGTGTAGATTGAAATCGATAAAATGACTCATTTATGCAGAGATGAAAATAGTAGTTGTATTTCAATTACATAAATAAAGCAAGTGATAGAAAAGAGTCCAAACTATAGAAATTCAACCTTTTAGAAATATTTTAAACATAAAACCCTGCTTTTGTTTAAACAGTTAGTGCTCATACTCTCTTCCACCTGCAAGAAGCCCACAAAACTCAACTTACTTCTTGGCTGAAATTAAACGAGAACAAAACCAAGTATAAATAAAATGTTATAATATTCTTATATCAATACAAGAAGATGTTAAAGAATTAGAGAAACAATATTAAATATATGAAAAATAAAAGCAGTAAACAAAAAGAATTTTTTTAAGATCTAAGAGCAGCTAAAATGTCTTGAGCACATACTCTGAACCAGGCACTGTTCCAAGTGCTTAACTGTATTAACCCTTTATTCCCCACACACCCCTACCAGGAAAGGTACTACTGCTGCCCCATCTTACGGATAAGGAAACTGAGAGCCAGAGGGTTTAGCAACTTGCCCAAGGTTAGCAGTTAGCTTCAATGCTCTGAATCTCTATGTCATATTGCTTTTCCAGACTGTATCTAAAATTCTACTCTGTGTCTAAAGTTGGCAATAAACTGAAAGAAGAAAAACCTGGTTGGATTTGGGCTGTAAATAAAAGCATCTGCTGGCTTTGCCAGGTTTGAGAAGCACATCTTTGAGAAATGATGTTGATTCTTATTTAAAGAAAATTTAAAAGAGAATTAGATTATTTTCTAGTGATTCTCAAGTTCGGGCAGTCAGTGGAACTCTAGCCGTGTCCCAGATCTTTCTTGTGATTTGAATTTTTGTTTGAAGCCTATCTGAGAAGGGATGAAGAAAATCAGACTTGGCAAATGGCTTAATGCAGTGTAGCATCTTTCCCTGAGCACTGGCATCCTTAGATGCGTATATTTTCCATCCCAGCAGCTGCTGCTAAGATGATAGTGAGGATGGAGTGTTGTACACACTGAAGCTCACCCTCTTCAGACACTGCTTATCAGAAAGGTCAGAGCCCTTTGCACGCCCTCTGTTTCCACATTGGTGAAAGCCTTTGTTCTTTGCCCTGCCCCACCCTCGACTCCCACCATCAGCCCCAGGCTTCCTGGCCCATGTATCGGCTTAGAGAGAGGAATTATGAGATCTTTAAACTTTTACTTACCGATTTCAATAAAGGCAAATCCAGAAAATGAGGAGTAAAGACAGAATAACTTCAAACTGGACCCTTGTGCAAATGTTTGGAAGCTTAGATCACATCTGGCTGGAAAGTGGGGTTGTGGGTTGATAACTTATCAGTGCTTTGCACTACTCAGTTAAACTGATGAGCACAGTCTGGAAAAGTGGCCAGCATCAGCTCACCTCACCATGGACGGAAAGGCACTGATGATTATATCCTCAACAAAGCTGGTGACTCAAGGGTTGCCGTTAGTGACCAACTTATTTACTTCTTTCTTGAATTTCCATTCTTAGGACTACTCCCACATCTACAAAACAAAGACTCTGTATGTTACATTTATTTCCAAAAGAGCTTTCTGGCGCTGATATGGAAATTATGACTCCAGCGATGGACAGAGTATCGTTAACTGCCAGAGATTTGTGTTCTTTCTTCAGGGGAGGAGCATTGGAGATGAACAGCATTCAGCAGAAAGAAACCTGGAAATCTCCAGGCATCTCCATTACTATGTGACCAGAAGCAGCTCAGTAAACTTGCAGAGCTGCAGGTTCTCATCTGGAAAACAGAGCAAACACTCCTAAGTCTGCCCTTTTTCGCCTGATTAGTTCAACAATCAAATAAAGTCATGTAAGTATCAATGTAAATGAAAGTGCTGTGTAAACAGTCACTGACTATTTCAGTAATAAGTTATTACCCCACCTCACTCAGATGATAAAGGTGTTCAGCCTGTAATCAAACTAGACAATGACCTCTCAAGGGTATTTCTAGATTTTATGTTCTACAGTTTAGCAAATGGAGATAAACTTTGTTATTTAATACAGTAAGACAGTCTTCTTCAATGAGGCCACAATAGCTTAGGCCAGCTCACAGTGATCACGCCCTTCTCTAAACACTTCACATGTTGTTCATACGATTCATATGGAAATTAATCACATGCTGGTTGATGCTGTCAATTATTATTATTTTCCTTTTTAATGTTATTTCGTGCATTCAAATATATATTTCATCTCTCCAACTAGACTGTAAATCACTTCAGGACTATTTGATGAGCTTCTTGTGCATATTAAATAAGATAATGTATATCAAGGACCTAGTATCATATCTAGCACATAGTAAAGCTCAATAAATAATAGTCACTGTTTTGTTTCAGATGACCTAGCATGAATTTAGGTCTAGAGTATGGACAACAAGGTATCAATTAACCAATTCTAGTAGGACATGAACATTGTAGGATATTGCTTGAAGACTTTGTTGAGCAATAATCACACAGGACTTAAAAAGAATACTCTAGGCTTTGTGTCAAATGACATCCTTAATTAAGAACAATATTTTAGACTCAAGAGGGGGCAGTGATGTTGAACACAGTTTTTGGAGTCAAATCCTGGTTTGAATGTCTGCTCCAATTTTTACTAGATATATGACCTTGGCCAAAGTACGTCACTCTGTTAACTCCAACGTGAGAGTGGTAATACCTGCTCCAAGGCTGTGGTAAGAATTAAAGTGACAAAATGGCATAGGGCCAAATAGTAGTAGTTACTCCTGTTATTACAAGTCCAAGCCAGGCGAGATGCCTTCACGCCTGTAATCTGAGCACTTTGGGCGGCCCGAGGTCAGGAGTTCGAGACAAGCCTGGCCAATGTAGCAAAACCTCGTCTTCACTAAAAATACAAAAATTAGCTGGGCATGGTGGTGCGCCCCTATAATCCCGGCTACTCGGGAGGCTAAGGCAAGAGAATCACTTAAACCCAGAAGGCAGCAGTGGCAGTGAGCTGAGATAGTGCCACTGCACTCCAACCTGGGCAACACAGTGAGACTTCGTCTCAAAAAAAAAGAGTCCAACAGTTTTGTATTCTAGGACTCAGTAGTCACCATAAGAGAAAGATTAACATGCCCACAAGGGAAGAGATATGAGAACATGGTCTGACAATCTCCTACTTCACCAAGCCAATCTTTTTACCCTCTGAGAACTAAGTAGAATAGATAGCATATGTATTAACAAATTTAATGCATATATACTCTGGCAAAAAATTGTTTCAAATTCTAGGAAATGTATTTCCTATATGTAGATAGGAGATTGAAAAGATAAAGCTTGTGTACCAATCATAGAAACATAAGACTCCTTATCAGTTATATGTTTGAATAGGCTACATAGCTATTAAATTTATGATTGGAAGACTGTAAAGCCATTTTAAAAGAAAATTGCATTTTGTTTCCAACCGTTAGTTTATGTCATCACAATCTTGAAATATTTGTTTTCATATAATTTTTAGATATTTTTATTCAATCAATAGAAACATTATAAAAATTATGGAGAGGAAAGAGCTACCAAATATAGGGAGCTAGGAAATTGAAAAGATAAAGCATGGGTAGCAATTATAATTTTTACAATTATACACATGATACAGTTTGAGAATTGAAATCAGATATTCAGTAATGTAGTGATTGGAGGGTGCCTTTTTATCTTTTTGTGAAAATAATAGTAACTTTATAGAGTTTTCTTTTGGAGAGGATTCTAATACCTGATTTCGTTAATTTATGTATTGGTAAATATATTCAGTCTTTCCTGCATCAGTATTTAATATTTAATTTTTGAAATGGTTTTCTTCCCTAAGTTGGCATTATATTCCCATATTTTCAATTAAATAATTATATTATTTCTCAGAAAACTTTGTTCAGCAAATGTATCTAATATGTAAATAAAATATTATGATTTCTAAAGCACTAATTTATTAAAAATACATTTAAAATAGGAAATACATGTTGCAATGTAATAAATAATGCTACTTAATTCTAACATCAAAATGAGGTAACTTACAGTAAATAAAACTTTTTTTAAATGTATCTATAAGCCTTTGCTCAAAAGAAATATATATTTTAATTGAGATTAAAACATCATTAATATTCACATTCATTTCATTCCAGAGTCCTTGTTTAACTTTTTCTCTTTTAAATTTGGCATCATTTTAGGGACAGTGACACACCTCTTAGTTTTAGAATTTGGTTCTAGTTTTATCTTTATAAAAATGTTCTTTAAAGATACAGCTAGAAAATATTTAATAGTAGTTGAAGCTATCTCTGAAAACATTTAAAGTTGGAGATAGATTTAAAATTAAAATAATCTTTAAAACAAAGAGCATTACAACAATTAAAAGTTCAAAATTTTAATTTTGCCAAAATGTTTAAATGATCAAAAATTATTTGTGTTTTCAATATTTCAGATTTCTCCACCTGTCTGCTATTCACCTTGCTATATTCTGTATAACAAATTGGAGGAAACAAACCACTTATACAAAGAATCACAACTAATACTAAGAAATACATATGTCTCACAATGAACATACGTGTGCATGTGTCTTTATAGCAGCATGATTTATAATCCTTTGGGTATATATCCAGTAATGGGATGGCTGGGTCATATTGTACTTCTAGTTCTAGATCCTTGAGGAATCACCATACTATTTTCCATAACGGTTGAACTAGTTTACAATCCCACCAACAGTGTAAAAGTATTCCTATTTCTCCACATCCCCTCCAGCACCTGTTGTTTCCTGACTTTTTAATGATAGCCATTCTAACTGGTGTGAGATTGTACCTCATCGGCACTATTCACAATAGCAAAGACTTGAAATCAACCCAAATGTCCATCAGTGACAGACTGGATTAAGAAAATGTGGCACATATACACCACGGAATACTATGCAGCCATAAAAAAGGATGAGTTTGTGTCCTTTGTAGGGACATGGATGCAGCTGGAAACCGTCATTCTCAGCAAACTATAGCAAGAACAGAAAACCAAACACCGCACGTTCTCACTCATAGGTGGGAACTGAACAATGAGATCACTTGGACTCGGGAAGGGGAACATCACACACCGGGGCCTATTATGGGGAGTGGGGAGGAGGGAGGGATTGCACTGGGAGTTATACCTGATGTAAATGACGAGTTGATGGGTGCTGACGAGTTGATGGGTGCAGCACACCAACATGGCAGAAGTATACATATGTAAAAAACCTGCACGTTGTGCACATGTACCCTAGAACTTAAAGTATAATAATAATAAAAAGAAAAGAAAAAAAAGAAATATGTATGTCTCATCTTATAATTTCATTTAAAAATTGAAAGATTCAATTTTAAAGACTTCTGAGAATTGTGCAAATTGAACACACATTAACTGTGTTTTGTACTAATTGTATTAATAGCAATTGTATCTTCTTACCTTATTTAGAAAGGCTGAGTTGGTGCAGGGAGAATTTACATTTATATTTGAAGAATTTTCCTAACACTCGCTTTTAATTAAGGAACGTGGATCACAGTGAATCAGCTAGCATGGGTTTACATAGAGCTTTAGCTAATTGCTTAACTTTCAGAGAAGTGATACTTTTTCAAATTAATCGTAAAGAATGTCTTCAAAGGTCAACAGAAAAAAAATCAGTTTTTGCTCCTACACAATAATTTGTATTTTTTTTTTTTTTGTAGAAATCTGGAAGTAATTCTGATTTTAAAAGGCAACATTTTCAGCAGCTTCAATTTTCTTTCTAAGTGTCAATTAAAAGCCATGTTTGATGTTTCATTTTAGCTGGAGTTGCTACCCTGAACACTAATAAGGTGATGATGGTGGGAAATATAAAAGTACATACTAGAAACAATTTAATTTTATATAACTTTTACATAATGAAAATGCATTGACTCTATGCAACATGTTAACAAATGACTATAGTGCCATTCATACCTCTTTTAAAGTCAAAAATCAACTTTTCAAAAACCTTTTACACATATTGTACTATCAGGAGAAACCAAATTGGAGTTCTCAAATTATTTAAATAAATGAATGTATAATTACCAAATGGAAATAAATCAAGATTAGCTGAATTAATTTTAACTGTGTAAAAAAGTCCATAATAATTGTATATTTAAATTTTTTTCCAATAATAAAATATACCCCAGGGGCCAAGCAATGTCACTGGAATAAATTCCTTTCACAGACGTAAAGGGCTTGATGACAGTTATTTTCCAAGTCTAGGGTCCCACAATCACATCTCTGAAAGATTTTTCTACATGAAGTGTTTGAAGAAGTGGTGGACGTGTCACTGATCTCTGAGGTCCATTCCAGCTCTCCTTTAAGGCAGAGGTAGGGCACACAGGAGAGAAGAAAAGGTAATACTGATAACAGAATCTGAACCAAATGTTGTTGCATGCTAGAAAAGATTAGATGCCCTTGTCATGGAGCTGTTACAGAGGTCTGGGGTGAAAGAGGGAAAGAAGAAGTCAAGTGTAGGCACATGAGTACAAAAAAAAAAAATGCTTATGCTATATAGTGCAGGGAAAGTGAACCTTTAACCTACTCCTAAATCCTCTTTCCGTTTCCTTTCTAAATATCCTTTGGTGCTGTGAAGGGAAGAATGGAGGTGGGTCTTGTTGCTACTTATTGACACATATCAGGTTTAGCTACACAATATGTTTGTAATTAAAAGCTTCAGCAAGAATATTCTGCTCCTTTCCTTTGAGGATTTGCAGAGCACGGGCTTAGGGCACTGCTACTGAAATGGCTCTCATTTTACAATGCCTATTTTAGAAAGTCTATGTCTTATCACCACAGTTACTTTAGATGGGATTCATGTCTTACACATTCATTCAATAAACACGCATTGAGTACCTGGTAGGTTTCAGGCCCTGTGCTAGACAGTAAACAGATAGATAAAATTCCTTGCTCTCCTGGAGTTTACATTTTCATAGCAAAAACAGGCACAGAACAAAATAAATGAGTAAACCGAGTTCATGTTTTATTGATTTTTTTAATACACACTTTTTTCCCCCACACTCTAAAACATGTAAATTAGTACATACTAAAATTTATGGTGAGTCATATGTTACTTGTTGATATTTTCTCTTTACGGTGGCCCATAAAATAATGACATAAACCTTCACTGATAACATTTAGGATTCAACAAAATACAGTAGGATAGTAAGAAGTATTTTCAGAGATGTTTGAGGCAAAAATTATAAGGCCACCTGATGTGGTCATCAATATACTTAAATGAAATAAAGAGAATTATATATTAAAACTAAGGGCTGAGCAAGGTGGCTCATGCCTATAATCTCCACACTTCAAGAGGCAAAGGCAGAAGAATCGTTTGAGTTCAGGAGTTTCAGACCAGCCCTGGCAACATAGTGAGACCTCATTTCTTTAAAAAAATTTAAAAACTATCTGGGTGTGGTAGATAGCTATAGATCCAGCTACTAGGGAGGCTGAGCGATGAGGATCACTTGAACCCGGGAGGTCAAGGCTGTGGTGAGCTATGATCATACAACTCAGTCTAGCCTGGGCAAGAGAGTGAGACCCTGTCTCAAAAAAAAAAAAGGTAAGGAAGTAAGGACCTAAATGTAAGTAAGTTTTCTACACTTCACCTGAGGTAGTAAAACTGGTAACAGTAGACTGTAGTATGTTATAGGTGCATATTGCGATATGGACAGCAACCACTCAAAAGTATACAAAGTTATATACTCAATAACACTATAAATAAATCGAGATGGAATAAATGAACAGAAATTCATTCTCAGGAATATCTAATTTAAGAGACTTGTTTTCAACAACAACAAAAAATCACTGCATGTAAATTTTTAACACCATCATGATGATATGTGATGCTGATCAACGGATCTTTTGTAAATCACTGGATAAGATGATAAAAATTTTTAATCATGAAAAAATATAAAATCATTGTAAACGAAAGGTAAAATCAGCCTGACTGTGTGAAAAGCAGAAAGTCTGGGCATTTCATAATCACAATCATGTCCTGAACTCATCATTTCATTCATGTTAACATTTGTTTTTAAATTTACTGCCTCTAACCTGATCCAAAGCAGCTGCTTTCCCACAAGGAGGCTTATCTTTTTCAGCATGGAAAATAAAATGGGGTTAAAAATGCAACCAGATCCAGCCCATCGCCGGGAAGTTTCAGTTCAGAAGAGGATATATTCAGTGCTAGAAGCTCAAACAGTTGGTTTGAAGGCAGGATTATCTTGTTCTCAAGACAGAGTCATTAGAACAAGGTAGAGGGCTGCTGTGCACAGGCGTCTTCACGGCGCACGAACGCCAGACCCCTTCCATTGTCCCTGGCTGAGATGAACTCTTCAAAGCCGGCCACTTGAAGTATGCAGGTCCTGGCCGAGGTCAGCTCTGCTGCTGCTCACCCAGTGACCCCTGGTCCAAGCAGACAGAGAAAGGGACACTGCCTCTGTGGAAGATCAAAGCCCAGCTTAACTCACTGTTTCTCTCAACTCTCCTGCTCAGGAGGCTGAGCTGGCTAATGAGGGACGGGTGGAGGTGAAAAAATGAAAGGCATTTTAGCACAACGTAGAGCATTGCTGGCTCCCCAAGAAACACTGCGCTGAAGTATCACTGGCCATCGTGGCTAAAATGTAACCAGCCAGCTGCCCCTGCCAGGCAGCGTTGAGAAACACAAACAACTGAGGAAAATGCAGGGTTGACACAGGTAATGAGGTGAGCAGAAATTAAGTGTGAAGAGTGGCTCTCACAGACAGATGCTCTCTCTATCGGGCTCTCCTTCCAGCAGAAATCTCTGACTCATCACAGCTGTCAAAGAAAGGCCAAAGGAGGAGAAGGAGCAACTTGGGGCCGCTTTTTCTCCAAGGTATTTGCTTTCTCTTGTTTTGACATTGTCCCCACAGCCTGTACCACAATGACTTCTGAACCTCCAGGATGGATAGGTTGGTCACTCAGGCTCTGTTCTGCTATTCGGTGATCAACCATTCTGGTTTGCCTGGAACTTTCCTTCTACTGTCCTGTGTCCCAGGAAATACCTCATACCTAAAACTCCCACATCCTAGAAAACCTCTCATGGTCATCCCAGTTGTGAGTCAGCAAGATTGCATAGATGATTGTGTTGTTTGTGGAAAGGTAACTATAGTAGGTTGCCTGGCAGCCCCCCAGAATAAATGTCCATACCCTAATCCTTGGAACCTGTGAGTGTGACCTTATTTGCAAAAGTGGTCTATATAGGTGTAATTAAAGATATCAAGATCAGGCCGGCTGCAGTGCTTCACACCTGTAATCCCAGCACTAGGGGAGGCTGAGGAGGGCAGATCATGAGGTCAGGAGATCGAGACCAGTCTGGCCAACATGGTGAAACCTCGTCTCTACTAAAAATACAAAAAGTAGCTGGGCGTGGTGGCACACACCTGTACTCCCAGCTACTCGGGAGGCTGAGGCAGAAGAATCGCTTGAACCCGGGAGGTGGAGGTTGCAGTGAGCCAAGATTGCACCACTGCACTCCAGCCTGGGCAACAAAAGCAAAATTCCATCTCAAAAAAAAAAAAAAAAAAAAATTAACTGGCTGTGGTGGTGCATGCTTGTAATCCCAGCTATTTGGGAGGCTGAGGCAGGAGAATAGCTTGAACCAGGGAGGTGTAAGTTGCAGTGAGCCAAGATCATGCCACTGCACTCCAACGTGGGCAACAAGAGTGAAACTCCATCTCAAAGAAAAAAAAAATCTCTACATGAGCTCATCCTGGATTTAGGGTTCACTCCTATAAGAAACAGGAGATGAGAAGAAAAAGAGACTCAGAGGGGAAAGCAATGTAAAGCCAGAGGCAGAAATGCCAACAGTCACTCGAAGCAGCAAAAAGAAAGGAACAAGAATGAAATCCTCTTAGAGCCTTTGGAGGGACTGTGGCCCTGCTGACCTTGGATTTTCGGCCTTCTGGTCTTCAGAACTGTGAGACAATAAATTGCTCTCATTTTAAGACACCCAGTTTGTAGTAATTTGTCATGACAAACAAGGAAAACTAGAGCTTGGCACCTGGGTTTCTCCCCTGAGGCTACAAGTTAAAAATTTTGAGTGAAGACACTGGATGGCTAGCAGGTGAAACAGATAAAGTATGAAGTTAATTAGGCCAAGAAAGAGCTTTAAGATGAAACTTAGAGTTGTATTAGTCCATTTTCATACTGCTATGAAGAAATACCTGAGACTGGATAATGTACAAAGAAAAGGAGGTTTAATGGACTCGGAGTTCCACATGGCTGTGGGGAGGCCTCACACTCATGGAGGAAGGCAAATGACGAGCAAAGGCATGTCTTACATGGTGGCAGGCTAGAGTGTGCAAGGGACCTGCCCTTTATAAAACTATCAGATCTCGTGAGACTTATTAGCTATCACAAGAACAGCACAGGAAAAGCCCACCTCCATGATTTAATTACCTCCCAACAGGTCCCTCCCACAACATGTGATCATTATGAGAGCTACCATTCAAGATGAGATTTGGGTGGGGGCACAGCCAAACCATATCAGGAGTCATCAATGAGTTTAGCAAACTGACTTTTTTTATAAACACTTGTTATATACAAATTGGCCTGAGGGGGAAAATATGCATATAATATTTTTTGCCCCCTACGTTTAACAATAAGTAAAATATTGTCATATATATGTTTGAAAATAAGTAAATGTTTGTCATATATATGTTTGAAAATAAGTAAAATATTGTCATATATATGTATAACATATAAAATATATATTAAGAGAATTTTTATGTGTGTATATATATATACTTTTCATTTTCATGAAAAAGAATTATCAATAATATTTATTGACTGATAGCCTGATCTTACTGACCTCCCTCAGATATATCTATGCTCCCATAGAATAATACATCCACATATGAAACTTCCCTGAGTGAACTTACATTTTTTTCAAGATGAAGGAATCACCTAGTTTTACTCCCATTTGTAGATAAATAAATTTCTTTATATGTTTTCCTTTTTAAATGTTTTCATTGTACATAATTACACATATGCATGGGGTACATGTGATATTTTAATACATGCATACAATGTGTAATGATCAAATCAGGGTATTTAGGATATCCATCACCCCAAACATTTGCCATTTCTTTGTGATGGCAACATTTCAAGTCTTCTAGCTATTTTAAAATATATAAGACATCGTTGTGAATTATAGTCACCCTACTGTGCCATTCAAACACTAGAACATCCTTCTACCTATCTGTATGTTGGTATTAGTTAACCAACCAATGAACTTCTTTTCATTTCCTTCCTACCTCTATTCTTTCCAGCCTCTAGTAACTATCACTCTACTCTCTACCTCCATGACACCCATTTTTTGACTCTTGCTTCTGAGTGAGAACATGTAATATTTGTCTTTCAGTGCCTGGCTTATTTCACTTACCATAATGACCTATAGTTGTATTAATGTTGCTGCAAGTCACAGGGCATTTATACTTTTTTTTTTTTTTTTTTTTTTTGAGACGGAGTCTCACTCTGTTACTCAGACTAGAGTGCAGTGGTGAGATCTCGGCTCATTGCAGGCTCCGCCTCCCAGGTTCATGTCATTCTCCTGCCTCAGCCTCCCAAGTAGCTGGGACTACAGGTGCCCGCCACCATGCCAGGCTAATTTTTGTATTTTTAGTAGAGACGGGTTTTCACCGTGTTAGCAGGATGGTCTCGATCTCCTGACCTCATGATCCACCTGCCTCGGCCTCTCAAAGTGCTGGGATTACAGGTGTGAGCCACCGTGCCTGGCCAGCATTTATACTTTTTAATGACTGAATAATACTCCGTTGTGTGTGTATATATGATATATACAATGTGATATATATGCGTGTGATATATATAATGTGATATATATGTGATACATTTTATATATATAATGTGGTGTGTGTGTGTGTATATATATATATCTCACATTTTCTTTATTTGTTCACCTGTTGATGGACACTTAGGTTGATTCCATAGCTTGGTTATTGTGAAGAGTGCTGCAATAAACATGGGAGTACAGATATCCCTTTTATAAGCTGATTTCCTTTCCTTTGAATAAATATCCAGTAGTAAGACTGCTGACTCATATTGTAGTTCTATTTTTTGTTTTTTGAGAAACCTTCATAGTGTTTACCACAATGGCTGTACTGAGTTACATTCCCACCAACAGTGCACAGCCTCACCAGCAATTACATATTTTTCTAACAGACTGAGGGCCAGAACATCTTACTCAGTAAAGCATTATGCTGAAGACATTACAGTTCATATTATTGAAATTCTTGGAGGCTAAAAATGAGAAGATGGAAAGCAAATGCATGAAATAACTTTGAAAGCTACAATAAAAGAGATACTACAATTGGCATCTTAGCCCATTAAAAACATATTAAAATCATTACAGAGCACACTTCAAATGATGTGACAAGTAGGGAAAAAGTCTACCAATATCCCCAAAGTCTAACGATATCCCCAGAGATATCGGTAGACTTTCTTCACAGGAAAAAAAGGGGTAAAGAATATATTTTATGTTTTCTAACCCTCTGTACTATGATGTATGCCAGGCCAGATGGGGTCTATTACTGATGTCAGTGACTATCTGCTGCAGCTCACCAAGAGCAGCTAAATACAATTTATCCATTTGTCCACTTTTTTGTTTTTCTTCCTGATGTCCTTTCTAGCCCCTAACCTGTAGAACACACGTCCTTCTTTATGTGCCCATGCACTCTCACCTCCCCCATTATCGTTTCTGAAGTAGCTTTTTCTCTCTCATAGACTGCAGGTCTTTGGTGTCAGTGGCAAACTCTGTCTTTTTAGTCATTGTATGCCTAACGTTTTGTTACCTTGCTGTACCTATCACACTGCTTTGCCCATGATATGCCAACCAAGCTAAAACAAACCACACTAAATGCTTTATTTTTTCTGTTGGGCTCTCCAGTAAATATTGGTTTTTGTAATCACTACTTAAGTTGATTTCATATGGAGACATTGTCACTGTGTCATCCATGAGGTTCTTCAAGGGAGTATACACACACACACACACACACACACATATACACACACACACACACATATATATATACACATATATATTCTCTTACCCACACTGAGAGATGGATAGAGAAATGTCTCCAGAAAAGCTGGCTTTTTAAAGTGTATCTATCACCTGGGCAGGGAGTTAAGAACTCTAAACAGATGCTTTTGCTCAGGAGTTCTAACCTTGATACTGAAACTACTACTGTTTGGGGCTGGATAATTTTTTGCTGTGTTGGTCTGTCCTCTGTTTTATAGCATGTTTAGCAGCATCTCTGGTCTCCACTTGATGTCATTAATGATCTCATTAATGGTCTCAATTATATTAACCAGATATTGCCAAATGTCCCCAGGGGGAAAAATTGCCCGTGGCTGAGAACCACTGCTTTAATATTTTCTCATGAGCACATTGGAGGAGGAAATAATAGTTTATCATCTTATTGTCACCTTGAAAAATGCCAAGGATCTTCTCTGTAGAATGAAGCACCAGATGAAGGGTGTATGTTAGGACAAAAACTCCAACTGTTTCTTCATTCCAATGGCTCCATCATGAATCTGTCTTCTATCTGCCCTCCCCTCTATGTCACCCCACCTCACTCTCAGAATTCGGTGGAGTAGCCAAGTCACCCACCTTTATTGTCCAAACATTCTCTGATTGGAGAAAGGTTTCTGCATCCAAGAAGTGATATAGTGCTTCCCCCCAATAAAAAGAGTATGTTATATGATTGGCAAATTATATTCCCAGAGAGAACTGGGAATTTTCCTTTCTGGATGCTCCACTACGAATGATCAGGAGTGGTAACTATCTTATATGAGGGAAGCTGTTTTTATCCCAACTTAGATTATTACACATTCTCAACACACGATTGGGAAAGCCATTTTCCCCACCAAACTGTATTTATTTAGAGTAACAGATAATAGATCACTGAATTCCACAGCTGCAATTAAAATCTGACTGTAGTCCTAAATGTTGGCATACCCTCTTCTACAACCATGAATCAGAGCAATGAACAAATGACCGAACCTGTGACTGTTCTTCCCTTTATGATTTCCCTTCCCACAAGCCTTATTCTGATGAGTGTTGGAGTTAATCTGTAAAATGGGAAAACATGAATAGACAAATTTAAAAAACAAAAAGAGATGGGAAGTGGGAAGGAAAGGAAATAGAGTGCCTGGATGATTTGCAACATAATTAATCAGTTCTTGAATAATCAAGACCTAAATGTGCTGGAAACACAAGTAATAATGATAGAGGAGGAAAAAATGAGGCAGTCACAATGGAAGTGCTGAGGCCAACAGGTCCTCTGTAGGACCTCTCAGGAGCACAGCAGATGACTGTTCCGGTATGATGCCTGCTGTGCTTTTCAGAGTCTAAGAAACAAAATGTACGTTAGGAAAGCAAATGAAGGACTGAGAAATAATTCCTCCTCAGGTAACTGGCTGCCCGTCATTATAGACATCACTGAGGAGAGGAAATAAAATAGAAAATTACCACAGACGTTGCCAAAACCCCAGCCTGAATAAAACAAAGTCAGATGGCATGAAAGTCTTGCATGCCTGGATAAAAAACGACTAAATAAAACCAAATTTTGTCCCACGAGAAGAATAGAGAAAACTTTTAACCAATTAGAGAAACTCCATCATGATCAAATATGACCCACGTAATGATTATATGGAACGGTAAACATTTTAATAATATAATTAAACACAAATGTAAAGTTTTTGTTTTCTTCTTTTTGTGAGCTTGTATTTTCTGCTTTCATGGTCAGTCGCCTAACGTAGTGATTTAATTATCTCAGAGTCAGTCAGTTAAGCTCGCCATCTGAAAACTGCCTTTTCACAATGCCCTCAGCTGACCTGAAGTGAAACTCAAACTCACCCTTTGTGCCCAGGGTTTTCCTGACAACAAAAGAGGTATTGGTTCCCTTTCCCCAGATACCAGCCCTGGGCTGATTTTCCAGTCTCTCTCCTCCTCCCTAAGTCTCCTTCCTCTACCCTGTCTTTGCCTTCACTCCACCCTCTACTCACTCCCCACTCCCCACACACAATGGAAAGGAATGCCAAATCTGCCATCTTGTTTCTCTCAGTTATCACAGACAAGAGCCTGGGGGTTGTCTTTTATTTCCAGGCGCATAAAATTCTTGTCTGTAATAGCTCGGACCTTGGTTATTACAGCCAACCGTGAAACTACTTCAGGAGAAGAACTTGTGATCATGTTTTGGAGTCGTAGGTAAGAGGAGGAACCAGATAGAATGGACTGGGCAACCACATGACCTGTTGGAAGAACTGGAATTAGACCAGGGAGCATTCAAGTCCACTCCTTTGATTCAGATCCTACCTAACTAAAGAGAAATACCTTCTACAAAAAAGAAGGGCTTTAATGAACAGGAAGGATTCCCTAATATGTCTTTGTTGGCTTTTCCTGTGCAAACCACACTGCATGTGACGGGTACCAAGATTACAGCACACTTGAGAAACACATGATGCTTGAGGGTAAAAACAGTACTCAGGACCTTGTGAGGAACCATTCCCTTTCCCTCAGTCACTCAGTTGGTACATTCAGATTCTCTATTAGGAGCTCTGTGTACAAATTTTGGATATGTATCATTTTCAAAAAGTAGCAATATATCATAATACTGAATATCTATTGGTAGCCATTGCCATGGGAAAAGGTATAGGAGAGGAGAAAGCAACCATCCAGACTTTTTCTTAAATTACTTAAATACGGTACAGGATGTGGGGTATCCACCTGAATGTTAACTTTTTTAGTTTAGTATGTTTTCTGTTTCTCTTGGCTAGAGTCTAAGAAAATATCTAACATGATGAGACTTTAACAAACTGATATTAAAATATTCACACTTAAACTTCTTCCAGATTCCCAGCTGCTGGGGAGGCTGAGGCAGGAGAATGGCCTGAATCCGGGAGGCGGAGCTTGCAATGAGCCGAGATGGCGCCACTACAGTCCAGCCTGGGCGACAGAGCAAGACTCCGTCTCAAAAAAAAAAAAAAAAAAAAAAAAAGAATACATGAATAACTGCGCATAATGATTCAAGAGTATCCCTGATAACACTGAAACATCAACCCACAATTAGAAGCTTTTCCACAAACAACAAATTCTACAGCAATTTTACTCTGCAATATTTTTAAAACACAACCTTACTGAGAATTGTGTAGTCTCCTCCTTCCAAAACTTCTTCAAATCATTTCTATAACTTACTTTCCAGAGAAAGCAATCAGTGTTTACACTTGTTCATTATTCCACAGGCTGTGATTCTCAGGAGCAACTAATGTGTGGGGCAATATGTTTAATGAGACTAATGATATAAACTTTTGTTCTTCAAAGAGATTTGCAGATTGTCTCATATAGGTTGACTTGCTTCTGTGCTTCAATTTCTTTACTCGTAAAAAGGATAGTAGTTATGTGTCACTCCCAGAGGGAGAGGATTTGAAGAGAAAATTCATAATCAAGCAATTGGTCAGTATGAATTTGTGCCCATTGGCACAGAGTGAAGACAGGTAGGTTGTGATAGATAAGCAAATACAATCTCCTTGTTACAGGATGCAAATAAATATACTCCATCTCTATTAAGATCTGCTAAAAAAGAGCAAAGAGATTTAAGCTATGGCACCAGTGAGTGAAATGAAAGAAAAGCCTGTATTTCTATGGAGATTATTTAAGGCATTTATGAAAATTGTAGAATCTATTTCTCTATATTTTTGAATGAATTCTTATTTCCTTTATGTGAATATGTCCAAATAATAGAATGAATTATTAGGGATACTTTCAACACAATTATTTCATTTCACAGGATGGTTTAAAATGTTAAAAATAGTTCAATAGTGAATTTATATTTAAATAATTTCAAACAAACATGGCTATTTCCAATTTTATTGCATTCTGTAGTACTGGAATTGTTATTACAGTACTAGAGAACATTTATTTTGTGCTTAATCCATTATAAACTGCTATTTAATTGTTTGTAGGAGTTACTTAAGGTGGCACAATATGGCTGTCTCATAGGAGTTTATTTGTACATACTTAGCTCTGAATATCCAAACATATGGCAATCTGTTCCACCAAATGCTACGTAGTATTCTATTGTCTTTACTATTTCCGTTAGAGAAAACATTGTAGGGATTTCTATGGAAAGTACAAGATGTGCATATTTCTGGGTCAAACCAGCTAAAATCAGCCACTGCACTGATTCAAAAAGATGGGTTAGTGAATTTCAACCCAAAAAGATGGGTTAAGTTTCAGTCCCTTTTACCTTATGATAGAGTTAAGCTTAAGAGAGATACCAATTTTTACCATTAGCATGCATTACTTTTGTAAAAATCAAAAGATAAAGAGCCAAATGTGGCAAAAATAGAATACTATTAAAATGATCAGCAATCAGACTCTCCTGGCTCTTCTGCCTCTTAGTCTCATTCCTTCCCTTCCACCTCCACATACCCTCCAGGCCCCCTGGAGGGGCTGGCTTTCCCTGATCATACCAGGTGCTTCACACCTGCCTAACACTGCTCATGCTAGCTCCTCTGCCTAGAAGGCCAGCCTTTCCTCCTTCTGATGAAAGCACACTCCTCCTCCAAGACCTAGTTTAGCCTCACCTTCTCTGGATAGCTGTGCTTGACTATTGCAGCTAGCCCACCCTGAGGCGAGTAGAGCATGTCACCTCAGTCTTGGGTCCCCTGGTTCTGGGATTCTATTTTTCCAGTAGTGATTTTCTCATGTCAGACTCCTTAAAATTAAGTCAATTTCTCATTTATATTCTGCTTCCCAGGACCTACTCTGGTGGCTAGAAGATGAGAGATCTCAAAAATATGTGTACGAAATAATTTTAAAATGCATCTATCTTACTGTCATAATCAGCTCAGGTTCTTATAACACAACACCATAGACCTAGTGATTTAAATTATAGATATTTATTTCTGGAGACTGGAAAGTTCAAGATCAAGATGCTGGCAGATTTGGGTTCTGGTGAGGGCTCTCTTCCTGGCTTGCAGACAGCTGCCTTCTTGCTATATTCTCACATGGTGGAGAGAAGAAGTTCTGGTGTTCCTTCCTCTTCATATAAAGGCACTAATCTCATCATGGGGGCTTCATATTTATGAGTACATCTTAATCTAATTTTCCGCCCAGAAGCTTCACCTCCTAATGCCATCACTTTTTGGGTTAGGACTTCAATATATAAATTCTGGGGAGACACCATATTCAGCTCATAACACTTACCATCTTCAGTCACTATCCAGAAAAGTATTACAGCACATGGTTGCCATATGTATCAAAGTCTTACTGCTGTTACTAAAATTTTACCACTGTTTAATCATTAGAAATGCTGTAAATGTATAATCAAGAGTAGTCAAAACAACTATCTGATAACACTGAAAGTGAAAACATAAAACAAGCACAATTTTACACACAAAAAATTTGTAATAGAAATGGGTAGATAACCTGGTCTGTAAGGAGTAATATTTTCATCCTCTAAATTTGCATATGATAAAATTGGGAGTTGCCTGCATTTGGAAGCAAATTGTTATGGAACATCAAGGAAATTGGTAACAGTATTTACATATTTATATATATACATATATAAATATAGATAGATAGATAGATAGATAGATAGATAGATAGATAGATAGATAGATAATTGTTTGGCTGTGTCCCTACACAAATCTCATCTTGAATTGTAACTCTCACGTTTCCATGTGTTGTAGGAGGTGATTGAATTATGGGAGCAGGTCTTTCCTGCATTGCTCTTGTGATAGTGAATGAGTCTCATGAGATCTGATGACTTTAAAACTGAAGGTTTCCCCGCACAAGCTCTCTTTTTGCCTGCTGCCATCCAAGTAAGATGTGACTTGTTCCTCTTTGCGTTCTGCCATGATTGTGATGCCTCCCCAGGCACGTGGAACTGTAAGTCCATTAATCCTTTCTTTTGTGGGTCACCCAGTCTTGGGCATGTCTTTACCAGCAGTGCAAAAACGGACTAATACATATGTGTGTGTGTGTATGTGTGTGTGTGTGTGTATGGCTCAGCTATACAGCAAACTGGGAAGGAAATGTGAGCTTCCACCTAATAAAAGATTGATCCCTCTTTTTCACAAAGAGATTTTGCAATTAGTGCCCACACAAAGGAACAACTTGTGACTGCACAGTCTACTTTCTAGGGATAAAACTAGGAGGCAATATTTACACATCAACCAGTTAGAGGCATGAGGGAAAGGGATGCTAGAATTCAGTAAAATTAATTCATTTCTAGTTAACGCCTGAATGTAATGGCATTTAAAACTTGTTTGTGTAGAATGAGCCTCAGTGCATGCATTAGGAATCATGCCCGTTTGCTGCCTAAATTGATTTTTGAAAGTGAACCACTTAGTGTTAGCTGTGCAGGCCTCTTATTTTCTCAGATGTTTGTCTGAGCTCACACTGCCCCACACTATAATGCTTTTCATTCCTAACTCTCCTAACCCTCACATACCTTATCATGCCTGAGGATTTCCTTATTTTTCTCAAGACATAGTTTTCTCTACTGCAATGATTAATTTTATGTACCAATTTGGCGAGGCCACGGTACCCAGATATTTGGTCAAACACCAGTCTAGATGTCCCTGTGAAGGTAATTTTTAGATGAGATTAACATTTAAATCAGTAGACTTTGAAGAATTCAGACAGCTCTCCACAATATAGGTGGGCAATTCATTCAATCAGTCAATCAGTTTGAGGTCTTAAGAGTCAAGACTGACCTCCCCTGAGGAAGAGGTAAATCTCACTCTTTGTCTTTCTCTTTCTCTACGAACGCTCTCTCTCTCTCTATTCTGTTTATCTGGAAAACCTGACTAATCCAGCCACCTAAAAAATCCTATTGACATTTTTTAAATTGTTATTACACTGGTCTTAATATCTGGCCTTATAGTTATGGATGTGCCCACTGGTGCTTGAGCTCACAAAAGGCAGCACCTGTGTCTTAGTCTTCTTTGCCTGCACTGCAGCACTAGCATGTCATCTTGCATGCAATATGTACTCAAAAATGCAAATTAATATAAATTTTAATAGATGGGAAAGAAGGAAGTCACAGATTTGGTCACAAGCTGGTATTTCTGCTTTCCTGAACCCTAAGAAGTATAAACACCATAAAATGAGTTCAGCATTCAGACTGATGTTATGAAAGCCTCTAATATCTGTGGTCTTCAAATACTTCTCTTTAAAATAAAGCCATTGGAATAGATTAGTAGTTCTCAAACTATGCTACAGGGGTTACCTAGTGGTTCCTCAAAGGAGAAAGCCTGATGGGGGCCCAAATGGTCTATATGTTGTGAATCTAATTCCTATACCTATCCCCTCCTCTAAGCAGATCCATTTTGATTAATTCCACATATACATCCACACAATACTACATTTCAGTTTTTAAAAAATAAAAAAATAAAAACCTTAGAAACCATGAGGCTAGCCGATCTCTCTGAGTTTCCTTCCAGTTCTAAATCTCTTAAGACTGTTTTGCATCTAGTTTGCAGGTTTATTTTAGCTTTTCTTCTGAAAGATTATTTCTGCTTGAACTATTATTTTAATCCAGACTTGCTCATACAGGAGTCATGCCAGGGTCTTATCTTGTAGAGTGAGTGGTAAGAAAGAGGGAGAGTCCTGGAATTTGGCCAGTTAGGAACAGCCCCATGCAGGCAGCTGGATATTCTAGGGCCCAGGACCCTGGGGGACTGATTGAGACCTGTATGTCCATACAAGGAGCTCTGCCCTTGGGGACTGGGAAGAGGGTGGTTCCCCCTCAGTAGGTAATAGGTCTCAATTTGGGATAAAAAGTTTATCCAAAAAAAAAAAAAAAAAAAGTTTATCCTCAGCAAGATCTCACAGTATGGATGGAGCTAAGATCTGAGTCTGTCAAAAACGTTGTGAGGCACTCAGACTTATCCATGTCGACTAGGGGCCTAAGAAACGACTCCAGTCTAAGCAAAGGACCAAGAACCAGAAGAAGAATACATGACAAGGTCCAGATGGGGCCAGAACCAAGGCAAAGGCAAGTAGACATGAGGCTCCCTGGAAATCACCCAATCCCTCTAGATTGCTGGAAAAGACCATTTTCAGATCCCACTAGCCAGCAAAATAATATTTTGGTTGAACTTCCTTCTTCAATAAGATTGGTTCATCCTTAGTGTGAACCAATAGGAAGAGGTGTCAGAGATTTTTGCTGAGAGAGGAAATTGTGGAGAATATAAAATGAGTGCTGGACAATAGTGTCCAGAATATCAGAGACATTATCTCATCATATTCTGAGCTAGTTAGACCACATCTAAGCATTAATTCTAAAAAACCTGGAATTGGCCTGAGCTGTTTTGCTGAAGTAAGAGATGTATCTACACAGCACTGACTCACGGTCCAGGCATAAAATGTGCTGAAGTACATTTTGTGTACAAAGTGTTGCTTTGTAACCGTGAATTCAAGGCAAGTTTCAGAGTGCTTTTAACAGCTTGTCAGCATTGTTTCTTGACAAGAGTAAGATTGATGATTCGCACCCAGTTTTGGTGAGATTCCTGCAGGACTCTGCCATTGGATCTGGTTACTAGGCAAGAAACACAGCTACCTGAATAGAAAGCTATAAGGAGCCCGAGCCAATAATCCATTTTGGGATCCCTGCTCCAAGGTGTTCTTTGTACACTTTGGTGTTTTCTAATCCAAGAGAAAAGCATGTCCAGGATATGCTAGATGTGAAGGGAGCATAATTAGAGCTTGGTCCAGACTTTCATCTCTTGCTGGGAGCCAATCTTTGGCTGTGATGTACATCTTTATTTTAATGTTGTTGCTATATTGTACCTTTTTGCTTACAATAAATAGTAAATCCATAAACATTGTCCCTGAATCTCCTTTAGCAACTGAACTCTGTGGCTGTCACCATTATCACACCTGGAAACCAAATTTTCATAGGAATTGTGTACAAAGATGGAGACCAAACTGAAGACTAATTTGAAACCATGTCACATAATGAAGAAATGAAAGAAGTAGAGGCTTCGTTTGGGGAAAAGATCTAAAGAACTGTAATATGTAATCACATTTTTTCTGTGTCTCTTTCAATTCAAAGATTGCATTATTAATTTTTCACATATCACCAGAAGGCAAAATATGGCAGTAGAGTGATAGTACTTGGAGGCACTTAAATAAGAGAACAAAATATCTAACAATGTTGGCTGTTTTAACTGAAATGGGTTTCTTTGTATGGTTGCAAGTTCCTTGTTTCTAGAAGATTTGAGAGACCTGATGTCAATATTTACCATAGTGTTGATGGTACTATTGTTTTCATTTTAAGATTAGACACTATCATTTCTACATCCTCATTCAATTCTAATATTTTACAATTCTAGATTTTTGAGAGTACAGATTAGAACCCCTATTATAATGACATCAAAATTCATTAACTTTATTCCTTACTTACATCAAGTCTTCTATATCCCATATGTCTGAATTTATTGTGCACTGTATATACCCCAACTCTTCTGCCTCTCTGCAAAAACGAACATCCAAGATCCAACTCAAAGTCTTAAAAAAGTCAAAGCCTTTGTTTTCACAGATTTCCTTGTGATTAATACACGAAGGAACAACAGGAAACCGTAAAAGAGAATAATCACTACCTCTAGGATGGCTGTTGAGAGCTGGACCTAGTGTATCCAGGAAACAAATTCAATAGAAGAGTGTTAGGCACCAGAAAAACTCACTGCCCCTCAAAGCACCTAAGGCCTCAGGTTACCAGCTTGGTTCCTTGAGGTGCAGCACACCAATGTAGCCCAATGGGTTCAAGCATAGCCAGCCGGACAAGAGATCAAAAACAGACAAGTGTGCTGCAGAGAATGACGCTTCCTGAAGTGGAGAGGTGCTCTCACTGCACTCCAAGTGCAATGGTCTGAGCTGCTGTTGATGGGGCATCAAGGGGGCAAGAGATTGGTTCTGGATCATCCTGCAGCTCAAGATCTGGAGACTTATGGGGTTGTGGGTAGAAAAGCAAACATCCATTGGCTTCTGAGTCACTAGGAATTGAGAACAATTTGAAAAGTCAGTTCCAAAAGATGGAGCAAGAGAGGATGATAGGACCTAAAATAAGGCCTGGTCACAGGAATATTCAACACAGAGGAGTGGATATGGGGAGGTACAAGACTCTCGGAGAGAGGAAAACAGCCCTTTACAGTAGAGTGGGCTGTAGGTGGGAGCCACTAGGATGCCAAGTTAGCTCCAGCAGCAAACACTCACATTCTTACTCCCATGGTAATACAGGAAAGAGCACTGGACTTTTCAACTCAAAATAACTCCTCAATAAAATGCAATCAGTCCAACAAGATTCCTTTGGAAAGGTAGCCTCTTGTCCAAATAAGTATTTGCAAAGCCTCGCTCCTCAAATCTTCAATACAGGGAATTAGCCGTTCTAGAAAGCCTGGGAAGAAGTGGGCAGCCCCCCACCTTTCCTCAAGCACCACCGTCAATCATGACCTAACACTTCATAAATAACCCAAAGAGGAAAACTTTCCTCAGTCGCATTTAAGCCAGCGAGGTGTATATGGCTTTAACAGATCCAGGACACTTATCTCAAGCTGGGAGTGTAATTTCACGGTAATAATTTGCTTAAAGTGTTGCTGATTGCTTCCTATTTCTCCCTTGTTAATGACTTTTGCACCTTTCCACCATTCCTTTTATATGTGCTGCTATGGCCATTACCCTACAGGAGGCTGTTTGGACAACACAGGGCCTTTCCATAGGCTGCTAATACCTATACTGGACACTCCCAAGACCTGAAAACTCTCTTTCATATAGGTTCTTTTTTTTTTAAGTTTTTTTTTTTTTTTTTTTACTTCTGTCAATAGATTGCTGTTTCACAATCACTGCTACTCTTGCAGTGCATATATTCATGAAGCAATTGAACAAAGGTAATTTGCTGTTCATAAATTTCCCAGTGACTGAAACCAGCTTGCAAAAGGTGGTGTGCAGAGCTTCAATTTGGATGTATAAAAGAATACATCTTGTTTTGGCTAGAAGTCCAATGTGGAATATCTTGGAAAGTGAGTTAGTGGTCTGAGGGTCTTTCGAGAGCCTCTTAATCTCTACATTTTTAAAGCAACTTATGCTTGCAGATTTTGGAAAAATATTTTCTTCCCCTATGGCAATGATTCCAAGTTTAAACAATGAAGTAGCTTTTCCCATATTTTATGAAGAAAAAAATAAATAGTATGTTCCTCATGCAACCAGGGAACATAATGCTTGGAAATGCTAGGGAGTAAGGGCACATACAGCAAATGAACAGTCCTGTGAGTCAGCCCCACCTCTCAGCTTGTCTTCTCCCCTTTCAGTTTCAACCTCTCTCTTCTTCCCATATATTCACCTTCTTCCAGCCCTTACCATCCATCTTTTTTCTTTAGATTTCCCTCATATGTATACAGTGTTCTCTCCTATTCTTATCTGTGATGCCTGCCCTTCTCACCTCACTTTCATTCCACCAGAGGCAGGGCAGTCCTGGGATCAGAGAGATGGACAGACAGCAAACAGTGGGTGCTCCTCAGGTTCAGGCATTTGATTTCACTGCCCAAATTCCTCATTTCAGCCTGAAGGTGAGCGTGAATGAGGAACTGAATAGAGATCCAAGATACTGCACGTGCGTCAGCACCACTGTGACAGCCCAGGCTCTGAATCACAAGGCGCTTTAATCCCTCAGTGACAAACCCACCTAAGGAAAGGGATACCTGAAACCAGACCAGGAAATATTTGTGCAGGAGGCAGGGAACTCGATCTGCACAGCTTTTCTCAGTCATTCAAATTCCAATTGAAAACAAGGACAAGTCCTAACTCCAAAAACAGAGTGTTCTCAACACCCACGTCAATCATCCTGAAATGTAACACAGAAAGAGTTTACCAGGGATGTTGTCCCAAGACTCTTTGCATAATTTGTGGTCCACTTGCAGCAAAGGCTTCTCCCCAGGGCCCCCCAGTGTTTTCCTCTGCAAAGAAAGAAGGTGCCTTCACAGATTCAGACCTTGGAGGGGTGTATTGTCCCAGTTCATGTCACACTCACAAAAGAACCAATCTCATAATGTGTAGGTTTCATTCATTCATTCTTCCAGAAAAGGGAAGCTGCCTACTATGTGCTACACATCGTCCTAGTGCTCAATGATCTCTGCCATCATGAAGTTTGTATTGTAGAAGTAGGTGGGAGGGACAATAAGCACATTAAGTAAGTAAATTACCTTGTAAATTAGAAGGCAATAAGAATTTAAAAATTGAATAGGGTAAGTGAGTGGGACAGCAAGGGATGGTAGGAATAGGGTAGTCAGAGTGGACCCTATTGAGGAGGAGATATTTTAGCCAAGTCTTCTTTTTAAAACAATTTCAACTTTTATTTTAGATTCAGGGGATACATGTACAGGTCTGTCACATGGGAACACTGTGTGATGCTGAGGTTTGAAGTACAAATGATCTGGTCATCCAGGCAGTGAGCATAGGCAGTTCCTTAGCACCCCCTCCAACATTCCCCAACCCCAGGGGTCCCCAGTGTCCATTGCTCCCATCTTGATCTTCACATGTACTTGATGTTTAGTTCACATTTATAAGTGAGAACATGCGGTATTTGGTTTTCTTTTCTTTCTTTCTTTCTTTTTTTTTTTTTTTTTTTTGAGTCGGACTCTTGCACTGTCGCTCCAGTTGGAGTGCAGTGGCACAACCTCAGCTCACCACAACCTCCACCTCCTGGGTTCAAGCGATTCTCCCACCTCAACCTTGCAAGTAGGTGGAATTACCACCATGCACCACCGCATCCAGCTAATTTTTTTTTCTATTTAGTAGAGACAAGGTTTCACTATGTTGGCCAGGTTGGTTTCCTGAGCTCGTGATCCACCTGCCTTGGCCTCTCAAAGTGCTGAGATTACAGGCATGAGCCACCACCCCCGGCCCTGGTTTTCTATTCCTACATTAATTCGCTTAGGATAATGGCCTCCAGACGCATCCATGTTGCTGCAAAAGACATGATTTCATTTTTTATGCCTGCATAAATTCCACAGTATGTATGTACCACATTTTCTTTATCCAGTCCACCCCTGATGCACATCTAGGTTGATTCCATGTCTTTACTATTGTGAACAGTGCGGCAAAAAACATGCAAGTGCACGTGTCTTTTTTGTAGAATGATATATTTTCCTTTGGGTACATACCTAGTAACGAGACTGCTGGGTCAAATGGTAGTTCTCAGTTATTTGAGAAATCTCCAAACTGCTTTCCACAGTGGCTGAACTAATTTACATTCCCACCCAAAGTGTATAAGTGTTCCCTGTTTTCTGCAGTCTTGCCAGCATCTGTTATTTTTTGGCTTTTTAATAATAGCCATTCTGACTGGTGTGAGATGATATCTCATTATGGTTTTAATTTGCTTTTCTCTGATAATTAGCAATGACGAACATTTTTTCATGTTTGTTGGCTGCTTTTATGTCTTTTTTTGAGAATTGTCTGTTCATGTCCTTTGTCCACTTTTTAATGGGGTTGCTTTTTGCGTATTGATTTGTTTAGGCTCCTTATAGATTCTGGGTATTAGGTCTTTGTTGGATACATAGCTTACAAATATTTTCTTTCATTCTGTAGGTTGTTTACTTGTTGCTAGTTTCTTTTGCTGTGCAAAACCTCTTTAGTTTAATTAGGTCCCACGTGTCCATTTTTTTGTTACAATTGCTTTTGAGGACTTACCCATTAATTCTTTGCCAAGGCTGACATTGAGAAGGGAATTTCCTAGATTTCCTTCTGTAATTTTTAGAGTTTGACGTCTTACATTTAAAGCTTTAATTCATCTCGAGTTAATTTTTGTATATGGTGAAAGGTAGAGATCCAATTTCATTCTTCTGCATACATCAGCCAAGTCTTAAAGGAGGTGAGGGAGATATCCAAGCAGGCATCAAGGAGAGGGCACTGAGAAAGAGTTGGAGCAAATACCGAAAGCATGCCTTATGTGACCCAGGAGCACGAGGAAGCCACTGGGGCAGGAGCTGCGTAAGAGAGCAGAGTAGGAAGCAATGATGTCAGAAGGCTCTACAAGTCCTTGTATGGACTTGGGCTTATATTCAGAGAAAAGTGGAGAGCCATTTGAAAGTTTTTGAACAGAGGAGGAGAAAGGCCTTACTTGCCTTGTAAAAAGATCACTTTGACTAAGTATACACTGTGTGTGTGTGTGTGTGTGTGTGTGTGACTTAATCTATGTGACAGATGTTGGCAGCTCCTCCAGAGCAGTAGCAGTGGAGGTGATGCAAAGGAATCAGATTCTGGTTAAATTTTGAAAGCAGAGCTGACAGAATTTTCTGATGAATTGCTTGTGAGATGAAAGAGAAAGAAGAGTCAAGGATGACGTCAAGTTTTTGGCCTAAGCAATTGTAAAAACAGAGTTGCCATCACCTGCAATGGGGGAAGATTAGAAGTTTAGTTTAAAATGATTGAGTTTAATAGATTTTAGTCATTTAATAGTGATTACAAAATATTGTATTTTACAGATTGTAAACATTGTGATTTACATTTTGTGCAGGTCTAGAAAAGCTAAACATTCAATTAGGAAGATTAAAGCTGGGTCTGAAAAGCAGCCTAGGACCTGCAGACAGGGATTCTAACTATGTACTAATCTTGTCCGTATGTTAAGAAATTACACTCTCTTTCAGAGGAAACAACTGGATGTTAGACAAACTCCTTACTTAAGGAAATTGAGCATCTTGTTCTGATGAATGTGATTTCTTCATTCCCTCTGTCCCCGGCCAGTCTCACACAGGATTTCCAATGCACAGAGCATATCAGAGATAATGACAACATGCCATGGTTCACAGTTGTGGCTCTTTGAGAAAGCCTACAAAGCTGCTGCCAAATCCAGAGCACAGATCAGAGAAATAGGGACTTTTCCCCCGAAAACTGATAACTTTCCATACCAAAGTGGTCCATTCTTAATGCTTGAAGTAGGAGCCAAATGCTTCCTGGTTGGATGAAATACAGAGTGTATTCTGATAAAACACACAGGAATTGTCTGGAATCTCAAGCAAGAAACCCTATGGGGTGGGTAGTTTTTGTGGGGCTATAAGTAGAATGGAGCAAAGAAAATATTTAGATGTTTTGATTCTTCAGCACCCTGGTCTAATCTTAACCAACTCTGGAAATTAGGTCTGGGCTGGCACTGCCCAGGAAAGGAACTATATTGAAAACTCCAGTAGTCTCCACTCTGTGTTGTTCCCAGGACAAAAGATCCATAAGGCTAATGTTTTTATGATTCTTCTCTTTGGAACAGTGGTTTCCATAAAATAAATAATCGATTATTGTTAAATAAAGAAGAAACAAATGAATGTTTTGACTCCAGAAATTAAACAGAATTTCAGAGCTGCATGAAGTAGAACAAGTGGGTAAGTGGCTTTAAGAAGATACCTAGGCCAGGCGCGGTGGCTCACACCTGTAATCCCAGCACTTTGGGAGGCCGAGGAGGGTGGATCACCAGGTCAGGAGATCGAGACCACCCTGACTAACACGGTGAAACCCTGTCTCTACTAAAAATACAAAAAATTAGCCAGGTGTGGTGGCAGACGCCTGTAGTCCCAGCTACTCGGGAGGCTGAGGCAGGAGCATGGCATGAACCCGGGAGATGGAGCTTGCAGTGAGCTGAGATCGCACCACTGCACTCCAGCCTGGGTGACAGAGCAAGACTTCATCTCAAAAGAAAAAAAAAGAAGATACCTGATAACTGTGGCTCAAAGAACAAAGAAGTTTATTTCTTTCCTATGTAACAACTCCAAGGTCAGCATTTCAGGCATGGGTAGCTGTGATCCAGGAGATCATTTGGGAACCCAGGCTGATGGCAGTTCTACCATCTTCCAGATTAGATATCCAAGGTCAATCTAGTCTTCACAGTTCCTGGAGAAAGAGGGTAAGAGTAGGAGTCCAAGGCCAAGGGATTGCTGTTAAATAAGGGAGGCAGCAGTGGTACACTTCACTTCTGCTCAAATTCCACTGGCAACAGCCAAGTCGCATGACTCCCCCTTGCTGCAAGAAGAGCTGTGAGTTCAGTCCTCACTAGCTCACTGGATAGTCCCATGTCCATTGTAGGTCTATTACTATGGAAGAAGATGAGAACATATTTTAGAAGGAAAATGATCCATTTCTATCCCAATAGCATTCTTTACTGTAAGGTTGCCTAGGAAATAAGCATGGAGCTCCAAGGAAGGAAAGACATTTAACTGAAGAAATTTCCATTCTATAAAATTGGCCTGGGGACATCACTACCATCCCAACACTAACCTAGGTAGAATAATACAAAAGGCAACCATTAACTGAAATTCTCTAAGGAGATATTTCAGATTATCAGGGAGTTTAGGAACTTGACCTTAGCTGAAATTCTCCACATAGGATCCCAATTTTGTTCAGACACTTGTCTAACTAAGATAAGTTAGTTAAATATAGCTGAAGAAACTAAAACACACACACACACACAAACACACACACATCATGTCAACAATAACAAATATAACTACTAACATTTTTCTGAAAAACCTGCTTTATTTGTCTTAAACAGCAGGACACTTGACCATGTATTCCAAACTAGAGACTCTCTGCTTTAACCAACAGTCTGAGAATAACCTAGGTTAGTAAAAACTTGGCTCCTTTACCAGAGAAAATGTTAGCTTATAATAATGGCTAATATTTGAGTGTCTACTACATGCTATATATCTATCATTACCTCCTAACCTTCAGAACCATCCTGTAAAATCTTTAAGAAGATGTGGAAACTGAAGCCCAGGTAAGTTAAGTAACTTCTCTAGGATTTTATAAATGATGAGTGATTGAGCTAGAATTGGAACAAACTTCCTGAGTGCAAAACCCATGTGCTTTCCTCTATGCTACACTGGCTCCAATTATGCCAGGAGTAATTCATGTTTCAGTCATGTAAGAAGTCCAAAGTATAAATGATAAATTGGGATTATCTTGTGGAGGATAGATTAAATTACTCTGTGTGGTCCTAGAAGAGCCAGAAAAAGTAGAAGGAAAGCCTGGGAAAATAGATTTATGTTGAAAAGGAGCAAGAGTTTTCCAGCAGTCCTAGCTGTACAATAGAGTCAGCTCTACACATGGTAGTGAGTTCCCCAGTGCTGAGGGTATTCATGCAGAGGCTCGGCAAGCATTCATATGAGTTTCTTGCAATGGAGAATAAATCCAGTGACCTCTAAGTTTCCTTCAATTTTGTGATTCCTCTGCCCTAACTTATATAAGATGTCATTTTACTTTCTTTGAAAACTTTTTATTTAGGATCATCAAATTTCTTTTTTTGTTTTGGAGATTCAGATACATTTTTTTTCTGGAGATCAACTTTTGGAACTCATTTTAAATCCTCTCAATGATTATAGAATATACTGGGAAGCAGTAGAGCATATAGGTTAAGAGTTCATTTTCAGAGTCAGATAACTGGCCCCATGACTCAATGACTCCAGAATTCACAAGCTGTGTCATATAAACTCTGCAGACTTCAGTCCCGAACTGCAAATGGGAGTAATTAAGTCTATCTTATAGTGTTATTGTATTATATAATATAGTATTTATAAATTCCCTAGCATAGCACCTGGAACATAGCAAGGGTCCAATGAATAATGGTTATTTTCATAAATAATATAGAACTAAGAGAGCAAATGAGCAACATAGAAAAATCTTAAAACACCACTGGTCCCAGAATTCTTGCTCTTCTCTTGGTAGACAATAATCTGTAAATATAAACCAACTACACACACACCATTTATCACCACCACCACCAAAGGGGCTTGATTTGTTGGTTGGTAGAATCAAAAATTCACTTGGGTGATTTCATTGCCCTTTTCTCTTAGGAGAACTGGAGTGAGCAGTGAGGATGGAGGGGAAGGAGCATTGCCCCCATGTAAGAAAATCCTTCTCAGTAATGTTTTCTCATGGGAAAAGATGTACTAAATCACCTTGCCTAGAGTGAATAGAAACTAGAGATAACTCCCAAGGTATACTGGGAATAAACTACAAATTTTGGAGCAATCCACAACCTGCTCTAGCTTTTGAGAGAGAAGTTGATCTATAAGTCAAGCACAGATTCAGAAATGCTGAAGAAAACTGATGGAACATTGCAGTTTCATTGAAGATTTAAGTGTATGCTTTTGTGTGTAGGCATGTTTAAAAATTGTCCATATACTATGGTTTTCACTTTGTTTTGTTTGCTTAAGGTATATAATTTTATATGTGTTACAAGTTGCATAATTTACGTGCTACATGTTAAATGTATTTGTTCTGGTGATATACATGCATTTGTTCTTTGGCAATCTCAAAGAGCAACGCATTTGATATATGTGATATATCTCTAACAATTGGTATAAAATAAAATTTTCACTCATCCTGGGTTTGTTATGTGCTAGGTAGAAGCTGTTTTAGCACTGTATATACCATGATTTATTTAATCCTCAAATCATTTGTGAGAAAGATGCTGTTGTTATCACCATTTTGTAGATGAAGGAGTATGCACAGGGAGGTTAAGAAACTTGCCCTGTGTCACACAGCTAGTGTCAGACACGAATCAGAACCCAGACAATCTGGCTCCACAGCCTACCTCCTGACCATTATCCCTAGTTACCTGAGTTTGACCAAGTCCCAGGAGAATTTGTGGGTCCAGCTTGAGAGGTTCAGCTGGACCGAGATCCTGGAAGACCAGAGCTCCAGGTAATATCAACCTGGGTTAAAATGTCAAACATATTTTGGCTTAGAAAATTGAGGCTCCTGGCAGGAAACACTGAAACACTGGCTTCTCATCCAACTTCACTAACCACTCCAAACTGAAAAATATCTAATTAGACGTAAAATCTCATTTCCCACGTACTTCTTTAAATTCATATTCAATTACACCTGGTTTAATATGATTTTGAGGACAGGTGTGGAGACTTAAATGGAAAACATGAAGCCTAATTTTTCATCCAGAAACACTGGCTTCTCATC
Organism: Macaca nemestrina; assembly: GCF_043159975.1. NCBI lineage: Eukaryota > Metazoa > Chordata > Mammalia > Primates > Cercopithecidae > Macaca > Macaca nemestrina. The sequence continues at coordinate 30,187,881 of NC_092129.1, forward strand.
CAACCAGCTCCAGCTGGTTGATGTTTACCGTGGGTAACTTGTGGTACACACTGATCATGTCTCAGAGCATCTCACGGATGATTCCTGATAAACTAGGGCTTATATATTTGGTCTCCCTAACAGCAAATCACAGTTGCTTATCTTCCAGTTGCATTCCTAATATGTTCATAAATGCCAGCCTTTGTTATCCATGACTGTAATGAGCTCTAACTAGGCCCACTTCTCTCCTTAATAACAATGCATTATAGCAATGGGTCCAAATACTGTTTCCATGACTTATCACCTGTATGACTTTGAACAAGTGCTCTTACCTCCTAGAGGCTTAGTAGTCACATCTATACCCTAAAGGCAATGCTTACTGATGGAAATATGATGGTTTAAGGTAACAAATGTAAACCATACCGCTGGTTCCCTTTCCCTCTAATGTGCAACATTTCAACTCTATTAATTCCTATTTCTGAACTGGATTTACTTCTTGCCATATAAACATGTTGGAAACACATTGAAAACAGGAATTTAACATTACCTTCAATGCTTTTTCTTAAGGTTGAGCATTCATTTTTTTTTTTAAGTATTCATATTTTTTGAGGTTCATCGCTTTTTAGCAAAGACGCTTCCATGAGGGCACTAGAATCTCTCTTGTATAAACTGATTTTTTAAATCAAATAAAATACATATAACATGAAATTTACCATCTTAGTCTTTTTGAGTCTACAGTTCAGTAGTATTAAATACATTTACATTATTTTGCACCCAATCTCCAGGACTCTTTTTATCTTGCAAAACTGAAACTGTATACCCATTAAACAATGACTTCCTATTCCCCCTCCTCCCCCAGTTCCTGGCAACCACCATTCTCCTTTCTGTCTCTGTGAATTTGACCACTCTAGGTGCCTCATTTTGGTGGAATCATACAGTATTTGTCCTTTTGTGAATAGCTGATTGCATTTATCATAATGTCCTCAGAGTTCATCTATGCTGTAGCATGTGTAGGAATCTCCTTCCTTTTCAAAGCTGGATAATATTCCATTGTATGCATATACCATATTTTGTTTATCCATTCATCTGTCCACGGATACTTGTTAGCTATTATGAATAATGCTGGTATGAACATGGTTGTAAAAATAGCTTCCAGACTCCGCTTTTAATTATTTTTGGTATAAACCCAGAAGTGGAATTACTTGTAATTCCCTTTTTAATTTTTTGAGAAACTACCATACTGTTTTCCATAGCCATTACACATTTTACATGCCCATCAACAGTGTACAAAGGTTGCAGTTTCTCCACATCCTAACACTTGTTATTTTCTGTTTTTTGATAACCATCCTAATGGGTGTGAAGTGGTATCTCATTGTGTTCTGATCTGCATTTCTCTAATGATTAATGATGTTGAGCATCTTTTTATATGTTTATTTGTATATCTTCTCTGGGAACATGTCTTTTCAAGTCATTTACCACTTTTTAATTGAGTTGCTAGTTTTGTTGTTGAGTTGTAGGAATTCTTTATATATTTTGGATATTAACCCCTTTTCAGATATATATATATATATGATTTGCAAATATTTTCTCCCATTCTGTGGGTTGCCTTTTCACACAGTTGATAGTGTCTTTTTTTCCCCTTTTTTTTTTTTTTTTTTTTTTTTTGAGATGGAGTCTCGCTCTGTTGCCCAGGCTGGAGTGCAATGGTGCAATCTGTGCTCACTGCAACCTCCGTCTCCTGGGTTCAAGCCATTCTCCTGCCTCAGCCTTCTAAGTAGGTGGAATTACAGGTGCCCACCATCACACCCTGATAATTTTTGTATTTTTAGTAGACACAGGGTTTTGCCATATTGGGCAGGTTGGTTTCAAACTCTTTGTTCAGGAGATCTGCCTACCTCGTCCTCCCAAAGTATTGGGATTACAGGCATGAGCCACTGCTCCTGACTCCTTTTTTTATTTTTAGTTGACAGATAGTGTTTATACACATTTATGTGATTGTGTCTTTTGATGCACAGAAGTTTTAAATGTTGAGGTAGTTCAATTTATCTATTGTTTCCTTCAGTGTGTTTTTAGTGTCATATCCATGTAAAAATTTATATTTTAGATATGGGGCCAATAAAACAAGAATCATCAAAAAATTAAATCTAGATATTGGTAACCTCCTCTTACTTTCCTTTTTAATGACTCAGTGAATTTCATCTGGCCTGGACTGTGAACCTCAAGAGTGCTGGGAGACTGCAAATATTCTCATACAACCAGTGAAATGTTGATGGGATGTCGAAACTATGTGACTCTAGGGGCTGTGCTCAGTATAACTTTAGGATTTACCATGTTGGTCTCAGTGACCAAAGAGAGGATATGACAGTGAGGTTGCTTCACTCACTGTGGCCAAACATGTTTGCTGACCAAAGGAAAAAAGATTATTCCACTTAATAAAATGGATGGCATCGGCCGGGCACGGTGGCTCAGGCCTGTAATCCCAGCACTTTGGGAGGCCAAGACAGGTAGATCACAAGGTCAGGAGATTAAGACCATCCTGGCTAACACGGTGAAATCCCGTCTCTACTAAAAATATAAAAATTATCCAGGCGTGGTGGCGGGCGCCTGTAGTCCCAGCTATTCAGGAGGCTGAGGCAAGAGAATGGCCTGAACCCGAGAGGCAAAGCTTGCAGTGAGCCAAGATCGTGCCACTGCACTCCAGCCTGGGTGACTGAGCAAGACTCCGTCTCAAACAAAACAAAACAAAACAAAACAAAATAAAATGGATGGCATCCATGTCTGGAACAGGACCACATCCCAGGCACTTCTCACGTGTTCTCTCACTACTAACCTGTGAGGACATATTGCTAAGCTCATTTCCCAGATGAGGAAACTGAGGTTCAAAAAATGAGTCGCTTTCTCTAGTTCACATTGCAAATGGTGAGCTGTGAATTCAATACAAATCTGGATGGTTCACAACTTGCACTTAGAACATTTGTCTTGGCACATACCCTTGGAGGAAAAAGACTGAGCAGCACTTTCAAGGACACAGAGAAGACCCAAGTAAGGGTGATAGTGTTTCATGAAGCCATTCCTACCACTAGACAGACTGTCTGGGCATCCAGAGCATCCGCCTCAAACATGCCCAAGGGAGTTCTACAGAACTGCGAGTAAATAAACAGAGCAAACCCTGTTGCAGGAACACCACTGAGCTATTCCGCATAAAATAGAGTCCCTTTGTTTACTCAGCAGCTTTGTATGGAAGCCAGAGGGCACTGAGATGCCGGGATCTTGTTCTCCAAGTGCCTGCAGCTCAGCCCTGCCTGCTGTCACAGCAGGACAGGCAGCCTGTATGGAAGGTCACACGTCAGTGAGTAATCACTAAGAAAAGCAACTCTCTAAAGGGCTGATCAACACGTCAGGGTCAGGACGCGCCACACAGATGTGTAAATGTCTTTGTGTGTGTGTTCACATTTTAAGTACCTATTAAGATCTGTCAAACATGATCAAGCATCTTTAATTAAGTGCCTGGGCCAGTTCATATGTACACACATGCAACTGTTTGTATCTACCCACTTGTAACTTGATAAACATTTTCTATGGAATTTTATGTTAACTTATTTGCCTAAGCAAGTAAATAAAATACATATTGAAGGTATTTTTTCCCCTTTGGTCCACTGTTGGTATTCCAAAAAATATTTTTCTATTTCATGTACATAAAACTCTCCAACTACTCATGCAGCCAAATTCAAATTCAGAATCTAGAGGTGGATGAACTGTCACTACATTGTCAAATATCTCTTTTGTTTTAAACACTTTGGATAGTGGTTGAAACAATGCAATATGTCTAACACGACTTCTCTTAATTTTTAATCCAATGTGTATTTCAAGGGAAATTTAATCCATCTGGTTCTCATTTACTTACTCTTAACTCATCAAAGTGGTACTTTGCAACTGATGTTTGATGTCCAAAATGGCTTACGGGTTTTTAAGTCCTTATAGAGATCTCCCCTGCCTGCCCATTTGTGCTCTCCACAGCACCAACCATAATGAAGAAGTTATATTTTATTTACCTGACATAGTTTCAAATGACCAGAAAGGTACGCTTGACCAAACGTCAAAGCTCTCAGCCCTGTGGGGCCACAATGTTGGAGTGGGATAAAGCGCAATGACCTGGGCGGCATGCTGCTAGAGGCCGCACATGCTGCTCATGGGCAGAGGCCACATACTCTGTGCTGTACCCAGCTTGCCATCCATGCCCACAATGGATGTCCCTAGGCACCGGGAGCTGTGCTCTGAAACTTCTTTCATGTAGCACTCCACACATATGACGCCACAACCTCTTCCACCCCTGTAGCACACACAGACAAAGCTTTCTCATCACATGTGTTGTCTATGATTACTTCAAAACAAGTTTTTTACTCAAGAAAGCTCTGCTGTATCAGGAGAAAAACACACTCAGCTGCTCATGTTGTTCAAATTCTACCAATAAGAACCTTTCTGCCGTCTTCTCCAGCCTTGGTACTTCCCCATGTCTCTCTAAGAATAACCACAAAATGCCTAAATATCTCTAGGAAGAAGAAAACGCAGTCTACCATTTCAAAAACTGCTGCAGGATTTGGGCACCAGAAGTGGTCTTTCAGATCATGTAATCTTTAAAGTGTTAACTCTCCAGGTATCTGAATAGGAAATTGTTCATCATATTTCTGTATTTGTTCTTTCTTTTAAATGTTCAGTGATGTGTAGTCATGACCTTAGCCAGCTTCTCCACTCATTAGTCACTCAATAAACATTTAGTGAGCACCTACATTGAGTCAAACACTCTGCTAGGCCATGAGGTTGTCAGAACGCAAACCTTTCCTGGTAAGAGCCACTCATGGATTGCCTGCCCATTGAAAGCTGGCAGCCCAGAGTCCCCTGTCCTGACGATGCTGTGCCCCTCTGAATCAGTCTCAGGTATACACACGTGGGTCCTGAGCAGATAGAGCTAAAGGGCTGCTTGCTCACTAGTCACAAGAAAAGCAGTCTCCTGAGCTTCAAATTATTCTTTGTTTTGGCAGAACAGAAAGGTAGAATATATTTTCTCATTCATCATAGGATCACGACCAACACTCCTATAACAAAAGACAGATTAACAAGAAAAAAGCATAATGCATTTATTTAACCAAAGTAATTACTTTGTACATTACGAAGTACATGACATGAGAACCTTCAGAAGAGAAGATACAAAGACCTAGAGAAAACTGTTTTTATACTTCAGTTCAATAAAGAATGGATAGTCTTGTAGAAATGTGATTGGACCAAAAAGGTATGATCTAAGGATAATAGAATGAAGTGAGGGAACGAGCAAGGCCTGTCTGTTCAGGTAATTCCTGGTCTCTCTGTGCAGCATTGCTTCCTCCTGGGTATGGAGCAGGACCCTGCTGGAACCAGGCTCTTATGACCTGGTAGCTCAGAGAGTTTCTTTTTGGCCAGCTCTAGCACAGAAAGATGGGGGGAAGTTAGAGTAATATGTCTAGGTTTTATGACTGGTTGTGAGAGAGGGGTTATCGTTTCTGTGACCCACCCTGGAGGAAAAAAAAAATCTGGTTTCTACTACTCACTTTGGGGGAGAAAAAGGAGTGAGAGACAGAAGGGCAGGAGATCACAGAGAGCTTCCTTCTGAAACCCCTCCAATCTCCTTCAGTTCTAAATATTTGCCATATCAAGTCATCACACTTCGTAATATTGTGTTCTGAGCCCCAACAGTTTCCAATATCAAAGACCAAATGTATGAACATTTATATAAACTCCAGTACTCCACATCTGACAGCACAACATTTCATCTCAACCCTTAGCACATTGAGGTCCTCAATTTCATCTCAACCCTCAGCACATACTGGTGCTTTTCTGTCTTAATGGGAAGATGGAAGGAACTCATAGAATAAGAAGTTAGCAATTCATGCCGGATGCGGTGGCTCACGCCTGTAATCCTGACAATTTGGGAGGCCAAGGTGGGCGGATCCCTTGAGGTCAGGAGTTCAAGATCAGCCTGGCCAACAAGGTCAAAAATACAAAAATTAGCCGGGCATGGTGGCAAGGGCCTGTAATCCCCAGCTACTCTGGAGGCTGAGGCAGGAGAATTGTTTGAACCAGGGAGGCAGAGGTTGCAGTGAACCAAGATTGTGCCACCGTGTTCCAGCCTGGATGACAGAGCAAGACTCCATCTCAAAAAAAAAAAAAAAAGAAGAAGAGGAGGAAGGTAGTAATTCATTACTTGCAACTCTGCCTTTGTGATAACTAGTGGTACTTTTATCAGTTTAAAGAAATATAGAGTTTTCTTTTTTGAAGTGACTTACGCTAGATATTCCATCTCACTTTAACAACTGCATTTTATCATTATACCATAAAGGGAAAGTTTTCAGGCTGCTGATTCATATTTCAGTGAGGTCATCTGAATTTTAGGGGACCTCAAATAGAATCATATTGGGGAAAGAATGAGCCTAGCTCAAACCAGACTGGCTGAGAGCTTATCTTGCCAGGACATAGGCTCCCGGTGGGTGGGGGAGATGGCCATTGCTGCTTTTCTTTCCTTCTCCACTGCATTTAAGCAGATGCAGTTAGTCACTGTGCAAAGGAGTATGTGCAAATGTAAGTATTCATGTTTATGTGTGGTTGTCAGGTCTAAATCAGCCAGGCAGTAATTTCTCTGGGAGCCCAATGTAGGCACTAAATTTTGCACTCAACCACCAAATGGTCCACATGCCCCTTAATCTGTCTTCCTGCAGGAGGGCTCCCTTGGCACTGTCCTGCCTGAACTTGGGGCCAGCCTTTCACTGGAGCCCCTTCCCGTGAATTACGGCCTACAGCATGGGGGCTGAATAGAAAAAAAAAAAAACAACCCTCCAGAAATTCAACTGGAAGGGCAGACCGGAATTCACTCTAATGTTGAGAATAGCAGGAAAGCTTCTATTATTCTACTTCATTCTATCTGCTATGAGGCAGTGCGGCGCCTGGAGTCTGACTGAGCTTAACTCATTTCCCTGGATTTCCGAGTCACAGCCATGGTGCCTGCTAAAGCCAAATATCTCACTCCTGAGACTCACTACACTTCCTGATAGGATGCACTTGCTTGTCTCCTAGTGACCTTAAACACTAATAAAGGAGTCATAATATGACCTAGTCCAGACCTAGGAGCCAATCAGAATGCAAATGATTGATGGGAGTGCTTTTGGTTATCTACTGTTTGTCCTGACGCTTGGCGTGGTTCTTTCTATTATGATTGTGTGGGTAGCAGGCTTAAAAATACATACAGGCATTGCTTTCCACATTGTTGAAGGTTAATCCTAAGGTGTGGCAAAGAAACTATATTTTACAGACTGGAACCTCACAGGCACCAGCTAGTTTCGCTCTTCCTTTTCCTGGCTTGCTGGAAGGATGACAATAGCACTTTGGAAACAATTCATAAATGTAAATTGTCTCTAATTCTAGGCATGGGGTTAGAAGAGCGAATTCTCTGATTTGCATTGCTGACTGCTTTGATCTCTGCTTGCCCTCCCTCAAATGTTGTTATCAAAGTGATTAGCATTTCTGCAGAAAGATCATGAATTCAACACCCTCTCCCTTCTTCTTTTAGTGTATTTATATTCCTTCTAAAATAAGACAAATGTTTGGTCTGATGCATCATGTGAACCTATGATTAAAATATCCACCCAAATTATGAACCAGGACCTGGGAGATTGTTGGAGTCATCTCTTACGTTTGCCAGTTGTCACATTTCAGTGTCTTTCAGCTCAAATTCCTCTTTTTAAGGAAGGCTTTTTATATTGCTATTATTCCTATCTCTGTCGACTTAATACATTTAGATTCAGAAGGTCAACTTATATCAAGCTGTGCAGAGTGCAGGGTGCCTGAATGTTAGTTGCCCTTTTGTATTTGAAAAGCATCTGCTAAATAGTCAACCTGCAGGGAGTTCTTGTGTAACCTATCCTGGAAATTTTAGTCTTCCATTCTTTGGGAACAATGGACTAAGGTGATCTATCACAGCTCTAACCAGGAATGGTCATGCTACATGAGCAAAAGCAAATGATTTTGGATTCCTCCATATAGTATACCAGAGTCAGACTGTAATGGCATGTCTACTTTCCATGACAGCAGCTCCCAGCAGGCAAGGACTGTGCTGCAAACATCCCAGCTCCTTCTATTAGCCTTGATGAGTTTATTATGTATTGAGCCCTTCATCAACCTATTTATACTTTTATCCTCTATTGCATCTTTGGGTTTTCTATTTTAATCTGTACTATGTATAAATTTTTCTTTTATTCTTCTTATCTCTTCCCATTTAGAGATGTACAACTGAATTTGATAATTTTCATAATAGCAAAGACATAGAATCAACATAAATGTCCATCAATGGTAAACTGGATAAAGAAAATGTGATACATATATACCACAGGATACAATGCAGCCATAAAAAAGAACAAGATCATATCTTTTGCAGGAACATGGATGGAGCTGCAGGCCATTATTCTTAGCAAACTGACAGAAAGAGAAAACCAAATATTGCATGTTCTCACTTATAAGTGGGAGCTAAATGATGAGAACACATGGATACATAGAGGGCAACAACACACACTGGGGCCTATCAGAGGGTGGAGGCTAGCAGGAGGGGGAGGATCAGGAAAAATAATAATGGGTACTAGGGTCCCCATGACACAGTTTACCTATGTAGCAAACTTACACATACCCCTGAACTTAAAAGTTAAATTTAAAAACAATTACAATTATAGTAATTTTTTTTTTTTACAAAGACACTGGTGTAAATATAAAATGAAGAAAAATTAAGGCGCACTAGTTAAAACTGCCAGTGAATTCCATAGAGATTACATGCCTCTAAGTCTGTGTTCAAAGGCTTCAAATGCCAGGTTTCTCCACATCGTGATACCAGGTGAATTTAGTACAAGCATATACATCACAAATTCAACAAATAACACCAATACCCTCAGAAACAACTGTGTAGCAAGAAGAAATCTTAAAGCCTCTGCCTTATGGTGGCCTCTATATTTTGTTGTTGCTACTGTTTAAGCCTTTTCCTGTTTGTCCCAAGAACACTGACTGGCTGTTGCTGCTGCAGTGTTTTCTTTGAGATAATTTTGCCACAAAATATCTCACTTGTGTTATCATTTTGCATCGCTTTAGTATACTGACTTTGGAAATAAAAGGCATCCTTCTATTTATAGCATTCTGTTTTCAGTAGTGATATTTCCACTACTATGCCAGGTGTTTACAAAATATAGTAATTCTCCATCACTGAGATGTCAAATCCTAGAAAACATAACATTTCCACGTGTGATGTTAACATTGTTCTCCAATAGTTGTTGGCCAAAGAGTCATTTGATGAATCCAACTTTTCCAAAATAGATGATTCTGATGATTCAGATGAATCTGATGCTAGCTCTATTTAGAAATAACTCCAAATATAGTTTTTATATTTTATTTCCACATTGAAAATCAGTCAGAATTTGCTTCAGCCTCAAAGAGCATGTTTATATAAAATTAAATGAGCTATGGCAGTGAGCTGAACTTTTTTTTTCTAAACCAGAAAAGGATTAATTTGAGAAGACTACAGAAAGTAAGAGGAAGCCATAAAAAATATGGAGCCACAATATTCTCATATTGATCTTGGAGCCCCAGAATAAATGGATTCTTTTTTTATAAAAAAGTTGTTCTAAAAATTCCCATCAAGATGTCATATATTTCTAATGTATTTCCCTTTGATACTCCCATTTCTGTGCTGAAGAAACCCACTTTTTTTAAAAGTCTGTTCTGCTAGATTCCGACTTAACTTATACTCTTGAGTTCCACTAAGTGCTGGGCACTGGGCACGGTGTTAGATTCATTCTCTAACACTAATAATAATACCTGAAACTTATTATGTGCTTACTGCATGCCAGGATTGTTGAAATGGTTTACATGAACTGTCTCATTTAATTCTTTCAACCATCCCATGAAGACTTTTATCTCATTTTCTGAGAACAACCTTATAGATTTATGTTGTGATCCTTACTATGTAGATGACAATGCTAAGCTTCAGAGAATTTTAAGCACGTTGCTCAAGGCCAAGGACCAAGAACCAAGAATCAAGACTAACAACCACATCCTTTTTTTTTTTTTTTTTTTTTAAGAGTCAGGGTCTCGCTCTGTCATTCAGGCTGGCGTGCAGTGGCACAATCATGGCCCACGGCAGCCTTGAACTCCTGGACTCCAGGGAGCCTCCCACCTCAGCTTCCCAAATAGCTGGGACTATAAGCATGTGCCACCATGCCCAGCTGAGGTGCTTTTGTTTGTTTGTTTTGTTTTTGTTTCGAGACAGAGTTTTACTCTTGTTGCTCCAGCTGGAGTGCAACGGTGCAAACTTGGCTCACCACAACCTCTGCCTCCCAGGTTCAAGCTACTCCGCCTCAGCCTCCCGAGTAGCTGGGATTACAGGCATGCGCGACCACGCCTGGCTAGTTTCGTATTTTTAGTAGAGACAGGGTTTCTCCATGTTGGTCAGGCTGGTCTCAAACTCCTGACCTTAGGTGATCCATGTGCCTCGGCCTCCCAAAGTGCTGGGATTACAGGCGTGAGCCACCACGCCCAGCCACCAGCTGAGTTTTTAAAACATCTTATAGAGATACGGTCACACTGTGTTGTCCAGGCTGATCTCAAATACCTGGCCTCAGGCTATCCTCTTGCCTCAGCCTCTTGTGTGGCTGGTATTACAGACATAAGCCACATCACACCCCAATCATATCCTTACCCATATTAGCATTCTCAATCCCTTTTATTGCATAAATCCATAGTAAACTAGTTTTAATTCTATTGGGTGATTGTCTCATCTAAATAATTCTTAGAGATCAGTTGTTTCTAATTTGTCATACAATTGATTTTAAAGTAAATTGTTGAATCACTCTTCTTCCTCTCTGTTGCAGATTGATACTGACACATAAAGAAGTTAACCTGATACAGCATCTGAGTAGAACACAGTGTAATTATAGAACAGCAGACCCAACCATCGAATATGTAACATGTTATAAACATAGTTTAATTCTCATCAACTAGAAAGTTACAAATTCCATGTTCTACATAAATACTTAATATACAACCATGGTTAGTACCTCTGGAATTTACTTTAACTCATTTGCTGTGTTTGGTTACTCACACTTTGATTATGGAAATGTTATGAAATAGTAGGGATTGTCTATTGAAAGGAAATTCTCCATAAAATCTGGAGCAAGAAATGGAAATGAAGTCTTTAAAATTATTTAAATATGTATATGTTCAAAGGGCCTTTCCTTTCACTTTCTTTTAAATTCATGCCCATTTCCTTAATCCTTTCTTCCACGGACTTTTTTTCCATTCTTTTAATCACCTTTGAATGCCTTGCAAATTCTGTTTCTCTCAAGGTATGAAGCATAGGAAAGGGCACAATTTACCGACACTGAGTCAGACATGGAGACTATCTAAAGGATCTCACACTCTCCTCTTATATTCTAAATTCCCTGTATTTTGCTTTCAGTGAAACACCATAGGCTAACATGAGTTTTGTTGGGGTTTTTTGCACCTTCAGATTAAAATTTACAAATAAATGGTTCTATGGTTTGATTGTGTCCCACAAATTCCGTGTGTTGGAAACTGAATTCCCAGTGTGGCAGTCTTAAAAGGTAGGGCCTTTAAGATGCAATTGGATCATAAGGGTTCTGCCCTCATGAATGGATTAATTCATTCATGGATTAATGGATTAGTGGGTTAATAGATGAGTGGGTTAACGAATTAGTGGGTTATCATGAGAGTGGGACTGGTGGCTTTATAAGAAGAGAAAGAGAGACCTGAGGTACCACCCTCAGTGCCCTTGCCATGTGATACCCTGGGCTGCCTCAAGGACTCCTCAGCAGTCCCCAACATCAAGAAGGCTCTTAGCAGATGCAACCTCTCAAAGTGGAACTTCTCAGCCTCTGTAGCTTTAAGAAATAAATGTCTTTAAAAAAATTACCTAGGTTTAGGTATTCTGTTATAAGCAACAGAAAATGCACTAATACACATGGTTTAGTTTTGTCTTTGAATTAGACCACTTCACCTTGCCCACTTACTCTCAAACTTGGATAGGTTTTGTTTTTGTTTGTTGTTCACTTCAGAAGCATCTGCACATTTTGTATTTGCTCTGTTCTCCTATCTTTTTTTTTTTTTTTTGAGACTGAGTCTCGCTCTGTCGCCCAGCCTGGAGTGCAGTGGCGTGAACCTCTGCTCACTGCAAGCTCCACCTCCCGGGTTAATGCCATTCTCCTGCCTCAGCCTCCCCAGCAGCTGGGACTACAGGTGCCCGCCACCACGCCCGGCTAATTTTTGTATTTTTAGTAGAGAAGGGGTTTCACCATGTTAGTCAAGATGGTCTCGATCTCCTGACCTCGTGATCCGCCCGCCTTGGTCTCCCAAAGTGCTGGGATTACAGGCATGAGCCACCGGGCACAGCCGCTCTGTTCTCCTGTCTAATACTTTCACTTTAAACATGATCTGAGGATCATAATCTGTAGAATAAAACATTTCCCCAGGATGCAACAGTGACCTAATAATAATACCCCTCTCTGAGTTTGTAGCCCAATCACAAAATACAGTTGGTGCAAATTTTCATATGGGAATAACATCCTCAGCAAGGCATCATGCCACCTGTTTTTTTTAAATTAATAAGCTCCTAACATAAATTTGATGTCAGTTGCAGATGAGAAAATAGGGCTTGATGAAGTTGATTGCTTCAATGATGCAGCCAGTCCTGCTTGAACCCCTCTGTCTGGAGGAAGGAAGGCAGAGACTCTAGAAACATACAATTTGATTCCCACAGCATGTATGTGCTGAAGAAGAGACTGAGTGGGTCTTGGCTTCAGGCAGGGCTGTACTCTACTGTGATATCAGCAGCACTCATCCTTGAATCTCCAAGATCTTGTCTTCCTTCAAGAGGCTGATTCAGACACAGAGTCTAGTCTTGTTTCTCTTTTTTTAAGGTACACATTGGGCAGAAAACTCTAAGGCCTCTTGTAAAAACATCACTGACATGCTTCCTGGTGATTTCTCAGCAGCTATTTGATTCCCAGATGTATTTTTTCACTGCCATTTCACCAGATGTTAATTGAAATGCTAAACTAAATGTTTAGCCATCCTTGCATGCATGGATAATTAATAAACTGATTACAAAATTATAGTGATGAGGGACTACTAAGCCATGATAAATTACAATCATTATTTCAGTCTTGGCTGTAAAGATTATTCTAAGGATGATAGAGGTTTCTTACGGACTTTTAGTCATTTACATGTAATGAAGTAAAAATGTCTTTTTCAATTTTCAAATATGTCACTGAAGCCAAAATTGGATCTTGTCATTTTTAAGTTTTGTATATGCTTGATTTCTGTTGTATTTGTTTCAGATTGTGTTTGCTTCATGAAAAGGATTTTTTTTTTTTTTAGGTAGTGAGGAGTTTAACTACATTTTATTTCTCCCAAAAGCTTATTAATTTTGGCAATAAAAATTCTGTATTTCTCTAGCAAAATCTAAGATGCCTACCTCAAAGCAGCTTGTGAGGTTATGTGTATCAGTGTTGTTCTGATTATGCTGTGAGGAGCCTGAGGAATTCCTCAGAGACAGCTGACGACAGGGGCAAGGAAAAACATCAGAGTAGGCTGGGATGGGGAAGGATGGAGATGGCTTTTGCAGTCATGAGGAACTCACCTCTGGTTGAGTTGAGCAGTTCCACTTTTGATCTGTGTTGCATGCTGGACTTTTACATAAGGTTTTATTTGAAGAAAGATCCATGTGGTACCATGAATATTATTATTATTAATAATATTATTAATATAATATTAATAATCAAAAAGATGAATATTAATAATATTATTAATATATTAATAATCAAAAGGACTTGAAATCCAATGATTAAATACCTAAATTTTATAAGTGAGGGAACTGAGCTTCAGGGAGAGTAAATAACATGTTTAAAATAAAGCAGCTAGGAAAAATTGGCTTTAATTAATTATTCCTAAAAATTAAAAGGCTATGATCAACTTAACCAATATTTATCAAATGCCTGCAAAGGAAAAGGCACTATGCCAGGTCTCCAGGGAATAAAGAAAATAACAAAGTCACACTTCAAGAAAATGGCAGAATCAAGGCATGAATCTGAATCTTCTTACCCCATTACAGTGCACTTTCCACTATAGCAGTGCTCCCCAAATTTGGTTTATGAACACCTAGTCTTTCAGGATGATCTTCCACTTGAAAATTTTGACTGAAGTTTTGCATTGCATTTTAAAAGGTATGAGAAGTCCTATAGTAAAGAAATGTACTTAGACTAGACTACAGTTCCAAAATGTATTATCATGGAATACTACTCATGTCATATGTATTTGTATCCCAAAGAATGCAATTTGAGAAATTCTGCACTATCATAGCTCTCTTTATTAGATTTGAAAGTGAAATCTAGTAGGCTCTTCTTTTAAAACCTACATTTCCATGGTTTACATATAACTGTGGCTTGAGAAACGTTCATCTCAGTGGTAAGTGTTAGACCAGATATACTCTTTATATATACACACACACATTGTATGTGGATGTTACAGAAAATACTGTATCCAAATAAGCATAAATTAAATGCAATATACCAACTGTTAACACAATATTGTGTTTGCTTTAAAGTCAGCTCACACATGTTTAATATTTGTTATGAAAATCTCAATGCATTTTTTTATTCCTTCTAAACATGCAATGCCAGCTTTATACTTCACTGGAAATGTTGAATTAATTTTAGTAAAATAAGGATTGATTAATACCTCTAGTCCAATTTTCAGATAAATGACTTTCCGCAAAAGGAAAATCGATTCGTTTTTCTTATAAAACACACACACCTTGGTGTGTTTTGTTTTGGTCAGAATGTTAAATATAAAAAATAATAAATAGCAAAATATCCCCCCAAAATTCATTTCAGGTGCACCAAACAAAAATAATGCCATAAACCTTGGAAGAGAACCTGTTCTTGCAAGATTTGCAGACCAATTTTTCAAGATCAAAAGTGTTTCTATAAGCTCACAAATTTTGGATCTTTTCCAAGACTAAATCTCCAACACTTCTGAGGTTGGCCCATCACTAATATTTACAATATATTTGACATTTCATGGGATGGACTCACAGGCCTTTGTGATAGGCAGCTTCCTAATATGATGGAGTGCCAGAACAATTTGCTGTGTGTGTGAAAGGCAGTAAGATGGCACTGGCATTTTGCAACAGGAAGGAAATGATTTGTAGGTACCTTGAGCCTGTTGTATCTTGTCAGTTTTGTTAGTTGAGAAATGTCTTTGCGGACCCATTAGTACATAGACAGCCGTGCCGCCCACCTGAGAAGCACTCCTTGCCAAGTGATTTGAGACCTGTGTTTGGGCAAGGTTCCTTTTCATAGTATTACATTGCATTACAGAAAACTTACAGAAACAAGCCCTCACGCAAGCTGATTCTTAACCCTTTATAAGACCTAGCATGATGCCTTACACTTATTAGGCCCTTATAATAAGATTTTTCAACAGGTTCATGTCCTTACCAAATTGGCACATGTAAAATAAAGTGTATTCTGAACTCTTTTGTCACACATCCCTCTAGTAACCCGTTTATCACTGTGGTTAATTTTATTTTTTTCCAAAGTCTGGTCATTCCTAACAATGCTTCTGATGACTGCATAATTATTACACTTTTATTGCCAAGGACAGAAATAGGGTAAAGCCACAGATGCTTTTTCTCCTGCCAAATTAGGATTATCCTCCAAAATCTGTATTGTTACTTGGCCTCTTTTAAGAGATCCATTTCTTTGGATTGTGAGAGTTCACACCTGTAATATGCATGCTCAAGGTTCTGTAATCTTGAAAGCTATTTTGTGAGATCGGGCATAGGAAACTCGATCAGGTATGACAAAGATGAGTAAGATATGGATCCTGCTCTCAGAGAGCTTCAATCCAATTGTAGATTCAAGACAAACATATACACATGGGGCACCACTTACCAAACCCCAGTGAAAGCTATTGTGGAAGTGGTTCAGATGCTTGTGGAAGTTGTTCAGATGCTTGTATTGACAAAAAAAAAAAAAAAGAAGAAGAAGAAGAAGAAGAGGATTGATATTCGTATGCTTCCTTCATTAGAGAACATGAGATTTGCATGAGCAGAGACTCTCCTGATTCAACATGCCACCTTCAAAAGCCAAAACCAGGCTCTGCACTGTCCCCAGCTTCTCCCACCCCAGCAGCACTGTGTTCTTCTGAGACTCATGTGTTTCCTTTTGCTCATTCTAACAGTGTCCATGGCTTTACCCTTTTCTTTTGCTGTGCTGCCATAGCCTTGCTCTTTACAGGAATCTGACCTTTCACTCCCCAGAGTTCTGCAGCATGATGAGAAAGAGACCAATTTAAACACACACACACACACACACACACACAAACAATAGAAGTGAGCACACCCGCAAAGATGACTCCAATTGGAGTTCTCTTCCCCCAAGTGATTCTATGTTTATTAATGTGCATGGTAATTTATAACTTGCAGTCCTGTAACATGGCCTTAGGCTATTTCCAAGGCAGCTCCCAGGAGATTAGAAGGCAGCTTTCAGCAGTGAAACATTTAAAGAGGCAAGCAAGAGTTGCCTGAGAGTCCAGCCCTGTCGGAATATGTCCTGTGTGGCAAGGCTGCCAGTTGAAGGAAATAATTACAAGTGGCTGCCTAACTGCCATGGTGATAGAAACTTAACCCAAGTGTTTTCAGGTAACTGCCAGCCCTGGACCTGGCCACCTGCCATGGGCCCCACAGCACACGGCCCTGTGTGAAGTGGGTGTTTTACAGCAAGTGACAGCAACGCAGCTGTTTGCATTAGAACTTAACCTAGGTATGCCAGACAGCTGTGCCAAAGCACGTCCTATTGCTTCATTAATTCAAAAGCAACTGGCATTAAAAAGAAAAAAAAAAAAACCATTTGAACCTGACTGCTGGTTTCAGTTCCTTGTCAAGCACTAGCTATTTAATTCAATTTAATAAAATATTTTTATTTTATTACAAATACTATTACATGTGTGACATCTGGGAATAAAGAAGGTACAGGCCCTAACCCAAAGACAGGAACCCTTCCCATCTCTTAAGCAACTCTCTATCAAGTAGGGACACACACACACAAATGTCATAATTCAATGATAGGTACAAAAATAGAAATAAATATAAGCTTAATAGTGGTACAGAAAAGAGATTGGTTACTTCTGACTAGAATAGTCAAGAATGACTTCCCAAAGGTGATGCTATTTAACTGGATTTTGTAGGGTAAATAGAAACTCTATAGGCACAGAAGAGAGGGAAGGGGCCCAACAGACAGAGTATAATGCACCATGGTATGGAAATGTGAAATTGAATGCTGTGGTGGGAGAAAAATGGGTGGTTCAGGCTTACACAGGGTAAAGTGAGTCTGTATGTCTGAGTGAGCAGTTCCCGCTTACAGAGCCCCGGGTGCCAGTCCAGGAATCAGACCTGTACAGCACACACGGGAAGTCATTTACGGGCATTATACAGACTGTGACTCAATCAGGTTTACTCTCTGAAAGTTCGTTCTGGCAGCAGCTGCTGGATGACGTGTTAGAGGAGGAGACTGAAGTCAGTTGAGAGGCTATTGCAACAGTCCAGGCAGGAGAAAGTAAGGGCCTGGCATGAGGCATTCACAGTAATGACACTGAGGAAAGGATACCTCTGCTGGGTTGGCAACAATTCACCCACTGCTTCTGCAGCCAGACTTTAGGTTTTGGCATGCAGAGATTTGTTGGTGAGTAAAGAGGACCACCATGGTCTTAGAAAGAAGTACTGATGTAAGAATGCTAAAATTATGGAATTATAGAACATTAAACATGGAAAATATCTTAAATGCTCTATTCCAACAACCTCATCTTACCTACAAGATAGTTGGCTAACGAATGATAAATTTCAGCCTGGTAGCCAGGTACTCAGCCAGTGAGACAGGGAATTGTTTGGTGGGGTATTGCTGGGATGAATTGTGTTCCCTCAAAAGATATGTTGAAGTCCTAACCCCTGTTACTTATGAGTTGACCTTATTTGGAAATAGGGTCTGTGCAGATGTTATCAGATAAAGTCATTAGTGTGGGCCCTGATCCAGCATGACTGCTGTCCTTATGAGAAGACGGAAGTGAATACGTGAAGACATAGCGACACAGGGAGAACCCCTTGTGAGATGGAAGCAGAGATTGCCAAGACGCAGTTGCAAACCAAGGAAGGCCAAGGATTGACGGCCAGCACCAGAAGTTAGGAAGAAGTCAGGAAGACTCTACCCAGAACCTCAGGGGGAACCTGATTACGACAGCCCCTTGATTTCCAACTTCTGGCCCGCAGATCTGTGAGAAGATAACTTTTATTGTTTGATTTTATGTCATTTTATTTGTTGAGACAAGGTCTCATTCTGTCACCTGAGCTGATCTTGGCTCATTGCAGCCTTGACCTCCCAGTCTCAGATGATCTCCCTACCTCAGCCTCCCAAATAACTGGGACTACAAGCATGTGCCACCACGCCCAGCTAATTTTGGTTTTGTTTTGTTTTGTTTTTTGAGACGGAGTCTCACTCTGTTGCCCAGGCTGGAGTGCAGTGGCACGATATTAGCTCACTGCAACCTCTGCCTCCTGGGTTCAAGAGATTCTTGCCTCAGCCTCCCAAGTAGCTGGGATTACAGGTGCCCACCACCACACCTGGCTAATTTTTGTATTTTTGGTAGAAATGGGGTTTCACTATATTAGTCAGGCTGTTCTCGAACTCCTGACCTCAGGTGATCCACCTGCCTCGGCCTCCCAAAATGTTGGAATTACAGGTGTGGGACACTGCACCCAGTCTAATTTTTGTATTTTTTGAAGAGACAGGGTTTTTGTCATGTTGGCCACGTGGGCCTTGAATTCCTGGGGTCAAGCAATTTCCCTGCCTTGGCCTCGCAAAGTTGTTTTTTTCATCTATCTAGATCATAGTACTTTTTTTTTTTTTTTTTTTTTTTTTTTTTGAGAAGGAGTCTCGCTGTGTCACCAGGCTGGAGTGCAGTGGCATGATCTCGGCTCACTGCAACCTCTGCCTCCTGGATTCAAGCAATTCTCCTGCCTCAGCCTCCCGAGTAGCTGGGATTACAGGCGCCTACCGCCATACCCAGCTAATTTTTGTATTTTTAGTGGAGACAAGGTTTCATCACGGTACTTTTTAATGGAAGCCCTAGGAAGTGAATGCAGATTTGGTTCAATAAGTCTCATTTGCAATGAGTTTTTATACATTAAAAAAAAAATTAACAAAAATGTGAGTTTCCTTTATAAAGAACTTGCATCCATTTTCTTCATTTAATCTTCACATCAGTTCTTGGAGGTGGGGATAGTGAGGAAAGAGCTGATTGTTCCAAAGTTATCAAGTGATGGAACCAAAATCAAATTACAAGACTTCTGGCTCCAAGTGCTATGCTCTTCCCTGCATCCTACCCCATTAGTGACTTTAACAGTTCATGTATGGTGAAAACCTTTTAGGATATGCTGAGCTTATGAAAGAAGGTTTCTGCACTGTGATTGCTTAAGTAAATATTCAAGAAGGGTCAACCTGAGATATTAGTGTGAGCACCAGCAAGCAGCTCTGTTTCCAGGAAAGAAATGCTAGTGATATAATGTAATCATGTAAATAGTCTAATTCATTCCAATAAACATTTACATTCAAAGTTTGACAGGAGAAAAAAGAGCCTATAAAGTGACATAGTGTTACATCTTCTCCCTGGCTGTCTCCTGAGTCTGAAGACATAATCTTTCATTATAAAAGGAATATTTGTAGCTTTAGAAATCAAAACCAACTCAGCTGTTTCTGGACTAGCTGGGTTTTTGACTGGTTTCACCCATGATCCTATAATTTGTTATCTCAATTCCTATTGTGGGGTTTTCATGGTTGGGAGAAAAAAATCATGACTTGGGCAAGTGACACAATTCAGTTTTCCTGTCATTATTTTTGATTTGGGGTTTTTGTTCACTCTAATTTTATTTATTTTTTTATTTTTATGTTTTGAGACGCTAGAGAATATGTAGGTAATTTCAGAGAGACAAACCATTGACCAATAATCTAGCACAGGAGGAGGAATCCACTTCAGAAGAAGTATCTATGTGCCCCTAAATGCCATTTATCCGAAATTGGCTAACAGTATTATGTTAATTAAAGATGTGTCGTGCATCTGGCTTCATGCAAAGAAGGAAGAGAGAGAGAAGGAAAAAGGAGGAAAAGGACAAAAACCTCTCCACTTGTAAAGGTCTAGGTCATCAAATGACAGTGGTTTCCTAAACGGGAGTCTTGTAGATCTTTATTAAAGTAGCAGGAGAGTGGCATCCAGTTTCATTCAGGAGGAGACCTTTGCAGCGCAGCAGAAAAGTGCTGCATTTCTAAGAGTTTACAAAGCTTAGGGTCATTTTCTATTTGGTTCAAGTCCTAAAAGTACTTAGTAGCCAAGAATAGTGATTTAAAGGTAAACATCAGCCTTTCATCTTTCTGATTGGGCTGAAGGCAAATTCATGACCAATCCTCCATCCAGACCATAAAATGTAATGTTTAGTCTCAGGGCAGAAACCGTTAACACCAGAAATAATACCTGTCTCTGCATGTGTATTAAAGCTCTTCTCAACCTGGAGTTGTAACTCTGGGTGTGTGGAATTGTTCTCCAGACTAATAACATTGTGCACATGTGAAGAGTTTAAGTTGTAAGATACCCCAAATAAAGATATCAAATAGGAATAGGTCTTAAACTACAAATTTATTGTTATATTCTATATCAACCTCACACAGTAAAATAATTAGGAGTCTCATGTCATATTAATTCATCAACATTCCCTCATCTTTCTTCTATAAGCCATAAATTCACACCCTAATATACTGGAGAAAAGTCAACAGAGTCTTATAGTACCTCAAGCTCATAATTCTGACCGCTCTACTTTTTATAGTACGATACAAACTGAATAACAAAAAAATCTAGGATACTAAGTTGGTATGTATAGAATTTAAAACAGACCACTGAAACTGTTTTGGTTTTTATTTGTTTCCTTGTTCTTTCACTTAATAAATCACCCCCCACCATACCCCCAAAAAATATGTACCTATTTTTGTTAAAGTACCAAAGTGTATACATTACATCTAAGATGGTATGGAGCTTTCAAAAATTAGAACACTCGCTTTTTATTTAATTTCAATTTTTGTTTATTAAGAATTTGAAACCAATTTTATTATTATTTTTTGAAACAGAGTCTCACTCTGTCGCCCAGGCTGGAGTGCAGTGGCATGATCTTGGCTCACTACAGTCTCCACCTTCTGTGTTCAAGTGATTCTCCTGCCTCAGCCTCCTGAGAAGCTGGGATTACAGGCACCTGCCACCACACCCATCTAATTTTTGTCTGTAATTACTAGAGACAGGGTTTCACCATGTCGGCCAGGATAGTGTCGCACTTCTGACCTCAGGTGATCCACCCAATGCAGCCTCTCGAAGTGCTGGGATTATAGGCATGAGCTGCTGTGCCCAGCCCTGAAACCAATGTTTAAAAAATAAAACAGAAAAACCCAATTCATATCTTGAATATCTCTTCTTCAAATTAGCAACTCTTCAAATTCATTCAAAAATTGTATCAGTTAAAATTATTTGATTAAAAAGCAGCTTTGAAGTTTCTTGTCAGATTCAGAAGGGTACATGAGACATCAAATATCCTTAGATTTTTGTTAGAAAAAAATTACAATTAGAAACCAATAACAGAAAGATAATCAGAAAATCTCAAAATACGTGGACATTAAACAATACACTTCCAAATAACACCTGGGTCAAAGAAGAAATCACAAGAAAATTTAAAAGTATTTTGAACTAAATTAAAACAAAAACACAATTTATGAAAATTTGTGGAATGCAGCAAAGTCATGCTTAGGGGGAAATTTATAGCATTGAATGCATGTAATAGAATAGAACAAAGCCTAAAATTAATAATTTAAGCTTCCATCTTAGAAATCTAGAAAAAATAGGGCAAATTAAATACAAAGTAAGAAGAAAAAATAATAAACATTTGAACAGAAATCAATAAAATTGAAAATAAGAAACCAATAGACAAAATCAAGGAAATCAAAAGTCAATTCTTTGAAAAGATAAGAAAAATCCATAGGCTTCCTGCAAGGCTAACTAGAATAAAAGAAAGAAGAAAGGACACAAATTACTAATATCAGAAATGAAAAAGGGCAAAAGAAGAAATACAGGAAACAAATTACTAATATCAGAAATGAAAAAGGGGACATCACTGCAGCTCCCATGGACGTTGCTAATAAAGGTATACTATTAAAAACTTTCTGCCCAGAAGCTTGGTAACCTAGATGAAAGGGACCAACTCCTTGAAAGACAATCTGCCAAAACTCACACAAGAAAAAATAAACAATCTTAATAGACCTAAATCTATCAAAAACATTGAATCAATAACTAATAACCTTCCAAAACAGAAAGCATCATGTCCAAATGAATTCACTGGTAAATGTTACCAAATATTTAAGGAAGAAATTAAAGCAATCTGTACAAACTCTTTTAGAGAATGGAAGCAGAGTTACTTTCTAACTTATTCTGAGACCAGCATCACTCTAATACCGAAATCAGATGAAGCCATTCAGAAAAAAGAAAACTATGTACCCGTATCTCTCATGAACATAGATGCAAATATTCTCAACAAATATTAACAAATTGAATCCAACAATGGACAAACAGCATTATACACCACAACCAAGTGGGATTTATTTCAGGTATACAAAGCTGGTTCAACAATGCAAATCAATTACTGTAATTCATCACATCAACAGGCTAAAAAAGTCCTATGATCATATTAATAGATGCAGAAAAAGCACGTGACAGTATCCAACATCCATTTAATTAAAATATTCTCAGGAAACTAGGAATAGAGGAAAACTTCCTCAGTTTAATAAAAAATATCTACAAAAACCTAGAGCTAACTGGAAGTGTTCCTACTAAGATCAGGAAAAAGGTAACGATGTCTCTTCTTACTACGACTTTTCAAGATTACGCCGGAAGTCCTAGCTAATGCAATAAGAAAAGGAATTAAAAGATATACTTATTGGGAAGACAGAAATAAAAGGGTCTTTTTTTAATATGACATGATTGTTTAGGTAAAAAATCTGAAAGAATTCACCAAAAAATTCCTCCAACTAATAAGCAATAGTAGCAAGGTTGCAGGATACAAGGTTAATGTACAAAAGGCAACTGCTTTTCTATATATCAGCAATGAATAAGTGAAATTTGACATTAAAAACACAATACCATTTACTTTGGCATCCCCCCAAAATGAAATACTTAGGTATAAATGTAACAAAATATGAACATGATCTATATAAGAACTACCAAACTCTGAAGAAAGAAATCAAAAAAGAACTAAATAAATGAAGAGGTATTCTATGTTCATGGATAGGAAGACTCAATATTGTCAAGACATCAATGATCCCAAACTTGATCTATATATTCAATGCAATCTTAGTTAAATCTCAGCAAACTGTTCTGTGGACATTGACAAAGTTATATGTGGAGTCAAAAAACACAACATGGAAGAAGAAGAACAAAGTTGGAGGAATGACAATACTCAAATTCCAGATTTAATATAAAGCTACAGTAACCAAGACTACATGGAACTGGCAAAAGAAGAGACAAAGAGATCAATAGAACAGGATAGAAAGCCCAGAAATAAACTCACATAAACATAGTCATCTGACCTTTGACAAAGAAGCAAAGACAATACAGTGGAGCAAAGAGAGTCTTTTCAACAAATGGTGCTGGAACAACTGGAAATTCATAGTCAAAAAATGAGTCTAGATACAGACCTTACACTCTTTACAAAAATTAACTTAAAATAAATCACAAACACAAATGAAAAATGCAAAACTATAAACTCTTAAAAGATAATATAAGAGAAAATCTAGATGCCTTGGCATGACAATGACTTTACAGACACAACAGCAAAGGCATAATCCATGGAAAAAAAGAATTGACAAGCTGTATTTCATTAAAATGAACATTTTCTACTCTGCAAAAGACGCTATCAAGAGACTGAGATGACAAGTCACAGACTGGGAGAAAATATTTGCCAAAGACACATCTGATAAAGGATTGTTCTTCAAAATATACAAAGAATGCATAAAAGTCAACAATAAGTAAACAAACAACTTGATTAAGAAATAAGCCAAAAACCTTCACAGACACCTGCTTTCCCAAAGAAGATATATAGATGGGAAATAAGCTACAAAAAGTCAGGACTAACTGCATAATCTTCAGGATCTAGTGTAAAATATAAATATGGAGTTACTTGTTCAAAACTTACTAAGAATTTTAAAACACATTTCATCTGCCACAACAGAGTATTAAACTGAGTGTGGGGTCCTTTGAAGCATGGCGCCCTGTAAAACTGCACTGGTGATACACCCATGAAGCTCCCATTATATGCTATCAGGTAAATGCAAATTTAAACAGATACCACTACACACCAGTTAGAATGGCCAAACTCTAGAACTCTGACCACTCTAAATGCTGACAAGTATGTGGTGCAACAGGAACTCTCACTCATTGGTGCTGGGAATGCAAAATGATATAGCTACTTTGCAAGACAGTTTGGCAGTTTCTTACAAAACTAAATATACTGTTACCATACAGTCCAGCAATTGTGCTCCCTGGTATTTACCCAAAAGAATTGAAATGTATGTCCAAAAAAAAAAAAACCCTACATACAGTGATTTATAACAGCTTCATTTGTAATTACCAAAACATGAAAGTAAACAAGATGTCCTTCAGTATTTCAGAAGCTGCATGGAAAAATAAAATGTAGTTCATCCAGTCAATGGAATATTACTCAGCCGTAAAAACAAACGAGCTATCAAGCCATGAAAAAATCATGAAAGAAACTTAAATGCTTATTACCAAGTGAAAGAAGCCAATCTGAAAGTCTGTATATTGCGGGATTCCAATTGTATGACATTCTGGAAATGGTAAAACTAAGTAGATAGTAAAAAATACTTTTTTTTTGGTCAGGGGTTATAGGTAAGAAAGGAATTAATAGGTGGAACACAGGATTTCTAGGGCAGTGAAACTATTTTATATCATTTTATAATGGTGAGCACATCTCATGATACATTTCTCCAAACCCATAGAATATACAATACCAAGAGTGAACTCTAATGTAAACTATGGTGGATTTGGGGTGTTTATGTTATCTTAATGTAGGTTTATCAATGGTGACTCAGGTGCCACTCTGATGGGGGATGTTAAAAATGGGAGAAGCTACACATGTGTAGGGCAAAGAGTATATGGGAAATATCTACACCTTCCTCTCAATTTTGCTGTGAATCTAAAACTTCTTTAAAAGAAAATTAAGTCTAAAAATGTTCAGTGAAGTATGTATGTTAAAAAGTTAAATCCCAGCACTTTGGGAGGCCGAGGTGGGCAGATCATGAGGTCAGGAGTTCAAAACCAACCTGACAACGTGGTGAAACCCTCTCTCCACTAAAAATACAAAAATTAGCCAGGAGTGGTGGCACACACCTGTAAGGCACACACCTGTAGTCCCAGCTACTCGGGAGGCTGAGGCAGGAGAACTGCTTGAACCTGTGAGGTGGAAGTTGCAGTGAGCCCAGATCGTGCCACTGCACTCCAGCCTAGGTGACAGAGCAAGACTCTGTCTCAAAAAAAAAAAAAAAAAAAAAAAAAAAAAAAAAAGGTAAAGGTGGCCATGGAACAAATGAAAATAAAATCAGTAAATTCCAGACCAACAAAGGAAATACAGGGAAATCAGCACAAACAAAAAATAAAGTTATCTAGCCCTTTATCGTTTCTCATTCCCATTCAGTCTTCGTGCAATATTTGATGCTATCAACCACTCTCTCTTTCCAATTATGCTTCCCTCTTAAACTCCAAGATTCCTCCTTCTTCTGTGCAGCAGGTGGTAGTTTTGATGGTTGTGGTCACCTGCGCACCAATTTCATCTCCCCTTCTGAAATGGTAAGTTTCTTAAGGGAGGACTTGTGCTGTTTATATCCATATCTGACATACCACTCTGCAAAGTATGCCTGGTGCACAGTAGGCACTCAACTGAACCGAACTTTCCCAAGTATTGTGACAGCCTCAGTCATGAGGCTAGTAGCCTTAGTCAAAGTGTAGTCACAATTAGCCACAAAGCCAGTCCTGAATACATAATATTATATTGTACACATTCACATACATAAACAAACACATAAATGTAAACAAACAAGCAACCAAATGATACAACCAATTTTTCCAAGATTCGTTGAAGGAAGGATTTCCTCAGTCAGGTCCAGTCTCAAGGACACTTGAATCTTTAAATGCAGCCAATTTGAAATAGCTTTGAATGTACTGACACATGCATACATAGCCTTCTTTACTCTTCATCCACGCACACCCTTAAATAATAGCCCAATCGCTTTATAATATAGACCAAAGGAACATCCAGATTCTTCAGTTACACTGGATGTCATGTACCCTTCTTTATTTTAAATAAAGAAATCATAAATTGCATGTTGGAAGTCTCCTTTTTCTTTCTTTTTTTGGGGTAACATGTACATTGTAATGTTTATTGAAACAGGACTTGGATTTTCCCTGTAAATTTTAAAGTAAAACTTGCCATTTCCCACCCAATTTTCCCGCATACCTGCAAAAGTTTACAAAAGATACTATCCAAAAGTTCCAAAGAAGGTTTCATATGGATAATTGAGACTGAACAACTAAACCCACTAAGGGTTAATGCAGACTTTGCGGCTTTAATAGTTAAAACCACTGGACCCTCACCTCTTTACATCTGTCGCCACTTTATGTAGGAGAAACTGAGAGAGCCTAACCAACCTCAGCGTGGGGAAGAGCTGTCCTGGAATGCGTGCCCATAGTTCGCTAAGCTGCACCACACGCAGCTTTTGACTTTTTGCCCTATTAGTTAGCTCTGCCCAGATTTCCCAAAGAAGGGCAAGACCGCATGCTTCCTCACTGCCCTGGTGCTCCCAGAATCAC
This sequence comes from Macaca nemestrina, assembly GCF_043159975.1. NCBI lineage: Eukaryota > Metazoa > Chordata > Mammalia > Primates > Cercopithecidae > Macaca > Macaca nemestrina. The sequence continues at coordinate 30,214,956 of NC_092129.1, forward strand.
AAAGAAACTTGCAGGGCGGTTGCTGTGAGGTCTGGGACTCCCACCAGCACTGAAGCGGTTAAGTTTTAGGAAGACCTAGAGAAAGAAAAACAGACTAAGAACTGCCTTGTGCTGGAGGAGGGTTAGAAAATGAGGCCGTTGCTGTTGTTTTCATTGTGTGCACTCTAATCAGGGAGAGTAAGAACAATAATGCATGTAATGCTGATTTTGGAACGTGTCCATGCAGCTTTTCCCAGGCTAGACAGCCTTGGGAACCACTGATAGAGTGGCACACCAGGGGCACAGCCTCAATCACCAAGCACAGGGCAGGGCAGCCTTTTCTGTGGATAAAATATGTGAGAGATGACAAGAATCTTCCCAGCATGGGAAGTGGCAGTAACAAAAAAATAAATATACAATGGAGTGAAACTGAAGGCTTTGCATCTCGCAGCCCAGCCACAGGGACATGATATTTGAAAGATAGGATATTTCTCCTTCTACCCACCCCCATTTTCCTTTTTTGTTTGTTTGTTTCCCTTTTTGCATTCAACTTGCTCTCCCTTTCTTCCCCACTCCCATCCCCCAAACTCCCTCTGCCACACTTTGAAGCCCAGATGGAAGCCGTGTGTTGTGGCTGCTGGCACCAAGCAAGCTCAGAAGTGTGCTTTAGTTTAAGATGCTGTACTTTTCGCTCAAGGAAAAGGGAGAAAAATCAGCTTGAAACAATACATTGCATTTTGCTGGAGAGCATGCTTGTATGCATCTAGGATTCAAACATGGTCCTAATTTTTTCAGAGCTTTTGTCTCCAAGGATAAGACAACAGCTAAAATGTGGCATCCTTTTTCAAAGCAAATGCATATAACTGCAAAGGTTTTGGAGTGGTATTGTTTAATAAAATAAAACAAGAGACAAAAATCAGGCACACGAGCTTTTTGGTGTTGACACAACAGCAGATCGTAACTATTTCAAGTGTTGTTGAAACAGCTCCCTTACTTTTAAATAGCCCAATCCAGCTATACTGTACTAAATGATTTTTGAAAGAATGACTTCTGTACACTTACTTATTTGGTTACCACATTTAGCAAATACAACTTTAGGACACCCAGTTAAATCTGAGTTTCAACTAAACAAAGACACAATTTTAGTATATCTCATGCAATGTTTAGGATAAACTTACACTAAACATTTGTTGTTGTTTATCCAACACATATTTAACTAGGCATCCTGTATTTTATGACAGTTTTTAAATCAGCTCAGTTTTTGAAAATAATTTACATTAAAACATTTTTTAAGAGCCTAAGGATATAACATGAATTTATTTGAGACTCATAAAATTTGAACATAGGGATAATCAACACATCATCCTCACGACAATAGAGACTGCCTGTAATAAAGTCCTTTTCTTGTCCCTGTCAACTCATCCCCTGAACATACACAAATTATATAGCCGCTCACATTACACACACACACACACACACACACACACGAACACACCCTACAGAGTGGTTTTTGATTGATTGTATTTTTTTCCATCAAAGGAAGGATTGGCTAATAGAGCACTATTGAAAATCAACTCATACCATGGAAAGTGCATATGGCTCCCAGTTGGCCATTACTGAAACCACAGCTGCTTTGTCAAATAGCAGTAGCTCATGAGCTCTGATGCATAATAATTTTGGTTAAAATTGTACCCATTTTATGCCGGGCATGGTGGCTCATGCCTGTAATCCCAGTACTTTGGGAGGCTGAGGCAGGCGGATTAAGACCATCCTGGCTAATACGGTGAAACCCCGTCTCTACTAAAAAATACAAAAAATTAGCCGGGCGTGGTGGTGGGCGCCTGTAGTCCCAGCTACTCGGGAGGTTGAGGCAGGAGAATGGCGTGAACCCGGGAGGTGGAGCTTGCAGTGAGCCGAGATCGTGCCACTGCACTCCAGCCTGGGCAACAGAGCAAAAAAAAAAAAAAAAAAATTGTACCCATTTTATCTACTTAATGCCCTGAAACCTGGCCTTGTTGTTTTTAAATTTACTTATAGACATGTGATCAGCCCAAAGGAACCACTGGGGAAACTCAGCTGACTTGGTTCTGGATGCTTTCTCTGTAAACCTCTGGCCTTCACTCTTGTTCCTGTGATCCTGTGTTCACTTGAACTTGGAACGAGATGAAGACCTGATACTTTCGTCCCTCACAGCTGCTGCTCCTGAACATGAGCTGTGAGAGTTGTGAGTTTCCAATTCATGGTGACTGAAAAGGGAGCTAAAAGAAAGTCTGAGAATGTGAGGCGGATAGTGCTGGAGGAAAAGATGTAGAGTTGTTTCGAAATCTCAATGCATGTGAAATTCAGGTGGTGCTTACATAAGTGGTAAAGTTGCATTTAACCTGTATCTGAAAGATGGGTGGGTGTCATCGGGGAGTCATGTCTTTTTGGACAACCATTTTTCTTCTACCACTACTAAATTTCTGATTAAGCAAGATTTCTTTGTTGGAAAAGTAGTTGCTATTAATCAGTTTGTCAGTGTCAGCTCACTCTGCTTCCTCTTAAATCAACACCAGAAGAGGAATTAATAGAAAATTTATTTTGCTTCAGTATACTTTCGAGGAAAACTAACACGGTTTCAACTTGAGTATCAACAAGAACCTAGATAGACTTATATGAACATAGTGGTTTTTGTTTTTTTCCAATTTTGCCCAGGTTGGCCTCTAACGCATAGCCTCTCCTCCTTGTGCGCCAAGACACTGGCGGGAGTCACTGCAGCTCCCATATAGTGTTACATGATCTTTTATCATTCAATTTCCTAAACATAGTCAAGATGACACTTTAAGTGAGTTCAGAAATCTACTTTATTCATAAAAAAAGAACAGAAGAAATTTAGTTATCTACCTTCTTGTCCCACTATTCACACACCCGCCTATAATCATTTCCCTCTCCATTCCTCTGCTTATATAGAAACATGTTTAACTAATGAATTCATTGCCTGTTTCACTGTTGAGGTGGAATGCTGGACTGAGAGTCTGGAGGATTTGTTCTAGTTTCAGCTCTGATGCTAATGGCTGTATAAACCTGGACAAGTCTATCTTCATTCTTAACCAAAAGACCGAGAAATAAAAAGACAATTTCTTTCCTATCCGTTTCCTCATTTGAAAAATGAAAAACCAGCTGCCCAAAACTTCCTTCTTATTCTAAAATTCTGGTTCTGTATCTGTTTCCATCAGTAAAACCTATTTTCTACTCCAAGTAACAGAAAGCAATGTTTGTGCCAAGTGATTGCACTTATTAAATATTTTCGATAGTGATGTTTTTTTTTTTTAAATTTACTGCCAGACCAAACATATATTTAAACAGAAGCAAAAAGAAGTACCTGTAAAAAGTTGAAATTGTCAATGATTCGGTCTATAAACCCTATAGTTTGGGAAATTAGAATTTGCGAATATTGAATGTGGGCCACTAGATCTTCAAATAAGAATAATGCATGGATAGAAATTATTATCTAATCATTCAGATGGTCTGCCCATTTATGGACACCACAAATTCAAGGATTTTAGCTGCACTGGAGTACAAATACCCAAATAAAACACACACTCTTTTAAAAGAGTGTAAATGACACTAGCATTGCTTTCAGTGGTGTAATCAAATATAAAAGAACTTGGGTCAATTATAGGATTGATATGGCATATGGAAAATGCTGTTTTTTTAAAAAAAAAATTCTAAATATGGAGACTGGGAACCAGGAACCAATCAAGGGAAAATATGAAAAATGAAACAAACATCTAGTCTGCTGATCAGAACCAGGACCCAAGGATTATTGTGGAGAAATCATTGAAATCATCAATTGGGTCTAAGGAGAGTGAAAATGACAACCTGGATAAAGGGATACAGGGAGAAACTGAACAACAAAAGTACCATGAGGGAGCTGTTAGAGCCCTGGAGTCCTTCTTCAGAACTATGAGCCTCTGAGGTCAGCTTTCTTTACTCTGTAGCTCCGTGGCAAGTGGAATCCACCATCTTCCTTTTCCTCTTCCCAGACTAGACTTCAGAGATCTGGAGACAGAGTGATGCCAAAAGGAAATTTGTTGCTTTCTTGGTTCCTGTAGATCTTCTCTTTTTCTGACACATTTTTTTCCAAGTCCTTTTGTAATGAGATGGCTTAAAATAGCATTGCATGACAAGTTATAATGCATGACTTTACTGCTGCCAAAATGTATCAGTATTAAAGCCTTAACCTACCGGTATATTTTAACCAAATACTTATTTTGAGCGGGGGTATTTTTATTTAGTACATGTGTTGTTTTTACTGTTTTGTTATTTTGTTCATCATCTTAATAATTAATCACATCTTCTAAAATATAAATACAGATCAAGAGCCTGTCTATAATAATCTCTCTAATACAAAGTTTTCTACACTCAAAGCTAGAACTACTTTTCACATCTCCTTTAATTGGGCTGAACTATTATTCAAACTGACTTCCTGTTGCCAACCAATTGTCTTTAACTGTATTAAAGTGTACTCAATATTTTCCGTAAGATGGCCATAAAAATCTCATAAATGGAGCCACACTTCCCCCTGATTTTCATGTTCAATTGAGCACTCTGTTTCCTGTCTTTGAAAGGAAGTGAAAATAGGATCCCTAATAGCTTCTCAGGCCCCACCTTAGGTGGATAGGAGAAAGCTAAAGAGAGCTGGACTTGCCGGGGTTTATTATAAAAGAAACTCACAGGCCCTCTCCTAAAGTATCTATGAAGACACTGAGCTTGGGACATTGACCCTCCAACTCAGATGAAAAGTCTCTGGGAAATTTAAAGCCTTTTTATTCATTCTGACTATAACATGAACATTCTAGTTGTTTTATCCCACCCTCCTTCTTTAATCTTGCTGGCAAGAATTGGAAGGATGTGAAGATCCTTGGAACACAGAGCTTTGTCACTGGCCTCTTCCCCACTGTGGGAGGCAGGTAGGTGTCATGTCTAGTTTGCTCCTTTTCAGACTACAGTCCCAGGAGAACAAGGATTTGTTCACTTATTAGCAGATACACAACAAATACTACATGATTTGGGGGTTGGGGGGAAGGACTTAGGAAGTTGACTGCTTCATGCTCATCAATTAATTGAGAAAAACTCCCCCAACGTTATGTCTTTCTTATGTACTCATTGTTTATAAACTTCTATTATAATCTAGTAATATTAATTTGTTTTCTTTTTAACATGTAAGAAAAATCAACAAATTTTGTGTGGTATCAATTTCTATCTAATTTGACCTTGCCAGCGCCCACAAGCAATGATGTCTACATTATAACAGCTTTGTCTGTTTCAGAGTTCTGAAATACCCTTCACAGAAAGGTTATCCTCAGCTTTAGGAAGTTGCCATCTTTGCCTGTGTCTGAATGGGATGACCGTAAGTCATCTAAATGGCTGTTTTTCAATACCTATACATGCTATGATATTTGCTTGTGAAATTTTAAAACTAGCAAAATATAATTTTTTTAAAAAAAGAACACTCAGCCAATCCAGAAAATAAAAGATCCAAAGTAATAATTTTGGGGAGTTCATGTATGTAAGTAATCAAACTTTTTCTCTCTTTACCAAGTAGAAAAATGGGTGGTAATATATATCAAAATACTTGATTCTTCTGGGGGCGACCTTAAAGCCCTTTTCTGTATTTCATGTCTTTTAGACCTGGAAATGAATACAGTTACACTATCTTCTCATGTGTACCATTAACTTTTTTCAAAATGTGTTAATGCTAATGATGGTAGTACTTCCACCATTTATTTTTTCCAAAATTCTAGCACAAAGCTTTAACAGGTTAAAAAAATATATTATTGCTGTTACTGATAACAAGAGAAAGCTCTGATACTGAATGGCTGTGTAATCTTGGGAGGTAACTTTAATGTTCTTATCTGTAAAATGAGTGAATTAAGACCTATCTTACATGGCCGGGCGCGATGGCTCAAGCCTGTAATCCCAGCACTTTGGGAGGCCGAGGCAGGTGGATCACGAGGTCAGGAGATCGAGACCATCCCTGGCTAACATGGTGAAACCCCGTCTCTACTAAAAATACAAAAAACTAGCCGGGCGAGGTGGCGGGCGCCTGTAGTCCCAGCTACTCGGAGGCTGAGGCAGGAGAATGGCGTGAACCCAGGAGGCGGAGCTTGCAGTGAGCCGAGATCGCACCACTGCACCCCAGCCTGGGCGACACAGCGAGACTCCGTCTCAAAAAAAAAAAAAATAAATAAGACCTATCTTACAATATTTTTATAAAAATTAAAGATCATATATGAAGTGTCTGGGACTTCACATGAGCCCTCCATAAATTTCTGTGAAATGATGGTGACTAAAGGAGATTGTTGCAAGATTTTGGTAGTTTAATTTGTTGTCCAAATAACAGAGAAAAAAACCCTAGAGTCCCATATGTAAATTATATCATGAAAATAAGAAAACTTCAACAAAATAGCTTTGTTTTATTAAGTGGGTAAAGCACTCAATCATGTAGAATTTCCTACATGAAGTTATGCCACTCAGGTAGGATGAAACAGTTAGTATCTAAGAATGAGACAAAAGAAAATAGATTTAAAATTGTAACCAGAATGATCCCTGGTTGTGAGACATCAGAGTGGGGGAATAAAACAAAAGTGAGGCATCTCTTTGGGTGTTTCAGGGAAAGGAATGTTTGGGCTTGGTCAGCTGACAGCCCACCAGGAGAGTGAGGAAGAACTGGGCAATCTATCAAGGTCCCAATGACCCACTGGAAATTGTCCATTATTGAGCTAAAAATGAAATTAAGCTCAAATTAAAAGAACTAGTACTATGTGCCAGAATTCTGCATGTAGTCTCATTTTATTCAATAGAATAATCTTATCTCACAATTTACAGGAGATGCTGCTACCAACTTCCATGTAACTGAGTGAAGTCAGCACCTGCAGAACTACTATGACAAGTTTCACATATTATTCTTATTCACTTTTCAAGTGACATTTATTCCAAAGGACATTACACTTTGTAGATATCTCACAGTAGGGTTGCCAATTAGTCTGAACATCTTAAAATTATTTTCAGAAACCACAATTCTTCCCTTTGACAATATACAAACACATTTTGCATTTGAGTAAACAGGCACTTGCTCCTTTAAAATTGTATATTTTTATTAAAATTACCTACAGAGATAACCTACTGGAAATATTAAACTGCTGTTCTAAACAGATTGCTAATAATTTAGAAGTAAATACTTTCTGATTTAACTACTTGGGGAAAACTACTGATTTTTCTTTCTCTAAAATAACTTTAAAAGTACTTCTGTTGCAGATTGTGTAACATGTGTTATCCATACAAAACTCTTTAAATAGGATTAGGTTAATTCAGGACCTTAACGTTAAAAAACATTTGACTCTGAGCAGCATGGTCTCCAAATGTGTGAGAAGGACATGTGGACTGGTCCCCACCACTGTGAAATGATTAAGAAGTATCTATCAGGTAATTGAATCTCAACTGGATGCCATAGATTTACATATTATAATGTCTTCTGTTCTCAAGGAACTCCTTTGTTCTGAGGAATTTATAAGCTGGCAAAGAGACATTATCAAAATTAGAAAGTATATTTTATATATTATGTATACAATACATAAGTATGCATATATATTATATGTTAGGGGTGTGTGTACATGTGTGTGGGAAAATTGAATACTAAGTAAACAAACAACCCAATTTTTTAGATGGGCAAAAAGATTGGAACAGACACTTCACTAAAGATTTACAAATAGCAAAGAAGCACATGAAAAGATGCTCAACATCAGTAGTCATCAGGGAAATACAAATTAAAACCACAATGAAATACTACTACACACCTATTAGAAGGGTTAAAATTAGAAAGGTGGACCATGCCAAGTATTGGTGAGAATGTAGAGGATCTGGAACTCTCGTACATGTGTACTGGGGGAATGTAAGATGATACAACTGCGTTGGAAAACAGTGGGCTCTTGATAAACTCATGAGAAGTAATTTGGTAGGAATATTACAAGCACATGGTTATACAGGGTGTGCACTGCAAACTTCTAGGGGGAAACATTCACAGTCTAGTCTACATGCATGGTCTGTCACTGATTATGTGCAGAGTATAATCCAGGAGGTCTTGTGTGGCAAAGCTTACTAAGAAAGTTGGTTTTGAAGTGAGGAATAGGATGTGGCAGGAGTTGGTGGGGAAGGGAAAGAACAATACATCCAAAAGCTGAAAAAAGAAGGCTGTTCTTCTACCGGTTCTACCAGTTTTACCACCAATTGCCATATGAAAGTTTACTATTAAAAGTAACTGTAATAACTTTTGCACCAACCTAATAGAAGTGAAAAAGAGGACATGTGTAATTCAGTGGGCAGGCCCCAGAGGTATATGACTCCAAAGTTGGCAATGTGGAATATAAAAACTCACTCAACAATACAAACCAACAATGGGGTTTGAAATGGAGGAAAATGAGCTAAAATAAGTGAAATTGCTATAATGAGCAGTTTTTCTATTAAGAAACATTGACCCTTGACCTTCAGAAAACACTGAGAGCCATATAAGAAAACAGCAAAAATTTTGTAGGGTTAGGGAGAGGGCTGGTGCATGTGGAGAGATACTGTTTCAGGTTTCTTAAGGAGAACTCAGGAAGGGAAGAAGACTAAGAGAAACTAAGATTCATTGAGCATTTGTCTATGTTGATTTACTATAGTGGAAAAGATAAGAATTAATAATAACTTCACTAAATGCACCCAACTCAGTGTTAAACTATAGGTAGTCTAAGTGAATCTCCCTAACAACCAAATGACATAACTACTATTGTTCACATTTTATAGATGAGAATATTGAAGACTAAAGACTTAAGGAACTTGTCATTGACATACAGCATGGAAGAGGAAGAGTTGGGACTTTAACTCGAGTCTTCTTAGTGACTCTTTCACTTACCCAAAACTGAGACCAAGAGTATAAAACTTCATTCTGAAAAAAACATCAAATAATATGATTACAACAACTTTGACTTAGCAATCAATGTCACCAGTTGATTAAAAGAGAAAAGGAGCAAGAGGGAGAGAGAAGAGAAAGAGTGAAAAAGACGAACATTGGTTAGCAGTCTCCTTCACAACTCTTGTCTCACCCTGCAGTTCTCCAAGGTCATTCCAAGAGAGCAGTGTAAATTATCACCTGTTTAATCTGTCCTGAAAAAGGATCTGTAGTCCTTTCTGAATCAGAAAGCAGCTCATTTTCCTTTTTAAACTTCAAATTGCAATTTCAAAATGAAGTTTGATTTTTTCCTAGAAATTCTGAAAATTTTGCATGGATAGAAAGAGTGATACAAATTTGAAATTTTGCTTTACAAAAAATCTGTAAATTTATAATGGTTCTTGACCCAGGCCTCACATCAGAATCACCTGACACACCAATGCGCGGGACCCCATTCCAGATCAATGAAATCTGAATCTGTGTAAGACAGGCATAGGTACCAGCATATTCTTTTAAATAGTTCCTCCCTCAGGTTTCTAATGTGCAGCTAAGTTTGAGTACAAAATTTGGAACCAAAGTTATGGTTTACTGTTAATTTATTTAACTAGTATCCTGAAAATCATATGACACTGAAAAGCCATCTGATGGCCTCATCTTTGTCTTTGAAAACTTGGAATTGCCTAAATCCTTCTGCGCCTAACTGTCTTGTTCAAGAGGAGACTAACTTCTTCCAGTTCTTGTACTTAGCCTAAAAAAATGAAATGGAGTTCTAGATCTCAATTCAAATTCCCTGTTGTGGGTGTAGCTAACACCGGACCCAGGAAAGAAGTGGGAGTGGGGAGGCCCTGCCAAGAGAGACCAGGTGATGATTTCTCTGCCAAGAGAGGCCAGGCAATGATTTCTCAGCTGTTTGGTTTTCACATTAGTGCCTTTGGAAAAAGCTCAGGAAGGAGAAACACATATGTGTCATTTCTGCAGCAACCTAATATCCAGAATTTTTCAAGTTTCCAAAGCTAAGTCAAAGGACTGGAAAGCCTTCCACTTACAGTATATTGGGGAAGGAAAAATATATAAATCAGGAAAGATTTAACATCATTTAACTGTAAAAATGATCTGAGGCCTTGCTTTCTTCTTCTCTTGCATTCCCAAGCACCTACATTGCAGGTGGTTTATGAGCAATGTCTGGATGTAATGTGCCTAGGTAACAATCAGTTGCCTCCAATTCAAGTCCAGGATCAGGTGCTAGGAACTGTGTGACCAGAGGCAAGGTATTGACCACAATGACCCAGAGAATGGGGAGAGGTAATACAAGTCCTACCTATCTCTGGATGCCAAGTCAAATAAGAGATAACACATAGGAAACCATTATATATAGAAGTCTGGTGTATGTAAATTGTTTTCAGTATTTTTTTCATTTGCATTACACGCATTTTAGCACCCTGCTTCTAGAGAGGAATGAGGCTAAACCTCTTGCTAACCTCAGACTAATTGGAACCAACCTTCCACAGCTTCCCATCGGCCCGCTTCCATGCGCTCTGGAGCCTCAGACTTGCTTTCTCAGCCGCCAGCCCAGTGGAATGGCTAAAATAAAACGTAGCTTGGAACATTGGATTAATTCAGCATTCACAATTCTACTTGGAACATTCTTCCACTTGGAACACTGGATTAATTCAGCATTCACAATTATTGGGAAACACTATGTTCTTAATGATGGGAGCCCCTCACTCTGTATTTATCAACATCATACATTTTTTTTAAAGAAACTCTGCTTCTCTTTTGCATTCTGCAGGCAGACACAGGTGACCTTCAGCAGCCCTGCAGACGCTTTAATTACCATTGCATATTGCTAAGCCTGTGAGGAATACATTTGTAGTTACTAAAGAAAAATTGCAGAATTGAGACAGTAAGAGAGAAATTATACTTTTGATTGAACGAATCAAATGTTAAATGATTCTGACCAAAGCAGGCTATCTTCTGCACTGTCCAATGTGATACCCACCTGTGGTTACTGAGCATTTGAAAAGTGGCTAGTCCAAATTGAGATATTCTGTGCCTCTAATTTCCGAGAGCTATTCCAAAAACAAAGAACACAAAATATCTCAATAATTTTATATTGAATACATGGCGAAGTGGCAATATTTTGAATTATTAGATTAAATAAAATATATAATTAATTACTTTTACCTTTTAAAATCTTCTTTTTAGTTTTTTTAATGTGTGCAATTTAACTGGAAAATTTAGAATTGCATACATGGCTTGAATTGCATTTCAGTTGTTCAGGGGCGATTTCGATCTTTGTTTTACCTTCAGGAAAACTGTTGATAATTTTCTAGTTGCCTCTATAATACTCATGTGGTTAGAGCTTGCAACATAAGGAACACAATCACAAACAGGTCACTAAATAAGAAAGTTCACATTAAATTGCCACTGGTTCTCTCTCTCTCTCTCTCTCTGTCTCTGTCTCTGTCTCTCTCTTTCTCTCTCTCTCTATATATATCTACAGATATATATATATATATAAAATCAGTAGATAATATATAAAGTAGGTAACTTGAATGCAAATATCTTACATTAGTTTCCCTGGAAACTCTCTCTCTCTCTCTCTCTCTATATATATATATATATGTGTGTGTGTGTGTGTGTGTGTGTGTGTGTATACACACATATATATATATAACCAGTAGATAATGTATAAAGCAGGTAACTTGGATGCAAATGTCTTACATTAGTTTCCCCAGAAACAGATCCTGAGACAGAGATTCAGTTCTATGTGATTCAATATGGGAACATTCTCAGGAAACTCTTTTGTAAGAAAGGGAGTAAGGCAGGATGGGGAAGGGGATGAAGCCAAACAAGGATTGGCGGGATTGTGGGGAGAGTGAGCTTTGGAATTGAAATCTCACTGCAAAGTTGTCCCACCTTGAGGCCAGGAAGCAGGCAGCACTTAAATAGCTGAAGATACAGCAATAAACCAAACCGACAAGTATCCCTGCTCCCATAGAGTTTACATTGTCTTGGGTGAGACAAGATAAACAAATATATAGTATGTAAAGAAATAACACATGTTATGAAAAAACAAGCAAGAGAGGCTAGAGATTAGATGGGGAGGGAGCATTGTTTTGGTTAAAGTGATCAGGAAAGACCTCTCTGAATAAGTGATTGATATGTAAATAGAGACCTGAATGAAGTAAGGAATTGAGTCATGCAGATATCTGGAGAGAAAGCATTTCTATGTAACAGCAGAGGCAAAGATTCTGACCCAGAAGCACATTTGACCTATCCAAGGAAGGACAGTGAAATCTGTGGCGCAGGAATGTGGACAAAGCTAACAAGCTAGCAGGGAATCTGATTATGTAGGCCTACAGGTTATTGGAAGAACTTGGGGTTTTGTTGTGAAAACTGTCTTATAGGTCCCACCTCCCTGACGTAGTGATTAGTGCAGGGCTGGCCTCAACCCTAACTGGACCAGTCATAGCCATCCAACATCACTGGCCGCATTTGAACCAATGGTGAGCACCTAACTAGGCTGTGCCAGAGTTCTGCCCTGAAATGTTTCCCATTAGAGCTAAGAGAGGAGAAAGAATCCTCTTTATGTGGCAACACTGTGAAAATATGAGCTGTCACCTTTTGTAGAATAGAACCCAAATGGTGAAGAGATGCAAAATGAGTGGTAGAGAAAGACAGTGTCATTTGTGGGGAAATACTTGATTCCACTCTCTCAGGCAGCTCCGTCCACCCATGCCCTCTCCTCAGTTTTGCCAAATATACCGATATTTAGTCTGAATTAATTAGATCTGGGTTCCAAGACTTAGAAGTCAGGATTTTTCTAATTCATAGTGCTCCTCCAAACCTAAACCTTGTCCTCATTGGAGAAAAAAAAATAGCCACCTGCTTATGACTTCTATTTATAGCATGTATCTTATTTTTTCTTATTACTGTCATCAAGCAACCTTCTAATCACTCCTTTTCATTCCTGGAAAACTGGCATCTAGTTCAAAGTATATTTCCCTATCCCAATCGCGACATCATCATGAATGTGTCCTTGTGACAGTTCCCTGACCCTGGCTTCACACTTCCTTGGATTCTTCAGTTCATACTACCTCTGTCTCTACCTTACTTGAATTAACCATTTGCATGGTCAGACTCTGCAACGCATTATCCCCCAGTTTTCCACAACAGAAATCTTAAACTCCAGCACTTCAAACTCAACTTTATCTTTCCAAAAGGATATATAAGTCTGGATCCGCTGCTACCACACAGAAGCACCTGTTTCCAAATTAAAGCAACTCAGCGGGAAGCGGAGGCTGAAGATTCCTGAGGACACTGTTTGATAGCTAACCATGTAGGCCAACACATATACTTTTTTTTTTCTTAATCCTTGGTTGGCTTTTTGTTATTTGCAACTGTAAGAGTCACTGCAAATGATTAATTCAAGGCCAGTTGCCTCTTGTTTCTCTGAGCAATTATTGCATATATGTTTTATTTCACATCAATATACACTGACTATTCTCCATTTTGCTCTAACTTTTTAATATTTGAGGTATGTTCACATTTCTAATTGCTGACAACCACATTGACTACCACTTCTTGAAAAACTTAAAGCATATACACTCACACATACATACATATGCATCCGTCTTAAAATTTTATCTCCTTCCTCTCCTTTGGTTTCAGAGAAAAGCTTCTTTCTCCTATCTGCCAAAACTCTACCTAATGCTGACCCAGTCCTCCACCTTGTCCCTACCATTTTTTCCCTGAGAAATCCCATCTCAACCCTAACTCTTCAGACATTTCATTCTCTAAGCAGGCTCACTTTCCTCAGCCTAAAAGCATGCTAATACCACTACCACCCAGCAAGGCTCCCTCCCTTTATGCTGTGCCCTCCACTCAGCTCTCCTTCATCTCTGTAAGTATAGATTTGGTCTATAAACCTTCACAAATGGGCTTACCCACCTCTCACCTATAAGTACCCAGCTATAAGCTGGTGACTGACAAATTATTACCCAGTCTGATCTCTCCCCACAGCTTCGGAATCGTAAGTGGAATATCTCCTTACATCTCCATTTACATGTAGGAGTCAGTATGTCTATAATTGAGCTTATCATCTTTCTTTCTTCCCAAACCTACTTGTAGTAGGCCATTCTTGCATTGCTATAAAGAAATACCTGAGACTGGGTAATTCATTTAAAAAAAGAGGCTCAATTAGCTCAGGGTTTAGCAGGCTATACAGGAAGCATGGTGCTGGCATCTGGTCAGCTTCTGGGGAGGTCTCAGGAAACTTACAATTGTGTCGGAAGGTGAAGTGGGAGCAGGCACTGTCACATGGCCAGAGCAGGAGCAAGACAGAGAGCCAGGGAGGAGATGCCACACTCTTTAAACAACCAGATCTTGTGAGACATGAGGATGGCATCAAGGGGATGGTGCTAAACCATTCATGAGAGATCCACCCCCACGATCCAATCACCTCCCACCAGGCCCCACCTCCAACACTGGGAATTACAATTTGACATAAGTTTTGGGTGGGAAGACAGATCGAAACCATACCACTGCTCTTTATCCTATATTCCAAGCCTAACTTACTATCACTGCTATCCATTTAGTCACCTAAGTTAGCCAATCTGTCATCAATCAGTCCTGCTAAATTACTTTCTAAATATTTCTCAGATCTGCTCCTGCCTGCCCACCTCAGCACCTGGACCACTGCAGTATACATCTAAACCAGCCTTCCCTGGGATCCATCCTCCACTGCTGCAACAACCTCCTATCCAAAATGCAAACATGACCATGCCCTCTCTGCCAGCAATTTGTCAATATTTTAAAAATCTAACTGAAACTCAACAAATATTTCTAGCATTTTGAGTTTCAGAACTAATAGAGACATGAGTCATTCTAAAACAAAATAGAAATATTTTTCTTAGGGCCAGTGTGAATTGCCCATGGCACCTTTATCATCCATTAGAATACCATCAAAGATTGACTTTGTCCAGCTTTTGTCCATCAAAGGCTGACAGTGTTTTTGTTCCTTTCAAATTTCAATTATTTGTCCATTTCTCCATAAAATTTAATAAACATCCATTTAGATATGGAGAAACAGGTTGTTACAGCAACAGAACCCATATGAATATAGGGTGTAATATTTAGATCAACATGAAATATTTGGGGAGGGTGGAAAGAGGGTCCAGTATGCTTGGTCTTAGCCAAACACGGATTTCCATGAAATCTCCCAAAATGCTTCAAAAGTTTCCATAAAAAAGATTGAAAAGGCTCTGCAAACTTCAAAATACTGTTTAAAATGTTTTGATGAGTTACGTGTAAATGAACATGCAGATTACATTTCCATCTAAGTCCACATGAAAACATTGAGGGGAAAGGGCTTTGCCAAACATGCTCTGGGTTTTTTGTTTTTTGTTTTGTTTTGTTTTGGACTCAAAGCAGTTTGCAATATTCAACAAACTTAAATGTGGCAGGGCTCTCTTATCCCTTCACCCATCTTCTTTCTAATTCAAAGCATAGTCACTAACCCGCAAATATGAGAAAGAAAGGAAAATGTATGCAGAGGTTGAAAATAAATGGAGCCTGATTTTCTTGCTCATTTAAAGGAGGGGATGACTATCTTAGAGCTATGGAAGTTAGTTTCTTTTCCTGCATTTTATTTGGTTTAATCAATAACATAGTTTTGAGCACCTACTATATGCCAAGCATCAAAAAGGAGCCTTAAGAGATATGAACTTCCTCTTGACCTTCCTAGGACATAGAAAAAAGACATTTCGCAAGCTTAAATACAGCACCATTATCAGGAAAACAGTGTCAATAAGCTCTGTTGACTTCCCTAAATGTAGCACTATCTGGCTCAGAAATCCAATTTACCAGCAAACAGCCTGGTGACAAAACTGAAAGAAGCTTAATTTGAGCTTTTCCAGATTTAAAAAAGAAGTTGCCAGCTCGCTTCATTGACCATGCTGGTCAAAATTCCCTGTTACCCAAGGTCTTGGTCCCAAAGCCGTATGAGATTCTACCTGATTCATACAGTACTATGAATTCATGGGGTACTGGCTGCTACTAATTAACACTTTAAAAGTGTCTGAGCCTGTTCATATGTTCCTAATGAGAAATCAAATCTGATCATCTCACTGTCCCCTCAAGGCAGACTCAAGAAAGGGAGGAGAACAGTTGAGTGACTGTGCTTAAAATCTTCAAAAGAGAAAGAGAAAAGATTACAGGATACAGAGCCTTTTGATTTTAGGCATTCTGAGAACAAGGACCTCACATTCTATTTCTTTTTCATGCTACCTAAAATGCCTGATTCAAAGAAACACTCTGCATCAAGTCACAAAACCTCTTAACACAAAAATCAAGCTCAAGGGACAGAAGGACAGGGGTTGTAGGGGAGATGGAGAGTAAGAGGGTGAGGACGGGTCCCAGAGGGAGGATTCCTTGGTGACAAACTACAACTTTTTTATCTTCTGCTCCTGGTTTATACTTTTAGTCATTTTTGGTGAGGTGAAAAATGAGGACATTTACCACTTGAGTGACGATACACATTTAACTCCAAATCTCTAACATATTCCCAGGGCAGATTGAAAACAAACATGACAAGAGAATGAATGAAAGGAAAGGGATTGTACTCCAGAAGTAAAAAAGTTTTTCCATGTGGGTCGTTGCTATCAGTTCTTTCTTCCGAAACTGTCGCACGGCGATTGAGTTACATAAGATATTGTGGGAATGAATTGTTATGCTGGGAGCAGCCTCATGTTAGAGAAACTCTCTTCCCTAGATCAAGGCTCGCAAAACTAAACCAGAAGAAAAATGTACACACAAAAAATCTCCTCTGGAATGTGGAAGTTTTTTTATTTCCATACTGAGTGGTGTTGCATCTTTGCCACATGTTCCGAGGTCATACAGTGAATTCTCAATTTTTGACCTGCTTCTGAGTTTCACAGAACAAAGACTCACCAAATCAGATTTTCCCAGTACATAAATTACATTCGGGGAATAAATCAGGCACCTCTGGAAGCAGCACTGACTTTTTTAGGCCACCAGGACAACTATAACTGAATTACTGCTTCCATGGAATAAGTAGACTCTTGTCTTGATCTGGGAGAGTGAATTCAGTTTCTTAAAGGGCCAAATCTAGTGTTTTTTGAATAAACTGAAAGACTAGGGGTTTAACAGAAGGCAGGTCACACGCCAGAGGGACACACCTGTGATTATCATACGTGCACAAGGCATCAAGGGAGGACGGTCAGGTGGCCAGAGAGTGCAATAAAGACCTGTAGCAGAGGGTCAGTGGCTTCACTGATGAGCACACCCGAAAGACCAAAATCCTTATTTTTTCTTATGCTCATTTACTTCTGAAAACTCAGTGGTCTTGGGTGGAAAGAGGGGGAGATGACCAAGTAGGCAAGTACCAAAAAACTTCAGTCCCATGTGGCAAGACTACGACCTGGGCTAAACAGTGTAAAGAGACTACAGGGGTGTGGGCCAAGGGGTTAGCAGCTGTCTCTTTCCCTGGCTGTGCCTCAGCTTGATTACAGGAATGTCGTGTGGTTAATTTGCTGGCTGAATAAAGATGGTTAAACACCGTTACATGCGCTTGGCTAGATACTAAACAAATCAAGAAAGAATTATTGTGTAAGTATACATTTAATTACTTACGAAGTTTCCAGAGGAAAATTTTAATTTCACTAACACTTGCAAACCAATGAACATCTTCAAAAATCATAAAAATAAAAAAGAATACAAGAAGCAAGGATACATTAAAGGATCAAATTAAATTTTCACATAAGAGTTACGTATTTTAAGTGCTTAATATAGTCTAGAAATTATTTTAGGCATTTTATATTTTAAAAATCTTATTTGTTCTTGACATGGAAATACATATTCCAGAATAATAAAGCTTGACAATATCCAAAGAACATTTAGCCTAATCCCTTCATTTTTGTCAGTTGGTTTCCTATGATGCTATATTTGTAAATATTTTAATTTGAAGAATATTTTTTAAAAGGGACATTCATAATTCTGCAACTTAACTACCTCCTTGGAAAATTATGTAAAGTAAGATTTAAAAGCACACCTCTCCCACTCCATCAGTGAGAAGCAGTTTGAAGACTCCCCTTTCGACTTTTTTCTATGTTTATCAATTTATTTCTACATTGAAAGAGAAAGAGAGAGAGAAGGAGGGAATGAGGAAGAGAGAGACTTTTAAAAATCATGTTCTACCTTTTGATTCAGATGGTGCTTTTTCAATTTATAATAAACTACTGACATTATTCAAGAAAAGCAAACATAGAGATTTTTCATTCTTTTTCATGGTTGCATAGTACTTTATTGTATTATGAACCATAACCTACCCAATTTTTCCTCTATTGATAGACAGTTAAGTTCTTTTTTTCCATCACAACCTAAACTAAAATGAATAATCTTACATACACATATATGTAAATTATATATATACACACACATGTATATATCAATTTTTCTGGGCTTTGGTTTAGACTTGTAAAGGAAGATTTCAGATTAAAGACTTCTCATTTTACATACAAAGGAACTGATGCCCTCAACATGGGTCTACAGAGATTAGCTTGATGTAAACCAGAAGGTTCAATGACCCCCAGAATGGGGAAAGAAAAGTGAATGGAGGAAATGTCAAGTGAGGAATTAGAAGTCAAAGGCTCAAGTTTCACTCTGAAAGTTAGGAACCTGCAGGGGTGATACGTATCACTATTAAACCCTCACTACACAAAAGGGACTCTGAATGAGGTGAAGAGACTGATCGGAGGCCCCAAATCTAGTAGAAGATCAGCCACAAAGAAAGCCGGGACCCCAGGCCTGGTGCCTAATTGCAGCCTGCTGTGGTTTAAATGTATGTGTCCCTACACAATGTATATGTTGAAACCTAATTACCAAGGCGATGGCATACTAGAAGGTGGAGATTTGGACAGCTCACGAGGACTCTGCCCTTGTGAATGGGATTAATGCTTTTATAAAAGAGGCTTCAGGAAGCTGCCTTGCCCTTTTGTCCCTTTTGCCATGTGAGGACACAGTGTTGGTCCCCTCCTGAGGGTACAGGAACAAGGCGCCATCTTGAAGCAGACAGCAGCCTCACCGGACACCAAATCTGCCAGCTTCACCTTGGACTTCCTAACTTCCAGAACTGTGAGAAATAAATTTCTATTGTTTATTCATTGCCCAGTTTAAGGTATTTTGGTATTGCAGCCCACATGGACTAAGACGTAGTCATTGAGGATAGAGGAGTGGGGCAGGACTGGAATTCAGACAAGAAACAGGAAAAAGAGAACATCACCACAGGGCGAGCGAGAAGAGGCCATGCCTCACAGCAGCTGGTGAAGAAGGCCACAGGCAAGAACACTATCTGAGGGGTTTTGTGTTATTGCCTGTTCTATGACCCCTCTCCTCTGTCCCAAGAGCTTCAGTGACCCCTCTCCTCTGTCCCAAGAGCTTCAATGAAAGCTGCTGCACAACAAACCCTTGTAGCAACAGTAACTTGGGGGAATAAAGGAAATAAAGCAAGAGAAGGATTGTCCCAAGTTTCAAGGGTGGCAAAGGCAGCAGAGGCCCAGGGTCGAGTGGGCAGATGAAAGCAAGAGCGGAAACAAGCTGGGGCCTGGAGTGACCCGGAACAGAAAAGACGCAGACCATCGTATCCACATGAGCTAGAGGAAGGTGGCCTGGAAGAGGGAGGATTTTATGTAAAATCCTTATTTTATGTAAATAAAATAAAAATACTCTTATTTTATGTAAATTGGGGCTGTCCATGAGCAGCCACATGGGTCACAAATGGAGAGCCCTATCATCTTATTTTTTTTCATTTCAGCAAATGTACCAGAAACACATTCACCTCAAAGCCCAATAGCAACTTGAAGAGGATTTGTGTGTGTGTGTGTGTGTGTGTGAGTGTGTGTGTGTATGTCATTCATTCCTTGCCACACAGATCTTAAACTTGAATCACCAAATCTCTATGCTGACTGCAACAATGTGCTTCTAGTACTTCCCACTTCCACCCAACCCTCACCCATGCTCAGTCTGCCACACAGTCTGCCTCCCACTGGCCCCAAGCCACAGCTAGACTGCTGTCACTGCTGACTGCCAGTCTGGCCAAGTGCTCCTAGCAGCAGCATACACCTACTTGGCACAGAGAAGGAGAAAACAAGGACTTGCGTTTTCCCTCTACTGGATCTCTCTTTTCTTTTTCTCCTCTCCTCTTCTCTCTCTCTCTCTTTCTCTTTTCTCTCAGCAGTTCTTTGCATATTATAAGTTACAAATCCGAACAGATTTCTCTCTACATCCTCCAATAGCTCTCTAGGCACATGTCACCCAGGAAAATATTGCCCATCAGACTCTGATGTTGTGAAAAGACAGAGAAATAAACTGTAGTGAATTCTCCAAGGAAGATCACGTCCGAAACTGGTTCTTGCAGTTAATCCTTCCATATGTCCTTGATCACAATGTCGCAAGAAATAATCACACGATTTCTGTTCAGCCAAAGTACCCTGTGACATATTAACTCTACCTCCACACCCGACCTCGAAAAAGTTTAATTTTCTTTTTTATTAAATAATTTATTTTTAATTTATGTGGGTTCATAGTAGGTGTATATATTTATGGGTTATGTGATATATTTTGCTACAGGCATACAATGTGTAATAATCACATCAGGGTAAATGGGGTCTCCATCACCTGAAGCATTTATCCTTTGTGTTACAAACAACCCATTTAAAATCTTTTAGTTATTGTTAAAATGTATAATTAAATTACTTTTGACTATCATCACACTGTTTTGCTAACAAATACTAGGTCTAATTCATTCTTTACATTTTTTCCACCCCTTAAAAAGTCACACTATTGTTGTGTTAGCAAACACTAGCTAGCACTAGGTCTTATTCATCCTTTCTATTTTTTGTACTGCTTTAAAATGTTTGATTTTCTGGGCGGGGCAAGGTGGCACACCCCTGTAATCCCAACACTTGGGAGGCCGAGGCAGGCGGATCACTTGAGGTTGGGAGTTCGAGACCAGCCTGACCAATATGAAGAAACCCCGTCTCTACTAAAAATATAAAAATACAAAATTTTTTATTTTGCATGGGCGTGGTGGCACATGCCTGTAGTCCCATCTACTTGGGAGGCTGAGGCAGGAGAATCACTTGAAACCGGGAGATGGAGGTTGCAGTGAGCCAAGATAGCGCCATTGCACTCCAGCATGGGCAACAAGAGTGAAATTCTGTCTAAAAAAAAAAGGTTTGATTTTCTGATACAATTGTCTTTATTAGAGTTAGAGCTTAGGAGGAAAAGCTCACTCGCTCGCTTGTCCTTCAGCATTTAGAGCACAGTTCCAGGGTGCAGTAGTGCATATCTGCTCTTCTGAGATCACTGCTCACTATAGAGCAGGATATCTGGACTGCTTCCTGCAATCCGTGGGTTGCTTGGCAATGACGTACTGCCAGGAAGATCAAAGCATTTGTGAAGTAAGAGGGCTTCGAGGAAGCAGTATGGCACACTAGAGAGTGGGCAGATTCTCTTCTCTTCAGTGGCAGTTCCCTTGTCAAATGAAAGAATCATACCCGCCTCTGAGTGTAAAATTGGCAGTGTACGCAACATGCGTAGTAAAATACCTGCCATGTCACGTGCTCAGGGCTTCAGTTCATTGTTTCATCCTGTGAGGCTTTGGGGTTTGTGCCTCCTGACAGCTTATCATGTCCCACATCCTCATCCTTCCCTCTTAGCAGGATCAGTTATATTATGATTATTTGGTAAATATTCATGAGATTACAGACAAGGGCTGTGGTTTCAAGTAAGGAATAAGAGAGGGAAAGAGACAGACCTGACACTTACTGGGTGTCTTCTGTGCTAGGAACTTTATACATTGTCTTCATTCAAGTTCCTGGGAAACACATTTTGAGATGGAGAATTGCATGCAGAAGTTTGATTGTGGAATATTTTCAGAGATACACACAAGAAAGTAAGCGGGCTAGGATCATGCAGAGTGATGCTGATCTGCAATGAAGTAACAGTAGAGTTACTTATAGGAGTTTCCAGCTTATCATCTGGAAAGCTTTTGAGCGGAAATGCCCTTCAGAGTTACCCCAGATTGAGGTAAGAGGTTGGATTTTGTATGTCCACATAAATCAGTTATAGCCAGAGACCACCACCTCTGGGAGAGAATGTAACATTGGATGCGGCATTCCATGCTGTCAAGGACAACTCCTGCAAGGGCACGGCTGTGAGTCGTCAGCAACCAACATCACCAGTGAGGAACTATACCAGGAGACTGCGGTGAGGGAGAGAATCTCGATACATAAACCCTGAAAAGGGGATCCAGGCAGAGCGCCACAGTATCCACTACAGTTTATCCCCTGCACCATTCAGACCCACTTGCTTCTTACCATAAATTTTCCCCATCTAGTAACAGCATCTTCACATGCTAGCTGTTCCTTTTTCCCGGGGACTTTTCAGAAAGAACAGGAAATGAACTAAAATACTGCTACTGAAGCTGACCTCAAAGTCATAACTGATGGTCATCATTCCACCTCCACATTCCATTCTAGATTCCCCTCGCTCTCAGCTAGAACCTCTGCTGGTTTAGGCAACTCCTGGTATGGTGACCCAAACCCTTATCGCTGGGCACCATGCATTCCATAGGCCATGGCTGTTATAATTGCTTATTTACTGTTACGAGTGGATAACAGTATTACATGTGAGCAATAATCATATTCTTTCCTGTGCTCTTTGTGTAGCAGCAGCCCTGCTTCCTCCTGATGATCAAGATGAATTCCTCCTGCCAGTACAGTGACTCCTTTCCTGTTGCCCTCTTGGCACAAGGAACCTGAAGGGACCAGACAGCAGCCATACTTTCAAGCTCATGGTGCTTTTACTGTTTTCTGGTGAAAGCATTCTTCTCTGGAAGCCAGAATGCATAGGGCCTAATGCTGATGGTGTATACCACATTTTGGAGGATGGTGCCCCATCCTTAGAGCGCATCTCACTTTTTTATTAAAATCCATCATACCACTCCATCAGGCCAGCAATTTCCTATGGGGTGGGACTAGGTTCCCAAGTCATGGACCCAATGCCACACAACCTTTGCTGTAAAGTGGGTGCATTGGCCAAAGGCAATATTGTGCAGTATCCCACACTGATGAATGAAACCTTCTGTAAACCTTCTGAGATAATGGTGCTGGGCAGAGGCTCTGTGGGCAGGAAAGGCAAATTCACACCCAGAATATGTGTACGGTAAAGATGAATTGCTGTCTTTTCCAGTGCGCAAGAGTTCCAAAGTAATCAACTTTCCACCAAGCAGCTGGTTTTGCCCTCCAGAAATAGTGCCATCAGAGGCTCTGCTCGTTGCTGGAAGGTTGGGTATTTGGTAGCAGCAGTAGCTAGATAAGTTTTGATGAGTAGGAGAGGGAGTCCATACTGTTAGGACCATCAGAGCCCCTATGACTACTCTATTCATGTTTCCATGGTACCTGTACTGTCAGAGACTGATCAGCCAGTCTCTGATGTCAACTAATGAGTGATTCTGTTTACATGGTTGTTTAATGCCTCTCCCATGGTGAATGCACCCAGGTAGGCTTTTATACAAAGATCTTAAAACTTTGTGCCCATTCTCACAGGTCTATCCATGGTCCACTTTGCCAGACCCCCTTGTCCATAATCTTTCAAACTGCTTGGGTCCATGTACATTCTTATCTCAAGCTACTTCTCTTCCCACATAAAATGGATGCACCACCCAGAACTTTGCCCAGTGGGAAGATTTTTCCCTTAGCGCTATTTTTCAGGAGCTTCTAAGTGAGGAGTGGGGTTGCAGTGTAGCAGCATTTTCAGTTTGCATCAATACACACAAGCTGACCCATACATTCAGCCTTTTCCTCCTCTACCAACTGGCCACAGGCTTCTCCCTACACCCATGCAGCCACAGTGAGAGCTATGGGAGAGGTACTGGTACAACAGTGACAATGTCA
Source organism: Macaca nemestrina (assembly GCF_043159975.1). Taxonomy (NCBI): domain Eukaryota; kingdom Metazoa; phylum Chordata; class Mammalia; order Primates; family Cercopithecidae; genus Macaca; species Macaca nemestrina. Next base: position 30,238,881 of record NC_092129.1, read on the forward strand.
AAACCCAGCTTAAGATGAACAGCACTAGCCACGTGGTTACTTGATGTCTGATGATTAGCTGCTTCATCTTTATCAAGGCATAGTAGCAAGCCAGGAGGTGTTTTTTGTGAATGCTGTAGGACAGACCTTGCTCTAAAACCCTATGAGTCTATACTGTGATTCTCCTATTGGCCTTTGTCATCAACACTACATGGCATCCTCTTCCACCACAGATACATTTGACACCATGGAGCCTGTTGAATGATCTGAGCATTCTGCAGAGCTCTTTTCTGCTCTAGGCCTCACTCAGATCTGACAACCTCTCATATTACCCCTCAGCAAATCAGTCTGAGACATATTCCAATATGGAATTTGCTGCTCCCACAACCTGAAGAAACCTAGTAAGTATTATGTTTTTTTTTTTTATAATGGTGAGAAGTGTAAGATGCAACAATTTGTTCTTAATTTGGAGATGATGCCCCAACATAACCCAGAACACTGAATTTCTAAAAAATATTATTTATTTATGCAGCCAACAAACATATGAAAAAAGCTCATCATCACAGGTCATTAGAGAAATGCAAATCAAAACCACTATGAGATACCATCTCATGCCAGTTAGAATGCCAATCATTAAAAAGTCAGGAAACAACAGATGCTGGAGAGGATGTGGAGAAATAGGAACACTTTTATACTGTTGGTGGGAGTGTAAATTAGTTCAACCATTGTGGAGGGCAGTGTGGCGATTCCTCAAGGATCTAGAATCAGAAATACCATTTGACCCAGCAATCCCGTTATTGGGTATATACCCAAAGGATTATAAATCATGCCACTATAAAGACACATGCACACATATGTTTATTGTGGCACTGTTCACAATAGCAAAGACTTGGAACCAATCCAAATGTCCATCAATGATAGACTGAATAAAGAAAATGTGGCACATAACACACCATGGAATACTATGCAGCCATTAAAAAGGATGAGTTCACATCCTTTGCAAGGACGTGGATGAAGCTGGAAATCATCATTCTCAACAAACTAACATGAGAGCAGAAAAACAAACATCACATGTTCTCACTCATAAGTGGGAGTTGAACAATGAGAACACGTGGACACAGGGAGGGGAACATCACACATTGGGGTCTGTTGGAGGGTGGGGGGCAAGGGGTGGGATAGCATTAGGAGAAATACCTAATGTAGATGATGGGTTGATGGATGCAGCAAGCCACCATGGCACGTGTATACCTATGTAACAAATCTGCATGGTCTGCACATGTATCCCAGAATTTAAAGTATAATATGTATACACACATATACATATATATAAAATTGATCCAGTAGGCTCCTGAATCTTCATAGGGATTATCACCCAATCTCTGGTGTGGCCATCTTATCAAAGCCTCTAACATACTTGCCATTTCTTGCTAATCTCTTCCAATTAAAAGAATGTCATCAGTATAGAAAACCAACATGATGTTCTGAGGAATGCCCAGATAGCCCTGGTTCTTTCAGACAGAGTGCAGAGTGGAGTAATTAACAAAGCCCTGAGGCAGGACTGTAAATGAATATTGTTGTTTATTTCACACAAATGGGAACTGCATACAATAACCCTTTTGATAACTAGAAAAGAATGTATTTGCCAGAGCAGTGGCTGCATACCATGTTACTTTGCTCCAGCAAAGATTCTACATGAGGTTTCTACAAGAGGGTACAACTTGGTCAAGTTATCCAATTTTTATAAAGGCCAGAATGATGAATTAAATTAAGAAATGACAGAGACCACTGCCTGTGCATTCTTAATATCTTTAAAGGTATCATTCGTGTCTACTATTTTCCCTAGAATGTATTATTGATTTTGATTTATTATCTTTGCTAAGGGATTAAAAAGGTTGTTTTGATGGCTTCCAGTTGGCATTTCACACTCTGATACCTCTTAACCACAGACCAAAAAACCATTGTGAGGGTTCTACTAACTATCAAACATGTTCATTACAGTTATAAACTCAGGGGCCAGGGAAGTAACCATTATGTAGGTCCATTGACTGAATGGATTCACTGTGAATGGATCTGAATCAAAATGCCACTTATTACCAGACAACCATGTGTCCTTCTAATGGAGGGTCATAATGGCATTTTGGGTCAGGCATCAATGCCAATTCAGATCTTGTGACCAATAATTTTGAAAGGTCTAGGTATTCTCTTTTCCCTAATGCACACAAGTAAATAGACATAGGTCTCTTTGAGTAAAGAATGGCAGAATTACTACTAAAGATACCTGTGACAGTGTTGCAGACAGCTTTGCAGAGTCCCTTCTCTTAAGGACCTAACCTCTCCATCAGTTGGTGGGTTCCAGATCTGAAAACTGGATCAGGCCTCGAAACTTCTAGTAAGACAGCTATCAGTCCCTGACCATCCATCTCCACAGCTCTCTGCAGGCTGGGCCACATGACTGTCACTTCAACATTGCCATTCCTTGTAATAACTGCCTATCTACTTCTGATTGTAAGGCACTGCCACCTATCTTCTATTATGTTGAGATCTTATCAGCTCCACTGTGCACAGAGAGCCCAGTATTCTCACAGCATCTCCTGTCATCAGTCCTGGCCAACAGAGGTCAGGTACTACTGGTCTTCCCAACATTGCTGCTGCTCCTCTCTCAGGCACATTCCTTATTGAAAGACACAGGGTCGCCCAGACCCTCCAATGGAGCAGAACCAGCTGATGGCTTTTTGGCCTTACATTATATATCCACTCTAGCATGTTTGATACTCTAAGATTTTTGATTCCTTCCTCCACCATCTGGCAAGAAAGTTCTGTCTCCACTTTACTTAATATGGACCATCACATCTTCCAAGCTTCCAGAGCCATCCTAGCAGCATATTAGCACTGAACCCAGAGTCCTTGCCAGGGGATTTAATCCTATATCATGGGAGAGTGCTTCTATATGAATAACTCCCCCTTATCCAACTGTATGCTCCTCTGCTCCCTGATCCAGAACCCTCAAGAACAAGGCCCAAGCATACTTTTCCACCCTGGCTGATATCTATAATCTAGATCCTGCAACTACTTTGATGTATAGTCTGTCTCCTCCCTTGGCTGGCCCAACCTATCCTCGCTCAGGCTGTGCTGAGAATTTACCAGCGTCATTTGTCTGAATGCCAGGAATAAAAAGAGGGCAGATCTTGGAGTAGAGGTAGGTGTAACTATTTCCCTCATTGCCATGGCTTCTGCATATTATTTAAGTTAAGTAGAGCCACTATTTTCTGAGAAGGGAAGGTAGGTCACTTTGCAAGTCCAGCAGATTTAAGAAAAATGAGGATTTCAAAGTTTACAACCTCATCTACCCAGGTATCCACAGCTCAAGTCTCAGGATTCCATTTTTGTTCCATCTGAGCCCTAACGTTGGCTCAGGAGAATTGCCAGAATGTGAGTTTAACATTCTCTGAAGCTCCACTCTTCTTATGATTAAGTCCTGAGCCTGGTCCTCCTCTCTGTCTACCTTTCAGCTGCAAGAGATTAGAATTTCCTTAAACATTGCCAAGGAGGCCCTCCAGTTTCCACATTTTGTCTTGAATTGGTAATCACCTGAGCCCATCATTATCCCTCTTTGATCAATGTGTTGCTCAGTAACAACCACCCAATTCCAAAGTCACTGCAATTACAATTCCCTCTACTTCTTAAGAACCAGAGATATTGCACCAATCAGTCTGTCTCCTTCCACCAATATCCCAACCCAGTTTACCACTAGTAAAAGTTTTAACAATTACACCAGTATGACACAGCAGGGAATGTCCATATTCCACTTAGAAATAGTCATGGGGTCCTCATTGTCATTCAGCTGGCAATGATTTTTCTCTAACAATCTATTGCCTATGACCACTCCTGGTTCCAACTGTCTTCAGCTGGCTTCCCTGGAAGTAGACTCTGAAAATGAACCATTGCGTGCAGAAGATATTTTTAGAAATGTTTTTGGAAGACACAGCTGTTAGGAAGTGAAAAAGGTAGGATTGGGCAAGGGGAGAAGCTGGCCCACATTGAGGTTACAACAGAAGTCCAGAGGCTTCTACAGTGAACTCTGGAACTGAGAAGCCTTTCAGAATTGTCCCATAATGAACCATGGAGGACAGGCTTATTACTCCCTACAGAAGCAAATCATTGGTTGCAGGTGACCCCTGAAAGGAAATGTAACCTTGAGTGAGACAGTTTTCTGCTGCTGAGGGCAATTTCCAGCAAAGGGAGCTGCTTTGAGCCATCAGCAGCTGTTAATCCCAAAAGCAGGGCATTGGGTACATCAGCCTTAAGGAGGGAATCTGGGCAGAGCACTGCAATACACACTACATATATCTTGTTTTATTTATATTCCAGCTGTGTTCAGCCAAGAGTTTCAATCCTGATTGGTTTCCTGCTTCCAGAAGAACTACACAGAAGGAATTGAACCTCGCAGAGATTAAGCCCTGCCCTGAGGTCAAATGAGCTGGTGAGTGACAGAGACAGCAGGATCAGGCAGGCAAGTAGGGTAGCTCACTACTGAGGAAATGGTGAAGTCATAGTCTTCTGTCACAGGATCCAAGCTACATACAAGAAGGCTCTAGAAGAGCCTCAGCATTTAGAATTCAACAGACTTAGGAAGTTCAATGTCGTAGCAGCAATGGAAGGACTTTGGCACAATTTCTCAAACACCTGCAAGGGGGTTTCTGTTGCTTTTAAAGAGAAGCAGCTCAAGCCAAATTGCCCGATCCATCCTTCAAGAAGAGACTGATTGTCATTAAAAGGCTACTGCTAGTCTCTGTCTAGAACTCTCTAATGTCTGCCTCCTGAGAGTATTCATGTTGCCTCATGTCCTACAGGGCACGAGATGGGTGTTAAATTTCTAGAAGTCTCCAGTCTCAGACCCTGCTTTATTTTTTCTTCATTTTTCTCAGTGTTAGGTGGACATCAAGATCACTCTCAAGTGGGTGACATGAGCCACTGTTCTTACTCCAGGAAAAGGTGCATGCAACATTTTTCTTTCACTACAGGGTAGGGAGATACCCTTGGAAGAAGATCCACATATATTGCCACAACTGGTACCAGATACTCCTTCAAAGCATGTAAAAATGGAATTAGTCCCAGAGTTTGCCAGAGATCGAGTTTCAGTGGCCAGGCTTCACCTCTAAATCATTGTGGTCCATTCATCCATTCACTTAATTGGTATTAATGAAGCTCAGAACTACTGAGTTGGTGGAAATGTGGACCAGTTAGCCCTGTTCTCGTCTCTGATCATATAGGCTCTAATCCCAAACCCAGGCATCTTGATCCCAGATGCAGACTGGGTTGTGGTGGAACAGATGGGGCATGTAAATGGACCACAAATTAAAACCACAGGCCAAGTCACCCTTCTGGTAGCAAGCCAACTATCTTAACCTCCACAGGGAGATACAATCACTATGAGGGAATATGAGTACTTAATAATCACTTGTGAAATTAATGGACAAACTCATTAAATGGAGTAATTGTCCTCTGCATTTCACAGGTCTACCCATGGCTTCTCTGTTTCCCTGTTAAACTAGAAATTGATGCTGAGCAGAGCTTTCCCTCCTCCTCATCCACTGGCAGGAAGCATATCATGTCTCAGCACACCAGGGGATACCCGGTGACCTGCTGGGGAGCATGAGCTGGAGTGGTTCCTGTGACAGCATGCACCACTTTGCCTTAATAAAAATGACCAAACTTAAAACAGATGACAGCTGCAGATGCTGAGAAACTGAAACATATAAACTATCTCTTTTTCTTGGAATTTTTTTTCCTCATTGGGTGGGTCTTTTTTTTTTTTTTTGACCAACTGGTGTGTGTGTGTGTGTGTGTGTGTGTGTGTGTGTGTGTGTGTGCACGTGTCGTCCATGTGTTAATGAAGACTGTGGGAGGCCTTTGGCCGGGTGTGCACCAGCTGTAGCCTGAAGAAACAGCTCCCCGGACACTGATCAGACTTGATTAAATGGTGGGGTGGTCTGTTCTAGAAGAATCCACCTCACACAGAGGGTCTCCTTTGATTATTTCCACTTTTGTCATCAGAAAGACACTTGGGAACCCTGTCTATTTTGCTGAATCTTCCTGTGTTGCATCACTTCCCCGTTTGGCACTTCCTTTTTCCCCAGGTCACTCTATCAGTCAACTATATTTATTAAAAGCCTGTCATAGTTAGAATACGTCCATTAGATTCCACAAAATAAGCGAGACGCTCCCTGCCTATGAGAAGTACACAGACTGGTTTAGGAGAAATCACGCACAAGCATGAGGCCACCTGACATTGTGTGAAAGTAGCGACGTACCGCAGTGTAAAACATCATTATAAAGCAAACGGAGGGCAATGAAGCACAGACCAAAACAGGGCTGAGCAACATTCACGAAAACAGGCCTCCTAGGAGAGGCAAATTGTGAAGAAATTATTGGTAATGCCTCCACGTACTATATCCCATGCTGAAAATAATACATCCGATGATTAAGCTCCTTTGATTCCAGCTTCAAATTTCCTTCTGTGTTATTTCTCAAACCTGTTTTTCCTCCCACCACCAGGCCATAAATTGCTTTGCTTCTGTCACAGATTTTAACTGGCCTGCAGGCGTCCAACCTCTCTTCCATTTCACCTTGGCAATGTATGATTGTCACATTTTCTTTGCAAAGTGGAATTAGTTCAAATAAATCATTGGCTTGTTCAAGAACCAATAACGGCTTCACGGTGATTCTTAGGAGAAGGCAGAAGGACTGCACTCATAGACCCCAGATGTAACCTAAATATAAGCAATCTTTTAACAGCCAAACAGTATTCAACACTCTTATTAAATTATTGTTATTACAATTTAGTGAATTGCTTAGTAAATTGTATGTATTTGCTTTTACAGAGTTGATTTAATCACTTACAGATAATTATTTGAGTTCTCAATTAATACCTTCAAACCATGAAACTGAGTTGGACAGAGGTAAAAATTGGAATCATTAGCCTAGTACTCTAAGTAGAGGAAAGGTAGGATATGTTGTTCAAATCTAGGTGTTTAGCCTTCACCGAGATACCTACCAGCTAGCTCAGTGGTAAACAGATGAGGCAATAATCAGGAAAGATCTCAGGCTAAAAAAAACTATGATTTTAACTAACATCATATTCCATAACTTCTGCAGAAAAGCAAGTTACATCATCTTCCTTCACTCTGCAAATTTTTTCTTACTTGTTTTTTGAGAGATAGAAGTGAATCTCCCCAAGGACAACTAGTGGCAAATAAACTACATCAATAAGAGTGGATAAACAAGCAAGAAGAGTTGGAAACGTTTTTGAAAAAGCAAATAATGAGGGAGAACTAATCCTGTCAGAAATTATACAAGAAAAGTAAAATAATGAAAACAGTGTGGTACTGGTTCATAAAAAAAATCCATACTAATGAAACAAAAAAGGTCAAAAAATAGACCTAATTACCTATGGAAACTTAGTATATGTAAAGGTGACATTTTAAACTAGTAATAAAAAGATGTTTCTCAGATGAATAAACAGCTCCTTCAGAAAAAAAAAATGACTTCTTTTCCTACTTCACCTGTAATTTCAAAATAAAGTTCAGATAAATATAAGATTTAAATATATTTTAAAATGAAGTGAAAATACAAATATATATATATATACAGTTTGGTGGGGGAACAGAGTCTCGCTCTGTTACCAGGCTAGAGTCCGGTCGCGCAATCTTGGCTCACTGCAACCTCCACCTCCCAGGTTCAAGCAATTTCCCTGCCTCAGCCTCCCGAATAGCTGGGACTACAGGCATATGCCACCACGCCCAGCTAATTTTTTGTATTTTAGTAGAGACGGGGTTTCACCATGTTGACCAGGATGGTCTCGATCTCTTGACCTCATGATCCACCTGCCTCGGCCTCCCAAAGTGCTGGGATTACAGGTGTGAGCCACTGTGCCCAGCCACAAATATATTTTTCAAAGTTCAAGAAGAAAATATGCAATACTTTTTTTAAAACAGAATATAGGGGCAGCTGTTTTGGAAGACAGTTTGTTAGGTAAACATAGCTATGTAACCCAATAATTTCACTCTTAGGAATATAACCAAGGAAACTGAAAATGTAAGTTCACACAAAAGCATTCATGTATGTGAATGTTTATAGCAACAATATTCATAATAGGCAAAAAGTGGAAACAACTCTAATGTCCATGAGCTGACCATAAACAGAATATGTTATATCCACACAATGATATTATTCAGTCGTGAAGAACTGTGAAGTACTGATGTATGATACAACATGGATAGACCCTGAAAACTCTATGCTAAGTAAAAGGAGTCAGACACAAAAGGCTACATATCGTATGATTCTATTTATATGAAACATTCAGAATAAGCAAATTGTAGAGACAGAGAATAGATTAGTGGTTGCCAGGGTGTGGAAGCAGGGAGGAATGCACAGTGACTGCTATTGGTACATGGTTTCTTTGGGGGCTGATGAAAATTTTCTGGAATTAGTGGTGATAGTTGTATAGCCTTGGGAATACACACAAAAAAATGCTTTAAAAAATTTAATTGACATAGTTTAAATAGGACATCTTAATAGAAAATTTTTTAATGCATTTGACTGAATGAAAATAAAAATGCAACATAACAAAATTCACTGGACAGAGCTAAAACAATGCTGAGACATTTATAGCACTAAATTGTAGCATTAAAAACAGCAAGAGTCTCAAATCAATAATCTAACCCCTCACCTAAACAATCTAGAAAAGACCAAGATGAACTCAAAGGTATAAAAGAATAAATAATAAAGATAAGTGTGGAAATCAATAAAATTGAAAACAGAAAAAATAATGGGGAAAATCAATCAAACAAAAAGCTAATTATTTGAAAAGAATAATAAAATTGACAAAACACCCCCAAAACTGACAATTAAAAAAAAGAGAAGATACAAATTACCAATACCAGGAATGAAACAGAGGAAACACTACAGACCCTGGAGACATAAACAGATAAGAGAATACTATGAACAACTTCACACACATAATTTTGAGAACTTAAAAAAATGAATAAATTCTTGGAAAATCACAAACTTCCATAATTTGTCCAATATGAAATACATAATTTGAATAGCCCTATCATAATAAGGAAATTGAATTCAAAATTATAAAACTCAAAAAAGAAATCTCCAGGCCCAGATAGTTTCACTGAATATTCTATTAAACATTTAAAGAATTAACAAAGTTTCCATACAATCTACTTCAGAAAATAGAATAGGAGGAAGAACTTTCCCATGTGTTTTGTGAACTAGTATTACCTTGATATCAAAGCCAGACAGCATAAACAAAGGAAACTACAGACTACTATACCTCAAGAATATAAACACAAAAATTTTTAATAAAATATTATGAAATAGAGTTCAGCAATATGTAAAAAGAATTGTAGATCATGACCAAGTGGGTTAATTCCAGAGATGTAAGGCTTACTCAATATTTAAAAACCAATCTATTTAATCCACTATACTGATAGACAGGCAAAAGAATAAAAATGACACGATGATATCTACTGATGGCAGAAAAAGCATTTGATAAAATTCAGTACCCCTTTATGATAAAAAACTCTCTGAAAATTAGGAATAAGGGAAGCTTCCTAAACATGATAAAGATCATTGACAAAGCCTACAGCTAATACTGTAGTGAGAACAAACTGAACTCTTCTTCTTTAACATCCAGAACAAGGAAAGAACATCTGCTTTTATTCAACGTGATACTGGAAGTTCTAGCCACTGGATAAGCCAAGAAAGGTAAGTGAAAGCAATACTGATTGGAATGGACAAATAAAAATGTCCCTATTTGCAGATTACATAATTATCTGTGTACAAAATCCCAATAAATCTATCCCCCAAAATTCTAAAGCTAATAAGGATATAAGATAAACATCAAATTAAATTAAAACCACAGTGAGATATCACTACACACCTATCAAAATGACTAAAATAAAAAATAGTGACATCAAATGGATGCAGAGAAACTGAATCACTCATACATTCCTGCTGGGAATATAAAATGGTACAGCCACTCTGGAAAACAGTTTGGTAGTTTCTAAAAAAATTAAACATACACGCACTGACAGCTTACATTTCTTTCTTCACTTTAACATGACTGGTACATTTCTATATTTCATTTCATATAAGCACAGTCTACACAGAATGGCAAGATTTAAAAGACGATATATACTATTTAGAGAAAGGTTTCAAGAAATACAGAAACTATTCTTTCATTGCTCTCAACTACTGCTTAATCTCTTCTGCTCTGGCTGCCAGCTTTAAATAATTTAATTGACCCTACATCTTCCTTAGCTTGCCTTAGACTGGTCAAGTTGTTCCTATATCTTGAGAATCTCCTAGCACATTTCTCAGGTACTGAAACCTCTCAGACTTTGTTCTACTGTGCTTCTAATGACTCTGAAAAAATAACTATACGTGTTTGTTTTCTGTCTATTTCAAGAAAAGATTCATCCCATTTCTATGGCCTTAACACCCATCTATTTTGCTTTTCTTCATTTTTCCTTTTTATGGTTGGAGGCCCTAAAAGAAAGAACATAATTAGCCTTATTTAATGTTTGCCCAGTGACCCACCTTTGCTAGCCCTTCCACCATACTACATATGTCTCTTCCTGTCTCCACCCTTCCAGCATTTTGAGCTCTGTGCCCTGGAAAAATCCCCTGTGAGCTTTGTAGAATACTCATTCAGCATTTCCCTGGGCAGCACGTCTCATTTTCAAGGTCATGATAAAAAGATTTGACTTTTCTATTCTTTGAGGAATCGCCACACTTCTTCAAATTAGTTGAACTAATTTACACTCCCACCAACAATGTAAAAGCCTCTATGGAATACTATGCAGCCATAAAAAGGAACAAGATCATGTCTTTGCAGGGACATGGATGGAGTTTGAAGCCATTATCCTCAGCAAACTAACGCAGGAACAGAAAACCAAACACTGTATGTCCTCACTTATTAGTGGGAGCTGAACAATGAGAACACATCGACATGAATGGGGAACAATACACATTGGGGCCTGTTGGGAAGGAGTTGGTTTTATAATTATGTTACTTTAAGTTATTTTTATTATAAAATCAAACCGGTTTCATTTATAGTCATAGGTATTCTGTATTAGTAGTATCTATGGATTTCCAGTATCTTTGGGATCCAAAGTAATCCATGGGAAAACATGATTTACCTTGAAATATTCACTTTATAGTCAACTCTTCAGGAAGGTGAAAGAGGCAAAGGAGGGAATATCTATAAATAAAAACAAACCTACTGCATTAATGATTTAAAAAACAAATCCATATCAATGGAGGATTCAATGTCAGCTCAACTAAATTCAAATATTATAGTCCATAATTCCTCATCTGAAATCCATGTAGCCATATATACTTCAAAATTCAGAAATGTTTGAATTTTAGAAAGATAATACAGTACATCAGCTGCATATTGCATATTACATCAGCAGAGTCTGGCATAGTCTTCTATAATTAAGACCATTAATATTTCTGTAGAGAAAATCACAAATATTCACAGTACGTGCAGTAAATAAGACTACAAAAACACATCAGATTAAATGAGGTTTCCTACCAAATTTGTTCAGTTCAGCTCAAGTTTTGCTGTCAAATAAAGCAGGGAGAAAAAAATAGTGTTCCAAGTTTTTTTGTATTTTAGAATTGCCTCTAAGAGACTGCAGACCTAATGCATTGCCAATGAAAATAATTTTGTCTTGAGACTCTTCACATAATAAATTTACTAAGTAATTCTGTATTTTATCATCTCTAAGTTTTGAAGAGGTTCTTTTGGTGTCTGTTTTTTGTTTGTTTGCTTGATTTGGAGAATCTTCAAAAAGAGGTTACTATATTCTCAGTTTTAGTAGTAAATTTGCTTGGCAAATCAAATTATGTGTTCTATGTGCTTAGAAGTAACATATGGCTACCTCCATGGCTGTTTAAAGTAATCTTGCCAAGAAAGTTTACTTTGTACCTAAGTAACCTATGGCTACTTTGATGGCTGTGTAAAGTAACCTCACCAAGGAAATGATCATTCCAGACATGATGTGTTGTGTAAGTGTGGATTTTCAGAGATCAGAATTTCTTAAAGCAGTCCCATCTGTACAGTGAAAATCAGCAAAAAGACAGACCAAAGTTTATGGATCTATAACATAAAGGAAAAAGTAACCATAAATCAGGCATGATTTGCCAACTCTTTTGTTGTTGTTGTTGTTGTTGTTGTTGTTTTGGAGAGGAAAGATTCTGCATACCACCCACCCTTTCCCCAGCACCAGCATTCTCAGATTGTCAGGATGTAACTACTGTAATTCTTGTCAGCGCTCATGGGAGCTTTTGACTCTTCTACTATCATTGAATTTTTTAATTCCCTTCCTTTCTCCAGGGTTGTAATAACATGTGCCTTGTTTTATTTGTGTTAGCACTGTATGAATAGCTTATTCAATCATTGTAGGTATGTGTTATAAATATTTCATATTCTGACATTTAAAAAACAATGTTGTTTTCAAATAGAATGACTCTGGGCTTAAATGCCAGAATGAGCTAAAAATATAAATTCAAAGAGTTTCTCATCTTCTAAAGTAAAGATTACCTAAAGTATTTGGAGATTGGCCTTTCTATTACTTAGAAAATCTCAGAAATAATTCTTTATATTGTATAAGACTAGATCTTTGAACAATTATTTCACATATATAACACATTTCTAACAATGTTACTACCACTTGAGAAGCTAAATTTTATGATGTAATTATAGAAAATACAATTTAGCGTTAAAAGAGAATCTGGAGTTCAACCCCCTCGTTGCACAGGTAAGAGAACTGCAGACAAGTAGGGGTAGAGAGCTGTGTTGAGGTCAGTCAATCAGGGACCAAGCTGAGATCACCAACTCCAGGACTAGTGCTCTCATCAACACACCATACTTGGTCTTCTATTGCCTTGAGTATGTTCATCTTGTATCTTCATTAGAACCACGGCAATTTGATCATAGGAACTATGTATTAATATTATTCTTCCCTTTCATTTCTCCTCTAGCATATTGTATGCAATAGATTCTTAGCTTTATGTGTGGAGCTATCATTATTTCAATAAATGCTTGAAATTATCACTAATCAGTCTTTCACTGGGATTTTAACCTACAACGTCCAATACTTTGTTGGAATTTTTCCAGTTATTTGCACATATTTTCAAAGAATTCCAACCTTGACACAGACCACCAGTTGCATATTCCTTTGCACAATTATATGAAAATAAGAACTCCATGCATAAGTAGAAGTACCTATGTCAAGTGGAAATCTTTGATTTTACCGTAATCATGTATCTTTCGAAAGATGAAAAAGTCAGGTAATTAGACAGTTTGGAGAAACATTCTCAATTTGTAGCCTCAGATATGGGTTGAAATTTACTCTAAAAGCTTTGCTGTGGGAGAAAGTGGTGGAGGGTGGATAAGTCTTTCTGCCTCTATCCAGCACAAACATCACACTTCACTTTTTTTGTTTGTTTGTTTTTGTTTTTTAAGGCAGGGTCTCAGGGTCTCACTCTGTCACCCAGGCTGGAGTACAGTGGCATGATTTCGACTCACTGCAGCCTTGACCTCCAGGGTTCAAGCGATTCTCCTGCTTTAGCCTCCCGAGTAGTTGGGACTATAGGCATGTACCACTACGCCTGGCTAATTTTTGTATTTTTAGTAGAGATGGGGTTGCACCATGTTGGCCAGGCTAACACTTAACTTTAAGGGAAGAATATGGTTTGTTGTTGTCAGATTCATTACCACAACATTGTGTTCTGTGGGAGAGGCACAAGAATGATTCATTTAAGCTTTCTAACTCTGCAATCTATGAATGAGGACAATCTTTGCTACTGGTTTGCGGTGATCATGGTTTCATCATTAATAGTTCACTGCGCCTTGAAATGCGGGAAAGGTGACATATTCTGCATCGTTTTTTCAGGTTCCATTTCTAAGTTAAGCTTAATATTGCATACCAGAATATACTAGTGTTTCTAGGCATTGTCCGCTGCCTATGGACAGAGAAGCAGATCTTTTTTTTGTAGCAGTGATGACAAATCAAGGAGGAAGAAAATATCTTCTCGACTGAAACATCACTCCCAAAAGTATCTCACTATTTTAAGTAAAAAATTCTCTCATTACCTTTTAAACCTTTTTATATTGATGTAATTTCAAATGTATGGAAATGTTACAAAAATAGGCAGGACAAGGATTTTCCATATATCCTTTACCCAGGTTAACAAATCGTTTATATATTTTTTCCCATTTGTTGTCTTTCATTCTTTCAACCATTTGTAAGTTGCAGACATCATGTCCCTTTTCTCCTAAACTCTTCAGTAGGCCTTTCCTAAGAGCAAGGCCTTTCTCTTATATAACCACAATAAACTTATCAAAATCAGGAAATTTAATATTAATATCATGGATTAACAAATTGGCATTACCTTTTAAAAATAGAATACTGATTTTATATACTTTCTTGAAGTCTGCTAATTTTAAGATAATGATGGCTTTTAAATGTGATTTCTTTCCCAATTGATTGGGCCTTACTCTAAAACGATCACTTTTCTAAATACCATGCTGCACAAGTTATAATCTAAGGCCCATCTAGGGGCTGGTGCCTGTGCAGACTCACACATTACTGTGCACTCTGAGAATGCCTTATCAGGCCCACACCAACCACTACAGCTAATATCTATCAGCAGATCCCAAAACAGTGGGAAAAGTTGTACAGTAACAGGTGGGTCAAACCTTGTTAAGTCATTGAAGATCTGTTGGCATAATAACACACTTGATTTCCCTGCTCACTTTTTTTTTAAGTAGGTAAAATTAAATAAGAATAGCAATTAACTAAATGTGAAAGATACGAAGAGGATGATTTATGGCAGGGAATGTTGAGTACCAGCTGTGACCAAATGTGAACCCGAACAAGCCAATCCTTTAAGACAGATCCTGAGTGGTTATCTGGGCTAAATTTTAAATTGAGCCAAGCAGCCATTTGCTGACTTAACATCACACAGGTTCTCTGAGTTCCTCAAAAACCCACACCTCTATTTAACTTTGGAACTTTCAGAGCTCACCTGAACCTACCCAATCAGTGCTCACCTACCTCGACGATCAGGGCTCAGCTGTATCAATCAGTAAGGGCTCAGTTGTATCAACCAATCAGAACTCAGCTATAGAGACCAATCAGAACTACACAAGTTTCCCAAACCTTCATTTGTATAAATATACCTGATTGAGAACCCTGAGGGGAATTTTTGATATGAAACCCAAACGCTCCCATTGTTCCCCGAAACGCACCTTTGTTTTACACCAAAGGCTTCATCTCCTTGGTTTGCAAACTGTTCACGGAAATAAAGTGTCTTTCCTCCAAAGTTCCTTTTCAGATAACTTTCGTTCACACAACTAAGAGGGTTGTTTTGTTTGTTTTGTTTTGTGACACAGTCTTGCTCTGTCACCCAGGCTGGAGTGCAGTGGTGCGATCTCAACTCACTGAAACCTGCACAGCCTGAGTTCAAGTGATTCTCCTGCCTCAGCCTCATGAGTAGCTGGGACTACAGGCGTGCACCACCACGCCTGGCTAATTTTTTTAATTTTTTTGTAGAGATAGGGTTTCACCATGTTGCCCAGACCGGTCTTGAACTCCTGACTTCGAGTGATCCGCCTGCCTCAGCCTCCCAAAGTGCTGAGATTACAGGCGTGAGCCACTGTGCCCAGGCGAGATAATTTCAATTTAGAAACTTATAAAGTCTCTCTCAAATTTCAGCGTTCACTGACTTCAGATTTTTATTTCACTACTGTGTTTCCGAATTTTAAATCATGCAGCTCCCAGGGAGTAACTAGTTTATCAAATCCTTTGTCTTTCAAATTATTACTTTAAATATGCCTAGAATTAGGCATGAACATAATCCTAAAAGCAGTATTTTTATTTATATCCTACCTTATTCTTAAAATAATGCATAAATGCTTATATAACAAGAAAAGATGAATTTAAATATTGTTGGATTCGAAGAAAATGTGACAGAGTTAAGATATAATCCAAAAATCTCCCCCCCCCAGCCTCCTGCTTAGCATATAGTGGTATTAAATAATTATTTGTTGATAATATTAATAAAACCAAAAATTGATGGAGTGTTTCCCATATACTTGACTCTCTTTCTTTCTTTCTTTCTTTTTTTTTAACTTTAAGTTCTGGGATACATGTGCAGAACATGCAGGTTTGTTACATAGGTATACATGTGCCATGGTGGTTTGCTGCACCCATCAGCCCGTCATCTATGTTAGGTATTTCTTCTAATGCTACACCTCCCCGCAACAGGCCCCAGTGTGTGATGTTCCCCTCCCTGTGTCCATGTGTTCATTGTTCAACTCCCACTTGTGAGTGAGAACATGCAGTGTTTGTTTTTCTGTGCTTGTGATAGTTTGCCGAGAATGATGGTTTCCAGCTTCATTTATGTCCCTGCAAAGGGCATGAACTCATCCTTTTTTGTGGTTGCATAGTATTCCACGGTGTGCATGTGCCACATTTTCTTTAACCAGTCTATCATTGATGGGCATTTGAGTTGGTTCCAAGTCTTTGCTATTGTGAACAGTGCTGCATGTGTCTTTATAGTAGAATGATTTATAATCCTTTGGATATATATCCAGTAATGGCATTGCTGGGTCAAATGGTGTTTCTGGTTTTAGATCCTTAAGGAATCGCCACACTGTCTTCCACAAAGGTTAAACTAATTTACAGTCTCACCAACAGTGTAAAGGCATTCCTATTTCTTCACATCCTCTCCAGCATCTGTTGTTTCCTGTCTTTTTAATGATTACCATTCTAACTGGCACATGATGATATCTCATTGTGGTTTTGATTTGCATTTCTCTAATATCAGTGATGATGAGCTTTTTTTCCATATGTTTGTGGGCCACATAAATGTCTTCTTTTGAGAAGTGTCTGTTCATATACTTCACCTACTTTTTGATGGGGTTATTTGTTTTTTCTTATAAATTGTTTCTAAGGGCAAAAAAAAAGTATTGTTTCATTTAATTCTCACATTTACCATTGAGGTAAGTTCTATCATTATCCCCATTGTACAATGCTTACCCTGAGTTTCAGAGGCAAGTTTGTCAATTTATGGCAAAGGTGGGCTGCCAGCTCAGTCTAATCCTGGGACTTAAACCATGGCACCATGCACCCTCCAACATTAACTGTCTAGAATCCCTGCTCATGAAAAACTAGGTAGAGGACAAATAAGTCCATTTTAGCATCACTTCAGTTCAGTTGAATAAATAAAAGAATAAATGAATGTGATTTGCCGCAAATTTTGTCCTAAGCTTTCTAACATCCAAAACAAAAAAGAGGATAAGTTTAATTTTATGATTCAAAAAAAAGCAAACCAATTTCTTGGGAGAAGAATAAACAATAATTTATCGCTTCCTTGTGCATACAAGATCAGAAGACAAATGAAAAGCCTAACAGTGGAAACACCAAGTGTAGACAGAAATATAACTGGTCATGTATTTTTCTTTATTAATGGAGAATTTCAAGCACACATTAAAATTGAATAGCATAATGAACTCCCATATACTCATCACCCGACTCAAACATTCCCAATTCAAGGTAAATCTTCTTTCTTCTGTACCCACCTCCACTATATGATTTGAAGCAAATCCGAGATATATCATTTCATTCATTAATATTTCACTATGGATCTCTTAATGATAATTCTACATTTTTCTTGACATGACCACAATCTCATGACCACATCTAAAAACAAAATAATAATTCCTTAATATCTGCTCAGTGTTTTCATTTGCAATCATTTCTTGAATTTCATCACTTTTAAAACTTGTTTGTTTGTTTGGATCGGCATCCAGATAAGGTCCACACATTGCAATTTATAACCACTTCATTTTAACTTATCGAAATGAGTTTATTTTAATTACGATATATAATGGAAAGTGCATTAGTCTAAGGGTTAAGAAGTCACATGGCAAAAAGAAGTGTGTTCATGTCCAGCTTCATCTGCTTGACCTTGAACAGGTCGTATTACCTCTGTAAAGTGAAAGGGGTGGCAATATGATTTTCAGCATTTTTTTCAAAGTCATAATGACTGTTCAGATCCTTCTACTTCACAAGTAAGAGGCTCAAGATCAGAGAATTGAGTGGATCACAGATTTAAATTTATAATAGAATAAGTATGATTCATCAACTCAATCCTAAGTAATATGTCAAAAATCTAAAAGCAACATCCCTCAAATTATTTGGAGCCTGCATTTTGCTTCTCTTCAATGACTAATTTCACCCTTAAGCTTTACACGCCCAATTCTATACAATCCTGATTATCAACAGAAGCAAGTCTAAAGAATCCATTACTTTGATTATTCAATATACAAATAATGCTTAGCTTCAGTCTCACAATCACTTTCCCTGTAGTTAATCTATCTAGCTGGTAAAGATGGGATGGAGGGAAAAGGGCAAGAAACATTTTCGTTGAGCCCCTAAACACTTTTCAAAAGTTGTCTCATTTAATCCCTAAGTGGGGTAAAGTGAGATGGTAGAACAGGAATCTGACCCCAGCATCACTCTTCAAAACCTGCACTCCCTTCTTATTTAGAAAAGAGAAATAATGGTCTCAACTTCATAGCAATGTTATGAAGATTAAATGAATAATGTTTAAAAAAAACCCAACAGCGCCTTGTAAACAATAAAGTGTTATGCCCACATAGAGCAGAGTATATGCTGTCCCAAAGAATATCTTATTTGCACCTTTTAAGATGTCCAGACTCAACATTAGTATATAAGACATATCTGGTTGCTTCTGTGGACTCCCAAATAGAGTTCTAAAACACACACTGGGATATTCTTAAATTCCAGTTTTTTCTCCCTTCCACGTGTATCTCCTCCTGCAAACAATGGTTCTGAATCACATCTGATTTCTCCCTACTTTCCCCAGGACTGCCCAGTACTATAGAAAAAGAGAAGACATGTCAGTTGTTACACACAACCAGCTGAGCATAGAGCATGAGACATCCAGGGAGTACTTTTCAGGACATTTGATTGCATTAAAATGATCACCGTATATTTCCCTATAAATTGGATTCCTACACAAACAGAAAGCTATCAGTCATAAACGTTCAGACTCCATCTGGCACACCTGGCATTATGCATGGACTTCTATACAACAAGGGAAGGGTACTGTCAGATTTGAACCTTCCCCAGAGAAACTGGGATACCAAGCACAGTTGGAGAGAAAAGCAGCACACGCCAACCTGTAGTGTTCATTTTAAATGGATGACACACAAACCTCAAAGAGCATTTTACAATGCACTGCATAGTCAAGGGTGACTGGAATGCAAAGACAAAACAAACATTTCTATTTTCTAGGTAGGGAGTAAAACAATTGCAGTGACCCCCCTCCCTTGTTAAAGTCAGGATCTGGAGTAAAACGTGTAGTGAACATGCAGAGCTCATTATTGGGCTGCCTAGTGAAGTGCATGAAAAGCCTATTTCTGAAATGATGTTTATTACTATATCATGTATTCGCTTAAGAGGCTCAACAGCTGCCAACTAACCACTGTCTTAATGGAAAGTAAATTTAGAACTCTGAAAGTTTTTGGTGGTGTTGAGGATTGGGGGACCAACTGGGAAAGAGGTTTCCTTTCTTTCTTCTTTTCCTTCTTCCTTTCATTAATTTTTTCTTTTATAATTTTGCAAGGATTTTAATGTAGACTTACAGGGTTATTTAACTAAATCTGTGTAAACCTCAGGCACACCAAGTTTTTTTTTACAGACTAGAGTTTATGCATAGATGAGGAATCTTACTTTTTCCAAATCTTACTAAATCACTAATTGTTCTGATGCATTATCCTCAAGAGAAATACCAGTTTTAAAAAAAGGGGGAGAATTCAATTTATTTTTACAAAACTTTCCAATTTCCCTGAATTCAATAAGCACTTAGTTGAAGACTTAGTTTTGAGATGTTTTGGCAAAGTAGTCTTCTTCTCTACAGGAACCAAAAAACCACCTTCTCAGAGTAGGCAACAAAGGTCAGAAACCCAGTCCAAAAACAGACACACAAATGTAAAGTCCAACCATGTCACATCATACAACAGAAGAATGGCCAGGTAACAGGTGTGGGAGCCAGGTGATACTGGGCTACCTTGGGGAAACAGCACAAACTCTCTGAACAGATGAATGGCAGGTCTGAGCAGAATAAACAAGCAGCAGCCCAGGAGTCCCAAAATTGTTTTGAGGCCCAGAATTTCAATATACACTCCCAAGATTAAACTTGCAGTTTTTCAGTACTGATTCTATAAACCTGTCAAGTTAGATGAAAAGACAAAGAAACAGAACAAGGAATATACAAGCTGAGTACAGTATTACCAAAAGAAGCCTCTCATGGAAAATCAGCAGTTTAATGCATAACAATTCTTCGTGTTCCTACAGATGATTGTAGCAGTAACTATCAAAATGAGAGTGTGTTTGAGACTAATTGGGTATTATGACATACTTTTGGGGAAACTGATTGAGGCTCCCACCTTATGGAACTTTTGAATTCATCCTCTTTCCTGATTGCTCGTGATTGGTTCTCATTGTCTGACTAAAGATCTGGATCATCCCAATTACGTTTTGTAGTTGGGCACATCTGCAGCACAGCAGTGAACACTGCAGACCTCAAAGGAAAGTCATCCACATGAGATCCATGGAGTGTGTTTCCAATGTCAAATGCAATTCCTTTTTAAATGGAGACTGAGGTTTTAGAGGTATTCACTCAAGGCTTTCACTAGCGATTGCCTGAGTGATGATTTCAGTTCTGCTTATCAAGGGCAGCCGTGCTTCTAGCCACTCACTCCTGGCACAACCTGACACCCACCCTAATCTGCTCAGCCATATGGATAAGGGTATCAAGTTTATGCTTGTTCATGACCATCTCCCAAAGTAGGAGGTCACTGAGAGGGAAAGACGATGTTTGTGAGAAACATCCTCCATTACTCTACCCCACGATTAATAATTTCTTAATTATCCTTTGAAATTTGCAGACTTAAGGTACAGATAGATAACAGACTGTAAGGTTTAGACTTCTCTATTTCCTGTATGATTGTTCATCTGCTTTAAGAATATGCAGTATTTCATTGGGGTTTTTATTAAGTAGAAGTCTCACTTGTATTGAATGCAGAATTGTCCATTTTTCTACCATTATTATTTCATCATCCTGAAATTCAGAGAAGTTTTAGTCCCTTTCATTTCTCTGCCCCCACCGAGGTGTCATTTAATCCACATGTGAAAGTTCTTAGATCACTGCTATTATAGCTAAGCGGGGTTTTTTCTAAAAGCAGTTAAAAACAGTTTATCTTCCACTTGGGAATATGCAGTAAAGATTGGAGCTTCAGTCTAAGTGGGATTCAGATATATTTGGGTCTGTGCGGCCAAGTGGTAGGGAAGGACTCTGAAGCCATCTGTCTGTGGCCTAAGGCACCTCCTGGGAGCTCTCACAACCTCAGAGTGTAGCCAAGAGCGTTGGTTGAAGGGGAGGGATAGTGCTGACATTTCTGTTACTCCAGTTTTCCTACCACCCCAGGATCCACCCTTTTCAACCCTGAAAGCAAGAGGGTTATGAGTAGAGAAGGGAGGCTTCTTTCTTTGAAAACTCTGCAAAACATTGGATCACAGAAAGGGTTCTTTTAAGATTCCTGTAGCCAACTATAGGACAGCACTCTCCCACATCACCATAAGTCACTGCATAGCTGGGCACCTCAGGAATTCAGAGCATCCATAACGATCCCAGGCAGAACAGGCATGGAGCCTGGAAGAGTGGGGGTGGAGGTTATGCTAAGCACATGCACAAAACCCACAGGGACTCATAGGAGCGCCTGAGAAGAGAGGGAGCGTACATCACCAAGTAAAGGAAAGAGCCAGCAAAATCTGAGCTTTGATGCTATTATGACCCATCTAGACCCACAGGTGGGCAGACTGGAAAAGACCAGTTTACACTGATTGGTGTTCTGTAGAAGTTCTGTCCTGTTCCTGGCCAATTAGAGAGATATTGGTCAGTGAACTAGGTAACAAAGAAAAAATATGGGCTGGGCGCCGTGGCTCACGCCTGTAATCCCAACACTTTGGGAGGCCTAGGTAGGCAGACCAGCTGAGGTCAGAAGTGCGAGACTAGCCTGGCCAACATGGTGACACCTCGTCTCTACTAAAAATAGAAAAATTAGCTGGTCATGATGGTGCGAGCCTGTAGTCCCAGCTACTCAAGGGGCTGAGGCAGGAAAATTGCTTGAACCCAGGAGGGAGAGGTTGCAGTGACCTGAGATTGTACCACTGCACTCCAATCTGGGCAACAGAGTGAGACTCCAACTAAAAATAAATAAATAAATAAACAAAGAAGAAATATGCTACTTATTTTCCACTATTTTGGAGCTTAGAATTCAGGATTAGGATTCAACACAACCATAGAAAATTAGTGATGGACCCACTACCCTTACCTGGAACTCAGTGCTACTGTATGGTAAGTGGGCGGATTGGTAACAGGTTTTCAAAAAGTTCTATAGAAAAGCCCAGCTAGAGAAAAATAAATATGAATGAATGAATGAATGAATGAATGAATGAATGAATGATGAAGCGGTCCTATTCTCCTGATGATCCTATGGTAGGATTTTGGTTCTTAAGGGTTTTTTTTTTTTTAATTTATTTATTATTATTATACTTTAAGTTGTAGGGTACATGTGCATAACGTGCAGGTTTGTTACATATGTATACTTGTGCCATGTTGGTGTGCTGCACCCATCAACTCGTCATTTACATCAGGTATAACTCCCAATGCAATCCCTCCCCCCTCGCCCCTCCCCATGATAGGCCCCGGTGTGTGATGTTCCCCTTCCTGAGTCCAAGTGATCTCATTGTTCAGTTCCCACCTATGAGTGAGAACGTGCGGTGTTTGGTTTTCTGTTCTTGTGATAGTTTGCTAAGAATGATGGTTTCCAGCTGCATCCATGTCCCTACAAAGGACACAAACTCATCCTTTTTGATGGCTGCATAGTATTCCATGGTGTATATGTGCCACATTTTCTTAATCCAATCTGTCACTGATGGACATTTGGGTTGATTCCAAGTCTTTGCTATTGTGAATAGTGCTGCAATAAACATACGTGTGCATGTGTCCTTATAGCAGCATAATTTATAATCCTTTGGGTATATACCCAGTAATGGGATGGCTGGGTCATATGGTACATCTAGTTCTAGATCTTTGAGGAATCGCCATACTGTTTTCCATAATGGTTGAACTAGTTTACAATCCCACCAACAGTGTAAAAGTGTTCCTATTTCTCCACATCCTCTCCAGCACCTGTTGTTTCCTGACTTTTTAATGATCGCCATTCTAACTGGTGTGAGATGGTATCTCATTGTGGTTTTGATTTGCATTTCTCTGATGGCCAGTGATGATGAGCATTTTTTCATGTGTCTGTTGGCTGTATGAATGTCTTCTTTTGAGAAATGTCTGTTCATATCCTTTGCCCACTTTTTGATGGGGTTGTTTGTTTTTTTCTTGTGAATTTGTTTGAGTTCTTTGTAGGTTCTGGATATTAGCCCTTTGTCAGATGAGTAGATTGCAAAAATTTTCTCCCATTCTGTAGGTTGCCTGTTCACTCTGATGGTAGTTTCTTTTGCTGTGCAGAAGCTCTTTAGTTTAATTAGATCCCATTTGACAATTTTGGCTTTTGCTGCTGTTGCTTTTGGTGTTTTAGACATGAAGTCTTTGCCCATGCCTATGTCCTGAATGGTACTACCTAGGTTTTCCTCTAGGATTTTTATGGTATTAGGTCTAACATTTAAGTCTCTAATCCATCTTGAATTAATTTTCGTATAAGGAGTAAGGAAAGGATCCAGTTTCAGCTTTCTACTTATGGCTAGCCAATTTTCCCAGCACCATTTATTAAATAGGGAATCCTTTCCCCATTTCTTGTTTCTCTCAGGTTTGTCAAAGATCAGATGGCTGTAGATGTGTGGTATTATTTCTGAGGACTCTGTTCTGTTCCATTGGTCTATATCTCTGTTTTGGTACCAGTACCATGCTGTTTTGGTTACTGTAGCCTTGTAGTATAGTTTGAAGTCAGGGAGCGTGATGCCTCCAGCTTTGTTCTTTTGACTTAGGATTGTCTTGGAGATGCGGGCTCTTTTTTGGTTCCATATGAACTTTAAAGCAGTTTTTTCCAATTCTGTGAAGAAACTCATTGGTAGCTTGATGGGGATGGCATTGAATCTATAAATTACCTTGGGCAGTATGGCCATTTTCACGATATTGATTCTTCCTATCCATGAGCATGGTATGTTCTTCCATTCGTTTGTGTCCTCTTTGATTTCACTGAGCAGTGGTTTGTAGTTCTCCTTGAAGAGGTCCTTTACATCCCTTGTAAGTTGGATTCCTAGGTATTTGATTCTCTTTGAAGCAATTGTGAATGGAAGTTCATTCCTGATTTGGCTCTCTGTTTGTCTGTTACTGGTGTATAAGAATGCTTGTGATTTTTGCACATTAATTTTGTATCCTGAGACTTTGCTGAAGTTGCTTATCAGCTTAAGGAGATTTTGGGCTGAGACAATGGGGTTTTCTAAATATACAATCATGTCATCTGCAAACAGGGACAGTTTGACTTCTTCTTTTCCTAACTGAATACCCTTGATTTCTTTCTCTTGCCTAATTGCCCTAGCCAGAACTTCCAACACTATGTTGAATAGGAGTGGTGAGAGAGGGCATCCCTGTCTTGTGCCAGTTTTCAAAGGGAATTTTTCCAGTTTTTGCCCATTCAGTATGATATTGGCTGTGGGTTTGTCATAAATAGCTCTTATTATTTTGAGGTACGTTCCATCAATACCGAATTTATTGAGCGTTTTTAGCATGAAGGGCTGTTGAATTTTGTCAAAAGCCTTTTCTGCATCTATTGAGATAATCATGTGGTTCTTGTCTTTGGTTCTGTTTATATGCTGGATTATGTTCATTGATTTGCGAATGTTGAACCAGCCTTGCATCCCAGGGATGAAGCCCACTTGATCATGGTGGATAAGCTTTTTGATGTGTTGCTGAATTCGGTTTGCCAGTATTTTATTGAGGATTTTTGCATCGATGTTCATCAGGGATATTGGTCTAAAATTCTCTTTTTTTGTTGTGTCTCTGCCAGGCTTTGGTATCAGGATGATGTTGGCCTCATAAAATGAGTTAGGGAGGATTCCCTCTTTTTCTATTGATTGGAATAGTTTCAGAAGGAATGGTATCAACTCCTCCTTGTACCTCTGGTAGAATTCAGCTGTGAATCCATCTGGTCCTGGACTTTTTTTGGTTGGTAAGCTATTAATTATTGCCTCAATTTCAGAGCCTGCTATTGGTCTATTCAGGGATTCAACTTCTTCCTGGTTTAGTCTTGGAAGAGTGTAAGTGTCCAGGAAATTATCCATTTCTTCTAGATTTTCCAGTTTATTTGCGTAGAGGTGTTTATAGTATTCTCTGATGGTAGTTTGTATTTCTGTGGGGTCGGTGGTGATATCCCCTTTATCATTTTTAATTGCGTCGATTTGATTCTTCTCTCTTTTCTTCTTTATTAGTCTTGCTAGCGGTCTATCAATTTTGTTGATCTTTTCAAAAAACCAACTCCTGGATTCATTGATTTTTTGGAGGGTTTTTTGTGTCTCTATCTCCTTCAGTTCTGCTCTGATCTTAGTTATTTCTTGCCTTCTGCTAGCTTTCGAATGTGCTTGCTCTTGCTTCTCTAGTTCTTTTAATTGCGATGTTAGAGTGTCAATTTTAGATCTTTCCTGCTTTCTCTTGTGGGCATTTAGTGCTATAAATTTCCCTCTACACACTGCTTTAAATGTGTCCCAGAGATTCTGGTATGTTGTATCTTCGTTCTCATTGGTTTCAAAGAACATCTTTATTTCTGCCTTCATTTCGTTATGTGCCCAGTAGTCATTCAGGAGCAGGTTGTTCAGTTTCCATGTAGTTGAGCGGTTTTGATTGAGTTTCTTAGTCCTGAGTTCTAGTTTGATTGCACTGTGGTCTGAGAGACAGTTTGTTATAATTTCTGTTCTTGTACATTTGCTGAGGAGTGCTTTACTTCCAATTACGTGGTCGATTTTGGAGTAAGTGCGATGTGGTGCTGAGAAGAATGTATATTCTGTTGATTTGGGGTGGAGAGTTCTATAGATGTCTATTAGGTCTGCTTGCTGCAGAGATGAGTTCAATTCCTGGATATCCTTGTTAACTTTCTGTCTCGTTGATCTGTCTAATGTTGACAGTGGAGTGTTGAAGTCTCCCATTATTAATATTTGGGAGTCTAAGTCTCTTTGTAAGTCCCTAAGGACTTGCTTTATGAATCTGGGTGCTCCTGTATTGGGTGCATATATATTTAGGATAGTTAGCTCTTCCTGTTGAATTGATCCCTTTACCATTATGTAATGGCCTTCTTTGTCTCTTTTGATCTTTGATGGTTTAAAGTCTGTTTTATCAGAGACTAGTATTGCAACCCCCGCTTTTTTTTGTTCTCCATTTGCTTGGTAAATCTTCCTCCATCCCTTTATTTTGAGCCTATGTATGTCTCTGCGTGTGAGATGGGTCTCCTGAATACAGCAGACTGATGGGTCTTGACTCTTTATCCAGTTTGCCAGTCTGTGTCTTTTAATTGGAGCATTTAGTCCATTTACATTTAAGGTTAATATTGTTATGTGTGAACTTGATCCTGCCATTATGATATTATCTGGTTATTTTGCTCGTTAGTTGATGCAGTTTCTTCCTAGCCTCGATGGTCTTTACATTTTGGCATGTTTTTGCAATGGCTGGTACCGGTTGTTCCTTTCCATGTTTAGTGCTTCCTTCAGGGTCTCTTGTAAGGCAGGCCTAGTGGTGACAAAATCTCTAAGCATTTGCTTATCTGTAAAGGATTTTATTTCTCCTTCACTTATGAAACTTAGTTTGGCTGGATATGAAATTCTGGGTTTAAAATTCTTTTCTTTAAGAATGTTGAATATTGGCCCCCACTCTCTTCTGGCTTGGAGAGTTTCTGCCGAGAGATCTGCTGTTAGTCTGATGGGCTTCCCTTTGTGGGTAACCCGACCTTTCTCTCTGGCTGCCCTTAAGATTTTTTCCTTCATTTCAACTTTGGTGAATCTGGCAATTATGTGTCTTGGAGTTGCTCTTCTCGAGGAGTATCTTTGTGGCGTTCTCTGTATTTCCTGGATTTGAATGTTGGCCTGCCCTACTAGGTTGGGGAAGTTCTCCTGGATGATATCCTGAAGAGTGTTTTCCAACTTGGTTCCATTTTCCCCCTCACTTTCAGGCACCCCAATCAGACGTAGATTTGGTCTTTTTACATAACCCATACTTCTTGCAGGCTTTGTTCATTTCTTTTTCTTCTTTTTTCTTTTGGTTTCTCTTCTCGCTTCATTTCATTCATTTGATCCTCAATCGCAGATACTCTTTCTTCCAGTTGATCGAGTCGGTTACTGAAGCTTGTGCATTTGTCACGTATTTCTCATGTCATGGTTTTCATCTCTTTCATTTCATTTATGACCTTCTCTGCATTAATTACTCTAGCCATCAATTCTTCCACTTTTTTTTCAAGATTTTTAGTTTCTTTGCGCTGGGTACGTAATTCCTCCTTTAGCTCTGAGAAATTTGATGGACTGAAGCCTTCTTCTCTCATCTAGTCAAAGTCATTCTCCGTCCAGCTTTGATCCGTTGCTGGCGACGAGCTGCGCTCCTTTGCCGGGGGAGATGCGCTCTTATTTTTTGAATTTCCAGCTTTTCTGCCCTGCTTTTTCCCCATCTTTGTGGTTTTATCTGCCTCTGGTCTTTGATGATGGTGATGTACTGATGGGGTTTTGGTGTAGGTGTCCTTCCTGTTTGATAGTTTTCCTTCTAACAGTCAGGACCCTCAGCTGTAGGTCTGTTGGAGATTGCTTGAGGTCCACTCCAGACCCTGTTTGCCTGGGTATCAGCAGCAGAGGCTGCAGAAGATAGAATATTTCTGAACAGCGAGTGTACCTGTCTGATTCTTGCTTTGGAAGCTTCCTCTCAGGGGTGTACTCCACCCTGTGAGGTGTGGGGTGTCAGACTGCCCCTAGTGGGGGATGTCTCCCAGTTAGGCTACTCAGGGGTCAGGGACCCACTTGAGCAGGGAGTCTGTCCCTTCTCAGATCTCAACCTCCATGTTGGGAGATCCACTGCTCTCTTCAAAGCTGTCAGACAGAGTCGTTTGCGTCTGCAGAGGTTTGGGCTGTGTTTGTTATTGTTTACTGTGCCCTGTCCCCAGAGGTGGAGTCTACAGAGACAGGCAGGTTTCCTTGAGCTGCTGTGAGCTCCACCCAGTTCGAGCTTCCCAGCAGCTTTGTTTACCTACTTAAGCCTCAGCAATGGCGGGCGCCCCTCCCCCAGCCTCGCTGCTGCCTTGCCGGTAGATCACAGACTGCTGTGCTAGCAATGAGGGAGGCTCCGTGGGCGTGGGACCCTCCCGGCCAGGTGTGGGATATGATCTCCTGGTGTGCCTGTTTGCTTAAAGCATTGGGGTGGGAGTTACCCGATTTTCCAGGTGTTGTGTGTCTCAGTTCCCCTGGCTAGGAAAAGGGATTCTCTTCCCCCTTGGGCTTCCCAGGTGAGGCAATGCCTCGCCCTGCTTCAGCTCTCGCTGGTCGGGCTGCAGCAGCTGACCAGCACCGATTGTCTGGCACTCCCCAGTGAGATGAACCCAGTACCTCAGTTGAAAATGCAGAAATCACCGGTCTTCTGTGTCGCTCGCCCTGGGAGTTGGAGACTGGAGCTGTTCCTATTCGGCCATCCTGCTCCGCCCCCATCGGTTCTTAAGGGTTTTTAAAGTTCCCCCTATAGTTTATCTGTGGGCTCTCGAGTCCCCACCTACTTCTTCATATATTGGACAAACCTACTACACCTTTATGAGTGTTGCTCCAGTCCCTGCTGCCCAGGCTATAAGGAAGAAAGTACAGGTTCAGACAGGGAACAGGTCTATCTGAAACCCCTGGCAAAAGTACCTGATATTAAGCACATTAGGTATGTGGCTGGTGCTGAAATTCAGATATAAA
Organism: Macaca nemestrina; assembly: GCF_043159975.1. NCBI lineage: Eukaryota > Metazoa > Chordata > Mammalia > Primates > Cercopithecidae > Macaca > Macaca nemestrina. Next base: position 30,267,965 of record NC_092129.1, read on the forward strand.
TTAAAAATGATAAAATAAATAAATAGCACCCAAAAAAGAAATGGCTGGAATTTAGAATGCATTTACTGAAAGAAAGGAGAACAAATCTGGATGAGATAGGCCTTTTCAAGTATTATATATAAATGATGATCTTATGAGAAGACATCAGTTTATTCTCAATTCCACTTATTTTAGACTGTAAAATAATTTAATTCAGCTTAATACATACTGAGTGTCAATGTAAAAGCCTCATGTTAGCCAGTGACTGCCTGAGTTAATGTTAGATATTTATGTTGCACACAGAAAGTGTACTTCTGTGCATGCATGTTACTAGTGAATCTGGTTGTAAGGCAAAAAAATGATGATGATTTTAATGGTAAACATCCACCTGTCTATAGAACAAATCTATGTGGAAATAGGCGAATCTACCATTTCACCTGTCAATGAATCTGTTTCTTATTTCTTTCTTTTTTTTCTTTTTTTCTTTTTTTTTTTTTTGAGACGGAGTCTCACTCTGTCACCCAGGCTGGAGTGCAGTGGCATAATCTCAGCTCACTGCAAGCTCTGCCTCCCGGGTTCATGCCATTCTCCTGCCTCAGCCTCCTGAGTAGCTGGGACTACAGGTGCCCACCACCACGCCCGGCTAATTTTTTGTATTTTTAGTAGAGACAGGGTTTCACCGTGTTAGCTAGGATGGTCTCAATCTCCTGACCGGTTGATCCGCCCACCTCGGCCTCCCAAAGTGCTGGGATTACAGGTGTGAGACACCTCGCCCGGCCTATTTACTTATGTTTTTTTAAGTTTTCTATTTGGGCCTCTCTGAATAAATTATAATCTAAGACTTTAGATTTGCCTAACATGTATTGTATACTACAGTCACTTCCACCCCTTCATCAAGGAAAGGAAGGGTGACTCTGGAATGAAGAAGCTCTCTTGCTACAGACAATAATAGAAGCAGCCCTGGACTTGATGGCAAAGGGCCTGAATTAGCATCCTGGCCTTGCAGCTTACCTACCAGGTGGCTGTAGGCAAATTATGTAACTCTCCAAGTCACATTTTATTCACATGTAAAATACTAATATGTATAATTTTCATAACATTATACTATTCTGAAGATTAAAGATTAGCTCCTAGAATGTAAGTTTCCAGCATCTAGATCCACATCTGACACATAATATATTCTTTTTATTTTATTTTTTTTTTAAACTAGAGACAGGGTCTATGTTGCCCAGGCTAGTCTCAAACACCTGATTCCTGGGCTCAAGAAATTCTCCTGCCTTAGCCTCTCAAAGTACTGGGATTATAGTCATAAACCACCATACCTGGCCCTGACGCACAATATATTCTTAAGAAATATTCATTATTGAATAAATAAATGATCTAATTAAGATACATTTTTAATTTTATAATCACTAGCAAAAAAATGGAAACTGACATAACCTCCTTGGTTCCACTGCAAGTCTGTGGGACATTTTTCTCAATGATCTTGTAAGAGTGTCCTGTAAGTGAGCTTCATACTGTAGCTATAATCATATGAATGATTTTATAATCATTCTTGTTATTCCTCTCACAGAGAGCATTTGTTGAGATGTTTATATGTGCTGGGCACTGTGCTAAATGTTCCACATGCATAGCTTCTATAATCCTGACAATAACCCTGGAAGGTAACCAGAATGATGTCCCTCATCTTACAGATGGGGAGGCAGAAGCTAAGAGGTTAAGTAATGTTTGCAGTCTCCCAGCTATGTAGCATTGATGATCGGAATGAAATGCAGACTTCTGAGTCCAGAGTTCATGCTCACGGGAAAGAGCAAGACTTTGGAGCATGGGTCCTGGGTTTGAGGACCAGCTCTGACCTATACATGTGTGAAAATACTGACATCAATTTCACTGTTCCCAGAAATCAATTGCTCCCACCCTAAATAATCGTATCTCAGAAAAATAAATCCTGCCTCACACAGTTATCGTGAGGACCAAAGAAATTATTACAGTTTTCTTACCTATGAATGTTCTGAGAATAGACCATGTAGCAGATCCTTAGGAAATTCTGGTGGATGAATTGCTGGTTTCATGAGTGGCTTTTCTAACTATACATCACTTTACACATCTCAATTGTCATCATTATCGACAACTTTGCCATACATTGACCAAAAGCTTCCAGACTGTAGAATTGAAGTGATTCCAAAACTCTCCCAATGAACCTGTACTCCTTTGCAACGCAAAGCTGACTTTGAATACCACTGCCCGTGAAATTCTGATCCAGGCCTTATAATAGAAGACAAGTAGCTGGTCACCCTAATTACCAACAGATGATTTCAGAAATGAACTTTTTTTCAGGGAAGTAGTTGAAAAATCATTAGAAAAACATTCAAAATGTGGTCAACAGCAGGGACTCAGCGTGAGGCTTGAAGCAAACAGTGGAATCTTTAGAAGCCTACTTTGTGTGCCCGAGGTCAAGGGAGCAGACACAGAGCAGATTGCAGCCCTGAGCCACTGCAGGAGCTAGAGGTACTCCTTTGGCCATCTTGGGTTTGGCAGGAAAAAAAAAAATTATAATAAAAAGCAAAGAAAATGGTATTGCTCATAATGTAAATATCACAACCATGGGCCATATCAGAGAGGGCATCTCAGCTATTTAAAATAACTCATTTGCAAAATATAATTTGTGAAATGTCTCCTATTCTGAGATGAGGTGAAACTACGGCTAACTGTATCCCTCGATGGGTTGCCCCCAAAACTGCTAATCATTCACCTTGATGCCGCAGTAAGTACCTCACTGGCGTTGGCAAAATGTGGAGACGATCCAGCTCCTGGCCCTTCTGCTTATCAGATCTAAATATTTCAAACAAGACAAAGTCTGAGAGAACATCAGCGGGAGTTTATTTCTTAGCTCTTGAGAGGCAATTTAGCATATGGTTTCACTTTTAAAATCATCAACATCAGTCAATTCTTTCACTTAAAGATATCTTTCATGATATGACACTGAACACAAAATAGGGTAAACTAGGGGTGTATGTGTTTTATCAGGATCAAGAATTCCTTTTGACATGAACATAAAACAGGAACAAAAGCATTTACTTCTAATTTTTTTAAATGGAAATAATTACAGTATGTATCAGAGTGCATGTATTGGTGGAGAGACTATTCACCTAGAAATCAGAACCCTGAAGTTCTGCTCCCGGCTCTAAGTAAGCCCCTTTTGGTTTCTTCATCCAAGACCTTTATCACACGGTTGCAAGATGGACATGCATTACGTTCCATGCACTTCCAAATAGGTCACTCATTTAAGCCCCTTATTATTCCCACTTTGCAGACAAGAAAACCAATGCACACCAGGCCAACTGTTAGAGACAGAGCAAAAAAGCAGAGGATGTGCAGTGTGAAGACTTGGGGTTGAGTCATCATCCCACCACACTGTCCCACTGTGTGGTCTCTAGCTTAAATTTTTTTTTTTTTTTTTTTTGCAACAGAGTCTCACTCTGTCACCCAGGCTGGAGTGCAATGGCACTGTCTTGGCTCACTGCAACCTCCACCTCCCAGGTTCAAGTGATTTTCATGCCTCAGCCTCCCAAGTAGCTGGAATTACTAGGCGAGCGCCACCACGCCCAGCTAATTTTTGTGTTTTTAGTAGAGACGGGGTTTCACCATGTTGCTCAGACTGGTCTCGAACTCCTGACCTCAAGTGATCCACCAACCTTGGCCTCCCAAAGTGCTGGGATTACAGGCGTGAGCCACTGTGCCTGGCCTCTAGCTTAACTTTTATGTAAAGTGTATCCCAGAACACCTTATAAATATGGACTCTGCTTCCTTCTTTCTCCATGCTCAAAGACATGAAACTCTTGAGCAACAAGGCTAGGAATGTATCTGAATTCAAATTCAGATACATTTATTTTAAAGACCATAAGCAATTTTTATTTCTGCAGAGGGGATGACAAGGTCACTCTGAGAGCTTACCAAGAACAGAAAGTGGAGAGAGCTGAGGCAGGAAATCTGCCGTGGGTCTGCCTGCCTACCTCCAATGAGTTGTGTTATAATAGCCTGCAAGATACTACTTATCAAGGAAATCATTTTTTACACCTCTTTTTTGCCGATTATAAAAATATGCCTAGGTGCTGAATGCAGGGAAGCAGGGCTTTGCAGAGACTTAGGCTGAGGAGATTTCTCATTCTAAATGACACATAATCCTAAACAGAAATTATGCATATTATTTCACAGAGATTGAGATTATAAACCATGCCATTTCTGGAAAAAAAAAAATAAAGTAATGCCTGCTAATGATGGGGAAAGGGAGAATCAGCAAAATGTTAAAATATTGGTGTATTCACATCCAGTATCTATCAACACATGTGTTTTATGTATTTGCATAGAACATATATATAAATATAAAATTGAGGACACTGTACAACTTTGTACTCTACTCTTCTAAATTAACTTAAATTGTTCATTAACAATTTTTTTAGACTCTTATCCTGTATTCCTGGATATGTTGGTTATTTCCAATTTTTTACCACTATAATATTGCAGTGAGCAACCTTGTACATAAATTTGGCAAAGTCATTTCAGAAATATTTTCTAGGCACACTTAGGGCATGTTATGAGTGTTTACAATGTGCCAGTGTGCACTATTTTATAAGCATTATCAGCTCAATCCTTGCCCACATCCCATGGCATATCTTTGATTACTATTGCCTTTTACAGATAGGAAAACTGAGCAGAAGAAAGATTAATCCACTTGCTTAAATTCATACAGAATTCACAGAGCCAGGGTTTGAATACTCTAGTCTATCTCCAGAGCCTAGGCTTTTACTAAGAACATTGCCACAGTTGCCTTGTCTCCTAATATTCAGATGAAAGGGGATTTCCTTCCACATCAGAGGTAGTGTATAGAACCCTCCCAATTAGAGAGTATAGCTGGGATGACCTGGAAACACTCTGGAATCTGGAGTTATCCTTGGGTTGCCCTAGGTCCAGGATGACCACAAAGCCTATGATGTGCACCAAAGTCCACCCCTGAGTCCAGCTCCTGAGTCCATCATGCACATTAGACAGGACATTTATTTCAAGATCCCTGACAACACACAACCTGATAAAGCCACACTGCAGACAATTCCGCAGGCCTTTCCTCTAAAGTTGATGTTTCATCTTGTTGCTTCAGAGCATGTGTCATTCTTGACTAAATTTCTCTTCCTCCCATTTTTGCACAGGCTGATTCATAATCCTCAAAGTTAACACAAAGTTATCCTGTGAAGAGTAAGCCTATCGGGAAAACATACTAGAGCTTTATAGTCAGATTATAATTAGTTTCTGTGGAGGAAAAAAGAATGACAAAAGCCACAAAAACAAGTTGTTAGTAACACCCAACTTTATGTTGAAGATGAAACAGTACATTCTGCGCTCACATATGCAGAAAGAGGCAAACAAAATATGGTAGAGGGAGTCTCAAAAAGCAAACTCTGCCATCTTCAGAACTGAAAGCAGGATGTGTAAAGGAAAACAAACGACCTGACAGGAGTTTTCATATAGTGTAACCCACGAAGGCCAAGGCGGGAAACAGCATGCAGTCAGAGAGGGGAGAGAGGGTGTGTACAAAGGCTGTTCCTGGCTGTAACAAGATACAGCTGAAGAAGGGAAAACTCTAGATGCATATCAGAGACTTCCTGGCAGTGAGAACTGCTGGATTTGAGAATGGCCTCCCCAGGGAAAGCCGGGAAGCTCCCTCACTCAGGACACTGGAAACCGGACAGAGCCAAACAGTAGTGGCTCTGCTGAAGGAAGAAACCTGCACGAACAGAGGATGAACCGGATAACCTGCAAGGCCGTTTCTATCTGGATTCTCTTTGATTACAGTAATATAATCCTGCAGGGACATAGGAAAAGTTGTAGGGGGTGCTTTGCTTTAAATTTTTGAGTGAACTTAATTCTGATGGATGGTGCTGGACTGACATCCTAAGAGACAAAAGCTCTCTATTCATCCATACAATGGATACAACTTTGACAGGGATACCTTTCTCCACTGGGCTTTACCAAATGTGTCCCCAGTCCAGGAATTAAAGTAGAAGAGAAAGCTGGATCCTTTCACCATCTGACTCGTTGCTTCTCTTCATAGCTTCACCACAACAAAAGAGGTGTTGGTTATAAAGATTGGCTCTCAGACTGAACACCCTGCACTCTGCCCCCACCTAACAACTCAAATGTTACATTGTGAAGAGGCCACATAGAACTTTTAAAAGCACCTATCTGAAGGCCGGGCATGGTGGCTCATGCCTGGAATCCCGGCACTTTTGGAGGCCAAGAGGAGAGGATGACTTGAGTCCAGGAGTTCAAGACCACCCTGGCCAACATGGTGAGACTCTATCTCTAAAAAAAAAAAAAAAGAAAGAAAAAGAAAAAGAAAAAAAAATTAAAGCATCCATCTGGGAAGCATCAAATTGAGGCAAACCACTTTCAAAGAATGGTATGTAGTAGCAAGCCTAGGTCTCTAGGTCTCTTATTCTCTTTTCTGCATGACCATATGTCAAAAAAGGATCGATGGATAGATGGATTTGGATATAATTACTACATACCTTTTGCTTCTGGGTTTGGAATAAGAAGTTTTAATATAGCATCCTTTTCCCTTTCTTATCCTTCTTTATCTTCCATGTCCCTTTCATACTTTCCTGCCAAAGAATAATTTTTATCCTCCCTTAAATTTGCTTAGAGCATGCCAGGATAAGAGATCTCAGTTATGAGAAGTTAGAGTACAGATCTTCACCTGCCAGACTCTCTGCCAATTGATTCAGATCCCTTGAACATGCTCCTGCATCTCTCCCGAGTTGCTGGTTTCTTATTTTCTTTACTTGCATTTTTGCAGAAGTAACCCCAAAGTGCCAGCAAAGTTCTGCACGTAAACCAAATAGTAACATTGATTTGAGACGCAGCTCTTTGATCTCCTCTTCGAAGTAGGTGCAAATCTGAACGTTTTATTTTCTATATTTCTCCTCTGCCCAAGCCCAACAACACTGACACAGCTACATAACTACCTCCCTATTATATGAAGGCTTGGTCTCACTACATACCAGTGCAAATTTTTTAATCTGCTTTTCTAGCCCCAAATCTCCAGAGCAGGTGAGAGCAGAATGTATGCCACCTTTTCATTTTCACCAGGCGTGTAGACCTGACCAGATATACCTTCCATCTATATGGATGCAAACCTCAGAGAGGTAAAACCCTCAATTCAGACAATAGTATAGGCGTGCGGTCAAGCTTGCCCTAGGTCTGAGTACTGATCTCAGGGATATTAGGAATAAAGGGAAGACACAGTTTGCCCCTCATTTCGTGAAATGATTTTAAACAAAATTCCTTGCATATTCTGATAATGAATATATTTAATTACTAATTTCCTGTAGAAGGTTTCTATTACACAGCAATAGACTCGGGGAAAAACAAGGCCTCACCGGTGGCCGCACAGGGTTTGGATGTCGTTCTAGCCCAAGCTTGCCCACAGAGGTTGGAACTTGTTTTTCCCCTCTATGTTTAAGTAATCAAAAGAACATCTACTCAGCGAAAGAGAGAGATCTGAATTTGTCAGGAAGTAGTTGTTGCCTCTGATTTCCTGCTCCTTTATTAGAGACAAAAGCCTACTATATAGTTACCTGCAATTGGTGTGTGGTGTACATGACAGACCACAATGTAGGTGAATAATGAATCCTGTGAGAATCTGAGTCACCTGACCCAAGACCCCACTCACTAGTGAGCAGACAACCTGGAGCCTGAAAACACATTGTTTTCAAGTTGGTGAAAAACAATTTTTAAAAAATTAAAATGCCAGAAAAATAGAACACAATGACAGCCCAACACAGTGATTATTTTCATGGCTAATAAAAAGAAAATGATTCAACACATACAATGCCCAAGGGTAAGGCATGACCAAGTGTAAGAAATGCACTTCAGTGAATAATTACCTTGTTGAACCCACTGACCCAAAGATCTCCTGCTTCAGGACTTATATATCTCCACACCTGAACCAACTAGAGGGAGAAAGTTGCCTTGAAAAAGTACCTGATGTAAACTTGTAATATAGTAGAGCCACGATAATCTCATGGCTCCTGGAATAAATGTATCACTTTATCTGCCGACATGTCTGCTTCAACTCAGCATCAGTACATTGACTCCCTTGTACTTCCAACATTGAAGGAGAATTATCACTTTGTTAATTGTTCAATCCTCAAACAGGAACACAGTTTGCCAAGAGTTCCTCTCCCGAACGACAAAACCTCACCCCCTGCCAGAATGCAGGATGACTAGCATAAACTGTGTACTGCCACTCAATGAGGTCTAACACCCTTAACAGGGTGGTGGTGGCCTTGCATGGCCATGTCTAGCTCACTGGTCACAGAATGTCTGATGTAGTATCCTGAGTCTTTCACACAGGGGCCAGGTTTTTGGCCAAAAGGACCTGATCTTTTTCGTTGTACTCAATCATTTCCACATGGTTTTTGTTTCCATTTTAACTCTCTCATAAGGAGACCTCCCAGCTGGGGCATCAACATAGTAAAGAAGCATTTATTCTGAATAAATAACATAATTCATAGGTATATGTTGACTTTGTCTGTTGCCCCAGAGATTCTTTGTGTCCATACTCTGAAGCCACTTCAACAAAACCCAGTCCAATATAACTTGGGATGCCAGGGCCAATTCTGGACATGAAGGAGCCAGGTTCTCTCAAAGCCTTCTTGATCTGAACTCTGACTGAGGGGATCTATTAAAGCTCAACCACAGGCCTCCAAGATACCATCTGCCCCATGACTTAATTTGAAATTTCTTCCATGCTTGGAACCCAAGCATGACCAGAAGGCAGGTCATGGTTAAAATGTTCATAGCCAGCTGAACAGTCTGCTTGTTCTCTCCCATGAGTGACCAACCTTAACCATCCCCTCATTTCTATCCATAAAATTTTTCTATTATTTCACAGAAATAACTTTTGAAACTTGTTTTATTTTACAAAAATAGCTCTTAGACATGATTTTTAGAACACTTGAAGGACTTGCACACATATGGTCTTTTTAAAGCCACTTAGTGACTTTACATGACTGTTATGTTTTGTTTATTATTCCTTGTGAGGGCTGGGTGGCTCATCTCTGATCCCAGTGCCATCCCCATGGGGCGTCCTGGGAATTGAGACTCTTCTTCTGTCATGATTGGCTGTTAAAACGTCTGATGCTTCAGTGCTCCTTGGCCTCTCTCTCTCTCCACATGCTGTCAGCCTCCAGGGCCTATCCATGCAGTCTGGACTTTTCATGAATGATGATCTTGAGGTAGTTGGACTTCTTACATGGTACTTAGAATTCAGAGAAAAAATCATCCCAAGAGACTCAAATGGAAGCTTCGAGGCTTCTTATGAGTAAGGCTCAGAAATCCCTGGAAATTACTTCTGTTTAGTTCCAGTAGTCAAACAAGTCACTAAAGTCAGTCCAGTTTCAAAGGAATTGGAGAAACAGATTCCACTTCTTGGCCAGGGAATGACATGTAGGAATAGAAGGAATTGATGGTAGCCATCCTGTATATAAACTACCACAGAGGGAATGCAACTCTTCCTCTAGCATTATGAATTTCCACAAAGGTATGAAAGCAGTGCTGTTTGCTCCCCGATTTCTTATAAAGCTTTATTTTTACAAGGTTGCTTTTTTCACTTATAGCTCCATTTATTCATAGGCTTCAGATGTAAATCCATGAAAGGCTAGACTCATGAATGTTATAAGCGACAAACACTATGCTTTACTCAGAAACTCTTCCCTGCTAATAAGATATAAAACTAAGCTTGTCTGTTGAACTTGTTCTTCCCTTGAGATAACTTCTCTTCGAGGATGCTTCTTAGTTCCCTCAAACTGCTGGAAGATCCATCTTGCCAGGTCACCAGACATGCGTAGACATTCCAGACTCCAAATGGTAACTGTAGCCTGAGCTCAAACAGAGACCACTGCTGCACAAGTTATTTCAGCACAGAGCCTGGCATTTGGGAGATGTTCAACAAGCATTAGCTCCCATCTTCTTCCCTTCTCTGACTATACAGGGAGACCTAAGTTAAATATCAGTTTATGATTTCCATCTACAGATGATAAAACTGAGGCTCAGAGAAGTTAACAGGTTCAGTCGAGTTCATATAACCAAGTATGTGAAGGAATTGAAACTTGAGCCCAGTCTTCCGATGCTTAGTTTAGCGCTATTTCAGTTCCAAGGATTACCAGGGCAAGTTTACTCCCTGAATTCAAAGGTATAAAATTGAGAGCAGATTCTTCAGTGGAAAAGAATATAGCAATAAGAAAATGGGATGCCAGGGTTGGTACAGACAAGTATTGAAATAGAAGTAGCGTATGATAAAATTACACCACCCATTCACCAGTTTTGCCTGGAGCCAACCTTATTATATTTTCCAGAAATATTTCAGAGTGTTTACTCTTACAAATATATACTAATGGTGCTGTCTTAAGTTCTTCAGGCTAGTAAATAATTTTTAGCTTTGTGCTGCCCACTCCAAGTCCCGTTTAATCCCTCACGTCCTGCTTACAGCTAATGGAATGCAAAATTCCATCTTGCCCTGTTCTTCAGATCTCCCAGCAGGACATCACTGCTGTGTATCAGTTACTAGGTGTGGGTTTCCTTTTGCACCAGCTTGTCTGCCTTCCGAGTGATGAAACGAAGCTTTCCCCAAGGAGAGAACCCAACATTATTTCCTCCTGCCTGGTCAGCTTCCACTGAACGCCTGTGACAGACTTTGCTTCCAGCAACAACAGGCTGGTATCCATAACAAAGGCAGCGAGAGGCTGTGATCGGGCCCGTCTTCAACTCTGTCATTTAGCCAACATGGTTTCTTAGCCTTGTCCCAGATACTATGCCTCTGGTCTTTGGTTGCCCTACTGCCTGGCATACACCTAGGTGTCAGCAGACAAGATGAGCCTAAGTTCCCGTCTCCTTGACTCAAGAGATCTGTAACTGTGCTGAATAAAGTTTACTTCCTTTACTGAAATTACCAGAAGACATCTGCAAAGAGGTCAAGTCACTGTAGGTCATAATCATAATATATTCACTTTTGGAGGCAAAATGCAAAAATACTGGTCAGAATTAGGACATTTTTTATACATCCTGGAACAAGAAGCAAACAAGTGCTTTAAATTCTGTGATGACTTTATTTCAAATTGTGTCACTTTTACACTGCACTTATTAAAATAAATGTGTTGAAATTCTGGAGAGAAGACTAGTGTGAGAATTCTACCCTTGAATTAATGTAACCGTTTTTTCCTAGAGAAATACGCCCAGTAGGACCTGGCATTAAAATGAGAGTAACTTCAGCCCTGCAGACAATCTCTTCAATGTTAGTGTCACCAAAGCAGGGAGGGGATATAATGAAAACAAGTATACTATATTCACCTATTTAAAATAGAGTATAACACATCAGCCACAGCCAATTCATTCTATTCATTTTGAAAATAATGTAAATTATGTAGAGTCATCATAAAAAGAAGGAAAATAATCAAATAAAAAAGACAAAAGTAAAATCACATATAATCACACAATCTTGACATAACCACTGTGAATGATTTGGGATATATATTCTTCCAGACCTTGCCCTGTGTGTATATATATAATTTTAACAAAATTAATCTGCCTACAATTCATAATTTTCTATCTACACTTAATAGAACATAAATATTTTTCTATGTTGAAAAATGTACATCTACATTGCAAAATGTCACCTCTTTTGAATTATAAAGGGAAAATGTGCCTTTAAAATAAAGGCACCTGTTATCCTCCAATCAGGGAAGCTTGACTTTGCCAGTAATTTGGTGGCCTAATACTACACGCTTCTTGATGGAGTGTAGTGAGAAGTACGCACATTGCCTATAAAGTGTTCTTGCCTGAAACGTTTAACCAATTCTGATCATGATGAAACAAGCTAATCCAAGATGTTGGGCATTCTGCATGATGGTTATCCTGGACTTCCCAAAGAATTTGAAGTCATCAAAAAACAGAGGAGACAGTGTTCAAAGACTGAAAGCTACTAAAGATATATAATAGCTAAAGTCATGAGTAAAATTTCATTGGAATTTGAATCAGAAAAAAAAAGCTATAAAGAATATTTTAGGACAATTTAAGTATGTTTGCAAATGATCTTATTGAATTCATGATTATTTTCTAAGGTGTGGTAATGGTGTTGTGAAAGAGAATACTCTTACTCTTGAAAGGAGTGCCAAATGAAGTATCAAGAGGTGAAATTTCATGACATTGGTAGACTACTTTCAGAAGGTTGGGCCAAAAGGAAGAACATACCCACAGAGTCATGTTGTTAGCACATATTCACTGCACTATTCCTTCAACTTTTTGGTGAGTTTGAAATGTCTGCAAGTTATCTATAAAGCATAAGTATGTTATATATAAGTAAGCATATTTCTCTTTATTATTTTTTAGACTTATTTTAGGTTCAGGAATACATGTGTAGGTTTGTTATGCAGGTAAAATCATGTCACAGGAATTTGTGGTACAGATTATTTTGTCACCCTAGATACTAGGCTTTTTTTATTTTTATTTATTTATTTTTTTAAAGGGTTTTGCTCTGTTGCCCTGGTTGGATGTCAGTGGTACAATCTCGACTCACTACACTCTCTGCCTCCAAGGTTCAGGTGATTCTCCTACCTCACCTCCCGAGTAGATGGGACCATAAGTGCACACCACCACATCCAGCAAATTTCTGCATTTTTTTGTAGAGACAGGGTTTTGCCATGCTGCCCAGGCTAGTCTTGAACTCCTAGGCTCAAACAATCCACCCGCCTCAGCCTCTCAAAGTGCTGGGATTATAGGCGAGAGTCATCACACCCACCTAGGCATATTTCTATCTCATCATATTTAATGACTAAATGAGATTCTATTATATCATAATCTATTTAACAAATCTCTGGTTTTCAACATTTCATTGTTCCAATTTTTAACTAATATAAACAAGTTTCAAAGACAATTCTTATAGTTGTTTGCATGTATCCTTAATTATTTAGGATTAATTCCCAGAAGCAACTGCTCAATCAAGTTTATGAACATTTTTAAGGTTTTCAGCACTAACACCTGCAACACAATTATTGGATTCAGCCCTGAATATTTTCTGTAACCCTCAAGCCCCCAAACCTGTTAATTCTCTTTAAAATTATAATTGTCATATGATGAGACTTCTATCACTTGTATTTTATTTCCCAGGTTATTTGTTATAATTAGTGCCTTCACTTCTTGACAACACTTAGTAAATTTTTTTGCATACCTCTGGACATTTCAACTCTACACAAAACTGTTTCCATTGTAACCATAGAGAACCCAGGAACTGTCCGTCATCTTTTCTTGTCCTGTTCGTCTGCTCTAAAAATGTCTATCTTTATTATTGACAGCAACACAACTTTGGTCATTGTCCCCAAAAAAAGTGGCACTACTCTGGCCTGACCAGAGGCTAGACCCACCTAGCAGTGCACTGCAGCCTTGTGGCATTTTCCATGACAACCACTCTAGAGGACATGGAGTCTGGGTGCTGCCGTGGTGATATCATAGTCTCGACCACTATCTCCAGGAAGTCATCTCCCAACACATACTAGGTGATACACACATCACTAAATCACACTTATTAAGCAGTATTACGAAGTGCTATTAAGTGTTATTAGCACTATTAGTGTTACCCAGTGCTGTGAGAGCAAACCCTAGCCAAACACTCTCAAAGCTGTTCCTCACAAGTTTGGTCTATTTAACAAGCCAAGCTCACCGTTATCTAACACATTGAGATGCAGCCAGCTCCCTTTACTTGCTCCGTCTCTCACACATACACTCATTTTCCCCACACTAAAGCATGTGCAGAATATTCTCCAGGACCTCACTCTGGCTAAGTGACCAAAAAGGAAAGGAAAGTTAAGAAAAATAGACATAGCCATTTTATGTAGTATATTTTTTGCCACTAGAAGTAAAATCGTTGACCCAAGAATCCAAACAAATTATGTTTCAGCTGGATCTCTTTCAAATAATAATAATCAAGAAAGTTTCAAATGACTGGAATGCAAGTTACCATTTATGGAAGCATTGAGATAAACTCATACCCTTTCCAGGCTTCTCACAAGTTGTAGGATCAATATTTTCTGTTACTGGTTCTAATGTGGTATCCAAGCCCAAATCACGTTGACTAATAGCAGAAAGTGCATCCAAAGAAAACAGATAATGAGTTATATTAAAACCTTTCATCTCTTTCCAGAAGCAATTTTTTCTTTGGCGCTCATGGGAGATCAGATTTCCAACCCCTCTTTGCAGTGGTTTTGGCTGCTCCTCCCACACTGAAAGCACACCGGTCCTTCCATTGCTTCATAAGTACAACACCCTGCTTCCCAGATACAGAGCCATGGTGGAATGTTCGCTGCAGCGAGGCAGCGTATGGAGCACATGAAGCAGGCAGACCCAGGTAAGGTGTACGTGAAGCCAGGATCACCTGCAATGACTGTAACCTCAGGCAAATCTCACAACCTTTCACAGTCATGAATTCCACACTTAACGCTCTGGCAACATTACCTCAAACCCACACTGTGTGGATTATGTGGAGGACTCTATAAACTATAAAACTTACACAACATTTATTATTTTTGTGTACTTTAATTCAAGGGACAGCATTGAGCACATTGAGATGGTCTTCTGATCTATTTTTAAGAAAAGGTCAGCTAACATGAGATATAAGAAGAGTATTATTCTGAAGTTACCATTAAGCTATAAGTCAAAAGAGAAAATCTTGGTGTCAAAAAAATTGTTTGAAAATTTTACCAAGAAATAATTTTTATTAAATATATAAAATTTTCTATATTATGCAAAACCAAAAGATATGCACATTTAAATTTTACAGAAATTCAGAGGCACATTTATTTTACTTAGGTCACTGTTCGATAGGAGACCATATCCTGTACCCCTCTGCCAGGGATGATGTATTATCTGGCTCAACCATGAGTCTGGAGTTGGGCCTCAGCAGAAATAGCCTGCAGCTATTCCTTTTAAAAGTTATGTGACTTTGGGCAGTTACTTTTCAACCCTGTGCCTATTTCTTCATCTGCCCAGTAGGGATAAAAATCCTTTACTTGTTTATCTGGTGACTGATTTTTATTAAGAACTGACATCCTCGGCCCAAGGACTACCCCAGGTTCAGCACTCCCCATAGGAATAGCTAAGACTTTTATTGCAAAATCTTTGTAATTCAGCTTTTTCTCTGCCTAATCTTGCATTCTTTACCCCTCAAAGATGTTGTTGCCAAGAGCCCTTCCCAACATACCCACTGTACACAAATCTCAGTGTATCAGAGTCTGATTCCTGGGAACCCAAACTATAACACCCCTTTTCAGGAAAAATGGACAAAACATCTATGTCATAGAGGTTTGCAATGCTAAACATATCTTCTAGAGGTCATGCAAATCAGGTAAAACAACAAGAAAACCTTGGTGATCTAGTTTCTAAGTCCTTCAACACCTTCTGTTCTGGAACCTTAATTAGAGCAACTTAAGAGGGTATGACAGAGTTTGCCATGAATTGGTGGTCCTCGCTCCCAGAGGATTCCAAGCATTTACTCTTTTCTCTAGATTTGCCTTTCTTTTCCATGTCAGTTATTGGTGCTTTCCCTTCCAAATATGCAAACCATCCATGTGATGAGAGCTTGGTGTATCCTCACCTGCAAGCATAGATTGCATGCCTGGCTCTAGCAACCCATGTTCTAACTTTATTTCTCATTCAAGCTCTGTATGCCATAGTCAACCCTATTTCCTCACTGTCTTGATGTTCAATAAAGATCAGAGAGCTATCCATCAGAGAGAATGGGAGAACTTCAAGGCAGACCTAAATTGGCTCAAAGAACAAGTACCTCAAATGCTAGAGGATGAGTTCATTTTTCAAAAAGAGATCCAGAGAACTCCTGAGTGGCATATAAAACTCTATTTCCAGAAATGGAGACTTTCAGACTGTATTTAGCTCAGAACATTATCTCCTCCCATTTTACTACCAGTTTTTTGTTTATTGTCTCTGGAATCTGGTTCTAGCAGCCATCCAAGAAAACTGTGGGAACGTCTCAAAGCTGTTACTAGTTATTCACCTTCACCACTGCTTCTACATTCCTAAGACTCCAAGAGCCTCAGTCAATTAGGGGTAGTGGATGGTGACCATCCAGACACCCTTTGCCACAACTGCTGTGTTATGGCCCCAGCCTTGATTTTCCAGATAAAGGTGAAAGTCAAGTGTAAGAAAGTGTTCCGTTGACAGTGCTCACCTTGGCTCAATAGATCTTAGAAGCCCACAGGTCATAGGCTGAGTTCTTAAACTGTAGATTTCAGTAACAGCACAGACAAAATGTTACTAGTTCATCTTGTTTTTAAAAGGGCTCAGAACATGTAAACTTTTAAATAAACACCTCTATTCTATGATCCTCATTTTTTAAGTGCCTTTGTGAGAACTGCTTATTTTATCTTCTGTTCTTGCCACACCAAAAGGGAGTTGTGCTGTTGAACTCACTTCATGCCTGAGACAGATCCATCCAAGAAGCAATACTTTGAACAATGTAAAGATGGCTATAAATGTTATATTGTATGTTTTCCCTCAGAACTTTAAAGAAATTCCAATATTTCTAGCTTGGTTGTTTGGATTTTTTTCCCCTGATTTGAGTGAGTTAGTTCTGTTTCTTTCTCTCTCCCTCAACAAATTTCTTAGGAGGTCAAGATTTTTAAATATTTTTAGTCAATAACAAAAGAAATGTGAGTGTACTTAAATGAATAAGATATTTATTTTTATGTTGTATACATATCATGGCTCCTCTTCAATTAAGGTAAATATATTTGCTTCTTTCTGTGGATTATTTTCCTAATTTTTCAGTGTCACATGATATTAAGTCATGGAGCAAAAAACAAATCTTTAAGTGTAGTTGGAATAGGACCAAGGGATCATTACTACTGTGTGCTGGAATCCCCTTATGATCAAAAATCAAAACCGACATAAGATGAATTGAGCTAAAGGGTTAATAAGATGAATTATCAGCAATGGGTTTAAACTGGATCTGGTTCTCCTGGATTTAGAATAAACCTAACTGAAAATGCTTTTTTCTTTTTTCTTTTTTTTTTTTTTTTTTGAGACAGAGCCTCACTACATTGCCCAGGCTGGACTTGAATTCCTGGACTCAAGTGCTCCTCCCACCTCACCCTTCCAAGAATATGGGACCGCAGGCATGTTCTACTTTACTCAGCTCTTACCAATATCTTTTAATGTTACATCAATATTTTTAGATAATAAACATTATATTGTTGAATAAATTTTATACTCTAAGTTATTTTTAATTAGGAAGAAACTAAGGAGAAAAGGTTGAAATGATCTTTGTCCCTCCTATTACACCTGTAATTACATTTACAATCTTAGGAAAATATGTTATAACTATAGGAAAATATTTTTAGAAGCCAACTTGGATGAATCCTGGGGAGCTCCAGAAACCTTTCACAATTTTTTGATAATGGAAATAACAATTTATAGTTAATGTTTGTTTCTTCATGCCTGTATTTGCAGTATTTCTCTGGGAACAGAGCTGTAGAAAAAAAAAAACAGATTAAGAAAGTTTAAAATGGCTCATGTAGGTAATTTTTAA
The DNA here is from genome assembly GCF_043159975.1 of Macaca nemestrina. Classification (NCBI taxonomy): domain Eukaryota; kingdom Metazoa; phylum Chordata; class Mammalia; order Primates; family Cercopithecidae; genus Macaca; species Macaca nemestrina. The sequence goes on from NC_092129.1 coordinate 30,285,591, forward strand.
ATCTTTAAAAGATATTACCTATAGCTAGATTTCCTCATGTTTAATTCTGCAGCTAGGATATCAGCAACCATACAAGTCCCTAAGAGAGGCAATGAGATCTATCAGAGCAACAGAATAGGAATCAGGACATGCGAACATGACGGGGGCCCTGCCGTAAACAAGTTAGGATAACCACTTAAGTCACTTAAGTATTCTGAGCCTTGGCAGGGTGTGGTGGCTCACGCCTGTAATCCCAGCCCTTTGGGAGGCTGAGGCGGATGGATCGCTTGAGGTCAGGAGTTCAAGACCAGCCTGACCAACATGGTGAAACCCCGTCTCTACTGAAAATACAAAAATTAGCTGGGCGTGGTGGCGGGCGCCTGCAATCCCAGCTCCTGGGGAGGCTGAGGCAGAAGAATCACTTGAATCTAGGAGGCGGAGATTGTAGTGAGCTGAGATTGTGCCATTGCACTCCAGCCTGGGCAATAGAGCAAGTCTCCATCTAAAAAAAATACAAATACAAATACAAATAAAAAAAGTACTCTGAGCCTTGGTTTCTCAATCTATAAAATGACTGCCCAGAACCCCTCCTCCTCCAGCATTATGCAGTTTCTTATTCATTTAACAAAACTTATTAGAGCCTATTAAATGCGAATTTGCTTTAAAGAGATTATTTATGTTGCCTTTGTTTAATATAATGCCAATGCCAAATATTACATATTTATATAACGCTTCACTTCTCACATCATCCTTTAACCCTCAAAATAATCCTATTTAGATAGATCAAACATTTCCAAGATCATTTTTGAATGAGTAAACATAGACACAGAACAACTAAATGACTTGTCTAGAACCAGAGCAGCTAGCAAGAGAGTCCGTTCAAGATTTGGGTCTCCAGTGTCCAACAGACTAATCTCTTTTTTGGGGCACTCTTTGCACAAATAAAAGTACCTAGCTGTATGGCTGCCTTCTTCCTTCTTTACTGTAAGATTGTCTTGTATCAGCTAGCTGTCCATATGTTTTAGGACATCTGCTGACAGTTATTTGTATACAGTTACTTGAGACTAGGGCTATGGTTTGATCCGAGTCTCTCTTCCCACAATGCAACGACCTTGGGCTAGTGATCCACCCACAGAATAAAGATCGACAACCTTGAGGATATTCTTGGCATCAGGCTGTGTTACTGCCTGGGTATGTTGTGAGGGAAACTATCTGTGGAGTCCTTGAACACAGGAGGAAAGGATGGATAAGGCCAATAAACTTTATAAATAGGCTCTTACCAAAGTTTCTTTCAGAAGAAAAAGAGAGCCTTCCAATCCTTGCTTTTCTTAAAGCGATTTTTGACTAACATCTCTTGGTTGTCAAGGACACAATAAGGTCATTAAAACTGTCTTCATGCTCATTTCCATATTATATTCCCAAATGGCAGAGCTGGTGTCAGATTCCTTGAGGTACAGGGGGAAGGGAATAATAGGAGACTTGCAAAGGCTGGTGGAGATACTAAAATAGTCCATGCACTTTTTGTATATCAAAAATTATAAAAAGTCACACTTTTTCTGTAGCAAATAATATCAACAGGGAAATTTAAGCTAAGATTTATCCCCAGAATTTGACTAGTCCTTTCAGCCTATTTTGATATTCTTTTTATGCCCCATCACTCAATCCCAAGTAGGGAAACTGATCAAACCCATTCTGCACATTCCACTGAGCCCACAGATTCAGCCTCCCAGCTGCAGTGCTAACCTCACAAATTCAGACTAGCTCCAGTTTACAAAAGTGGAGCAACTTTCTTGAATGGAGGAATACCCCAAACATACACACTTTACCTAACTTGCCTGACTTTTGCAGCTCCAGCCTTTTTTTCCTTTTTTTCTTTTTTTTTTTTTCCGCTGGCACCATTTTTCTGTCCAATCAGAGACTCTTGGCTGAAAAGGATTTTCTCTCTATACTCTTCCACCTCCTTCTCCATATCACAATTTCATATTCATATTCAATACTGCATTAAAACAGTTGCCTGATTTCTGTCAAGGTTCTGACCATAATGAGGCGCCAGGATATAGTCAGATTTTCAGTTGGAAAAACTTGGCTTTATGCAGTCTACATGTGAAGAGTTTGGCAGATGAAACTTCAGAAATACAGCCAATGAGGCAAACATTTAATCTTGGAGAAAGCCCTTCACATGAATGCAGTTGACGTAGAAGAAAGGAAACCACAAAAATAACAGGGCAATAACATTAAAGACTGGGTTTACTCACACCAAAAGAAAAGGAAATTCAGAGCTGACTTCCACATCCCTTCTTACAATTCATCGCCACAGGATGAAATATGCAGATGCTGTTTTTTTTGTGTGTGTGAGACTGGAAAAAGAGCAAAAATTTCAAAATCAGATTAAGACAAATGTAGTAAAATGTCTGGTTATTCTTTGCACTGTGATAGTTATCTTTCATTTCAAGTTCTTTAAATACTTTGCAACAATTAGTCTCCCCATTTCATAACTGGGGAAAATGACATGCAGGCCAATAAAGTAACTCCTGCTAACACACAGAAAATCAGAGCCACAAATAGAATTGCAACTTTTTTTCCACAACCTGTTACAAAAGCCATTTTCTTGATAGCATGCTCTTTTCAAAAAGAAACTAGACTCAAGCCGAGTTTGGGGGATAAATCTTAGCTTGAATTTAGATTCCAGAATTTTTATTTAAAAGTATTCAATCAGTCAAACAGAGATACTCTAACATCAATTGTTATAATAGTACTTTGAAAATGTATGTTTTAAGCCAGACTTTATTTGTAATAATGTGAAAATTATTTGGTAATATTTCTTTCCTTTAGCAACACACCTTTTAGTTCCAGTAATTCAATAAAGTGGCAAAGTCTAATCATATCTGATTATCTGAGATTTTTTTTTTACTTCTTTTCAGTGAGACTTAAAAATCACAAAACATTGTACTAAACCCCCAGTACAGGGAAATCACTTAAAAATTTGAGGTAAAATTTATATCTACTTAACCAAAGTTTCATGTGCGTACATTGGAACTTTCATTGGTTCCTTCTAAGTAATGTTTACATTTCAACCTTGATAAATTGTGAGAGAGCTCCTCAATTTCCTCTCTGTCCCTTTTTCTATTAAATGTGTTGTCAGCAGAGTTTTAATTTTTGAACCAATCTACCAGAAGTTGTACCCATAGAAATTGTTGTGAAGTCAGAGCTTCAACTGTTCAAATCACACTTGGAAAGAAATTTATCCAGGGTGGCTGGATGGCAGCATAGCTGGAAGGGAACTTGGGTAGCAGTCAAGGATGGAGACACAAGCCTAACCAAGAACACTGTGCCAACCATGGTGTGAAGGGCCAAAGAATGGCCACTAGGGAAGAGAATGTAAAATGAGGTCCAAAGGCAAGAGAAACAGATGGCCAAGAAAATCTAGAAGATCAGGAGATACTCCTCTACATGAAACAGGGCCAGCCAGTGAGGAAAGGGGAGAGAAAGTAGAAATGATGAGAAGATGCTGAAGTTCCCATTTTTAGAGAAGCCAGACGGCTGAACGTGGATGGGCTGAGAGACACAAAAGAACCACTCATGCAGGTCAAACAGGTGCATGCAAATAACACTGAAAGAAAGAATGCAAAGCTCAATAAATTTTCACATGAATTTTTAAAAATTTATTCTTATGATTATTCTTATTTCAGAATAAAGGTAAAACAAAGATTTTTTTTAAATAATAAGAAGAAATTCAGAAAAGTTTACCTCTAACAGACATGCACCAAAGAAATTCCAAAGGGTGTTTTTTTTTTGTTTGTTTGTTTTCTTGAGACGGAGTCTGACTCTGTGGCCCAGGCTGGAGTGCAATGGCACAATCTCAGCTCACTGAAACTTCTGCCACCCGGGTTCAAGTGATTCTCCTGCCTCAGCCTCCAGAGCAGCTGGGACTATCAGCACCCACCACCACACCCAGCTAATTTTTGTAATTTTAGTAGAGACGAAGTTTCACCACATTGACCAGGCTAGTCTTGAACTCTTCACCTCAGGTGACCCACCTGCCTTGACCTCCCAAAGTGCTGGGATTACAGGTGTGAGCCACCATGCCCGGCCCAAAGGGTGTTCTTTACACAAAAGGAGAATGGTCCTAGATGGAAAGATGAAGATACAGGAAGGAATAAGGAGCATTAAATTTGGTACATATGGAAGTTAGTCTAAATGATTATTGACTCTATAAAAAGATAATAATGATAGATTTACGCCCAAATCTCAAAAAACATGGGATGTAGGGGAAAGGATAAAATTGTAGGAACTCCCAAGAAGTATGATGAAGGGAGATCCCAGGATGACAGCTTCTCCAGAAAGAGAAAGCAATTAGTTAAGATTAGAAAGAGACTGACTGAAGATACTCAAGCACATTGAAGACTTTATCATCAAGACACCTCTGCCATGTATCTATCTCCTTTTTATCATGACTTGAAAATGCCTGGGTGAGCCAGTCCAGGCTTTTATTTGTATTTGGCTTATCTTAACCACCTGCCGATTTTTTTTTTTTGAGACGGAGTCTCGCTCTGTCGCCCAGGCTGGAGTGCAGTGGCGCCATCTCGGCTCACTATAAGCTCCGCCTCCCAGGTTCACTCCATTCTCCTGCCTCAGCCTCCTGAGTAGCTGGTACTACCGGCGCCCACCACCACGCCTGGATAACTTTTTTGTATTTTTTTAGTAGAGACGGGGTTTCACCGTGTTATCCAGGATGGTCTCGATCTCCTGACCTCGTGATCCGCCCGCCTCGGCCTCCCAAAGTGCTGGGATTACAGACGTGAGCCACCGCGCCCTGCCCAATCACCTGCTGAATTTATCGTCTCCCCCCATGTTCTACAGCCTAGATCAGCTGAGAATATACAGTTCACTCCACAGATGTGTGCCACTTAGGTCTGCTCCTGAGAGCAGGAGGTAGGCTTAGAAGCTTAGTAGCAATGATAAGCTGAGAAGAAACTACAGAACAATTCACTCCTCTACGATTTTACTCCTACATAAGTACACAGCCCATGAAACAATCCAGCTTCCTGGCCCAAATCTGGTGTACCAGCCCAATGTTTCCCAAGATTTGCTCAAGATCTTGCCTGATGACTTCCCCAGATGGACGTCTAGAAACTTTCAGAGAAGCTGAAGCCAGATTGTGAATATACAATTCTGTTCAGTCATCTTCTCCCAGAACCCTCTATCTCATTTTTTTCCTACAAAGGTAGGTTTGTGCTTGCTACAGAGTTTTTCAAAACTAAGTCATAAATATATCATGTAGGAGTATATATGTCACTTGTAAATCTACAAAGAAGCACAAAAGAATGATCAAAACAAGGTAGTATGATGGTTACACCCGGGAGACAGGAGAAGAATGTAATTGAGGAGGTAATCACAAAGGCTTTCAAGGTATTGGCAATATTTTATTTCTTAATCTGGGTAACAAATAGTCAAGAGTTCATTTTAGTGTAAATCTTTACACTGTTTTTCTAGATTCTGTGCATAATTAAAAAGAAAAGTGGCAAGAAAAGTCACTTAGCCCCTCTATTTCTATCTCACCATCCCAAATATACTGCACTTGCTACTTCCTTTCTCTTTTCTAGAACCCTGCTGCCACCATTGTCCAAACCAGCACCATAACTTGCCTGGAATATGACATGGTTTTCTAAATTAGAAATTGTCTTTTCACTTCTGACCCTGTCCTCCTACATTGTGTTTTCCACACAAAAGCCCAGTGATCCTTTTAAAGCCTAAGTTGGATCCTGTCGCTCCTCTGCTGAAAATTTCCAACGGTTCCCACCCAACTCAGACGAAATGAGAGTTTCTACCATGGGCTTCAAAGCTCTAATTGACCTGGCCCTGTTAACCCTCTGCCCTTGCCTGTTGGCTTGGCCCTTCCATTTCCTGTCAGACTGGTTCCTTGTTGCTCCTTTAACTCACCCAGCACACTCCTAGCTCAAAGGCCTGCTTTTTCATCTCAAGAAGTTCATAGAGATAAATCACTTTGTACTCATGTTTTAGATAAATGACTTTTTATCAGAAAGACCTTCCCTGACCATATATCCTATTTAAGTATTATTAAATATTATCCCTGACGTGCTTTATTATTATTCTTAGAACTTATTAAAATAGGACACATATATTTGTTCACTTTTTTCTTTATTTCTTTCTCCTTTACTAGAATGTGAGCTCTATGAGGCCAGAACCTTTGTCTTTTTTTTTTTCTTAACTGTTGAACAGTGTCTGGCAATACAGTAGGAGTTCTTTTAATATTTGTTGAGCAAATGAAGCATAATACTTTATTTACATGGATCCTTAATCTCAGCCAGATCTTCCAACAAGTCCTGGGTTTACTAGACTTTCTTGTTCTCCACTCAGGTTCTTACAAATGGTCACCAGAAGAAGAACAATCACATGTCAAGAAAGTCACTCAGGCAAAAACTGAGAGTTCACAAAGGCAAAGGATTATAAAAATATTGATGAACTTTGAAAAACTCAAGTCTGCATCATGTCCTTAAGAATAGAAACAGATGATAAAGAGAAGGTATAATTAGATAAAAATATAATAATGAAGTATGCATGAAGTATGACTGACTCTAGTTGAAATTCACACCTCTCAAGAAAGAGAATGTTATGGACTGAATGGCTGTATCCCTCCTAAATTTGTATGCTGAAGCTTTAACCCCCAATGTGATGGTATTTGGATATGGAGACTTTGGGAGGAAATTAGGTTTGGACGAAGCTGAGTCTCCCATGATGAGACTAGTATACTTCCAACCAGAACTCTCTCTGCCAAGTGAAGACACCATGAGAAGATAGTTTGTCTTCAAGTCAGGAAGAGAGCTCTCGCCAGGAACCAAATCTGCCAGGACCTTGATCTTAGACTTCCCAGTCTCCAGAACTGTGAGAAATGAATGTCTGTTGTTTAAACCATTCACTCTATGATATTTTACTATAGCATCCCAAGCAGACTAAGACAAAGGCCACCTGACATAGAATAGGAAAAAAAAAATCCCCAGCCATCCTCAGTCAACTATATTTAAGTTGCCATGAAAATAAACAAGAGTAAGTGTATTTGGGATTTAAATCACTATGAATTTTAATGCATTTAAATGAAGTCACAGACTATTGAAAACAAATAAGGTAAATTTTAAGAAAGAAGAGAATCTCACAGCTACATTATTCAAAATCAAAAATTAATGTTACTTCAATACTTGTTGCTACATCTATTTCTTTGTTTTTGTCTTTTTTCCCCCAGTAGAAAAGCTTATGTCTAAATTTGAATTAGTTGGCTTTTGCTGATCCACATTTCAAAGGTCTTACTTCTTAAGTCTTGTTGAAAACAAACAAGTAACCAAAAAAGAAACCATTAACTCATATCAATGAGTGACAATAAGTTGAAAAAAAAATACTTTAGGTTAAAATCCTTCTTAACACAATATGGCTGGAATATAAGAGCTAGTTATTACAATTTAGTCTTGGTTTCATTTTTCATTTACTGTTTTTTAAATTCGGATTTTCCATTAGGAACAAAAAATCCATTGTTATCATTCAGCCACCTTTCTTTTCCATATAATTTTGATTTAAAAATTTTGCATATTTACTATATGAAACATTTCATTTTAGGAAAATTTGACAAATAATTTTTCATCTGTCTCTTTAACCCTAAAAAGATTAATTTATATGCTTAGTAATAAGGCAATATATGTATACTGTTCAAAAAAAAAACAGCTCCTGGCTGCTGTTGGGCCCTAATAGAGATGGGTATCTGATTGTGAGTCAAGAGACCTTAATTTTCATCCTGCCTCTAGTAATAACTACTGGCTTTATCACTTTGGAAAGTCATTTAATTTTTGTGTATCTTAGTTTTTTTCTCATCTGGAAGGTGACTAAATAAGGGTTAAGGAGGGCACCAGTTTTAATATTATATGAGCCCATATATGACTGTTGCATCTTGCATGATTTGATGCCTTCTTAATCTGAATATGTACAATTGTAAATATATATGCCTCCAACAACAAAGCCCAACAATACATGGAGTAAAAACTTTTAGAATTGAAGACAGAAACAGACAATTCAACAATAAGAGTTGCAGACTTCAATACTCCACTTTCAATAGTGGAGAGAAAAACTAGACAGAAGATCAGCAAGGAAACAGAAGTTTGAACAACATTACAGGCCAACTAGACCATTAACATATCCATAGAACATTCAACCCAACGATAGCAGAATGCACATTCTCTTCAAGAGTAAAAAGAATACTCTCCAAGATAGATCATATACTAGGCCACAAAACAAGTTTTAATAAATTTAAAAAGACTACAGTTGTACGAGGTGTACTCTTTGACCCCAACAGAAGTAAATCTAGAATAAATAACAACAAGAAATTTGGGAAATTACCAAATATGTAAAAGTTAAATGATACACTTCACATAATTAATTAAAGAAGAAATCACAAGGGAAATTAGAAAATACTCTGAGATGAATGAAAACAAAAACATAACATACCAAAATGCATAGAAAGAAATAAAAGCAGTGTTCAGAGGGAAAGTTATAACTGTAAATACTTACTTTCAAAAAGAATCAAGGTCTCAAATCAATAACTTGAAGTCGAAGGTGAAGAAATTAGAAAAGGAAGAGTAAATTAAAACCAGAGCAAACAGAGGAAGCAAACAATACATAATAGGGTGAAAATGAATAAAATAGAGAACTCAAAAAGCAGAGAAAAATCAACAAAACAGATGGTCCTTTTAATAATGAAAATTAAGTTTATTTCCCTTTCCTCTACTCAACCATCCATTTCTCCTCCCCAGATGCATTCTCTGTTACAAGTTTCTCATATATCCTTTGAGAAACAGTCTACAAATTTTATAGGTATACATTTTCTTTCTCTCTCCCATAACATTTTTAGCATAATATGAACACAATTTTTCACCATGCCTAGAGAACATTGGTATTCTCTATACAGGTGCACAATTTTTAGTTTTTCATTGTACAATTTATGTAATATTTTAACAAGACTTCTGTTGATAGACTTTCAAGTTGTTTCCAATCTTTTCTATTATAAGCAGTATTTAAGTATACAATGACTTTATATATGTTTCATTTAAATGTGCAATTATATTTCTAAAATAAGTATTTAAAAGCAAATTTTTGTTGAGTCTAAGAATGTATGATGTTTTCCCACACCCTTCTTGTGGGGAGGATGTGTTATCAAATATCTGATAATTTTCTATCTGATATAGTAAGATTGAAGAAATTAAAAATACAAATTATCCTAGAGTCAAATTGTTTATGGCTTCTGTGTCATACTTCAAAAGGCTTTCCTCCCTCTCAGTTTATTTTTATTTTCTTTTAGCTTTTTTAATTTCAATCCTTTTCTGGTAGTTTTTGGTTGCACGGATTAGTGGTAATTTCTGAGATTTTGGTGCACCCCTCACCCAACCAGTGTACAATGTACGCAATGTGTAGACGCTTATCCCTCACCTCCCTTTTCCCCCGAATCTCCAAAGTCCATGATATCATTCTTATGCCTTTGTGTTCTCATAGCTTACCTCCTACTTATAATGCATGCATATACTAGTGTCTTTACCATATAATGACTTATCTTCCTCTGGGTAGACACCCAACAGTGGGATTGCTGGATCAAATGGTAGTTCTACTTTAGTTCTTTAAGGAATATCCATCCTGTTTTACACACTGGTTGTACTAGCTTACATTCCCACCAGCAGTGTAAAAGTGTTCCCTTTCACCACATCCACTCCAACACCTATTTATTTACTTTTTAATTATGGCCATTCTTGCAGGAGTAAGGTGGTATCTCGTTGTGGTTTTGATTTGCATTTCCCTGATAGTTAGTGATGTTGAGCATTTTTGTATATGTTTGTTGGCCATTTGCATATCTTCTTTTGAGAATTGTCTATTCATGTCCTTTGTCCACTTTTTGATGGGATTATTTGTTTTTTCTTGCTGATTTGTTTGAGTTCCTTGTAGATTCTGGATATTAGTCCTCTGTCGAATGCATAGTTTGCGAATATTTCTCCCATTTTGTGGGTTGCCTGTTTACTCTGCTGATTATTTCTTTTACTGTGCAGAAGCTTTTTAGTTTCATTAGGTCCCATCTATTTATTTTTGTTTTTGTTGGATTTGCTTCTTGGTTCTTGGTCATGAAGAGTTTGCCAATGTTACCTTCTAGAATTTTTATAGTTTCAGGTCTTAGATTTAAGTTTTTGATCCATCTTGAGTTGATTTTTGCATAAGGTGAGAGATGAGGATCCATTTCATTTTTCTAAATGCAGCTTGCCAATTATCCCAGCTCTATTTGTTGATATAGGGTGACTTTTCCCCACTTTATGTTTTTGTTTGCTTTGTCAAAGATCAGTTGGCTGCAAGTATTTGGCTTTATTTCTGGATTCTCTATTCTGTTCCATTGGTCTACATGCCTGTTTTTATATCAGTATCATGCTGTTTTGCTGGGTAATGTGATGCCTCCAGATTTGTTCTTTTGCTCAGTCTTGCTTTGGCTATGTGAGGGGTTTTTTCTTTCTTTTTTTTTCTTCTTTTTTTTTTTTTTTGGTTTCATGTGAATTTTCAGATTGTTTTTTCTAGTTCTATGAAGAATGATGGTGGTATTTTGATGGAATTGCATTCAATCTGTAGACTGCTTTTGGCCGTGGTCATTTTCACACCATTGATTCTACCTATCTGTAAGCATGGGATGTGTTTCCATCTGTTTGAGTCATCAATGATTTCTTTCAGCAGGTTTTGTAGTTTTTCTTGTACAGATCTTTCACCTTCTTGGTTAAATATATTTCTAAGTATTTTAATTTCTTGCAGTTATTGTAAAAGGGATTGAGTTCTCGATTTGTTTCTCAGCTTGGTCATTGTTGGTGTATAGTAGTCCTACTAATTTGTGTACCTTGATGTTGTATCCTGAAACTTTACTGAATTCATTTATCTGATCTAGCAGTTTTTTGGATGCCTCTTTAGGGTTTTCTAGGGGTACATTCATATCACCACTAAACAGCAACAGTTCAACTTCCTCTTTACTGATTTTGATGCACTTTCTTTCTTTCTCATGTCTGATTGCTCTGGCTAGAACTTCCAGTACTATATTGAATAGAAGTGGTAGACGTGGGCATCTTTGTCTTGTTTCAGTTCACATGGGAAATGCTTTCAATTTTTCCCCATTCTGTATAACGTTGGCTGTAGGTTTTTCACAGATGGCTTTTATTACCTTGAAGTACATCCCTTCTATGTCACCTTCGCTGAGGGTTTTAATTATAAAAAGATGCTGAATTTTGCCAAATGCTTTTTCTGCATCTATTGAGATGATCGTATTAGGTTGGTGCACAAGTAATTGCAGTTTCAGATCATGAATTTTCAGTCATTATAACTAGGCTCAAACCACCTCTTTATTAATCAAAACAGGAACCATTACAATCAACACATTTTTGCCAATAAGAAATGACTGTTTATTCCTGTAGCATAAAAATCTGTGCTTTGAGATTCAGTGAATGCTTGGAAAGCATTTTCTACATCCTGCTAGTTGTGAAAGTGTTTTCCCTGCAAAAAGCTGTTGAGATGCTTAAAGAAGTGGTAGTCAGTTGGTGAGAGGTCAAGTGAATATTGCAGATTAGACAAAACTTCACAGTACAACTCGTTCAATTTTTGAAGTGTTGGTTGTGCAACGTGTGGTTAGGCATTGTTTTGGGGAAGAATTGGGTCCTTTCTGTTGACCAATGCCAGCTCCAAGCATTGCAGTTTTCAGTGCATTTCATCGATTTCCTGAGCATACTTTTCAGATATAATGGTTTTGCCGGGATTCAGAAAGCTGTAGTGGATAAGACTGGCAGCAGACCACCAAACAATGACGATAACCTTTTTTGGTGCAAGGTTGGCTTTGGGAACTGTTTTGGAGTTTCTTCTCAGTCCAACCATTGTGCTGGCCATTACCAGTTGTATAAAATCTAATTTTTGTCACATGTCACAATCTGATCGAGAAATAGTTCATTGTTGTTGCAAAGTGTAAGAGGAGATGACACTTCAAAATGATGATTGTTTTGATTTTCACTCATGAGGCACCCATTTATTCAGCTTTTTCACCTTTACAATTTGCATTAAATGCTGAGCAACCATAGAATGGTAGGCGTTGAGTTCTTCAGCAACTCCTTGTGTAGTTGCAAGAGGATCAGCTTTGATGACTGCTCTCAATTGGTCATTGTCAACTTCTGAGGGCCCGCCACTGTGCTCGTCATCTTCAAGGATTTCATCTCCTTTGCAAAACTTTTTGAACCATCACTGCACTGTATGTTCATTAGCAGTTCCAGGACCAAATGCGTTGCTGATGTTGCAAGTTGTCTCCACTGCTATACAACCCGTTTAGACACAAATAAGAAATTAGCTCAAATTGGCTTTTTATTTAACATCATTTCCATAGTCTAAAATAAACACAAACAGCAAGTAATGCATCATTAGCAAAAAAAAAAAAAAAAAAAAAGCAAGATATGCCCATTAAAATGATATATAACATAGCCACATTTATTTAAGAAAGTATTCCAATATCCAACAGCAAATTCCAACAATGCAAAGACCACAATTACTTTTGCACCAACCTAATATGATTTTTGTTTTCAATTCTGTTTATGTGATGTATCACAGTTATTAACTTGTATATGTTAAACCATCCCTGCATCCCTGGTATGAAACCCAGCTGATCATGGTGGATTATCTTTTTGATATGCTGTTGGATCTGGTTAGCTAGTATTTTGTTGAGGATTTTTGCATCTATGTTCATCAAGGATATTGGTCTCTAATTTTCTTTTTTTTGTTGTGTCCTTCCCTGGTTTTGGTATTAGGGCAATACTGGCTTCATAGAATGATTTAAAGAGGATTCCCTCTTTCTCTATCTTTTGGAATAATTTCAGTAAGATTGGTACAAATTATTCTTTCAGTGTTGATAGAATTCAGCTGTGAATCCATCTGGTCCTGGACATTTTTTGTTGGCAATTCCTTTATTACTGTTTCAGTCTTGCTACTTGTTATTGATCTGTTCAGAGTTTCTATTTATTTCTAATTTAATCGGGGCGGGGTTGTATATTTCCAGGGATTTATCTATCTCCTTTAGATTTTTTACTTTGTGTGTGTAAAGGTGTTCATAGTAGCCTTGAATGATCTTTTGTATTTCTGTGATATCAGTTGTAAAATTTCCTATTTTATATCTAATTGAGCTTATTTAGATCTTCTCTCTTCTTTTCTTGGCTAGTCACACTAATGGTCTATCAATTTTGTTTATCTTTTCAAAGAACCAGCTTTTTGTTTCATTTATCTTTTGTATTATTTTATTGTTTCAATTTTGTTTAGTTCTGCTATGATCTTTGTTATTTCTTTTCTTCTACTGAGTTTGGGTTTGGTTTGTTCTTATTTCTCTAGTTCTGTGAAGTGTGACATATTGTTTATTAGCACTCTTTCAGATTTTTTGATGTAGGCATTTCATGCTGTAAACTTTCCTCTTAGCATTGCTTTTGCTGTACCCCACAGGTTTTGATAACTTGTGTCACTATTATTGCTCAGCTCAAATAATTTTTTAATTTCCATCTTGATTTCATTGTTGAACCAAAGATCATTCAAGAGCAGATTATATAATTTCCATGAATTTTTATAGTTTTAAGGGTTCCTTTTGGAGTTAATTTCCAGTTTTATTCCACTGTGGTCTGAGAGGATACTTGATATAATTTTGATTTTCTTAAATTTACTGAGACTTGTTTTGTAACCTATCATCTAGTCTATATTGGAGAATGTTCCATGTGTTGAAGAAAAGAATGTGTATTCTGCAGTTATTGGGTAGAATGTTCTGAAAATATCTGTTAAGTCCATAGGTTCTATGGTATAGTTTAAGGCAATTGTTTCTTTGTTGACTTTCTGTCTTGATGACCTGTCTAGTGCTGTCAGTGGAGAATTGAAGTCCCCCACTATTATTGCATTGCCGTCTATCTCATTTCTTAGGTCTAGTTGTAATTGTTTTATAAATTTGGGAGCTCCAGTGTTAGGTGCATATATACTTAGAATTGTGATATTTTCCTGTTGGACTATTCCTTTTTCCATTATATAATGTCCCTCTTTGTCTTTTTTTTACTGTTGTTGCTTTAAACTCTCTTTCATCTGGTATAAGAATAGCTACTTCTCCTCATTTTGGGTTTCCATCTGTGTGAAATATCTTTTTCCACCCCATTACTTTAAGTTTATTTGAGTCCTTATGTATTTGGTGAGTCTCTTGAAGACAGCAGATACTTGGTTGGTGGATTTTTATTCATTTTGCCATTCTGTATCTTTTAAGTGGAGCATTTAGGCCATTTACATTCAATGTTGGTATTAAGATGTGAGGTACTGTTCTATTCATCATGTTAGTTGTTGCCTTAATACCTTGGGATTTTTCCATTGTGTTATTGTTGTATAGGTCCTGTGAGATTTATGCTTTAATGAGGTTATACTTTGGTGCATTTTGAAGTTTTATTTAAAGATTTAGAACTTCTTTAGGCATGTTGTAGTACTGGCTTAGTAGTGATTCTTTCAGCATTTGTTTGCCAAAAAAAGACTTTATCTTTCCCTCGTTTGTGAAGCTTAGTTTTGCTGAATACAAAATTCTTGGCTGACAATTATTTTGTTTCAGGAGGCTAAAGATGGGACCCCAATCCTTTCTGGCCTGTAAGGTTTCTGCCGAGAAGTCTGCTTTTAATCTGATAGGTTTTCCTTTATAGGTCATCTAATGCTGTTTTTCTCAAAGCTCTTTATATTCTTTCATCTGTCTTGACTTTAGATAATCTGATGGCAATGTACCTAAGTGAAGATCTTTTTGTGATGAATTTCCCAGGTGTTCTTTGAACTTCCTGTATGTGGATGTCTAGATCTCTAGCAATGCCAGGGAAATTTTCTTCAATTATTCTCTTGAATAAGTTTTCCAAACTTTTAGATTTCTCTTCTTCTTCAGAAATACCAATTATTGTTAGATTTGGCTGTTTAACATAATTCCAAATTTCTTGGAGGCTTTGTTCATTTTTTAAAATTCTTTTTTATTTTACTTTATCAGATTGGGTTAATTTGGAAGCCTTGTCTTCAAACTCTGAAATTCTATTTTCTACTTGTTCTAGTCTACTGTTGAAACTTTCAGCTGCATTTCGTATTTCTCTAAGTGTGTCTTTCATTTCCAGAAGTTGTAATTGTTTTGTTTTTATCGTATCTATTTCTCTGGAGAATTTTTCATCTATATCCTGTATCTTTTTAAAATTTCTTTAGGTTGTTTTTCACCTTTCTTTGGCACCTCCTTGAGTAGCTTAATAATTAATCTTCTGAATTCTTTATCTGGCACTTCAGAGATTTCTTCCTGGTTTGGATTCCTTGCTGAGGAGCTGGTGTGATCTTTTGGAGATGTTATAGAACCCTGCTTTGTCATATTACCGGAATTACTTTTCTGGTTCCTTCTCATTTGGGTAGACTATTTCAGTGAAGAGGTCTGAAACTCAAGTCCTGTTGTTCAGATTCTCTTGTCCCATGGGTGATCCCTTGATATGGTGCTTTCCTCCTTCCTCTAGGGATGTGATTTTCTGAGAGCTGGACTGCAGTGATTGTTATTGCTCTTCTGGGTCTAGTCACCCAGTGGGACTACCAGGCTCTGGGTTGTTGCTGGGGGATATCTGCAAAGGGTCCTGTGATGTGATCCATGTTCAGGTCTCACAGTCATGGATACCAGCATCTGTTCTGGTAGAGATGGCAGGAGAGTGAAGTAGACTCTGTGAGAGTCCTTGGTTGCAGATATGTTTAGTGTACTGGCTTTCTTGAATGCTGGTTACACTAGCTGTGAAATTATCATGTGGATACACTCAGGACCTCTGGTTAGCTGGGATGTTGTAGGCAGTGGAATTAAGTGTTGGATCCTCCTTTCTGAGATAATATTTATTCTGCCATGAGTTACTTTAATGACCTGAGTTGGTTGGCCTATAGCCAGCAGGTGGTACTTTCAAGAGAGCACCAGCTGTGGTAGTAGTAGGGAGTTCTAAGCATGCTGTAAGATAGCCATGGTATTTTGGTTTCTCTGATGATGGGCAGAGTCATAAAGTTCCCAAGAGTTTCTAGGTTTTGTGTTCAGCTACCAGGGTGGGTAGTAAAATACCATCAAGTTGGGGCAGGGTTAGTTGGCTCCTAACTCAGACTCTCTTTGGGCAGGGCCTCCCATGGTCACTGTTAGGGGTATGGGTTCTCAGTCCATTGGGGTTATGTTCCAGAGGGGATCTTGGCTGCCTCTGCTGTATCATATAGTTCACCATAGACGTGAGGGGTACCCAGTAGTGAGAAGCCTGACTCAGCTCCCATGAAGTTGGTGAGGCTAGTCTCACTCCTGCAGTGCCTTGCTCGGACCTTGCACCATGAGCTACCCTATTGAGAAAGCAAGATGGCCTTTAGACCTTATCCCTCCCTGTCTGCCTATTCCAGCAGCAGCAGTTCCTGCATTCCTGTGCTCACTCATATCCGCAACAGCATCCACTCATCCCCTAGACTCCACTAAGAAAAAAATTGTTCCTAGTCTAAACCACTACCAATTATAGTTGAGAGTTTCCTTCTCTCTGCAACCCTTCCCCATTTCTGCTGCCTGCCTTCCCAAAGGGCCCCTGTGAGATTTAGTCAGGCATAACTCCCCTGGGCTTTAGCTGGAGACTGGGAGTAAGTGCAAGGCACTTCACACTGCTACTTCTGCTTTTATATTTCGGGTGACTTCTTAAATCCATTTCATCTCTAGGTAAGGTTGAATTCTTCTCCTGTAATCTGGATTTTCAGATTCCCCAGGTAGGATGTGTATTTGGAGGTAAGTTCCCCTCTCACACTTTGGGAACTCACAGTTTTTCACCTGTTTCATGGAATTTGCAGTGGCATGCTGCTTCTTTCAAAGGATCTGTGAATTCTTTCAGTTTTCCTGGTATGTTCCTGCAGCGATCCTTGGAGAAAAGATCACAGTGTGAGTCTGCACACACTGTTCTGTCCATTCATGTGGGAGCTGCACATTAGCCCTGTTTCCTATCCGCCATCTTCCCCCGATATCCGATAGTGTGCTTTTTGAAAAGATCAACATAATTGATAAACCCTCTGGTTAAAAAAAAAAAAGAAGAAAAAGAAAAAGACTCAAATTACTGAATTAGGAATGAAAGAGGGGATATTATTACCAATCTTCGAGAAATAAAAAGAATTATTAGAGAATACTATGAACAATCATATGCCAACAAATTAGATAAATTAGATGAAATGGACAAATTCCTAAAAGAATACAGTCTACCTAAACTGATTCAAGGAGAAATAGAAAATTTGAGTCAATCTATAACAAATTAAAATATTAAACTAATGATTTAAAAATGCCACCAAAAAAAGGTCAGAACCAAATCTCTTCACTAGTAAGTTCTATCAAATATTTAATAAGAATAATTAACACTAATTCTTCACAAACTTTTTCTAAAAATAGAAAAGGAAGAAATATTTCCCAGATCATTCTATGAGGCCAGTATTAACATGATACCAAAACTAGACAAAGCGATCAAAAGAAAAAAAAAAAAGCTATGGACCAGTAGCTCTTATAAATGTAATAAATACAGATACAAAAATTCTCCATAAAATACTAGCAAACTGATTTCAATAACATATAAAAATAATTATATGCCATAATCAAGTGAGATTTATCTGAGGAATACAGGTTGTTTCGACATATCAAAACTAATCAATGCTATACACCATATTAACAGAATACGGGGCCAAAAAAAAACACATAATCATCTCAACAAACACAGAAAAAAAAAAAGCATTTGATAAAATTCAACCTGCTTCCATGAAACACACACACACACACACACACACACACACCCCCACACACACACACACACACCAGCTCCTTTGGATACATACCCAGAAAAGGAATTATGTATCATATGGTAGTTCTATTTTTAACTTTTTGAGGAACCTCCACATCATTTTTCATAATGGCTGTACTAATCTGTATTCCTACCAACAGTGTGCCAGGGTTCCCTTTTATCCACATCTTCACCAGTACTTATCTTTTGTCTTTTTGGCAATAGCCTTTTTAGCAGGTATAAGGTAATATCTCATTGTAGTTTTAATTTACATTTCCCTGATGATTAGAGATGTTGACCATTTTTCATGTATCTCTTGGCCATTTGTATATCTTCTTTTGAGAAATACCTGTTCAGGTCCTTTACCCATTTTTAAATCAGGTTATTTGTTTTTCTTGCTATTAAGTTGTTTGATTTCCTCAAATATTTATCATATTAGCCCCACAGAGTAATGAATAAAAAATATGTAGTATACATGCTCAATAGAATACTATACATCCCTTAAAAAGAAAAAAAATTTACCATTTGTGAAAACATAAATGAACCTGGAAGACGTTAATGCTAAGTGAAATAAGACAGTGCCGGAAAGACAAACACTCCATGAACTCACTTATATTTGGAATTTTAAAAATCATTACTCATAGAGGCAGAGAGTAGAATTGTGGTTACCAAAGGCTGGGGTGGGAGGGGTGGGGAAAGAGTAATCATGGGTGAAAAGGTACACAGTTTCAGTTAGGCAAGAGGAAGAAGTTTTAGAGATTTATTGCACAGCATTGTGACCATACTAATGTATTGCATATTTCAAAATTGCTAAAAGAGTAAATTTTAAATGTTCTCATTATTTAAAAAAGATAAGTAGGTGAGGTGATGAATATATTAATAAGTTTGATTTAATCTTTCCATAATATATACATAGATCAAAACATCATGTTGAACCCCACATATGTATATAGTTATTATTCATCAACTAAAAATTTTAAAAAACAAAACATGCAACAGGCTAGGAATATAAGGCACTTATTCAACCTAATGAAGGGTGTCTATGAAAAACCCACAATTCGTATTATACTTAATTGTAAAAGTCTAAAAGTTTTTTCCTAAGGTCCAAAACAAGACAAAGATGTTCACTGTTGCCACATTTGTTCAACGTTATATTGGATATTCTACCCAGGGCAGTCAGGCAAGAAAAAGAAATACAAGGAATCTAGATTGAAAAAGAAGAAATAAAACTATCTGTATTTGCAGATGACAGAATCTTACATACAGAAAGTCCTAGGAGATCCACCCCCGCCCCACCAAAAAAAATCCTATTAGAGGTAATAAGTGAGTTCAGCAAGGTCATGGGCTATATGGTCAATACAAAAAAATTAACTGTATTTCTATGCACTTGTAATTAACAATCCAAAAATAAAATTAAGAAAATAATTCTATTTACAAAGGAATCAGCAAGAATAAACCTTATGAATAGATGTAACCAAAGAAATGTAAGACATACACACTGAAAAATACAGAACATCATTGAAAAGGATTAAAGAATACCTAAATAAATGAAAAGACATGCCATGTTCATGGATTGGAAGACTTAATATTGTTTAGACAGCACTACTCCTCAAATCTACAGATTCAACATAATCCTTGTCAAAATTTCAGCTGCCTTTTTTGCAAACACGGAAAAGCTGATCCCAAAATTCATATGGAAATTCAGGACCTATCATACCCAAAATAATCTTGAAAAAGCATAATAAAGTTGGAGACTCACAATTTCCAATTTCAGAGCTACAGTATTTACCACGAAGCTACAGTATTGAAGACTGTATGGTATTGCCATAAAGACAGAACTACAGATCAATGAATAGAGAGCCCAGAAATAAATCCATACATCCATGGTCAGTTGATTTTGATAAGGGTGCTGGGACAATTCGATGGGGGAAAACAGAGGCTTTTCCACAAATGACGCTCAGACAACTAGATATGCGCATGCAAAAGAATGAAGTTGAATGCCAATCAATCTTATGTCATACATAAAAATTAACTCCAAATAGTCAAATTTCTAAATATAAGAGCTAAAATTATGAAAAATCTTAAAAGAAAACATGAGATTAAATCTTTATAACCTTAGATTAGGCAATGCTTTTCTAAATATGAAACCAAAACACAAGCAACCAATAAAAAAATAGATAATCGGGCTTCATCAAAAATTTTAAAAACTTTGCTTCAAAGAACACTATCAAAAAGTGAGAAGATCAGCAACAAGGTGGGAGAAAATATTTACAAGTCATATCTCTGGAAAAGAATCTAGTTTCCAGAATCCTTTATTGTTGAGTTGTAAGAGCTCTATAAACAGCTCTTACAACTCAACAATAAAAGACAAATAACTCAATTAATAAATGAGCAAAGGATTTGAATAGATATTTCTCCAAAGAATATATGCAGGTGGCCAATAAGCATATGAAAAGATGTTCGCTATCATTAGTCATTTAGGGAAATGCAAATCAAAACCATAATGAGATACCACTTCACACCCACTAGATGGCTATAATCAAAAAGACAAACCATAACAAGTATTGCTAAGAATGTAGAAAAATTGGAACATTCATGCACTGTTTTTTCAAGTGTAAAATGAGGCAGCCACTTTGGAAAACCATTTGCCAGTTCCTCAAAAAGTCAAACATAGGGTTACCATGTGACCTGGTAATAACATTCCCATGCATATACCCAAGAGAACTGACAACAAAAACTTCTACATCAATACTCATAACAGCATTATTTATAGCAGTCAAAAAGTAGAAACAACACAAAAGTTTATCAATCAATGAAAGATTAAACAAAATGTGGTAAATCCATAGAATGGAATATTATTCAGTCATGAAACAGAATGAAGTATTGATACATGCTACAATATGGATGAAACTTGAAAACCTTATGCTAAGTGAAAGAAGTCACACACAAAAAGCCCACATATCCTATGACTTCAACTGTGTGAAATGTCCAGAACAAGCAAACTTATAGAAATAGAAAGTAGATTTGTGATTGCTTAGGGCTAGAAGAAATAGGGAGTACCTGCTAATGGGTATGACTTTCTTTTTGGGAGAAGAAAATGTTCTGGAATTAGACAGTGGTGATAGTTGCACACTCTTACAAATATATTATTATCTGCTGAATTGTACACATTAAAAGGGTGAATATATGAGTTAAACCTCAATTTTTTTAAAAAATTTGAATCTGGAAAATAACAAGTTATTAAAATTACACTAAATCCTAGGGTGTACTCTGCTATGTTACATGCACAAAGTGAAGTAAAGTGAAAGAGAACAGGTGAAAGTATACGGCTAGGAAAATGAACAAAATAAATATTTTTTTCTTCAAGCAGAAAAATTCTTATTCACCCATGACAAGGAGGTTAGTGACTATTTCCAGACTGTATGTAGATTGTGAAAAATGAAGTGCCTAGTTCTTAGATATACCATTTGTGGTTTTAAGACCAAGAAATGCAAGGTGTCTCAATTCCCAGATCACACTTTTTTATTAAGCAAACAAAAGTCATGAGATGGTCATGTTTAAAATCTGTACCCCTCTCCAATCAGGCTCTCCAACCAAAGACATCCTGTGACAGTTTCCCCTATTCTAGTTAGCATGGCTTTTGGATTAAGAGAAAAGAGTATTTTACCAAAAAAAAAAAAAAAGAGAGAGAGAGAGAAAATTTTAAAAGACTTCATATTTTTAAAAATCTCTACTTTGGTGAAAGAAAAAAAATCCAGTTGATTTATACTTTTACTGTAGACAGAATACACACAATTTCGGGATGGTAATTACCTCCAGAGAGGAAGGGAGGAGGGAGAAGCAATGGGAAGAAGAGAGTGAGGAGTTGAAGTGGGTGAGGGTAGTTCCATCTTTAAAATTATATTTTTTATAAACACAGAAAACAAGCTGAAGCAAAGCATTTATATTTGTTTAATTTTAACGATAGATGTATGGGCATCTGTTACTTTCTTCTTGGAGCTTTCCAGTATTTTTGAGACATTCGAAAATATAACAATTATTTTTAAATTATTTGATATTAAAAATAAAATATATTTTTCACTGTAATAATATTTTATTTTTTCAATTCTTTCCAGTTGTAGTTAATAATAGCTAAGTACTGTTCCAAGCTGGCAAAAAGTCCTTAAAAATACATTCGGTCAGTCATGAAACATTTATTCAGGACCTACCACAGCTCTATGTGCCAAGTGTTATGAAAGGTGCTCGTGATACAAAGATAAATAAGACACAGTCTCTGCCTTCAAAAAGCTCTTGTCCTGGTGGGAAATTCAGACAGGTAAATGGATAATCTCAAGACAATTTAGTAAGTGCTATGAGAAATACATACAAAGGAGAGAGGCATGGGCTCAGAGAAGGGAGTGAAAAACAAAATCAGTCACATGTCCTTCCCTGATTCTCCCTGGGGAATCAAACACTGAATACATCAAGCCCAGGTAGAAATGGAAAAAGAAGATAACCAAAAAGTATTTATCTAGCAGAGTGACATAATGCACCACGTGTAGACGACAACACTATAATTTTTCCCTCTGTAATTTTTAAAGTCTTAATTTCATATGCTTATTTTAATTAAATTCATTTAGCCAACTGTGAAATTTCTGCATTCTTTGTACTAAAGAGACTTTTGTTGGCTAGCATTTACTTTTTTTACTAACTCTTCATGATATCTCTGGAAGGTAAGTGATATTATTATCCCCATTTTACAAATAAGAAGACTGAGTTTTCTGTGTAGCTCAAAAATTTGTCTAAATTAGCAAATCTGGTTAAACAGTTCCCTAAACCACCTGCCCACACTATCTCAATGTCAGTTATGTAATGGAAAAATAAAAGAGCCATAGAACCTTCTATTACTACAAAGATTATTTTCATCATAATGTCTGAAATTCCATCTAATTTTTAAGATTAAGAAAGCCTTTGAAATTATTTGGCTGATTACATTTTATTAACAGAGTGCTTGTATGTTTAACCATTAACTCTGCAAAGTGTGCAAAGGAAAACCAATCTAATGGCATTCATTTTCCATGACCAAACAACTGGATTTGGTTCTGGTCAATTAAAATGGCCTGTCCAGGACTCTCAACAGGATGGTGATTGATGTCAAGAAAGAGCCCTTATTGAGACCTACTGGCTGTTTTGTAAAGAAAAGTCACAAGGATCCCATTCCCTAGTGGTGTTTGGACGAGGGGCACACAGTGCCATTGGCAACCAGCAGGATGTTAGGAAAAAAAAAAAGGGCATGTATTGTTTAATAGAGATCAGCTGCTGATGAGACACTTATCAGAACCCCCTTTGTTCCCAAGGCTGGGAGGATTTGCTACAGACTCCCCAGACAACAAGAACACAAGCAGGGTCTCACAGATGAAAAACCCATGAGAAATTACCCAGGAGCCCAGGAACCCCAGATGATAGCCACCTCGGAGAGGGAGTGCTAGAGAATGATTGTCTAAGCAGCTCTGTAACACTGTGAGGTGCCAGACTTAGGGGACAACAGGGGCCAAAGCTTCAGGGCTGCCAAGAGACACAGAACTGTTGCCATTTAAATGAAGCCTGAAACAGAGGGCCTTACTGCTAAGTTTTTATTGTTTGAAAGGATTTTCATTCAGATCTGCGCTAAGTGGGCTCCTGTGTTTCTCAGTAACCCAGCTTCCTGATAGACTGCACGCCCCTGGGGATCCTTCCTGTCCCATCAAGTGTGAGAACAAATTTGCCTGATTCTCCTCCAGAGAGAGCTTGGCAATCACACAGCAGGTTGCGTCTCCCACACAAAGGCATTTCCTTGTATTCCAATGACCCTTGCTTCGACCCCTTGTTTCCACCTCTAAGTGTCTTCCTCAGACGCTGTGTTACATGTACCATTGCTTTGTGGGCAAAGGAGACTTCTTTCATTCTTTATTATTTGACCAAACTATAGGTCACGATAGTGACAGGGACAGTCCTCAAAGAACCTAGGCCAAGGTTAAAGGGGCATGTAACTCCCTGACAGTTGCCTTCATTAGAAACAGTGCTTAAAGCAGGAATTCCAGCTGGATGTCCTGCTTCGAAGTTCACTTACTTTCTCTCTTTTCCCTTCCTTGAGAACTCAAAGTAAGGAGAAGGCTAATTTTGCTAGAGTTTCAGAAAACAACAGCCAACTGGTAATTTATCGAAACAAAGTGACTTATTTACTCCTAGAGACAACTATAAAACTATAAAAAGAATGAAAGAACTCCGAATATGTCAAAATGCACATAGTACTGTAAGTTAAAAACTGAACTATCTATTCAGCCTACATTGTCTATTTAAAATTGTAAAACTGGCCAGGCATAACAAAGACCTGAATTTTAGGTTCTTAGTTTGTATGGTTAAGGCCACAATTCAGAAATACATGCTGTGTATGTTCAACAATCTCAGAGAAAATGGGGCCCCCAGGTTTGGGGTTTCTTACAAAAACAGCTCTTCTGCAATGACTTAGGGTTCCATGTGGTTGTGATATTTCCAGGATGAGGGACTAAGTCAATCCTGATGAAACTTTAAAAGATGCCACCAAGTCTAAGTGTTTCAGAGCCAACACTTCAACTGCTAAATCATTCCCTCTGTTTTAAGGAGTGATTATTTGATTAGCAAGGTGGGGGTGGAGAGAAATCCTTCACCAATAATGCATATGGACATGTCATCTCAATGATTGCATATGAAAGAGGATGGGATCTAGAGAAAACCTCCTGATTCATTCAGACACACAAATCATCCAAAGGAGGGGGTTACACCATTTTCTCTTGAACTAAAGTAGAAAGTTTCCCATGCCATAATTGTATTTGTTATAGTGCGATGATCAAAGTCAATAAATTCCTCCATCTATTCCCATTCAGGGAAACCATATGGCATTACTAGGAGAATCACATGTAATGCTGGTTTGTCATATACATGATTAAATACCCATGGGGGAAGACAACACTGGGGAGGGCAAAAGTATTTAAAGGAAGAGACTAAAAGCATAAACTCCAAGAGACACGCGAATACATACTCTACTTCTGTAAGCTCTAAAGTGATAGATCTATACGGAAAACATACTGCAATACAACCATGAAAGGAAAAGAGGATGGATTCCTTTAAGAAAAAAAAAAAGATGATTTCTCTCAGCAGCTGTAGAAATCATTTAGGCCGGGCGCGGTGGCTCAAGCCTGTAATCCCAGCACTTTGGGAGGCCGAGACGGGCGGATCACGAGGTCAGGAGTTCGAGACCATCCTGGCTAACACGGTGAAACCCCGTCTCTACTAAAAAATACAAAAAAAAACTAGCCGGGCGAGGTGGTGGGCGCCTGTAGTCCCGGCTACTCGGGAGGCTGAGGCAGGAGAATGGCGTAAAAACCCGGGAGGCGGAGCTTGCAGTGAGCTGAGATCCGGCCACTGCACTCCACCCTGGGCGACATAGCGAGACTCCGTCTCAAAAAAAAAAAAAAAAAAAAGAAATCATTTAGGTCTTCATCAGAAGTTAGGGGTTCTAGGAGGCAGATATATCCATTCTGAAGTCTATTGGTTATCAAAGACAGTCCTAATAGTTCTATCCTATTTTACTGCAAGGAAAATGTCACAATTTAGTGAAAAACAAGGAGGTAGCATTTTCTTACCTTTCAGATTGGTGAAGATTACAATGTCTGATAATTCCCCAAATCAGCACGAATATGTATAAACAGGTATTGTGGGAGAGAATGAGTTTTCAGAAACGCAGTTTGACTACATTCACCAAAATTTCTAACTTATATAAACAATGGCCCCACAAGTCCATGGCTAGGAATCTATCTTAAAGAGCAAGCACAAGATATGAAAAATGTCTGCTCATGAGTATCCATTGTAACATTTTTTATTTTAGCAGAACATAGAAGAAATCTGAATATCTCACAATATAGGTGTGGCTAAATCAATTAGAATAATCAATGTAATAGAAAAATATGCAGCCAGTAAGAAGAAAAAAGAAAGTAAACCTGCCTGTTTCAGTGTCCATGCTTTTTTTTTTTTAAGTCATAGAATATGAGTCTACTTAGATAAAAAGAAAAAAAAGGAAAAGAAAACTTTTAAAGCATAGGCATACCTGATCAATGTTTGTTTATACTGTACATTAACGACTTCTGGAAATTTACATAAGAAATTATATCTGTTGAGTGATATTAATATGAAAAAGAAGTGGAAATTTGAAGGGAAAACAACTTTTACTTTTCATTTTATACCCTTTGTTCTATTTGACTTTAAATAAGTATATATACTCATACAATTTTTGAAAGCTAACTTGTAAGACATCAATTGTAGCTCAAAATTTTCTTAATCAACCTTTATTGAAGTACAATTTAAATATAATAAAATTCACCAATTTTAAGTGAATAATTCAATTAAGTATGACAAATGTATAGTCATGTAACCACTATCATTACCATAATATAGAATGTTTCCATCATCCCTATACTTTTATCCTATCTGTGTGTCTTCAAATAAAGTGACTTTCAGCATAAAATTAAGTTTTGCTTTTCTTAATTCAATGACAATCTTTGACTTTTAATTGGAGTATTTAGACCTAAAATGTACAATATGATAGTCACTAGCCACATTTGGCTATGGAGCAATAAAATACAACTAGTATAAATTGCAATGTGATCAATTTTTTTAGATTCCACATACGAGATCTCATCAAAACAGAACTGAAAGGTGGTTACCAGAGGCTCAGGGGAGGGGAGGATGGGGAAAGAGAAGATGTTGATCAAAGGGTACAAAGTTTCAGTTAGAGTGGAGAAGTAAGTTTTAGTGATCTATTGCACTGCATGGTGACTATAGTTAATAATAATGTATTGCATATTTCAAAATTGCTAAAATAGATGTTTACCACTCTCATCCCCCCAAAAAAGTTGATGGACAGGTTAATTAGCTTGATTCAATCTTAATAATTTATACATAGATCAAAACATCACATTGAGAGGAGGTGGAGCAAGTTGGCTGAATAGAAGCCTCCACTGATCCTCCTCCCCACACGAACACAAAATTTAATAACAATCTACACACACACACAAAGACACTTTCATGAGAACCAAAACTCCAATGAGTGCTCACAGTACTTGGTTTTAACTTCATATTGCTGGAAAAGGCACTGAAGAGGGTAGGAAAGGCAGTCTTGAATCACTGCCACTGCCACTGCCCCTCTCCCAACCCCCAGCAGCAGCTGCATATTGCAGAGAGAGAATCTGACTGCTTGGGGCAGGGAGAATACAGGAATTGTGGGACTTTTCATTGGTACACAGTGCTGCCAATACCACGCAGAACTCAGCTGGTGCCCACAGAGGGAACATTTAAACCAGCACTAGCCAGAGGGGAATCACACATCCCAGCAGTCAAAACTTGAGTTTCAGCAAGCCTCACCACTGCAGGCTAAAGTGCTCTAGGGTCCTAAATAAACATGGAAGAAGTTGAGGCCAAAAGGACTGCAACTCCTAGGCACATCCTAGTGCTTGTGCTGGGCTTTGAGCCACTGGACTTTGGGGACACATGACCTAGTGAGACACCAGCGGAGGCAGCTAAGGGAGTGTTTGTGTCACCCCTCCCCCAACTCCAGGTAGTGCAGCTTGCAGCTCCAAAAGAGACCCCTTCCTTCTGTTTGAAAAGAGGAGAGGTAAGAGTAAAGAGGACTTTGTCTTGAGCTTGGAAACCAGCTCAGCCGCAGTATGACAGCACACTGGGTCTTGAGGCCTCCATTTCAGGCCCTAGCTCCCAGATGACATTTCCTGACACACCATGGGCCAGAAAGGAACCGCTACCTTAAGGGGAAAGACCCAGTCCTGGCAGGATTCATCATCTGCTGACTGAAGAGTCCTTGGGTCTTGAATTATCAGCAGTGGTAACCAGGTAGTACACAGTATGGGCCTTGAGTGAGGCTCTAAGATGTGCTGGTGTCAAGTGTAGTGTAGATCTGCTGTTAGTAACTGCTTTTGGTTTTGTATGTCTGAAAAAGGCTTTATCATTGTGTTCTTGAGTAATCTTTTCACTGGTGAAGAATTTGGGGTTGACCATTTTTTCTTTCAGACAATTTAAAGACATTGCTTCACTGTCTCCTGGGGGCATTGTTTCCAATGATAAATTAGTGGTCACTCTTATCTTTGTTTTTCTGTATTTAATAGGTCTTTTTTCTACGAACTACTTTTAATAATTTCGATCTATTACTGGTTTTGAGTAACTTAATGCTATTATAATGTGCCCTAGTGTGGTTGTCTTCATATTTCTTCTACTTGAGTTTCATTGAGCTTCTTAGACCTATGACTTATAGTTTTCAGTAAACGTAGAGAAATTTTAGCAATTATTACTTTAAATAATTGTTCTGTCATCTAGTTATTTGGGAGTCCAGTTACACCTATGTTAGATAGCTCAATATTTTTTCACACTGTGTTCCATGGGAGACTAATGCTTTGTTTACATTTTAAAGCCATTTTTCTTTCTGTGCTTCATTTTGGATAGACTTTATTATGTCTTTGAGTTCATTAATTTTTTTCTTCTATGGTGTCCAACATGCAGTAATTACTTCCACTGTATTTTCTATTTCAAATTTTTTATCTTTCAACTGTAAAAGATCCACTTTTGTGTTTTTATATTTTCCATTTCTTTCCATATTGCATTTGCATTATCCTTAATCTTTTTAAACAGAGCATATTTATAATAGCAGTTTTAGTATCTTTATCTGCTAAGCCTAACTTCTATAAGATTTCTGAGTGTGTTTTTAATGATTGATTTACTTTCTCCTTATGGGTCACATTTTCCACTTTCTTTGAATGTCTGATAATCTTTTGTTTGTATGACAGACCTAGAAAACATTATGTTGTTGGTTGCTGGATTTTTTTATATTCTTTAAGTATTGTAAAGCTTTTTCCGTGACAGCTACTGTGAATCAGTTTAGTTACTGTGAATTAGTTTGATTCTATCAATATTTGCTTTTATAACGTGTTAGAATAGGTCTAGAGCAGTTTTACTCAGGAGTTAATTTGGCCATTTCTAAGGAATGTATCTAATGCCCATGTATTAGGAGATCTTTTCACTCTGGCTGATAGGAACATGAACTATTCCCAGACTGTGTAAGCTCCAAAGATTGTTCTACCTGTTCTTTGCAGTGATTCTTTCCTCAGCCTGGAATCATTTTCTTCTATGCATGCTCAGAAAAGTATTCAATCAAATGCTTGAGGAAACCCTTCTGTAAATCTCTGAAATTCCTCCTCGCTCTCTAACTCACTTCTCTAATTTTGTTCTGCAATTTTTAGCCAGTTTGACCTTCCTGAACTATAAAGTCTGTCTTCTGGATAATTCAGCAAATTATCTAGGCTTTATTTGAGTTTTCTTTCTTGGGTTGCAGCCTAGAAACCCTCCCAAACAGTTAATTGTAGAAATCATAGAGTTCTCATTGTTTCCTTTGTCTTGGGCACTGTCCTGAGCTATCTGCTGACCATGTTTGAAAACCATTGTTTCATATACTTTCTTGGTTTTCTAGTTGTTTATATTGGAATGTATATCCAGTCCCTGTTACTCTATAGCAGCCCATACAAAAATTTATAATTTGTAAATAAAAGAAATACAGAATACTGATAACACCAAAACTAGTTTACTTTTTTATGAGACTTTAGTCTTAAGTTACCTCCTAGTCATTTTTCTAAAAATCACTTATTATAGTTTTTCAGAATAACAATTAATATATACAAACTTATAGAAGAGAATATTATAGCCCATATCTCACCATCATCCTTGTATTAGTCCATTCTCATGCTGCTATGAAGAAATACCAAGACTGGGTAATTTATTAAGAAAAGAGTTTAATTGACTTACAGTTCTGCATGGCTGGGGAGGCCTGAGGAAACTTACAATCATGGTGGAAGGCATCTGTTCACAGGGCGGCAGGAGAGAGAATGAGTGCCAACAGGGAAAATGCCAGATGCTTATACAACCATTAGATCTCATGAGAACTCACTCGCTATCATGAGAACAGCATGGGGAAACCACTCCCATGATTCAATTACCTCCCATTGTACTCCTCCCATGACACGTGGAGATTATGGGAACTTCAAGATGAAATTTGTGTGGGGACACAGCCAGACCATTTCAATTCTGGATAGAAACAATATCTACAGAAAATTGCTACAACCCTATTTTCACAGTTCTTCAAAGTGCTGATTATTTTTTGCTCACCTCAGGTCTGTTCTTTATGCTTCTCTTCTTCTTTCTGCCTTCCAGTTAGTTTTAACCAATAGAAGGCCCTAGCAGGAGGTCCAAGGGTAGGAGCCAATGATCCCATCCCCACACATTCTTTTCCAGCCAAAGTATTAGTAATAGCTGCATTCATCTATTTATGACCAGAGCTCCTAGGAGCAGTCCCTTTCCCATGGCTACCACAGTCGCCAAGTTCTAAAACACTACTCTTTCACTTGGTTCTTCAGGCCTAGGGGATAAAAATGAATTGGCCTGAAAATCATATCCATTACTGTGATTTTCTGGGTTTATCATTAGTTTTTGTTTTTGTTTTTGTTTTGCCCTACCCTCACCTCTATAAACAACTCAGAAAAAAAAAAAGCAGCTCTCTTTGACTATTTCTTTAGTGGATCATTTGTTTCCTGCTGGGGACTATGTGACCCCGGGCCACACTGTTCATGATCCACCTCTGAAATCATAAACCCAACACCCCAGTCCCTGACCACAATTTCCTATCCTTTCAGTTATCTACCTCTCAAACTTTTAATCTGCCTGTTCTTTCTCGAATCCCTTGCCCAGTCTCTCCATCTCCTGCTCCTGTTTCTCCCAATCTTTTGTTACTTTCTGGCTTTATTTTCTTCCCAGTCCAGCCTAGATTCTACAGCTGTTCATGTCACACTCTCTTATGCCACTCCTTCTTAACAGTTATCTCTGTTTCAGTGAGTTCTGACTCAGCTTGGTTATCAAGATTTTAGAATAATCTGGGCTTTTATTTACAAAGAGCTGGATATTAGTAGGATAACCATTGACCAACCAGGTTGCTTTTGAGAGTGAAAAGAGCTCTTAATTATTGTACCAGGACAACAGGACAGTCCCCAAAAAACTGGGCATATGACCACTTATCTCTCAAGTCATTCAAGAACTATTCTAGCTCTAGAATGCAATGTTATATTATACATGTTAAAACCGATCTCAGATTTTTCTAGAGTCTCAAGCTTGCAGAGTATAGTATGTTCTGCTTACTAAACATAACAAAACATTTGAGAAAAATAAAAAGTAGCATAATAAATCAAGGACATTGAGGTGGAAGCTGTGAACAGTAAAGACAGTACCAAAAAAAGAAGACTCACAAGTACATGCTTCCTTCCAAACATTAGGCTCATCAGACAGTTGCATGCCAAGAAAGGCCCTGATTTTTATGACAAGCAAGTAGAAGCAAACCCACAGAGCAATCTATCCATTTGGGTATAAATGGAAAATCTAGTGCCCTCCTGCCTTCTTGTCCTTTCACTTCCATTTTCAGTTTTCATTTTCACACCCCACAGAAGCTGATGCTGTGCCCTATGCACTGCCTCCTATCCCACAACAAAAAGGCTTCCCCAACTGAATAGGCATGGTTGCCATGGCAGCTGGGGGGTCATAAACTCCTGAGCTGTGGGTCCTGGCACAATTCCATGCATTATCTGCATCCTGGTGCAAATCAGATCCTTTATCTAATTAGTAGCCTTACAAATAGCCACCTGCCCCAAAGCTTAACCATTAAAGACGCAATATTGGCTGAATAGCTTGAGACCAGGGGTGAGGATACCAGAAAACTGAAAGCTGATCTGAGTGAGGCCCTCTCTCTCCTGGCTACAGACACCTGTGATCCCTAGCCCACCCACATAGCAGGAGTTCAGAAGGAGGCCAAGAACAAATCACTTCTGTCTTCTTTTCATGACTCACCTTGGGTGTCTTCTGATGCACTGGCCTCCCAGAAGCTGGGCCTACTGACCTCTTCCTAAAGGACCTGGTTGATCATTCCTGCTTAGATGCCCAACCCTTCCCAGCCTGAGAACTTCCACCCTGAAAAGTTCAGCCCTGTCTCTCTCTCTCTAGAACTTCATCAACTGTCCTGGCCTGTTGTAGTTCACAACCTGGTCTGGATCCTTCAGAACTATCTCTTGATTTACTCCAAAAACTGACTCCTCTGTGACTTAATTAAATACTAAAACTTTATCTTGCTAGTGAGACTATGTCCCAGATTCAAATTATTTAGATGTTTTTTAGGTTCTTCTCTTTTCCTTCCAGTAAAGAATTCTAAAAACAAACAGCACAATTATTTTTTCAACATTCCCTATATACAGGCAAACATCTTCTTCCTACATTTATTTTACAGATAATGATGAACTGAAACTTTTTAAAAAGTGACACCAATGCATTCTGAAAGTGTACAATGTAGTGAATCTGCCTTTTGCATCCTGAGCTGAATTCCAAAAATGCTATTAAGTGTAGGCAAAAGGTGAAAGCAGATAATGGGGGAAAAGTCCAGCTTCAATTTTACAATTGATGCTGTGGTGCCACCTTTGAGTGTTTCTATCTATTATGAGATTTAAAAAGAGGACTCTAATGTGATATATCTACCTTCTGAAATTAAAATATACTAAAAATCTCACCCAATTTTCTCCTTTATGCTGAATATTGGTTCCATATATACATAAGTTCATGTCCCACTATGATTTTACTGTCATGTAATAACTTTGAAAGGTTTGCTTTTTATTGTTATACTGTGGTTTATGACAATGAATAGCCAATAGAAACTAATTAAACTAGGAAATAATGATCCTTACTATGCTGGCAACAATTCAGTTAAAAAAAAAAACTATAGAAAAAAACTTAGAGGTAGAAAATCTTTACAAAGTCTTTTCATCTATTATTTTGTTAATGCAAGCTATGGTTTTCTTTTGCTTTACTATCAGATTAGTCCCTCCAGTTTGAAATGATATCAAGCAGCAAGGCTTCTTATATTTCCTTAGAGATGCTATTCCAGAGGTTAGCAGATCTAGCCAATATGGGCTCCTTGATATTCAGCTATAGCCTCTTTTCTTGACATTTTTCATTGTTCTTATTTATTGATTCATATTTTTAAATAAAATATCTTCAATGCCTATGAAGAGAAGTGTTTTGAATATGTGTAAGCAAAAATGAAGCCAGGTCAACATTCCCTCCCTGCCCACTGTGACTTCTCAGGCCACTCCAGGAGCAACCAGATTAAATAGTTGTGCTCTAAACCAAAGCCCAAAGGCCATTGTTCAGGTTTCTTTTGAGAACAGGAGGAACTACTATCTCAAAAACAAGAGCTATCTTTGTGAAAATTTCTACTTTTCTTCTCTAACCCTCTTAAGTAAGGGTTATTAATCAATCACCACCGTATTCAACATAGGTTGAAATATTTGCACATTTATCTTCTTGGCCACTTTCTAAAAATGTTTACCTGGGGTTCAATTGTAATCTTATTAAACAAAAGTTTTCAGTGCATAAGGAGGTGATGCCTTTCTGACATGAAGCGTCTGATTGCTTTCCAGACTGTAAACTCTAGGAGAGTAGGGACAGTTCATTTCTATTTTTGCTTTACCTTTCCCCCCATCCCCAAGCTGGAGTGCAGTTGGGTGACAGAATGAGTCCCAGCTTTGACCTCCTGGGCTCAAGCAATCTTCCTACCTTGACAGCCCAGTAGCTGGGACCACAGGCACACGTCACCATGCTGGGATAATGTTTTTGCTTTTCAGTAGAGACAAGGTCTTGTTATGTTGTGCAGGCTGGTCTTGAATTCCAGAGCTCAAGAAACCCTCCCACCTGGGCCTCCCAGTGTGTTGGGATTACAGGTATGAGCCACCATTCCTGGCCCAGGACAGTTCATTCTTCATCTCCATTCCATCCTTGTGAGCAGATGTTTATAACAGGGACAAAGTGTTCAATGACCTGTTCATTGTTTAGGTACTACGGAGAATAGCAAGTTAAAATTCTGTGGCTTTTGAGAATTAAAAAATTACCACTATATTCCCAGTAATCTCTTAACAATATAAATCATATTATCATCAATTAATGGGGAAAACAGTGTTTGGGCTTCATACAATAATGAAAAAGATATGATCGCTGAACCTGTGACTTTAAAACTTAATGAAAATAAAAATTTCCCCAACCACCATTATATTGAAAGGACACTCAATTTGAAACTTGTTGAGTCATTCAGATGCAGTTGTGTAAGCCTAAAATTCATCACTCAGAAACACTTGAGATAATGTGATTTCTCACATAAGTGGTCTTTGGGATGTAGCTTTTGACTTAAAGATGAACTTTACAACTTGACAAATTTATTTATTATTATTATTAAACAGAATTTTCTTTTCTCCAGACTGTCTCATCCTCCTCTGCAAATCTCACAGAGGACACAGTAGAGTGGGCAAGAATGCAAAGAAGGTCTGTGGTTTGGAACTGGCCCAAGCTGAACCCAACTTTTCTAAATATACATTAAAGTGTCAACAAACAGCACCGTGACCCACAGCCTGAATAAAGGGAAAGCCCCAAGGCCCTCTGAAGTCACTAGTGCTGTGAGTTGTTTTAGGGAGAAGACAGATAACCAAGGATAATTTACCTTATTAGATTGTGCCCATCCAAGCCCAGGTAAAATTTGCTGATGAGCAGAAAACTGGAATTATTTCCCTCTCTCTATCCTGGATTGAGTGTGAATTCCCCGGAAAAACTTGGCATTGAGAGCACTACCTGGACATATAGGGGTCCATTTCCAATCAGATCTGAGAAGGGTCCTGTCTTCAACCTAAAGGAAGGCTTTAGAAAACTGATATCTAAGATCTAGGATTGAAGATGGTGAGAACCTGAGGCTGAGAAATTGGTCCCAATTCTTCCTGAAGCATTACCTGAGAGAGACAGCCTAGCTTGTGATATTTGACCCCTGGCAGAAGGGTGGAGAGAGGGAAGAAGAAAGAAGGAAGATGAAGACAACTTCCTGCTCAAGACCAACCCATCTCCCCTCATTCTGGGGTGACTAATTGAGAAAACAATGATATCTCCCTTACTCTCATCTGTTTCCAAAGGCTTTGCTTCATCTACCAAAAAAACTATGTGAGTGAGAACCATCTACCCTCATGTGCTTATTAAGCTCTTAGAGTCATTCTCTGGTGACTATATTGATTCATTTATTTGTATTCTAGGAACATAAAACTTACTACGGCATTATTGCCATAGAAAAAAAAGAACAGACAGATAGCATACAGTTGAACAACTTTAATTACCAGAGTTCCAGTGTCTGTTTAACTAGCTGTGTAAATATGAGTAATTGAATTAATTTTTCTAGGATCAATTTCCTTAATTCTAAATGAGAAAGATGAGGCCAAAAATTCTTAACCTTACTTCTGGCTTTGCAACTGAATGGTTCTCTGTTCCTAATAATGAGTTCTTATGAATGGTATATGTAAGCCAAATAGAGAGCATGCTAATAGCTAAGAAGGAATCGTGAAGGATAATGAGAATTTGCTGCCTTTTCTAGTCATTCTAGAGGAATTTATAAAATGATTTGATATATAAGAACGTCTGCTGAGCCAAAGAGTGCAGACTTCTTAGACATAAGTTGTAGCCAAGGCAATAAAGCTTAAGGATGGAATAGAAGCATCAAGGAAAATTTTCCTAGAAAGGAAAAAATAGAGGCAGAAAGGGTGGGAAAGGCAGACAGAAGTCAGCTCATAGGAAGCAGAGCGATAAAGAGCTTTGAAATATAATGTGAGGACCTAGACATATTTGAGAAGAGAGGTAATGGTCAAAACAAAGGACAGAGATGGCAGAAGCCCACAGGAAACTTATGGCCAATGGTAGCAGTCAGTGAGGATGAGGAAGGTAGTAATAATTTATTATAACTAATTACTGCCATTTATTGAACACTTACTAAGTATTACAATTCTTTGTTAGGAAATTTATAAATACCTTGTCTCCTTTCTAGAACTCTCTCCAAAGAATTGTCATATTCATCATATAGATAAGTAAACTAAGGCTGAGGAAAAATGACTTCCTCAAGGGCAAACCCAGATCTGTCTGTGCTATTTTTACTATACCATTGCTATTTGCTCATGAACAGGAAAAAACCCTCAACTAGGGCCTTGAGCAACCAAGAATTATTGGAAGGAAAAATTGTCACAGGTAACCACTGATAAATCAGATGGAACAATTACTCTTTGAGCAAAGGGACTGTGTCCTCTTTATCTGCGTGTTCCTTGCATTTAGCCCAGGATCTAGCAACCTGTGATAGACAAAGATGTGTTAGATCCCCCTTCAATAAAGGAACTTGCTGCTCAGCTGTTGGAGGTGCAGTCAGCCTCCAGCCTCCAATCAGCTGTATAAGAGCTGGCCTCAGCTGTAAATAAAAACTGCTTCATTTTAGGTCATGCTGGTATCTAATAACTGAGCAAGGAGTTGGGGGTAGGGGCAAAGAGGGGAGAGTGAAGGGGGACAAAGGCCTAAAGCTAATCAGGGACCCCTCTGATGGCCAATTCTGACTCCAGAGCTCCCTACCAAGTAGGCCAAGTTCTTCTCAGCCCAGGTCTGGAAAATGACTTCTCCCTTGGCCCAATTCTGCCTCTACCCACTTCTTTTCACAGGTGTTGATCCCTAATCAGTACCTGGCACCCCACATTCCATCTCGGTAACTGCTTCCAGAAAACACAAGCTGTGACATGCCCATTATGTACTCAATAAATCTTTAATAATTGAGTTGATAAATAGAGTGATGTCAGTTGAGAAACATTATTAAAGAGTATTTTCCCAAAAATAAACAAAAAAAATTGTGCCCATTGGCTGGTGACTAGAATTCTACAATTAGAGGTTTATTCCTTTGTCTTAATGCTTCTGCTCTTGTAAATATCCCTGTAATAAACAGCATGTTGAGTTTATTAGACACCTATTCCCCAGCGTAAACAAAGTCCTGGAAGCACATTCTCACAGGAAGAGAGAGGGGAAAAAAGTAGGAGAGCACTGATGGACGAACAACAGGAGCAAGTTGCCTGGATTCAGTCCTGGTTCCACCACTTGCTAGATCTGTGTCATTAGACCAGTCGATTGACCTCTCTCTGCCTCTGTTTTTGTTCCTTTAAAATGGGAACAATAACTGTAACTACTTCTGAGTATTGTTATGATAATTAAATGAGTTTGAATATAAAAATATTAGAGACTAGTGAATATGAGACTAGTCAATGAATGTCTAGTGGAGACAAGAAACAGTGAATAAAATTATACAAGTGCTGTCAATAATACAGTTAGATTTATATAATATTTTTTCCATCACACTGACCTCCAATCCAGGCTGGGAAATGGTTTTTTTAAATCTCTGCGTGTTTTCCGTCACTTGAACTACCATATTGTTTTACAATTATTTGTCTTGTGTCTACTACCACCCTTACCCCATCACTGTGAGATCCTTAGAGGTAAAATATTCTATCTTATTCATCCTTGTATGCCCTTCCATTCATCTATTTATTTTTTCTAGCTTTTATTTTAGGTTCGTGGGTACACGTACAGGTTTGTTACATAGATAAACTTGTGTTACGTGGGTTTGTTGTACGGATTATTTCGTTACCTAGGTATTAACTGTAGCACCCATTAGTTATTTTTTCTGATCCTCTCCCTCCTCCCACCCACTACCCTCTAGTAGGCCTCAGTGTGCGTCATTCCCCTGTATGTGTCCACGTGTTCTCATCACTTAGCTCCCACTTATAAGTGAAAATATGCGGTGTTTGGTTTTCTGTTCCTGGGTTAGTTCTGTAAGGATAATGACCTCCAGCTCCATCTATGTCCCTGCAAAGGACATGATATCATTCTTTTTTATGGCTGCATGGTATTCCATGGTGTATATGCACCACATTTTCTTTATTCAGTCTATCATTTATTTATATGTTCATTCATTAAATAAATATTAAGTGCACATCGTGTACTAGACCCTCTTTTGGCATTGAAATAGTACAGT
Source organism: Macaca nemestrina (assembly GCF_043159975.1). NCBI lineage: Eukaryota > Metazoa > Chordata > Mammalia > Primates > Cercopithecidae > Macaca > Macaca nemestrina. The sequence continues at coordinate 30,323,460 of NC_092129.1, forward strand.
AAACAAAGTTCTGACTCTCTTGGAGCTCATATGCTGGTCATTTTAATGGGCAATAATAAAATACAAAAATATTCACTAGATTATCCAGTGAAAAGTACTGTAGAAAATTATTCCTGTGCAAGGCTCAGAGTAGATTTTCAATAAACTTTGGTTAAATTAATGCATTTGTCCAAAAGAAAAGAGAAATAAGAGCCAAAACGCTAATAAAAGACATTTGTGTTGTTCCCTCTGCTCGATGCAGAATGAAAGAGCTCTGCAGGAAACAACAGGGTGGGATGGGGCAATTTTTTTTTACCTTTTACAGCTCAGCCATTCAGAAGTTGAGTAAAGTGAAACCAAGTTAGCCAAACACAGAGGGGCAAAACATGGGATCATTTCAAGGAAAACATTATTTCCTTCTATGTACTACTATACTGCTGCTTGCACAAAAATTTTTACTTTTTTTTCATGCCCATTATGAATAGAAAGATTCTATCACAGCAGCATAAAAGCTCAAACTTTCCAGTGAATGTTTTGACTAATTGTTATTATTATTGTTGCAATAACAGGCAAACATGGCATACCCATTCCAGTCACTATAGCGCCACTCTCATTCTCACTCTTCAGGTCTTTTCCTTTTATATTATTGTTTTGAGTACTTCTTTAAGAAAATTAAATTGGCACATCCACTCTCACATGCAACAATTCACAAATTCAGCCTATCCTTAGTCTTCTGAATTAGTGAAGGAAAATATCTCCTACCATTGATTGAATAGTTAAATAATATTAAGCTGCTTCAGATTTTTTTTTTTTAATTGAGATGGAGTTTCACTCTTTGTTGCCCAGGCTGGAGTGCAATTATGTGATCATGGCTCACCTCAACCTCCGCCTCCCAGGTTCAAGTGATTCTCCTGCCTCCGCCTCCCAAGTAGCTGGGATTACAGGTGTGCACCACCATGCCCAGCTAATTTTGTATTTTCAGTGGAGACGAGGTTTCTCCATGTTGGTCAAGCTGGTCTCGATCTCCCGACCTCAGGTGATCCACCCACCTCGGCCTCCAAAAGTCCTGGGATTACAGGCATGAGCCACTGTGCCTGGTCAGAATATTTTTAATCTATTCATATAAATACCTTGATATAGAGAAGCTCTTTAAAAGAAGATTTTTCCTTTAATGTCTCTCCCCTGAGAATGGCCTTAAAATTTAATCATAGTTTCCAAAATACAGTGTATTTGTTTCTATTCAGAAAATTGTATAGGTTTTAAATTAGAGTGTCTTATCCAAAGCACATGAGATTGGAAGAAGGCAAAAATACTTTGATGACTTTGTGCATACCCATAGCTTCTCTGTCCTCACTGTTGGAATAATAGAAGGTGATGCTTTTGTTATCTTATTTATCCCCAAAATCCTCTCCAACTCTCTATATCCATCCTTATCATGACCACACCATCACCCCTATGTCATTTCCTATCCATCCAATATTTCCTTCCATAAATGTACATCTTTGCTTCCTCTTCCATGACACCAGGTGTTGAAAAGGGAAAAAAGTTATTTATTTCCTAATTCTATACTCTGCTATTTAAAATCCGTCCCCTTTTAAACCCTTCTTCTCACCCACTCACCACCTCTCCAACTCACCTTTGACCACCACACTTTCCTTGCCATTTCATTACTAACTTGGCCCAAGTCAGAGGAATGATTCATGGAATCATAAAACTCAGAGTAGAAAAGACCTTAAAGGTCAGCTAATTCAACCACCCAACTAAGTGGAAAATCCAGCTCTTATATTTATTTTTTCTTCCTTGACTTCCTAAATTCAATTGCAAACATTAGACCAGTGTCTATAGTTGTTAGGAAACTTTCTGATTTGGATATCTTTTCAACCAAGGTAAATCCCCCTCTCTCTGAGATGGCTTAGCTAGAGAGAGTCCTGCGAATGGTAAACAACGAATTACAGATAAGGAAATTTCCAAGTAGAGAATCAATGATTTTGAAACCTAAAATTCGCTGAACATAGAGTTGGTCACTCTAAAATAATGTTCAAAGGTGAGATTATTTATTTCGTAAATATTCCATTTATTCCATGGGACAACTAAGTATTATTCTATTAAACAGCATTGTCATAATAGAAAGTACACAGTAGACCCAAAAGATGGTTTATAATAAAAGTGCGCCTCAAGGGTACAGAAAAAATACAGACTTTTAAATAAGTGGTGCTGAGACAACTGGCTAGCCATTTAGAAAATAATTAGATCTGTACCTGATATCATAAGAATAAACTTCAAGTAAATTAATATCTAAATGTTAAAAAAATGAAATTCTGAAAGTACTAGAAGAAAACATGAAGGGATTTCTTTTTAACATGAGCGTAGGCAAAGGCTTTCTAATGACTCAAAATCCAGATGCAATTTAAAAAACATTGATAAGTATGACTATCTAATTTTTTAAATAGCATGAAAAAAACATCAAAAAGCAAAATCAAAAGACAATCAAAGAACTAGAAGAAAATATCTGCAACATATATCATTCATATGTATATAAAACCAAAGGCAAAAAGGTTTAATAAGATAAATAGGATAAATGTTAGTTAAAATCACAATGAGATAATATTTCTCATCTATCATATAGTAATTATAGATGAGGTGCTCTCATACATTGTTGGTGGGTATGCACAAAAATCATTATGGACAGGGATTTGCAATGTCTAACAAAATGAATATGTTTACCTTTTGACCCAGCAATCCTACTTCTAGGAATTTACTTTGAAAATATACCCCAACAACACAAAAATATGTCTGCACAATATTATTCAAATTATTTATTACAGTATTGGTTATAATGGTAAAATATTGGGAACAACCTACATGCCCATTTATAGGAGAGTAGTGACATAAACTATGGTATATCCACAGAATGGAATACTACACAACTATAAAAAAAATGAGTAAGATCTGCCGGGCACGGTGGATCACACCTGTAATCCCAGCACTTTGGGAGGCCAAGGCGGGCAAATTGCCTGAGGTCAGGAGTTCAAGACCAGCCTGGCCGACATGGCAAAACCCGTCTCTACTAAAAATACAAAAATTAGCCAGGCATGGTGGCAGGAGCCTGTAATCTCAGCTACTCGGGAGGCTGAGACGGGAGAATCACTTGAACCCAGGAGGCGGAGGTTGCAGTGAGCCGACATAGCACCATTATACTCCAGAGCCTGGGCAACAAGAGCAAGACTTTGTCACAAAAAAAGAGTAAGATCTTTATGAACTAATATGGAATGACTTCCAGGATATATTGTTAGATGAAAGAGTAAAGCATATCTATAGTAAGCTATTTTTATGTAAGAAAAAGAGGAAATTAGAAAATATACATATGCCTAAAGGCAGATACTCAGTAAAAACTGAGTAAAAAGAATAATAGGAATGGTGGAAAATGACACCCCTTTTTGTATAATCCTGACTTGTAAACCATTTAATGTTTCACGTGCTGAAGAAGGTAAAGATGGGGGAGAGACCTCAAAAATGGAACATAAACAGACCAGGTGCAATTGCTCACACCTGTAATCCTAGCACTTTGGGAGGCCAAGGCAAGTGGATCGCTTGAGCTCAGGAGTTCGAGACCAGCCTGGGCAACATGGCGAAACCCTGTCTCTACAAAAAATACAAAAATTAGCTGAGTGTGGCGGGGTGCCCCTAGAGTCCAGCTACTTGAGGGGCTAAGGTGGGAGAATTGCTTGAACCTGGGAGATTGAGGCTGCAGTGAGCTGAGATGCTGAGATTATGCCACTGCACCCCAGCCTGGGTGACACAGTGAGACTCTGTCTCAAAAAAAAAAAAAAAAAAAGAAAGAAAGAAAAAAGAAAACAAAGGATTATAAACAAATGGATGAACCAAATGGGACCAGGGAGGGCTAACTCAAGGAAATTTTGAGTAGAATATTTGGACTGTATACCTTCAGGCTAAAGACAAGAAGAATTGATAACAATTACAGAAGTCCAATCAGTGGGTTTTTTTCTCACAGGCATATGGGTTATCAATTTTGAAACTACATTCTGTATATATGCCAGGATTAGGCAAATAAGTAAATACATTACAATCAATGGGAACCAGGTTTCTCACTGTCAAATGTGTTACAAATATGGACAGGAGGAAGGCTTTGGTCATTGTGGCTTTGAATAGAAATTGGAGGTATTAGTACGAACTTAAGATTATACATTTTGTTTCTGTGTGTGTGTGTGTGTGTGTGTGTGTGTGTGTGTGTGTATGTGTGTTGTGTAATTCCATTTCCCAGCTCTGTCTGCTGAGAAGGCCTAGAAGGAAAGAGACTCATACTACACTTAAAATATATCCAGGGCAGGGAAAGTACAACTTGAATCTGGAATATCTTTTTGTGCCAGAAAGTAAGAAAGTGCTCAAAGACACCAATATGGCACATGTATACATATGTAACGAACCTGCACGTTGTGCACATGTACCCTAGAACTTAAAGTATAATCATAAAAAAAGAAAAAAGAAATAATAAGTCAAAAAAAAAGAAAGTGCTCAAAGAAGTATGGTTACATAAGAAAAAGCCAAAAAGCCATGTTAAAGAGCTTCCCATTAGTCAAATCTTGGAAATTTGAGCTTCAAAATAATAATGACAGTAACCGAGTATAACTCATTGAATAAAATAAGAATCCATAAGTTCATAATGAACTACGTACACACACATACATACATACATGCCTACAAAAGAAGAGAAAGTTCCTTCTTACAGTACAAAGCAAATTAATAAATATGAAAAGAATGATGAACTTCCAAAGTCATCATTTTGCAACGATGGTTGTAATAATTGATTCCAACAAGAATCATTCATGGATGCTAAACTAGAATGTGTAAATTTGATGAGCAACAGGATATCTACATAGTCTCCAAGTTTCTCTCTCAAATATGTATTAATTGCAATGGAAAAAAATAGTAGTAACTGTTTGGTGGAGAAACCTGGCAGAAACCACCTTAACCAAATGATCAAACGTCATCAGTAATGGAACCTTTCTATATCGTGCGCTTTCTAAGAGAAGGCACTGAGAAGGGTACAGCATTACTTCTGTGGAATTCCTGCCAAAATGTGTAACCTGAATCTAATTACGAGGAAATATCAGACAAATTCAAATCGAGGAACATTCTACAATATAGATGGTTGTACACTTCCAAAATGTCAGTACCATAAAACACAAAGAAAGACTGAGGAATTATTCCAGGTTAAAAGGAGACCAAACTTAATGCATCGTGTAATCCGTTGTTGTTGTCATTTGTGTTTGTTGTTTATAAAAGGGAATTATTGGAACAAGTTGAAAAATCTGTGTAACAGTCATGTATTAATGTTAATTTTCTGATTTTAATACTACACTTGGTTCTGTAAGAGAAGGTTCTCGATTTTAGGATACAGACCTGAAATATTTAGAGGTAAGTGGCATCATGTCAGCAACTTTCAATTTTCATCTTTTTGAGAACATATGTATCTGAAATTATGTGAGTATAAAAATTTTAAAGAAAGAAACTGTATTATCCTCCTGTGGTTCATTTCCTTCACTATGCATTTGGCAGTTATCACATGCTCTCCACTCTATTTCATTTTGTGTTTCATTCTTCATTTCTTTCATTCTTGTGTCTCCCACCTGCTCATTCTGTAACAAAATTGAGAGTTTGGGTGGCATGGGCAGCTTTTCATTCTCCTCACTCAGATGTAAAAAGCAGACATATTTCCATTTTTGTTCAACATTTCCCAAGCCCATCTTCATATACAGTAGCAGTTTTTATAGGTACATATGCTGCTTTCATTATGTCATCCACCAAAGGTGGCTCCAAGAATATAATGGGGGACCTTTGGGTCAATTCCAGCCCTTTCAATGAATCTATATAAAGAGAACTGGCCATTCCAAACCAGGAACACTTAGAGACCTGTATAACTGGTTCAAAGAAGACAAGAGGAGACCAAAATAGGTACATTTGTACCTTTTTAAAGTGTCTATATTCTTGAAGATGAGCTTGTGCCTACTATATTTAAGTTGTTATGCAAATGTGTGATTCATGTATTCATTCAGAAGGCCTTATGGAAAAACTAGTCCTTGCCAAATTTTATGAGTAAGTTCTGTAGATTTCAAAGCTAAGTAAGGAAATCTTCCGGAACAGCATTTTAAAGAAAGAACAAAGTGATCAATGCTATAAATGAGTTGTATACTATGTATTATGAAAAGACAAAAGAAAACACAACTAACTTTACGAGACTTGGTATTAAATCACAGAAGCAGGAGTCAAAAAAGCCATAAAGCACACCTAGGCTAACTGGCTTTGCCAGATCCAAATCCTAAATCTTGTCTGTGATTTTCCTGACCAGTAGCAGGAGGTGGGGTGGAGCAAGCATCCAGCCCTGTCCCCTCGGATTGACTCACAGGCAGAGGCAGGGGAAAGGTAAGGCCCCAAGGTGGGGAGAGATTTGAGCAGAGCAGCAGAGCTTCTGGACTTCTACCTTCTCCCATTCAGACTGCCTCAACTTTATTTCTTTAAAATGTAGACTTGCCACATATTTCATTACATGCTATTTTATTTGATAAAAATGTGAGTGCTAAAATAATTGAAAACTGAACATGAATTTTAGCATATGATCTCTCATATGGGTAGGGGAGGAAGTGTTTCCAATTAGAAGGTAATTCAACACCTGGTATCTAGGTACACAAAAAGATTGTTCAAAGAGGCTGTGCTAATAAGAGTTGGTTTATGTAAAAGAGTATTTACTGCTACAACATTCAAAAGAATAAAACATTGATGCAACTTAAACATCCAGCCATATGATTAGATAAATCCTATATCGTGGTATCTTAAGAAGACATTTTTAAAGGAGGTAGATTTATATGTGCTGATATAGAAGACTGTCCCAGGCATGCTGTCAAATACACATGCAATTTTATTACCATTGCAATGCTAATATAGTACAAATCTCAGTTTACAAATTCAAATGCACAAGAAATGTAACTTGGCTAAGATAATGAACTTATTTTCTATTTTAACTCAATTTTTCTGTGATGATAGAAATTTAATTCCTGATGTTGTGTTTGAGTTCCAGGAAAGTTTCTACAGCACCAATATGTGAGCAAGGAGATATCTTGTCCTTTGTCTTGTCATCTATCAGTACTCATGTCCTCTGATACGTTCTCCGGTCTGGTCACCCATCTTAGGGTCACGCAAGTCATTGTTGTGTCCTCCTCTTCCCTCCCCTCCCTGAGTGTGGCTCTCTCAGCTTCTTTCATGCCCTTCCAAGAGTCATTTCATTCATGCTAGGCTGCAGGAAATTCTGAGTACTTGTCTAAGGCCCAGTGGGTCTCAACACACTCTACTGCCATGCCTCCTGCTCCTAAGGCCTTGCCACCACCACCCCTGCCTGAAGGTCTACTGGGAAAGCAGACACAACCTCTCTACCCTCAGATTCTCTAAGCATGCTTCAGTCCATCTCTCCACTACCAAGTTCATCTAAGTTGGGGAAACAGGGCAGAGTACCTTCTTTTTCAGGAATGTACAAGGAAGTATACTTCATACAGTTGTGTGGTTTGAACACTACACACAATACTTGCTTGGGAATGACTGGGGCTGAAATTTAGAAGGTCAGGACCCTTCGCATAAAGCCAGGGCTGCTGCTAAAAGGAAGGGCCTTTGTCTTTACATGAAGGTGTTGTCAGCTCTCTAGGCCACTGCCTCTGGCAAGGATCCACTCAGCAAGGCATCTTATTGCAATTTAGTCACCAAAATAGGGCTTCGCTAATTTTTGGAGAGAAGCAGTATAAATTGCCAGAGGTACTTTTTCCTCTCTCTCCCACTAAGAATTGAAATCCTTTTTATCTAATCTTGAAATCTCTAAGACTTCTTATGACTTATATTCTTCCAAATCTCCTTTTATGATCTGTCTTTTTCTATTCCCACAAGGACTAGAAACTCAAAAATTTGACACTGAAAAGTTGGCTCCCTTTTTAAAAATACGTTCAGTTGGGTCATCTTTTATCTGAGGCCATGAATGCAGAATGTGCTGATGGAATGGGTAAAAGACCAGGACCATTAGGAAATACAGAGGGAAAAAATACTTCAGTTAATATTTTAAAATGTCATCCTGCCATTGTGTGTGTATAAAACAGCTCTGGAAGGCTACACACTTGCCTCAATGATTAGCAGTAATTCCCCTCTGTAGTGAAATTTGGAGATGAGACTTCTATGTTTTTGCTGTGTAAATGTCTGCATTCGAATTGTTTTTATAAGAAGCGGTGTGACTTCTGCAACTTTTTCTTGAAACATTTTATTTTTAACTGGAAAAAATGCTCCAGTGTACTTCTAGTGATAGCACTCGGAAAGATAACTTGTTTGTTCTCCCATTTCATTGCCTTTTTGGTGGTACATCTCTCTATGGCAGAGTTAGACTATTTTTAAGTTCTTGCTCAGTGTTTATATAACATTAACGAGAATTATAGAAATGGCAGAACTGACTGACAGAAACAATATGGATGAAAATGTACATAATTTGCATAACTTAATATGTCTTATCTCACAGGTGGAACCTCAAAGGGTATCATATTTTCCACTTCCTCTTGTAAATGAGGAAAGGCTAAGACTTGACAAATAATAGTAAATTCCAGAGGGTGGCCCAAATCAACAGAGCCTAGAAAAACTAAGACAAAAGCTCCAATCCTCTCGATTCCAGTCCAGTGTTCTTTCTGTTACAGAATACTCTTTCTCAGTCTGGGCTACTCCTCTGCCTTCATGAATATAGAATGGTGAGCAGAGGTGAATGAAAGTGAATGAAGCTTAAGCTTCAAGGGCCTAATTTGCACACACCCTTTGCAAAGCAAAGGGTTCACATGGACACATGACTTTTGTACAGTTTGCAAAAGTAATTTATTTTAACTGCAACAGGTTAAGGTCACTCTCTCTTTCCACTCCAACTTCCCTGCATACTAAGTGACACTGGGTAGCCATGTACTTTTCGAGGATATGACTAAGGAGTGGTTTATTTTGTTGGGGACACATATGATCTCATTATACTGTCATATATTTTTAAGTGTACAGATACTTCCATTAAAGTTATTGCCAACTAACCCAGTGTAGGAACAGATTCTAAGGATACCCTTACTGCCCACTATGCCATCTCCCAGTCTCCTGACACGAAGGTGTGGGCCAATGGTGAGTTCCGATGGTGTACAGCTCTAACAGCGAAGTCATGGAGGAGAGGCAAGGTTAAACTGTGTGAAGCCAGTAGAAGCTAATCTGTAGAAAATTCTTCCAATCACCATATGTATAATTTTAACAGAGAATTTGGTTGTTGTGAAAATCTAATCAAAACAGATATTTTTTCCTTTTCAGAAATAGTTTTGATAGTGCAGTATATACAATTATAAAATCTCAGATTTCTCATATATTTGTGGTAATTGTGTAAAATAGAATTTATCTGAATTACTAGGTTTGAAGGGAACAAATCCGTAACTATACTGAAAATAGAGAGTAGGCCTATAACAATTCAACAACATAATAAGAGGTTTTCCCAATTTGACAAGTCATAAAATTTCACAGATTACTAATAATAATGAGGCTAAAAATTTGTCAGTTATCAACAATTTTTAAAATATTAAATCATACTAGAGTAAGTTATATTTCCATTTTCTTTACAGAATATATAATTGATGTTTAGCCTAGAGGCAGTCAAAGAGTATACAGCCAAAAACAGTATAAAAATAGTATAGATGTGTGGCAGATGGTTAATTAATGAAAAAATAAATTTCCTAGATTTTTTTTTTGTATTTGTAGCTTTGGGAGGTTTTATAAATTTGTTTCTGTGATTTTTTTGTACCTACCTTTGCATTTTTTTTGAAAGGGGGCCTCTCAAATTGCATAGGCTTTAGGATGCTATGAAGCCCGGATTTACTCTGATAGTGAGCATAATTGTAGTGTTCTTTTGATGCTTGCCTATAGCAGCTTCATTAACCCCTGCAGTTTACAGACTTCCCTTCCCATTTCTCCTCCTCCCCCTCATCCTTGAATGCAATATACACAGAAACCTTTATAAGGTACCTAGTCAGAATTAGTGGTTCTCTTTTCAATTTCCACAACAGCCAATATTTACCTCTGTCAATCTTATTTATCAGAATCTGCCCTAGATTAACTTATCTATCAAATAGGTATTGAGGATCACTATTTGCTGGGGTCTGTGCTGAGTCTCAGGACCACTCTTAGACCAGGCCTTGCCTAGGACCTGTATTTTTAAATATTTTAAAAGGCCCCTCCATCCACATGCTTCCAAATGGGCTGAGGGTCTGCAAGGCCAAGGGCACATGCTTATCCATGGCCCTGGTATCTTTTCCTAAGTCACATTCTGGGTACCTGTAACTCCAGAATTTCTTACTTAAATCCATATTGAGTCTGCTTCCACATGGACCTCTTCCCATGACCCTTCCTCCAGACGGTTGATTTGCCTCTGGTACGCTCATTCCCAGGATGAAGAAGAGGCTCTTCTTTAGGGTGGGAGAGAGAGAGTACAGAGCTCGGATATGAAAGCTGGGATGTTCATGCACACGTGCATGTGATCTCACAAAGGTAAGGGGGAAGAGAAAGGGGCAGGCTAGTGGCTCCATTTGTACTCATGCCCTGAACCCTACAAATGTTAGTTATGGGTCTGCTAGAACTGTAGTTGAATTCCTATGTCCTGGTTTTATCTCACTGTTTCCTAAACTTTCTCTGTTGCTATAATTTTTTAGTGTTTCTTTAATTTTTCCATGGCATAGATGGGACAGAAGAAATGCCAAACCATTCTGTTTATTGAGTAATCAAGGCCAAACAACTTAGTAGAAGTAATTTACATGGTATGACACGTGTCACTTTGTTTCCCTCAAAAATATAAAATATCCTTCAGCTACCCTATGAGTTTCTCACAGAAATCTGGGGTGTCTCAATATGCAGGTTGAGAATCATGCGTTTATCCTAGATTGTGAGCTTCTTTGGAAAAGATGTGCATTATGTGTAATCATATTTTCCAAAGATGACCATATTTCTAGTCCTACATGCTTTTCTAGAACCTCACCACTATCTCAATGAGATACAAAGTCTAATTCCCCTTCTCTTGAATTAGCAGGGACTGGTGACTCATTTGTAATCAATAGGATGCAGCAGCAGTGACACTGCATGACTGTCAAGGCTCCTAAACGTCATAAAGGTGATATAACTTCTACACTGTTAACTCAAACACTTGCTCAGAGCTGCCATGCTGTGAGGAAGCCCAAGCTGTTCAGCTCAGAGAGAGCATCTGGAGAGGCTCTGAAGCTACACAACTACAGCGTCCTCAGCTGCACAAGCCCCTTGCTGTTCTAGCTCCAACCACTGTTAGAGTACAACCATGTGAGACACCCCAAGCCATAACCAGTCATTGGAGCCCTTTCTGAATTCCTGTCTCCCAGAATGTGTAATCATAATAAAATGACTCTTGTTATTTCAAGTTTTGGGGTAATCTGTTAGGTAGCAATAGTAAGTGGAAAACTCATTTTTTATTGCTTTGACAGAACAGTATTTAGAATATTTTGGAAGGTCAATAAATGTTCATCAAATTAAATTGAAAACTGAAAAAATTTCAAAGTATTTGTGATTAATTCAGATGATTATAAAGATGTCGAAAATATGAAAACTTAGGTTAAATGTATACTGACCCTAGAACAAACCCTGCATATTAGTCTTTGAGTTTTTTAAGAGTTTTAATAAGTCCTTAGACAAATCTATTTCCTTGCCCTTTGCTTTTGTCTCTTTACAACAAAGGGCAGAAAAAAAATTCTAAGCATCCATTTGCAAACTCACTATATCATTAAGTCATCATAGAGGTCACATATGTTGAATTATCAATACCAGTTAATTGAGGGTTTTAATTAGTCAATTCAGATTAAGGTATTACTATAATTGGTTAATTCCAAAGACACCCATCTGTTCTCTTTGTGAGTATTAATATTATGCCATATAAAGTCTAGCAGAGAGAAAAAATTGTCGAGTAGAAATTGTCTCACCATTAGCAAAAGGTAGATCCCTAGGAAATAAAAGGAAGGGGTGGGGAAGCAAACTGACCAAGATTGGAAAAAGGAAAAAAAAAAAAGCCTATGAAGAAAGGAGACTGTCAAATTATTTGCTACGTTAAGAGAATCAAACTGAATTTAACCTTGGACATCTGCTTGTGCCTGGCATTGTTTTTCACTGGAGTGGAGGGAGGTAATTAAAATGCCATGCAGCTACTTGCCTTGTATGCATTGCTAAGCATAATTCAAACTCTTATGAATCTGCCCTCTCAAAGAAATAGCTGATTATAGAAACAGAACAAAACCTCTTTGATCCCTCTTGCGATACAACTAGGTCATGAGAAGCAGAATTCCAAATATATTCTCAGTTTTGGATGACTCTTCATGGAATGTTTAACTTTGGGAGGTTTCAAAATGAACAAAGAGGGAAACTAAGGCAGAATATAAAGCAATAAAGACTTGTTGGCATGAAAAAACAACTCACCAGAGGTAACCTGAATGGACTTTTGTTTACATGGTTATTTTTTTCTAACCTCCATTGCAATAGGTTTTTTTCCCTAACAAACAGTGCTTATAGGGTACAATGATAAATATCAGGTGTGTGAAACACGGAAAAATTGATTGTGGCATGCAAAAGCCCATAATATCTTGGATACTTGTGATAATCAAAAAGTGGACATTTATGAGTTTCTCATAAACTTTACCAGTTTTTCTAGTGGCTTTGTCATCTAAAATACACAAATGCATTTTTGTTTTCTAGTCAGAGAAGAACTTTTGTGCTTTTGGAATGAATTGTATCTCCTTTTAAAAGCAAAAACTTAATCAAAATATTTTGTGAAGAATCTAGTATCTTATTATTTTAATATAAAATAATAAGATCAAGATAAGGCTACATATCGGTTAAGATTTTTTCCCCTTTACAACCAAAAATAAACTAGTCCCTTTTTTTAATAAAACAAAAGGGACTTGCTCACATAACAGTAAAGTTCAGAGGTAGGACTGGCTTCGGGGGCAGCTCAGTCAGGGACCTGGCTCTTTTCTCTGTGGTTTTCTACGTTTTGCGCTTCTCCATATGTCACCCTCAGGTTTCCCTCCTGTTTCCAAAATGCGTCTCCCATGAAAGTGGGTCTCATGAATTCTCACTCATATCTCTTAATCCTCTCACTGATTGAACTCCCCCTAAACCACCCTAAAGGCCTAGGAACTGACACACATACATACATAAGCCTATGGTAAGTGAGGGAAGAATGTTCTGATTGGTTGGGTAATACAAATTCAGCATCCCGCTGGGCGCGGTGGCTCACGCCTGTAATCCCAGCACTTTGGGAGGCCAAGGCGGGCGGATCACAAGGTCAGGAGATGGAGACTATCCTGGCTAACACAGTGAAACGCCATCTCTACCAAAAATACAAAAATTAGCCGGGCGTGGTGGCGGGTCGCTGTAGTCCCAGCCGCTGGGGAGGCTGAGGCAGAATGGCATGAACCCTGGAGACGGAGCCTGCAGTGAGCCGAGATTGCGCCATTGCACTCCAGCCTGGGCAACAGAGGCAGACTCTGTTTCAAATTAATTAATTAATTAATTCAGCATCCACCTTGGACTAGAGTCCATGCAATCTCACCCAAACTGAGGGCTGCTACATGGAGGGGTGGCTCTTCAAAGGAAAATCTGAGTACGGCAAGGAAGGAAGGAAAGTGGATAATGGATGCTGGGAAGATAATTAACGTCTACTACAGGTAGTTCCTATCAATTATCACAGCAGCTCTTATGTTTTCTGGACAAGTGTAACTATGAAATAAGACTTTTCCTGGCGAGAAGAAAAAAGAATTCTTCCATTCTGAATTATGCAAAGATTTTTAAAATGCAGAAATCATCTTTGAGTTTATCAAAAACAAGTCAAGGAATCAAATGAGCAAGGATTTCAACCAAGGAAAATGGCTCATGATAGTAATTCCAATTCATTTAACAAATATCAATAGAATGCTTACATGTACCAGGTACTATGCTAAGTTCTTGCCCAGGTTGGAGTGCAGTGTCTACTCACAGGCATGATAATGGTACACTATCACCCTGAACTCTTGGGCCTAAGCAATCCTCCTACTTCAGCTTTATTATTATTTTTCTATATTAATTTTACATTTAAAAATGCCTATCAAACAAAACACAAAACAATTAATTTGCTTTCCCAGATTAAAAATTAATCAAAGACACATAAATTATAAGAAATCCTAAAAGGTAAAAAATAACCAGTGCTGAAGCATTAAAGACAGTTGGCATTTTTAGTGGTGTATTCAGCATCATTGCGACATAAATAGATATATTATTTATGGTAGTCTAAAAAGCATTATTAAAGATTCAAATAAATGTGTGTGATTTCTTTTAGACATTTTGAAGTAACAGCTTTTTTCCCCAAAAATAGCCATTACTACCATTCTGAATCACTAATGATGCAAAATTATGATCAAAATAAAACCAAAAAAAATTCAGACACATATATACTACATATTATATATACAGAGATAGTATCATATAAATCTTAGACACTATTCCTACAAACACTGAGGCTCAATTCTCCACTAAATCATTTCCTGGTGGTAAGATATATTCTGATGAGAAGCCATTAAGTTTCTTATTCACCACGTAGTACAGGAATCAGATTGAGCTCAATTTGGGGTTGTCTCTTCATCAGATGATACTAAGTAACTCAGCCCCAGACATCAGGGTGCCACTGACTATGCAGTATGCTGAATTAATCATAAAAATTAACACCTTTTGTATTTAAGCAGCTCATATCGCTCACAAATTTCTCTTTAACAAAGAAAGGCATGCATTTCGTACATGGGTAGGAAATCTAGCAGAAGTATACACAGGACCAGCCAGCGCCACACTGCTGACTTTTTATCAGCAATGAATACATGCCGAGCAGCCACTTCCTACTTTTCCTATTTCCATACTGCCCCCATATGCCAACCTGTGTTCAGATGATCACTTTTACTCAACACTTAGCCTCCCACAAAGCAATAGTGTGCAAGGTTTATATAATTAATGTTTGTGCAGGGCTATTAAAGCCTTGTCTGAAAGATGCCTTTGAAGAGGAAAGGATTGTTGATACTATGATGTCCTGGATTTGTTATCCTTATCAAGACTGTTTCTGTGAGGAAAAGCTACAGCAATGATAGATGGAACCACTTTTATTCGGCACAGTTACAGGTGGCAAAACACTGCTGCAGGACTCAGGCAAGAATGTGTACCAGGGCAACATCAACATGCGTCCTATCAATCACTATGAATTCAGGTACCGTACTTTATAGACCAGAGATAATGTTAATTCTATCCTGCTTACAGTATGCTCTGTACTAGAAAAGTTTGAGGTGCCTTGCAAGCACCATAGTTTAGTGAAGCATGAAATGAAAGCTACACATAGGAAAGTTAAGGCATTATGAAAGTTTAAGACATTATCTTTATTCAACCATTAATCTAAGCAGGGTTGACATTTGGTGCTAGAAAATATTTCCTCTATGCTACTGTTGTTGTCATTTAGGAAAGAAAGAAAAAGGAAATTGATCTTCGTTGCACATATACAATGAACTATATACTGCCAGGAGTTTCACATTTAAGTTACTTGATCTTTAAAACAACTCAGTGAGGTATATTTTTTAGTTGAGGAAACCAAGACTCAGAGAGAAAAATTAACATGGCTTAGATAACATAGGCTACTTAGTGACAGGTCATGAATTTAACCCAGGTCTCTATGATTCCAAAACCAATGCTTTTCCCACTATATATACAAAGCAGAAGAACTAATATTACCCATCTAAGTTTCTTTCTCCTAGGATTTTATCTTTACTTTTAAAAAGAACAGAAGTTCTATAACTCACATTTCCAAAGAAATTATTCTAGAATAATCCATGAAGCAGTCTCATACCATGCCAACCCTCATTTCTCTTTCCCATCCCTGATCTGTGGACTGCAATATAGAACTTAGCATTTGGTTACTTACAGGAAGATTTCATCTTAAAATAGTACCTGATTTACACCTACCCACTGCCAACCACACATGCAAACCACTTCCCATTTCCACCATCGCTGAGGTCACTAATGTCAGTACTATGGTAGGAATTCCAAAATAAAATAAAATCAATGGATTCATTAGTGAAAATAAAAACAATTTCTGGAAAAAAACAAAAAACAGGAATGCCTTAAGATAGCATGTATGGGCAGCCAATGTAAGAAGCTGGCCCTCGATTCAAAAATATGTTACCCATGTGTAGAAAATTTTAAAAGATACTTTACTATACTATTGGAATTCTACAAAATAGAAAATCATTTAAATTCACAAACATCTTTTTCCTAAAATACACATTTCACCAAGAGGGCTAAGAGGATGTAACATTTACAACCTACGGACAATTCGTTCATATTGTTTCTTCCCAATACCTCTATGAGATCAATTGCACTGAAGGAATGTCTATTTTTACTAGAACGAAGGTGGAAGTCAATAATTTTGAAGCATGGGTTAGCTTGAGAGGAGGAGAGGTTCAGGGATCAGGTACAAGGCTTGGCTTGGGCCAGGATAAAGGTACTCAGTATTAACAACCTGAGTAGCATTACTAGATTGTAATAGAGATAGAAAGGGACATGAAAGGATGTTAACAAGAAATTAGGGGGATTTGGGAGAGTTTCAACAAAATTATTCTGAAGTTATTCCAAAAGTATAAATACAAGGGATGTCCTTAACAGAGGAATAGACTAACAAATGTGGTATACGTACAATGGAATATTTTTCAGCCACAAAAATAAATGAAGTTCTGATACATGCTACAGCATGGATGAATCTTGGAAACATTATGCTAAATAAAAAAAGCCAGACCAAAAAAGGACAATATCATATGGTTCTACTTCTGTGAAATATCTAGAACGGGCAAATTGGTAGAGACAGAAAGTAGATTACAGGATACCAGGAGCTTGACAGAACGAATAATGGGAAGTTATTGCTTAATGAGTACAGAGTTTCTGTTTGGGGGTGACAAAAAAATCTTAGAAATAGATAGTAGTGGTGGTTGTACAATATTTTGAGTATAATTAATGCCACTGAATTGTACATTCAAAAAATGGTCAAAATAGCAAATGTGTATATATTATACCACAATAAAAATTCTTTTTAATGCAAGGCACAAGTCAGGGCAAAATTTTAAAAGTAAGAAGAATGAAGATAGCCCTTGCCTTACTATTAAAATACATTGTTTTAAAATTACAATAATTCAAACAGATGCCGACACAGATACAGAGAAACAAATGAATGGAATTAAATAGTAAGTCTTTAAGCAGACCCAGTTCTGCACATGAATTTGGTATGTAATGAAGCAGACATTTAAGTCAGCGAAAAAGTCATGCATGGGCATCAACAGTTGATAATGACACAACCAGCCATTTGAATGAGCAGCTGCTTCATGAGGATAGGAATTCTGCCTGTGTCATGCACCAACTATTCCCTAGGCAAAAGCATGATACCTGGTACATTGTAGATATGCAGTTAATGTTTTCTTGAATTAATGGACTAAAAACAACTCTTATATCACAAAATATATACCAAAGTAAATTCTAAAGTTTTTTTAAGTGGGAAAAAATATTAAAAACTGATAAACTTTGGGGTGGGGGAGGGGGCAGGGATAGCATTAAGAGATATAGCTAATGTAAATGACAAGTTAACGGGTGCAGCATACCAACATGGCACATGTATACATATGTAACAAACCTGCACGTTGTGCATATGTACCCTAGAACTTAAAGTATAATTAAAAAATTGATACACTTCATAAATTAGAATATAAAAATTTCAACATGTCCATATCAAAAAGTTCATAAGATTTTTTAAACAGCAAACTGAAATAAATACGTATGTAAATTTGTGATATATGAGGCAAACATTAAATGCATTGATTGAAAATGACCACTTTTAACTTTCTAATAACAAGACAATTATTTCAAAAGCATTAAGTCTACTAATAGTCAAAAAAGTATAAACAGCCAATAAAGACTACAAAAATAATCTCTAACATCATTAATAGTAAGAAAAAACTAAAATTAAAATGATAGCTCCTATTTCACCTATCAGGTTGGCAACTATCAAACTACCAAGTACTGATGACGATTCAGGGAAAGGAGTATGAGTACTCTCCCTTTGCTGGCAGAGACATAAGTTAGTCAACTGTTATGAAAGGTAATTTGGCAGAAAATATCAAAAAGTGTTTAAAATGTGAACACCATTTGGTCACCTGACTCTATTTCTAATAATTTAGATTACAAATAATCTAAAACATGTATACTTTTTTAACCTGTAAGATTTCTTCAGCACATTTCTTCAGTCCACAGTAGAAAAAAATGTAAACATTTAAATGCCCAATAATAAGGAATAGTTAAATCAATGTATGATACATTCACGCCAAGGATTACTACGTTATCAGGGGAGACAATGATGTTATAAAAGAATATTTAATGAGATGGAATGTCCATCTCATTAAACATCCAAGCAGGTTACAAAACAGTATTAGGCAAAACGATCTCATATTTTGTGAAAAGGAAAAATAATCATAAAAACTGGAAAGAAAATCAATGAACTATTAACAGCAACTGTCTCTGGTTATCAATTAAGTGGCAATTTAAATGTTCTTATTACTGCTAACACGATTTACTAATTTTTCTGCATTTAACACGTATTGATATTATGATATAAAAGCAATAAAAGATGCTTTTAATTTTAATGAAGAAACAAAAAATAATAGGCAACTTTGTCCCCTGTTCTTGGGAGTCAGGATTAATCAGCTAGATCGCCAGGCATGGTGGCTCTCACCTGTAATCCTAGCACTTTGGGAGGCCAAGGCAGGCAGATCACCTGGGGTCAGGAATTCGAGACCAGCCTGGCTAACATGGTCAAACCCCGTTTCCACTAAAAATACAAAATTAGCCGGGCATGGTGGCGTGTGCCTGTAATCCCAGCTACTCGGGAGGCTGAGGCAGGAGAATCACTTGAACCTGGGAGGTGGAGGGTGCAGTGAGCCAAGATCGCGACATTGCACTCCAGCTTGGGCAACAAGGGCGAAACTCCATCTCAAAAAACAAAAAACAAACACAAACAAAAAAAATCACCTATATCTGTCTCTTTCCATATGTCAAACTAGTTTTAAAGCATTTTATTTGAGCTTTACTCCACTGTTAGGTACCATTAACCTCTTGGATGAGGTCTAGATTTCAGAAAAAGTAGCATACTCAAGGTCATGCAGCTAGTGACAGCTGAATATGACTGGCCCCCCTGGCACCTGATTCCAAAGCATATGTTCTTTCTTTATTATTTCCATAGGTTTTTGGGAAACAGATGGTGTTTAGTCACATGAATAAGTTCTTTAGTGGTGATTTCTGAGATTTTGGTATACACATCACCTGAGCAATATATCTTTTACCCAATGTGTAGCATTTTCCTGGGGTTTATTGTGGAGTAGTTAGGCTTTATGAGAACACACCCAAAAAACTAACTGCCACATATCACATAGTTTCTGTGAAAAAGTTTGGCACTCTAAACACCACACTTATAAATGGCCATTGGGAAGCAATTTTTTCTTAACCTATGTGTTGCTTCTGACTGTTTACACTGTTTATGTCTGTGTCACATGCATTATTATTCTTGGAGGCAATGTCCAGTAATGGGTAGGAGCACTGGCTCATAGTTAGATTCCCTTGGTGGAACCTGACTCTACCCTTCAATACCAATAAAATACTTACCTTCACTGGGTCTGCTTCATCACAGTAAAATAAAGGTAATGACTGTACCTACCTTAGGTTGTTCTAGTGAGGATTAAATAAATTAATCTACATGGTGCTTTGTGGATTTAAAAAGTGTCAGACACATAGCAAGCACTAGATAAAGGGGATCTATGATGATAATTATTAACGTATTCGCTAGATATTAAATCCCCCCAAGGGCAATAATCACATGTTGTACTGCTTTTGAATTCCCTAAAGAGCTCAATAAATGGTTGATCAATGGATAAAGCTGGAAGTAAGGTAATTTCTGACAAGAATTTCTCAGTGCTGCAAAATACCCTCTCTAATTCCACAAGAATGCTCCCTGATTAACTCGTATTGACTAATAGAGGCCTTATTTTTATCTTATTTTTTCTTATCTGTGAAAGGGGTACTTAAAATTATTATTTAAAGCTATCTTGCATTTCCTTATTAAACATCACTTTAATTATTGATTGAATATTCAATATTTAAATACAAGTTACTGCCAGGCGCGGTGGCTCAAGCCTGTAATCCCAGCACTTTGGGAGGCCAAGACAGGCGAATCACGAGGTCAGGAGATCGAGATCATCCTGGCTAACACGGTGAAACCCCGTCTCTACTAAAAAATACAAAAAACTAGCCGGGCGAGGTGGCGGGCGCCTGTAGTCCCAGCTACTCGGGAGGCTGAGGCAGGAGAATGGCGTCAACCTGGGAGGCGGAGCTTGCAGTGAGCCGAGATCTGGCCACTGCACTCCAGCCTGGGTGACAGAGCAAGACTCCGTCTCAAAAAAATAAATAAATAAATAAATAAATAAATAAATAAATAAATAAATGCAAGTTACTTCCATTTCAACAAGGCCTTTCAGGGAAGGGCATAACTTTATGTGACTAAAAATAGTTAAATGACACCTGAGTTTTAAAATCCTTGAATGTTTCTTTATGGCACCCTGTAGAAAGATAATAGTAACATAGTTCTTTCAATAAGAAAGTAGCAGGAAAGAATCATGGCTCAATCTTTCACTGAAAGTATTTAATCTGGATAAGTCCAAGATAGCTAGCAGTGTTAATGTACTATGTGTTACTTTGAAGTCAGTGAAGCTGAAAATCTCACTTTAGAAAGTTCTCTTAATCACTGAGAGTATAACCGTGTTCTGATTTTAATTATGACATGGCAGATTTTAAAACAAATCTGTAAAAACTGATGTGCAAGTCCTGGCATAATTATTTGAATACTCCAAGTAGGCAGTGCACATGTTTTCTTTTTCATATAAATTGGGTCATATTCAAAAAACCCAAGCAACCCAATTAAAAGCAATGAGCTCCCCAAGTGCTGAGCCAACAGTCCTACCTGAAAATGCTATTCTAATGGCCAAATGACTTGCACTGAGAAACAAAAAACATAAAAAATTCCATTTACCAATGCGAATTGTCCTGGAATTTATCTTTTACTGTAATGTTTTCAATTTGATGTAGTGACAACTAGAAGAAGAAAGAAACTTGACTAGATTGAACAAGCATATCTAATGAATTAATAGCTCTGAACCTGTCACTTCTCTTAAAAACGTCCAGTGGCTCTCAAATAACTTCAAGAATACATCCTGCTCAGAACACAAGCTCCTCCATTATTTGCCTATAGCCTAATTCATTTTCCCAAGACAACTCTCTCCCCCTCTTTCCTTCCATTTCCCTCATTCCAACTAAGAATAATCCATCTTTCCCTAAGAATCACATGCACTCTTCAGCTTCTGTGTCTCTTTGTAAATGCTGGTCCCTCTCCAAGAAAGTCTACTTACAATTGTAGCTATTTGGTATATCCTTCAAGGCCCTGCTCAATGCCACTTTTTCCCTTAACCCCATAATTGCACCAAAGAATAGATAAGATGTTAGATACCTATAAAGTTTAAGAACAATAGAAAGATATTCCAATAAATGTAGTATCTAAGTAAAAATAGTGTGTTGGTTATATAAATGGAGCTTGTCGACAAAAATCCTTGGGCCACTCCCAGCCCTCCAATAGGATTGCTGCCTCTAATTCTATACAAAAAGTTTGGAGCTATCACTGCTGAACTCTCCTTTTAAAAGCAATCTTCTCTCTCTTTGTGCCGATAGCATGTAGTCTGCTGTTTACTTTGGCCTTGAATACATCTCATCTTGTCTAACAGTTGTTTGTTTAGACTCCCATATTATTTTCTCTGCTATTTCCTGAGCAGGAATTAAATCTTGTTCACCAGGTACCACCACACTACTTAGCAGACAGTATTGCTCAAAGTAGGTAGGTGTTCAATATTTTAGTGGTCTGGAAATGAGAATGAACGAATGAAGAGAGGTACAATCAGAAAAATCAAGCCATGATTAATGAAAATGAGTCTTATTACTTTCAAGTGCACACACTAACAGTTTGTCAGTGATCTCTGTCCATAGCTCTTTGGTTTCATTTTCAGATAATTTCTCCCACAGTTATGTTTAAGTAGTCCCCACTATGATGTTCCTATTACTTCTCAAACTACATTTTTGAATAAGAACAAAGTGTTTGTTATCAAATTAAAGAATGGACATTATTTTTCCAATTCACATTCCACAGAAATAAATTTATGATTACAACTTTAAAATTTGAATCGAACCTTTTTCATCTCAACTAGAATCTATGCTCATAAATATACTATCTAATTTAGCAATATTTCATGGGTCCATGCAAAGAGGACATGATTTTTCAGGTGTTCCACCTGAACATCAGAGAAAATCATTCTCCCAACCCTTTGGTATAAAAATCTTATTTCCATCATACCAAGAGGTTTAAAATACTAGTCTGTTTTTCTAAAGGTCTACATTTTAAAAACTGCATAAAGAAATTTATTTAAAATGTAGACAACAGAATAGACAAAACATAAGGATTTCAGTATCTAAAATAAAATAAACTGAAATGAAGTGAATGTAATTTTCAAAAATAGAGAAAATATGCAAATACACATAATATATAAACTCTATTTTGCGAATAGTGGTTTAATTACAAAATGCAGCATTTTCCTCTCTGACTTGAGCTACTGTCTTCTGACAGATATTACCCTAGACTTTCATATAGAAACAAGTCATGTTAATTATAAAACCGTTAATTATTCTGTGCCTTTTACATCTATAGACAGACAGAGAAGTATATACCCACATACATCATTGATATTTGTCTTCTATTTTCTATTCATAGATTGTTTTCTATTTTCAGGCTTTATTAATGTTCCCATCACAACTGTTATTCAAGCAAAATCCTGCTAGCCAGTCTTGACAAGTAAATCCTGCAGCGCTGTGAGTTTTGATACATGATTCAATAATGACTTAGGATTCTCAGATTAAAAGTGCTGTGGAAATGTACAGTGTCCCTTTCTTCCATATTCAAGGCACAGTACACTGCCCTTCTCCACTGTGCAGTTGAGCACGGTTGTTCTCTGTTAAGTAGCATGACATTTGGTTTCCAAAGAGATTGTGTTGCCCTAATGAATACTGCAATTCCTCAAAAAACTATTCGTTTCTTTAAAGTATTCATGTCCTAGAAATGTAAGGAGCTACTATTGAAGACCAAAATCAATCTCTAAAAATGTTCAGTCCAATATTCTCAATATACTAATATATTATTAAATTATTTTGAAGGCTAAATCCAGAAAAATCTAGTCAAATTCTTATCCAGTAGAATCAATCCAGTCCTGTCTAGGAAAAAAAAATTGCTATGTTTCTGTATCTTGTAAAATATATATTTCAATAAGTTTGCAAAATATGGAGGTCTAAAAATAGCCTGTATTTTTTCCACAGTAAATCTAAAATTAGCAAGTTCTTATTTCCAATCTATGAAGGTTTTTTTCCCCCAGAAAGTCACCTGCCAATTTAAAAACAGTCAGATAAGGGCAAAAATGTGCACACATCTAATAAAAATATTTTAATAAAAGTGTTGAGAAAATATAAATGTCATTTGCAGTCTAGTGGGAAAGACATTTAGCCTTAAATATTTCCACAGCATTTGATATTTCAGAAACCTGTAGAGCCTCCTCCTTTTTTCACTTTTATCAAATAATGCCAAACAAGCAGATCCAGGAATCTTTGATTTAAAATTTTTTTCTGACACTGAAAGAAGAAACTTTCCTACAGAGAACCCATATTTTTGGAACTCTGTGAGACAGTGGTTTTATTAATGTCAATTAATCTTGACAACTTAGTAGATGGTTTATACAGCTATTAGAAGATAAACTATTGTCTTCATTTATACATAATGTAAATGCTATTTTTCATGTTATAATTAACAGATACATGAGAATTTTAGACAAAATAATTTTAAATAATTAAATTATTTAAAGTCTATGAACAAGGCAAGCATGAAGTTCTTTTAGATTTCAGTGACTGGGTAATAACTTTCTTTTTTGAAAAACAGTGTGCTTTCTCTTTTCTCATTATGAAATTTAGAAAACTCACTGTGCTTCTCTTCTGACTTGGCCACCAGGAAGCTCAATGACAAACTAGGTCTCATTCACAGTAAGTATTCCTTCCCATATGAAGGCATATTCTCTTCATCTTTTCATAGCTTTTTAATGCATGGTTGCTTACTTCTATTTTATTATTCCAATGAATGTAAATTCTACATATACATGTAAAGAAGCAGAGAGTTCATTAATTTTAACAAGAAATTATCCTGAAACCATTTATTGTACACCCACTGTGTGCTGGGCGTTTTTCTAAGGGATGGGAATGTAGTTTATTAAAAGAACATTTTCATAAGAGAAGTGAATATGTTTCACTGTATCCTTAAGAGAGGGGGGAGATCTGCCAATCAAACCAACTTCAAGAAAATGGAAATTTAAAAGAATTTCCTTAAAGGCAAAGCCTGCCAACATCAATTTAACTCCCACAAAGAGTTAAGCTAATACACTGAGTGTTCTCACTGTTGTTTACTGGGGTATGGAAAACTGGTTACTTCCTATACACCCCTCTTCTCAAGGGTCCTGCAATAAAACTAGTCTTCATCCAGGGCCATGCTAAGCACTAATAACACCATAAAATAAAAGCTTTTAAATAAATAAATAAACAAATAAATAAATAAATAAATAAAAGCTTTTAAATAAATTGCCCCTCAACAACAGTTTCAAAGATCAGTTTAAACATTCTAACTTTCAAGAGAGAGAGCTTTGGGTCTTAGATTTCCTACCTTGAAGCTTCTGCTGTAACAAGTAAGTCGCACTTACTGGGCAAGCCAAGAAATACAATGCATTTTGTGTGGCTGACTGGGCAAGAAAAATTAACTGGTAAAGCAGCTCCCTTTCAGGGATGACTTCAAGGTTGGTGGGCCTAAATTTGCACTTGCTTTCAGCTTTGTTTTGCTTTACTGGCTTGCAAATATGTGTCACACAGTGACCCTAGGTTGGCCTGCCTGCTGCCAGCCTGATGTTGGAAAAGGTATTGAAATGTACAAGGATCTTGCCCTTGGCCTCCACTCCTAGGGCGCAGCATTCTCACACATTTTAAGGCGTTACCAGCTCACAAAAGCCTTGCAGTCAGGGAAGGCAGCCCAACAAGGCTGCCCACAGATACACACGTGTTTGTCACCTGCCCCAGCAATTGCAAATAGAATAGCTCTTCTCAAGGCAACCTGTTTGTCCTCCCTTTGAAAGAGAAGCCTGTGCAAATAATTATATTTCAGATGGGGCAAAATGTTGGAATTTTCAATTTGGACTATGCACTTAGGCATCTCAGACTAACACAAAGGTTTCTAAATAATAGAGATGCCCTTATTTCACTGAGA
This sequence comes from Macaca nemestrina, assembly GCF_043159975.1. Classification (NCBI taxonomy): domain Eukaryota; kingdom Metazoa; phylum Chordata; class Mammalia; order Primates; family Cercopithecidae; genus Macaca; species Macaca nemestrina. The sequence goes on from NC_092129.1 coordinate 30,349,048, forward strand.
AACCAAGCTAAAACTTTTAAATGGTGTCACGTTTTGGTGACTTTCTAAGCCCATCAAATACCTGAGTGGCCAACGTTTTTTAAGTAGCTGCAAGCAGCATCTCAAAGGATTTAGAGAAGCAACAAATAACAAAGTGTGACAGTCGGTCTTGGAAAACCGAGGGCTCTAACGAAGCAAAAAGCAGAACAAGAGGAATAAAAAAAAATCCCGGTTCGTTCCAAAAAAGTTTTACAATTATAGCAAAGCAATCACTTCATCGGTTTGTGCAACAAAACTCAAAATTTGTGGGGCAAGATAATACTCGGCCAACATCACCAAATTTATCAATACGGGTGTAAAAACTGTAACTTTTTATTAAATGGGTGTGAAAAGAGTCAGGGAGGAGGAACAGGACCACTGAATCTGGCATTTCCAGATCTCTGCATTCAGCATCTCACTCCCACGCCATTAAGTTAAATAACATTTAGCACAAAACACAGGCTAGACCACCAATTTCGGGAAGGTGTCTTAGCCTTCCCTTCTCCATTCCCCTTAGATCTGCCGTCCTGGCCTTTCTTTCCTAATGGCATCTCCTTTCTAATAAAGTCCCTCGCATCTTTTGATGTAATTAACTCATGGTACAAATCCTTCAAAAAGAAAGAAAGGAAAGAATTGCGGTTTGCTCTGCGCGCGGACATCTTTTCTTCCTAAGCCTTCACTTTCGCTGAAAAGGTTGTCGCAGAAGGGCTGGGAGGCTTGAAATCCCGCCGTTCCCTCATTCTTTCTCTTTTCTTTCTCTCCACATACGCCTCCCCTACACCTCCCTACCCCACTCCCCACCTCCAATCCACTACCGTATTTAAGTCGGCGGGGGCGCTTTAAAGGGTTTCTTTCCTGCGTCTGTTCCTGTCTCTCTGACCCGAAACGCACTTTCGGTTACAACAGAACAAGGCGCTCAACCAGGGGACAGGCAAATGGAATAAGTAGTTGAGGGGGGATAAATGACCTAATGGAGAAATCTCTTGCTGCCTAATTGCTATTGTGTTTTGCAGATAAATAAGCATATTCTTTTAATAGCGTTCAAAATCCTGAGCTCTCTTGCCCTATGCATTCTTCCTTATTTAACAGACTTCTATGGCGCTTACTATATACCAGGCGCTGTTTTAACTGCTTTTAAAATACGACCTTCTTTGCTTAAAAAATATTTTTAAGAGATTTAAAATTCCTTGTGTGCTTTCGAACGTCCCTGCTATATTCTTCTTTACATATAGTACAGCAGTTAAGTCTTCAAAGATAAATATGGAAAAAAATTAAACCAGTTGCTACTTAATTGCCAGCAAATCGTCTCCCTCTTTGCAATTTTTCGCAATCATTATAATTAAATACACTAGTATAGTGGCAAAGAACTGTTAGTTTTTTTTTTTTTTTTTTCAGTGATTATCTCAGGTTTTGCCTCGGGCGTTTGGACGCGCCAGCTAATTGCTCGTGTGGCAAACATTAATTGCACCTGTGGGCATTTGAATTCAGAAAAACGTGCAGCCCTCACGGAAAGTTGTGACGGTGGAGCTCGCGCCTGGCGGGCCGCGGCGCGTTCATCTGAGGCCAGGAGGTACTGGCCCCGGGCGCTCGGGCCGGGAGGTGGCAGGCAACCGGCACGCGTCAGGCTCGTCACCCGCTGGATTGCGGGGCTGGAGTGGGGACGGGGTCTGGGTGCTGGCCCGCCCTCGTGCAGCCGACCGGAGGCCCCGAACCCCGCGCCGACTCAGCACCCGCCCTGAGGCCGACAGGGGAGCTGGGGTTCACCGACCCCCGCAGCCCCGCCGTCGGGCGCGGACGCCATCCAGTCCCACCTGGCCCCGCCGAGTGTGTGCTTTGCCTGAAGTTTCAGAAGCCAGGATGGAACGATTCGGGTTTCTATTCACACGGTTATTGAACGCAAGGCGGCGGGGACCGCGCAAAAGAGATGAGAGTGTGGGGAAAAGGGGTTTCTGTTCTAAGAAGGGCTAAGCACGCTGGCCGCAGGTCCTCCGCGCCGACCGGGCTCCTTCCTGCTCTCCCCCAGGCCAAACAAACCCCGCCAGGGTCCCGTCTTTTCCATTCGCGTCCTTTCCTCTTCTCCCTGCCCCACGCCGGGCTTGTGTGGACAGAAAACGGAGTGTCAAAGGGACGCTCTGGGCCGATCCCCAGGAAGCTATGAATGCGTCCGTGACTGAGGGCTGTGGGGATCGATAGACGGACCTTTCTCAGAGGCTCTCCACTACGGACCAAGCGGCCCTGCCAACGTGTGGTTTCCGGCTGGACCCCAACCCAGCCGCCGCCCATCTACCGGCACCGCCGCGCCAGAGCTGGCGAGCGGACCCCGGCGCCCCCAGCTGGGTCTCGCTCAGTCCCTGCCCTCGCAGACGCACAGCGGGGTGGCCAGTTCAAAAGTCCTACATAACTTGGAGAGAACCAGCGGCTAGAAAACATGTTTTGAACACACAGCTTGAGTTTTACACAAGCCACGTTGTCCAAGGCACGAACTGTTGGACACGAATTCAGACTTTAGAAACCAAATTTAATTTCCAAGCGCCAATCTTCACGTCCCGGACTCTAACTCTGCGGCTGCGAGTGCACACACCAGGGGGACTGGAGGGAGACTGGAGGCAATTATCTGGATAATCCAAGCTCGACAAACTCGAACTTGAAAATCTGCAATTATGTTCTGAAATGCCCGCGTCATTGATCTAGTCTTTCCTACCATCAGAGCTGACACAGCCCCCGTCCACGGGCTTCTCCGCGGGGGTCTACGATCCACAGTCCCTGGGGGCCGAAGACCCAATGGAAGTAACTGATGGATCGCAAATTGGAAATCGTATCTTGGCCGACCGACCTGATCGGGAAAACTCGCGTCCTTATATGAAACAGCCCCGAGGCCGCGGAAGTAGTCTCGGGAGTTGTCAAATCAAAAAGCAATTTTGATTTAAGGGTTTCAAAAGCCCAGAGGGCAAATGTGACTGCTCGGGTCAGCCAGTCAGCAGTTTTGGTCCAGACAGGGGACCATCGTGTGGGGCGGCCGGAGGAGCCGCGGCGCCTCCCTACGTCACACGCGCCTGCTCGCACTCTGCCAGGCGCTCGGGGTTATTCTTTACACTCAGGACTGAAACTTCGCCCGCGAGACCGCGGGGCGCGGAGAACAGAAACCCAAGGTCCAGGGCCCGCCCCCGCCGTGCCCGCGCGCTCCCTCAGCTGGGGTTAGCAAGACCGCGCTCACGCTCGCCCCGGCAGCTCCCGGCCGGCTTGCTGCGCCGGGGTCCCAGGTCCGCGGCCGCGTTCCCACGCCTCGGCCGGAGCCCGGCGGCAGGCATTGGTGAGCGCGGCCCCGCCCCCTGGTCCAGCCAATCGCGGGCCACGCCGACCAGCGAGGGGGCGGTGCCAGGCGGGCGGCCAGGGCCGGCGCGCGGGGGCGGGTGAGGTGGCCCTACCCGCGCGGGGGGGCGTGGCCGGCGCCGGCTCTTGCGGCCGAGCAGAGTTGCGGCGTGGGAAAGAGCCGCTAGGAGCCGACCGCGCCGCCGCCGGAGCCGCGCCTGCCCAGGCCCGGGGAGGGAGGAGGCGGGCGCGAGGGTGCTGCGCCCAGGTCGGCGTCCGAGCTTCCGGCCGGACTGCGCCCCGCGCGGTCTTTCGCCGAGATGAAGCGCCCCTGCGAGGAGACTACCTCAGAAAGCGACATGGACGAGACCATCGACGTGGGGAGCGAGAACAATTACTCGGGGTGAGCGCGGGCTCGGCGGGAGCGGCCCGCAGCTCGGGAGCTTGGGGTAGCTTTGTGCACGCGTGGCTCCCTGGAAATCCCGAGGCTCCCTCCGCAGCATCTGGGTGGAGAGGGAAAGTTTTGCCTGAGAAAGTTTGGTGGGCTATCTCAGAGCGTGAGTTGGGATGGGGCAAGGGATGTGGGTTTTCCCCGTAGGGGTAGAGTGGCCAGGATGGGAGACGCCACTGAAAGGCAGAGCGCAGGAGTTGGCAAGGGAGGGTCCTGGCTGTCACAGTTGGGCGCGCGAACGGCAACGTCCGGGCGACAGGCGATGCCCCAGCCACTGAAACCGTATTTGGGGGCACTTTCAAAATAGATCAGGAGAAAATAGAAACAATTTGATTTTTTATTTTTTGAGATACCAAAATCACAGCTTGATTTTTGGAGGAATTAAAGCAACCTGCGATGTCAAGGCTAGGTAGGTTGAACTTTGCAGGTTGACCGTGTGTGACTTGGCTAACGCAAGAGTGACAGATGTAAGGATCGGAAAGGGCATCATTTCTTTGACTGCTTGTTCTCAAGTCTGGAAGAGATCGGCGTCGTAATCACAGAAGCCAGACCTCCACTTTCCTGTGACAGAGGGAGATTACCGAGGCATTTTAGAGCCAAGGCGGGTCAAATGATAATTGCTTCTAATTGGCATCACCAGAAGCACCTTAATTATTTATCTGCAGCTGTCACTCAAAGAGGGAAATTCTTCCTACCTTTGGAAAACTGGTTTTCTTTCATATTGTTATTCTAATACATACAAAGCAAAGCCTGAAATCTGCAAGAGCAAAGATATTTACACAAAACCAACGGTTTAAGTATCTAATCATTAAAGTGTTGTGCCGTCTTTAAAAATGAGGTCTGAAAAACAGAAGCTATCACGTGAAAGGTGAAACCCATAAAGAAGGGGTGAAAATGAGGGGGACAGGTAATTCAGAAATAAGATCCAGAAGTGAGAAGGTGGGGTAATAGCAACCTGGTGTGTGCAGCATTTCTAAAATGAAAGAGAACAAATAACAGGAACCTGGGCAATTTGAGAACACAAAGAAGCATAGTATCCATGAATTATGAAGAGAAACAGATACAAACTAGAAAGGGTTGTAAAAATTATGTGACCAAATGATACTTTGATAGAACTTTAAATATAAAAGTATATTTTCATTAGTAAATCCAAGGTGAATTGCAGCTTCTAGAGATTTAAGTTTAGACTAAAGGCTGAGACACACCTACAGTTTCATTTTCAAAAGAAACCATTATAATAAAATGAGTTTTAATTTTCCTATCAGTGGCATATTTAGGGAATATTTTTGGAAGATTAGTATGCAAAACATCAAGTTTGTCAGTTTTTTCCTGTTGCAATATATGACTAACTGAAATTTTGAAACAGTAGGTAACTTCTATTTATTTTAAAGTTTGCACCTAGAGACAAGAGTTTGACGTATGATGACTGCATGTCTGTTTAATAGTGGTGCTTAACATAACCCTGATTTGAAAAAGTGGCATTACTTTGTTCAGTGTGCGCGACAGGAGGGAGAAGGGAAGCTATTTGAGATTAGTTGACTTTAAAATATATGAGTGGAACTAGAAAATGCTAATACCTAACTTCTCACCCTAACTGCCCATAATTATTTCACTGGGAGACTTTCAAGTAAAAATTCTGGGACATTTTGGCCAATGGGTTAGCATCTGGATTACTCATTTTAAAAAAAATTAAGGCGTAATTTTTACCTGAAAAGAGACAGCCGGGCTGAAAGCAAAATCTGTTCAGAGTGAAACAAGAACTAAGAATAAAATAACACAGACTTGAACTGTGGAATCACTCTGAATATTTAATGGGTGCCACAAGTACCCAGAAGAAACTATTGTTATGTTAATGTAGCACCTGACATACTCTTCTTATTTCATAGGCAAAATACTAGCTCTGTGATTAGATTGAATTCTCCAACAACAACATCTCAGATTATGGCAAGAAAGAAAAGGAGAGGGGTATGTGATTTTTTCCCCTTTTTATTTCATGTAGCTCATACTAATGTGTAACAGTTATATTTTTCCATTTGAGTAATTTTATCATTTGTGAATTCATAAACTTTGGTTGTTTGCTTCTTTTGGATAGATTATAGAGAAAAGGCGTCGGGATCGGATAAATAACAGTTTATCTGAGTTGAGAAGACTTGTGCCAACTGCTTTTGAAAAACAAGTAAGCTATCCCCTCCCCAGACTCCCCCCCATCCCACCCACCCCCCCAAAAAAAGCTCAAACAATCTGATTCGCTCATCTGGGAATGTGGGTTCTTGTTAAAGCTCATTAAAATAATGGTGTATGTGCCCTGATCTGGCACAGAGCAGCTATTTCAATAAAATGCTTTGTTGTGGCAAAACTATTAAAAACATAATCCATCATGAAGTTGAAAAACATTTCCATTCTTTAGCTTATTTTCCCCTTAAGGGTAACAGTGTTCATGCTTTCTCTGTTCTTTCTATGAATACCAGTAGTGGTTTTATTTAAAACTGTGCTGTATACAGTATCCTTCAAAAAAAAAAAAAAAAAAAAAAAAAGCATTTTTTTTTCTCAAAATGTTTTTAAAATGTAATCTTTTTAATTAGAAAACAATCAGAGCCCAAGAAGTACCATCTCTAGCTCTATTTCCTAAATAACAATACTAATAAAATTTATTTACCAAGCCATTTGCTTTCATTTTTAATCCCTGGCTTGGTAGAATGCCATTTGATTTGGGGCATCTTTGTAGAAGTTGGGTAAAAATGAAATTAATCATAAGGGCCCCTTTTCATAGTTCACCTATTCCTTTACCAAAAAAGAAAGAAAGAAAAAGATTTTGCACGCTTAGAAAAGCAGAAAGCCAAATGTTTAAATCTTCTGTGGTTTTAGAAAAGTTGCAGCTCTCTCCCTGCCGCAATGGCTAATGACACAGATTTCTAAGAGCATCTTTCAAAGGATATGGCAGCACGTCCTTGTTGAAAATACTTCCCATTTAATTCCAATAAGACGGCAGTTGTTTGTTTATTCCATTTTGTTTGTTTACTTCATGAATCTGCAAACATTATAAAACAAGCCCTACAAAGTCCTTGGAAATTATCCAGAAAGTGCAGTTTCAATTATTAGTGACTTTATTGAATCTCCTTGTACCATTTTCATGGAAAAATTAAACACTGACCAAATACAAAACATAATATGCTACTGATTATACATTTTTAAGACAAGACACCCAATCTATATGCAGAGACTCTGTTTGATAAACTAAAAATAATGTGGAAATTGTAGTTTTGATTAGTAGCATTTTCAGTGCCAATAGGCTTCAAGTGAAAATGCCAGTAATCAGTGATGTTTTTAAAATTTGGGAGTACTGAAATGTCTGCAGTGATGAGGCGAAGTCTGTTTGATTTTTTTTCTTGGTTTGTTAGATTTTTTTTTTCTTAAATGTTGACTTAAACCTTAAAAGCAAACGTCAGTTGTTTGGCAGTTAGTTACCATAAACACAAGCTTTCCCATTTGCAGAGCTTGGCTACCAACCCTAGTGAGTTGGCCCTGTCACAATATGATTAGAAAAGTGTTCTTTAGAGCAGTTAAGTAACTCTGGCACTCTCACCGTATGTGGTGCTGATAATTTTTACAAAACAAGTAAAGTATAGAGGCCTGAAATAAACCTTAGTGTCCTTAAAAAAGAAAAAAAGAGAACATTTTGGTAATTATTTAGCTCTTCCAGGAAATGAGGAGCCACCCACAGTCCCTGAGGCAGTTTGAAATGACACATTTGTATTTCAATTAGTTACTAGAGGTTTCCTTATTTTGAAAGCAGGGACATAGAATTATATTTGCAAGACAATTTTATTAAGAACTATTTTAAAAGGTTCACACATCCTCAAGCATTTATGATGCTTCCTGGGTAAGTAGTAAATTATTGCTTCTTGTTTGTGAGCTTAGAAATTCACAGTGACACCTGCTGGTAATTATTGGAGGAAAAAAACCATAAAAGTCTTCCCTTTTAAAATTTTTGGATCTGCTTGAAATGCAGATCCAATTATATTGTTCTAGTGTGAATACCTTATTTCAGGATTTAGTAGACCTGTGAAAGGACTTACTGGAATTTTCTATTTTAAAAAAATTTAACAATCAGTTGCTAAAATTCTATCTCCTTATCTTCTGCAGTTGTTATGCAACTCCTCTAGACTTTGGCTTTATAGAAGACTGTTGATGCCCCATAATAAAACATACTATTAACCAAGATACAGATTGAATGCAAAGTTTGAGATTTTTACAATTGAAATCGTTTTGCTGTGGTGATCTTAGGAGAATAATTATTCTTATGATTTAAAAAAAGTCATTTATTCTGGTTTCTTTTAGTCTTTAAAAGTTAAAATGGCAAATAGTTGTCATTAGGTATGACATTAATTAGTGCTTTCATGTAAGGTTTGAAAAGAATTTGAAGTTTTCTGTGAAAAAATAAAAGTTGGAATTGTCTAGTGAGAGGGAAATTGAAGCCATACTGCTAAATTCAGTGTATAATGTTTCAAATTAGTTTCTGTAGGACATACGATAATTTATTATTTATTTATGAAGGGATCTGCAAAGTTAGAAAAAGCTGAAATATTGCAAATGACAGTGGATCATTTGAAGATGCTTCAGGCAACAGGGGGTAAAGGTAAGTAGATGACTTCATTTTTTTTTTTTGCCTTTTTTACCTTTCTCTTTTCATATTATTCCCACTAATATTGTAAGGAAGTCATAGCTGAACAGTTCTTTAACAAGCTGAGATAGGTGGCCCCAGATTAAAGCCGTGGAAATCAATGCTAATGGCAGGATTGAACTCGTGGGAAAGAACTTCTGGAACAAAAGAAGCACTTGACCCTGGGCTTGTGTTTGCTTTCATAATACTGTGGGAGTAAAGCTTCATTCACAGCAGCCTGGTCAGAGATTTGTTTAGAACTTAAGAAGTGCATGCTGGAATCTGTACAGAAAGAACAAAAAACAAACACACAAACATCCAAACATAAACAGGAGGTTAGAGGCAATCCTTTTCTCCTCCTTCTCCTTCTTTCTTCCTACTCCTTCTCCTCCTCCTTCTTCATTAAATGAAGGCTAAGACTGAAAATAATTCAGCTATTCCAAAGGAAGTGACTCTAGAGTTATTTTCATTATTGTTTTCAAATTTTGACTGGTCTTGAATTTAGACCAAACAGAACAGTTGAAGTGCAAGTAGGAAGTCTCTACACTAGAAGCCACTAATGGAGCAGAGTCATTCTTGGGGAAAGCAAACAGGGGCAGGCACTCCAGGTCCAGGGCCCTAGAGAGGTGTCCTCTGTACTGGATAGTGATTTAGGGAGGAATTGTCAAGGTGGTGAGAGAGGATCTCTCATCTCATGCTAAAAATAGCCTTAAGATCCTAGTTCACTCAGATTTCGTTATCCCACTTACATATCACAACTCGGACTTGATTTTGCCCCTCTGAATCTTTTTCATCCTTCAAAGAATCCTTGGATATTCACCTTAGCCAAGGGTGTTATTCAGTACATTTAACAACTGAATAAGGAGAAGGTATCAGAAGGATTTAAGGGCTCCAACTAAATCCTGGAGGCCTCCCCGTGCTCAGCATTAACCTTTTACTACACAGTATATGGGTCCTAGATCAGGGCAGAGGCAGGGCATTGGAGGGAAGCAACTGTTACCAGTATTTAATTCCTATATGGCCATACCATTGAGGATCTCTAGAACATCAGCCCTGATCTTAACCATCTTTTTCCTGTGTCTAGTAGGAGGGAGGGTAACCATTGTACAGAGAAGCCCTAATGGGTTGATTTATCCCAGATTGTACCTTCTCAAGGAACCATCCTGAATGATGGCATGAAATGCAAACATTCTTACATAACAGAAAAGATAACTGGATTAAATCACAGAAGCCAATGATCCATGTAGCTTGACCACTGCTGTGCCTCTGACCTAAGAAAAAAGTCTGGGCTGCACTTTGAAGGCTACACTAGCGGCATGAGCACCAAAGGCCCCTGCAGCCCCATGATGCTGTCTCTACAACTGCTACCTCAGGATATTAGGATGGTGATTGAATTAGTCATGCTACAAGAAAATTTGTTTGATTGCTTTACTTCCCTTAGCATTGTGAGCCACAAGTCTAAGTTTTCTTATCAGGGTTTCAAATATTTGGCATGAGCCGTACTTCTAAAGAGTAATATTGTTCTTAGGCTTTATTATAAAAACTAAGTTCCATCTTGGTTGCTATTCTTGGCCACCCGAACAGTCCTAAAATTTGTCCCAGAATAGTTTGTGAACAGATATTTCCAAGTAGGCTCCATCCACGTCGCCTGTCAGGTCATTGAAGCGGTCATTGCACTGGAGAATGGCCTTCAAGAAGGGACGTGGCAGCCGGGAGTGGTGGCTCATGCCTATAATACCAGCACTTTGGGAGGCCGAGGTGGGCGGATCACCTGAGGTCCAGAGTTTGAGACCAGCCTGACCAACATGGAAAAATCCCGTTTCTACTAAAAATACAAAATTAGCTGGGCATGGTGGCGCATGCCTGTAATCCCAGCTACTCAGTAGGCTGAGGCAGGAGAATCGCTTGAACCCGGGAGGCAGAGGTTGTGGTGAGCCAAGATCGCGCCATTGCACTCCAGCCTAGGCAACAAGAGTGAAACTCCATCGCAGCAAAAATAAAAAGTGAAAAAAAAGAAGGGAGCTGGCAGTTTGGGTTAACATTGTAAAAGACTACCAATTGCCTCATAGTGCAGTGGTGAAGAGCATCGCATCTGTAGCTGGATTGCCTGATTTCAAATACTGGTTCTGTCATTGATTAGCTCTGTGACTTTGGGTAAATTACTGTCCCCTGGGAGCTGGTCCAGTTTTATCATTTGTAAAAAGAGGACAGTTGTAGTCTCCATACTATATAACTCATAAGGCTGTCACAAGTTAATTTACTTAAGGCCGATAGAATAGTGCTGGCATAGAGGGAGTGGTATGGACATGTATGTCATTGTTGGCCCAACATCCATGCACAAAAGGGAGCTACTTATCCTCAATTCCCTCTGAAGTCCACAATAGGATAGGAATTGCATAATTTATATTCCTTAAGATACAACAGAGAGCTCAACCATATATGACAACATAGCAGGCAAACCACAAATTTCAATTACTTCATGACCAGTAATGAAAATTCTTAGAAGCTCTTGGGGCTCCAATTCTGTCAGTTCCTTCTTTATAGTCTGTCTTGGTATGACAATAGTATCTAGAGAGGATTTAGTAGAATAACCTAAGTTTCAAAATCCTTCTGGATTTCTGGACTCTGTCTATTCTATTCATTACCCCTGTCTTTCTCTCATGGGAGTCAGAAGTCTACAAAGCCCTACAGAACCCTGAGGACCAAAATGTGAAATCTTTCCATGAATACCTCTTCTTCAGGAATAGCTTTTCATCCTAATCCAGGAGGCTCTATTTGTTAACTATGTCAGAGTCCTGGGATGATAACTATTTTTGCTGCTGATCTTCCATATTTCATGGTATTCTCTTGGTTTCAGCTTTGTACTATTGTTGTTTCTGTTTTAGTAGTGTATATATTTGCCACAAATATCTTTTGGGGACTTCCAAATCGTTGGAATTTTAGCTTTAGGACTTTGGATATATGTGACTACTATTTCCGAAGTTCTTTGATTACAGATTAAGATAGTCAAATTTTTAATAGGTGATGAATAAACAGGTAATGCTTTGATCAGCAAAAACATAAACAGATAATGTAGTAAATGTTCTAGATAAAAATAACTGCTGGGTGTGGTGGCTCATGCCTGTAATCCCAGCACTTTGGGAAGCTAAGGCAGGAGGATTGCTTGAGATCAGGAGTTCTAGACCAGTCAGGGCAACATAGCGAGATCTTGTCTGTACTAAAAATCAAACAGATTAGCCAGGTGTGGTGGCACATGCCTGTAGTCCCAGCTACTCAGGAGGCTGAGGCAGGAAGATCACTTAACCCCAGGAGATGGAGCCTGCAGTGAGCTGTGATCGGGCCACCACACTCCAGCCTGGGTGACAGAGTGAGACCTTGTCTCAAACATAAATAAATTAATAAATAACCTTGTTCGAATGTGATATTTCTTATTCATGTATATACACATCCCCAAAATGAATAGACTAAACTTTTGATTTAGAAATGCTTTTTAAAAAGTTGTAAATGAAAAATAATCTGTTTGTATATACCAGGTGCAAGAAGGCAACATTTCCCCCAAATGTCTGATTATTATTGTGCTCTACATGGGCACTCTGATAACTACACATTATTGTTTTCTAGTCTAATGTATTGTCTTCAGACAGACACTCAGATAAATGTGACCAAGATCTAACCATTTTTATGGTAGTAACCATAGGTATAGGAGTGCATGCATATACACTGACAAAATTAATATACATTTTTTTCTGGGGTGTATGCCAAAAAAATGTAAGGACATATATTTGAACTTCAGAAAAACTAGGAGTTAACATACAGTATTTTCATATCAGGAACTTAGCCTTATATTACGGACAGAAAAATAAGCTCTTCAAGTAAGAAACCAAATATTTTTTAAAAACTCATTTTGTTTTCATTAAATTTTTTATACAAAGTTATGACAAGATGTTTTCACTTTGTTGATAAAAAACATTGTGAGTCAAGAAGCAGTTATGAATTTATGGCGATTCTAGCACATTTCTAAAGTCCTCAAGCTGCTAAGATGCACTTGGCGTCTCTGTTAAAATGCCAAGAGAGTAAAGATGTTTCAGATAAGCCCTTTAATCTCCAACTCATGTGACAGAGACAGAGAGACTGGAACTCTGTATTTCCATGAAAAAGTTTCCTGGGGAATTTCACTATCCCACAATACAAAAGGGGAGACCCCATTTCTTTCTCTGGAAGTGTTTGAAACGCAGATGTTCTTAATTTTTTTCCCCACTGTGATATTTAGCTGCAAGAACAACTGCAGCATATTGCATTGCCAGAGTTGTGACACATGTGAGTGGCAAAGTATACCTTCTTGACTTCTGCACAAAATTAAAACCATAAATAGCTGGCAATATTTTCAGAAAGGATTATCGTTCGACTTCAGTCTTCTGAAGGACAGAGTGGAACATCAGTGGGTGGTTATTCTTAACTATACCATTTTCTCACCCCTACCTCCCCCCCATTTCTCTCCTGTCCCCTACTTTGCTCAAACCCACTTTTAGGCTACTTTGACGCACACGCTCTTGCCATGGACTTCATGAGCATCGGATTCCGAGAGTGCCTAACAGAAGTGGCGCGGTACCTGAGCTCAGTGGAAGGCCTGGACTCCTCGGATCCGCTGCGGGTGCGGCTCGTGTCTCATCTCAGCACTTGCGCCACCCAGCGGGAGGCAGCGGCCATGACATCCTCCATGGCCCACCACCATCATCCGCTCCACCCGCATCACTGGGCCGCCGCCTTCCACCACCTGCCCGCAGCCCTGCTCCAGCCCAACGGCCTCCATGCCTCAGAGTCAACCCCTTGTCGCCTCTCCACAACTTCAGAAGTGCCTCCTGCCCACGGCTCTGCTCTCCTCACGGCCACGTTTGCCCACGCGGATTCAGCCCTCCGAATGCCATCCACGGGCAGTGTAGCCCCCTGCGTACCACCTCTCTCCACCTCTCTCTTGTCCCTCTCTGCCACCGTCCACGCTGCAGCCGCAGCAGCCACCGCGGCTGCACACAGCTTCCCTCTGTCCTTCGCGGGGGCATTCCCCATGCTCCCCCCAAACGCAGCAGCAGCAGTGGCCGCGGCCACAGCCATCAGCCCGCCCTTGTCAGTATCAGCCACGTCCAGTCCTCAGCAGACCAGCAGTGGAACAAACAGTAAACCTTACCGACCCTGGGGGACAGAAGTTGGAGCTTTTTAAATTTTTCTTGAACTTCTTGCAATAGTAACTGAATGTCCTCCATTTCAGAGTCAGCTTAAAACCTCTGCACCCTGAAGGTAGCCATACAGATGCCGACAGATCCACAAAGGAACAATAAAGCTATTTGAGACACAAACCTCACGAGTAGAAATGTGGTATTCTCTTTTTTCTCTCTCCCTTTTTTGTTTGGTTTAAGGCAGCTCGGTAACTGACATCGCAACTTTTGAAAACTTCACACTTGTTACCATTTAGAAGTTTCCTGGAAAATGTATGGACTGTACCATCCAGCAGTGCATCACTATGTCTGAATTGGGGAAGAAAAATGCCCTGACTGAATTATCTGGAGACTAGATGGGAAAATATAGAGAGAGAGAGTGAGAGAGTCATGTTTCATAAGTGCCTGAGCTTAGGAAGTTTTCTTCTGGATATATAACATTGCACAAGGAAAGACAAGTGTGGAGGATAGGTTAAGAAAGGAACGAGGCAGATGTCTTGCAATAGGCTACAGACATTTTAATACCATGCCAGAAAGAGTATTCTGCTGAAACTAACAGGTTTTTTTGGTCAAAATGACTGCTGAAAATAATTTTCAAGTTGGAAGATCTAGTTTTATCTTAGTTTGCCTTCTCTGTACAGACATGCCAAGAGGTGACATTTAGCAGTGCATTGGTATAAGCAATTATTTCATCAGTTGTCAGATTAACAAGCATTTCTGCTCTGCCTGCAAGCCCCCAGGCACTTTTTTTTTGGAATGGCTCAAAATATGGTGCTTCTTTATATAAACCTTACATTTATATAGTGCACCTATGAGCAGTTGTCTACCATGTGCCCACCAGAGGCTATTTAATTCATGCCAACTTGAAAACTCCAGTTTGTAGGAGTTTGGTTTAATTTATTCAGTTTCATTTGGACTATTTTTATATATTTATCCTCTTCATTTTCTCCTAATAATGCAACATCTATTCTTGTCACCCTTTGGGAGAAGTTACATTTCTGGAGGTGATGAAGCAAGGAGGGAGCACTGGGAAGAGAAAAGCTACAATTTTTAAAGCTCTTTGTCAAGTTAGTGATTGCATTTGATCCCAAAGCAAGATGAATGTATGCAATGGGATGTACATAAGTTATTTTTGCCCATGCCTAAACTAGTGCTATGTAATGGGGTTGTGGTTTTGTTTTTTCGATTTCGTTTAATGACAAAATAATCTCTTATGCTGAAATCAAGCATGTGAGAGTTTATGTTTAAAAGATAAGAGACACAACATGTATTATGCACTTCATTTCTCTACTGTGTGGAGAAAGCAATAAACAGAATGTTAAACATTATGCAAAATTATACTTTTAAATATTTGTTTTAAAATTACTGTACCTAGTCTTTTTGCATTACTTTGTAACCTTTTTCTATGCAAGAGTCTTTACATATCACTAATTAAATGAAGTCCTTTTTGACTATTTTTTATGTGGATGAGTTGCTTTGCAGAAAAGTTTCCTTCCACTTTCTACGTGGAAAGTCGACATGAATTTCAAGAGAGGTCTTTATTTACTAACAATCCAAGCTATGGCTTTTCTTTATGTCTTTCAAAATCATTTGATATAATTCACAGCTTGCCTGAAAATAACATTTATCTGAGCTTGTAAACTAAGCATAGGCAGGTAAGATACTTGGAGGCAAGAAATAATCAGTTTCCTCTGCCTTTTATTCTTAACTACAGTTCTTGGGAAAGTGCAAATTCAAGACTTCCAAATGGTATACCAAATATAGGATAATAAGCTAGAACATGTCATACATGTTGCAATTCAAAAAGATTTGTAGAGTGTTTTAAAGACGTCACATACATACATGATAGGTATGTACATACATCCTAATGATAAATCCCTTGTGCTTCAATGACAATTTTGTTCGTTGCTGTGGAAGTTTTATGGGTATTGCCTCTGCTTCAGTGAGGTCTAAATAAACCATCATAGAGCTCCTGAAGCTATTGGGCCAAACAATGTGAAAAGAATGAAAGTTTTATTATGCTTTATCAATTTGTTCAAAGGAAAAAGTAGGAGGACTTTTATAGTATTCTGGTTTTGAAAAAATCAAGCAAACAGTTTAATTTCTGTCTGTAAGTGGGTAATGAAAAGGTCGGGGGAGGCAAAAGCAAATCACCTTGTTTCTCGCGTCTATAAGCCCTGTGGTTCCTATATTTTCAGTTGGCTCTAATAGAATGAGATAGCAAATAAGAAAATTGATTTCGTTGTCTTAGGTGTTTACTTTATAATCACGATTTGTGGACAACGGCCATATAATTTTTGCTTTAAGATCTATAACCTGAATGTATGCCTATTGTAATGTCAGCATTCAGAGAACTTTTCCTTTTTTGAAATGTAAACTTAGAGATCAGGAATTTAAAATTTATTTGAATTAAATATTTTTAAGATAAATTTCTTTCCTTCTTCCTTCCCTCCCTTTCTTTTCCTTTTATTTTTCTTACATTTTGTATTACAGGTTATATATGTATTATTATTTTTTTTCTTTTTTTCTTTTCTTTCTCTTTTTTTCTTTTTTGAGACAGGGTCTCTGCTCACTCTGTCACCCAGGCTGAAATGCAGTGGTGTGATCATAACTCACTGCAGCCTCGATCTCCCAGGTGCAGGTGATCCTCCCACCTCAGCCTCCCAAGTAGCTGGGACCAAAGGCATGCACCAGCACACTTGGCTAATTTTTGTATTTTTTATAGAGACAGGGCCCTACTATATTGCCCGGGCTGCTCTTGACCTCCTGCGCTCAGTTCGTCCACCCACTTCAGCCTCCCAAAGTGCTGGGATTATAGGCATGAGCCTTCTTGCCCAGTCAGATTATTATTTTTCAATTCCACTGACTTAAGTATTTGCAAACGAACTTGCAACATAGTTAATAAGAAAGTGTTCCTAAAGATAATCATTGTCAGTAATTCAATCATTTCAAGTTAATTATGATCAGTGTTTCATATGATTGACTTTTAGCATCACGTATCAGTGTTTATATCAACCTGACCATCGGAGGTTGCCATCTCCCATCCAAGTGTTCTGTGAAGGTGGTATTCCACCTTCAGATGTGGTAATTTTCATGTTTGCTACCAAAATAGAAAAAGAGTCATACCCTTTAAAGTTATTTTAGGGAAAAAGAATTTTCAGGGTTTGATTTATTGATTGTTGCTTTTATTTGTGTAAAAGTCCCAAAATTAACTCAAAGGATTTTTAACAGGATAAAAGGTAAAAGGGAACACTTTTAGAAATTTGTGTTTTCCCAACTGTTTAAAGCTATGTGCGTGACTAATTAGAAGTTTTGTTTAAAGTTCACATCAGTGAGCCAGAAGCTATTTTTTTTTTTAAATAACTGCTGTGTGCCCAGCATTGCACCGTATATGTTGAGTTTTGCATGGTGTGTAGTGGCAAATCGAAGTGCAATCCTATAGACTGATAATGATAGGTATGACTGCCACCCTAGCTATTCACAGGGATTCTCAAAAGAAGGAGGTGCACTAAGAGTGACAAAAGGAGATTCTGGGAGCTAGGGGGAGGAGGCTTTTTGCTCTTCTTTGGATATTTTACTACCACAAATATGATATTGCATTTTGAAGAAATATGAAGGAACTTTAAAAGAGTGATGTTGAAACATTAAAAAGTTGAAATATATATATATATATATATATTTTTGAGACAGGGTCTCCCTGTGTCACCCAGGCTGCAGTACAGTGGTGTGATCATGGCTCACTGCAGCCTGAACCTCCCGGGCTCAGGTGATCCTCCCACCTCAGCCTCCCAAGCAGCTAGGGAAAAGTTCAAATATTAACCAGAGACATGGCTCTCCTATGCACCTGTGCATATGTATTATCAACATAATGAAGCCTTTTGGATTATCTTTCTTATATATTCAAATTGTTCTTTTTGCCAATCATTAAGTTATCATAAAGTCAGACTAATCACCTTAGTAACATCATGAGAAAACAATATGATTTTAGAATTCCGTATTTCCATGAGTCTAAGACTCCATTAGTTGCGAGATACACTATTGTTGAAGATCAGTTTTTAAAGAAAAAGAACTGCTACAACATAACTTTACACATTGACCATAAAACTCCCTAATTACTAGAACGTAAAAACAAAAAATTTCAATGCATCTCAGATTTTAGGCAATACAATAACACAGCATTGTACTCCAATGCAATTTTAGAAATTCATGGCTAGAGTTGTACATAGATGAAAATGTGGCTGTTTTAGCTTCCATTTAAAATATCTCAATAGGATAGAGTCCTAGTCAAATCGAAGAATCTTGATTGACTTTGAAAGCCTAATGGTCTAAAAATAGATGCATTTTTTAAACTTTTTATTGTGCAATAGGACTGCTTCTAGTTGTTCTGCTGCATTTTACTGAAGAATGGAGTTTGACTTCCCCTTATAATTCTTTTAAGATCTAAGCACTGACTGAGGCTGTGAGTATTTCAACAACTACAACAAAGCATTGCAGCAAACATGACATCATAAACTGTGACTATAGTTCATATTATTTGGAAGGCTAAGTCTTTGAACTTGGTTGGGAGACTTATGAAGAAGAAAAAGCCCCTGAGCTTATGTAGACAATCTTGCGTGAGGGGTCAGAGGTAGACGGGATACGGTTCTGTAGGCACCACGTGGTGCTTTTTCCCATGGCTCCCTCACTTCTAACTTTAAAGGAAAGGAAAGGAAGTGGTCAGGGAATCTGCTCTGACTGTTGGAACCAGTACCTACTGTAAGGTGCATGTCTGAAAAAGAAAATCAATTATGATACTAACTGCTAATATTGGTCAGTTGTTATCTATACTAAGCCCCATGCTAAGTGTTTGACATCTGTTTCTTCATTTAAGCCTCATAACTGTCCTGTAGAGTAAATAATAGTTTATTTACTTACATATTAGGAATTGGAGAATAAAGCTTAGTCATCCAAGGCCATTCCTAGCAGGTTGAGCTATGAGTTAAACTATCTGAAAACTGATACTTAAATTCATACTTTTGACCTCTAGGCTGTGACTTTTGACATTGCTTTTTTGGTCTCAGAATTATTCAGACTCCCCCAGGATTTCAGCCTACCTAGGATCAGTTTGGACTAAAGATGACAGTAAATCCAGCTGTAGTATTATCGTAAAATCACTCCATCTCACTATTTTAATATATGAAAGGATGAAAAAAGGAATAACTCCACTTTATAATGCAACATAAAAGGGAAATTATTTTGGCAGTTCTCTAGTTTTAACTCAACTTTCAATCAAGTCACACCTATCTTTTCTTAATCTATGAACTTACTCTTTAAAGGCTACCAAAGAAAATTCTATAATCTCACTTAAAGTGGTTGACAAAGGTGGCAAAATGGTGAAGTATTAAAGTGCTAAGCAAATTGAATTTGAAAAAAAAAAGTCATTTCCAATCTTCCATTGGATCTAAAAGATAAGAAATTGTTATTGTTGTTGTTGTTGTTGTTTAGGGAGAATGCTGGATTATTCTGAATGTTTATACTCCATAGGTCCATTTGCCATAAAACAAAATTCTTCATTTGACCTATGAACACCTGTCCAGTAACCCATTAATAATTATTTAATAATTCTCATTATCAGAAAGGGCCTTTTAACTGACCTAACTCTTCGGCCTATAGTTAAAGAATGTTTTTGATAGCAGTTAACAGTTAATATGTGTATAATTTTTCAAAAATCTTATGCCCAGAGACATTTCTGTATGCCTCTAAGTTCTTAGCCTTCTGTAAACTAAATATTTGGTTTTCTTGACCTCTGTTGTCATTCTGTTAGTGTGTGGAAAAGAAGAGATTCATGCATATGAAGTGTGACATGGATGTAACAGAATGTATTATAAGCTTTTTTTAAGGGGTAGAAAGAGGTTGAATAACCTTGGCATTTAACTCTAAAGTTTCTTGTATCAAGTTTGCATTGTAAGTCTTGTGTTTTCATTACAATGAAAACAAAGTCACATTTTCTCACGCGGAAGAAAAAGTATTTTGCAAAGAATGGCTATTATTCATAATGTTTTACTTGTATAAGTGCAGTGATAAATTACGACTCTGAACACAAGTGAATATCTTGAGTTAACCCCTCCTTTCCTGGTTATAAGCTATCAAGCTGAACAGGATTTACCTTCCTAGGTCTTTCAGCACTTCTTTTTTAACCTTTTTTCTTAATTGCAGAGAACCTAAAGACTTTTTTTTTTTTTCACCAAAACAATGTGACCTGAGCTTTGCATAGCTCTGTTTGAGTGGACTTTCCCCTAGGCCAGCAATGACTGGCTTCTTTCCCTGTCCTAACCAGTCTGTCCCAGCGCAACTGCATCAAATTGTCTTCTTTGGGGACCTAGCAAGTTGACGGAGATGTGTTTGCAGTCATGAGGGCAAAACACAGAGGCACATAGACCATATTTAACTCTCAATGATAACACATTTCTGTCACAGGCACAAGCCACTCTTAAATGAGAACTAAGCCAGTCACATTTTGATCTTACAAGCAGCCACTGTTAGATTTATTTTATGGTTTTGACAATGAAAAGATAAGCGTAACATAGTACAAATGGTTGGGTGTGGTAACATCATGAAAACTCATGTGCAAGCCAGGCACACATGTGCCTGTAGTTCCAAGTACACGGGAGGCTGAGGCAGGAGGATCATTTGAGTCAGGGGTTCAAGCCTGCAGTGAGCCATGATGGTGCCACTGTGCTCCAGCCTGGGTGACAGAGGGAGATTCCATCTCAAAAACAAAAACCAAAAAGACCTGTGCAAGCTGGTGACCCATCAGCTAAGGGAGATGAGGGTATGGCCAAGCTCAGTGGACAAGCCTTGCCTGTGGTAACACACATCTTTTACTGATACTTGGAAGGAAGCTTGAGAGGCCGTTGGGCCCATGTGAAATATATTCATAAGTCCATCACTACTAAATCATTAACAGATTTAAGGCATATGTGTTGCATCAAGAGAACAGGCTTAAAACACCAAGTGCCTCCTGACCAAGACGATCATGGGAAACGAGTCTCAGCGCTCAACCCATGAATTATCTGGCCACACTGACCATTTCTCATACCAGAGATACTTTTTTGATGTGATCCTCAAACCCCAAGGATTCCCAAGAGTGGGAGCCACAGTCAAAACAACACAGGAACAATAATTCAATATAAATGCATTTAGCCACTTCTCCAAACACCAAGATGCAGCAGACAAGACAATCCCTTTGCTCTGGATATCAGGAGCTTGGACAAAAGAAGAAACAAAGTTGACAAATTGTTTGTCTTTAGGATATGACACAGTGAGATAAGTGGTGAAAGTTATTTGTTTGTTATGCTTAAATGTATAGTGTAAGAGTTAAAATTCTGGCTGGGCACAGTGGCTCACGCCTGTATTCCTAGCACTTAGGGAGGCCGAGGTGGACAGATCACAAGGTCAGGAGTTTGAGACCATCCTGGCTAACACGGTGAAACCCCATCTCTACTAAAAGTACAAAAATTAGCCAGGCATGGTGGCAGGCGCCTGTAGTCCCAGCTACTTGGGAGGCTGAGGCAGGAGAATCACTTGAATCTGGGAGGTGGAGGTTGCAGTGAACTGAGATTGTGCCACCACACTCCAACCTGGGCAACAGAGTGAGACTCCATCTCAAAAAAAAAAAAAAAAAATTGCCTAAGTGTGTTTTCTACTGATACAGTAAAGACATTAACAAGGAAGTTGTTTGCTTAATAATACAACAACTTCACAGCCATATCTAGGAAAATGCATGTTTAATTACTTAAATCAAGTTTTCTAAGCAATTTTGTTTAAGATGTAGGAGCTTCTTAAAATTCTTGGTGCTAATTCATCAGACCACTTATAAATACTTATAAGTTTATAAACCACTTATAAACAACTTGAACTCCATATTTATAATTCTAGTGAATTTATCTCTATTCGATATTTATAAGTCATTATAAAATATCTCAACTCTTCAAATAGTATAATAAGTATAAAGACTAGAGGACAGGTTTTGAAATCAGACAGACCTGATGCATCTTGAGATTTAATGGCTATGCAACTTTGGACAAATTACTGAACTTTGGACAAATTACTAAGCTTTGTTTTTATCATTAGTAAAATAGTTTTGTTTTGTTTTGAGACAGGGTCTTGCTCTGTCACCCAGGCTGGAATGCAGTGGCACGATCACAGCTCACTGTAGTACTGACCTCCTAGGCTCAGACAATCATCCCACCTGAGCCTCCCTAGCAGCCGGGACTATAGGTGTGGGTCACCATGCCTGGCTAATTTTTTTTTTTTTTTTTAGGATGGGGGTCTTGCTATGTTGCCTAGGCTGGTCTTGAACTCCTGGACTCAAGTGATCCTACCGTTTCTGCCTCCCAAACTGCTAGGATTACAGGCATGAGTCCCCATACCCAGCCATAAAATAGAATTTTACAAAAGAAAGCTATCTCATAAGGATTTTCTGAGGATTACCTGAGATAATGTTCATAAGACCTGACACATAGCATATTATCAATAAATGGTAGTGCAGTTTATTCAAATTTAGTTTATTAAAGGTGTTTTAATATCCACATTAAGTCTCATTTGGTCTTTTTTTTTTTTTTTTTTTCCTGAGTCAGAGTCTTGCTCTGTAGCCCAGGCTGGAGTCCAGTGGTATGATCTCAGCTGACTGCAACCTCCACCTCCCAGGTTTAAGCAATTCTCCTGCCCCAGGCTCCTGATAGTGGGGATTACAGGCACCTGCCACCATGCCCGGCTAATTGTTTGTATTTTTAGTAGAGACAGGGTTTTGCCATGTTGGCCAGGCTGCTCTTGAACTCCTGATCTCAGGTGATCCACCTGCCTCGGCCTTCCAAAGTGCTGGGATTACAGGAATGAGCCACCGTGCCTGGCCTCATTTGTCTTATACACAACTTCTGCTTTCCCACTCAGACACTTTCATTCGAATATATACCAAGGTACTCCCCCAATATCCATTCTCTTTACATTAAATGAATAACATGTACATACTGATTTTTATGAATATATTCACAGATTTGCAGAAGTTCAGAGTTAGAAGAACATAAACTAGACCATTCTTCATTTTTCAGATGAGAAAAATGGAGGCACAGCCAAGTCAGATCATCTTTCCCACAGTGACATGATCCAGGTCTCCTAATTTTGAGTACATGATTCTTTCTGAGACAAAGTGACCATAAAACAAACAAACATTTTTTTTTATAGCTTTTATATTTTTAGGTGCCAGGAGTTTTTATTTTGTTGTGGATGAGCTAAATAGGTCTATCTGTTTGTTAGGATAGCACACTTTATGTTTCCTGTCTTCAAAAGCAATGATTTTTAGTCTGATTCAAAATAAATACAATGGGGTCATGTTTCTTTAAAAGAAAAATCTTTAATCTGGTGAGCATGGCTGAGATTAAAATTGCATTACTGTTTTCAAGTGATGTCCCTCATTATCTAAAAGCGAATCACACAAAGGTGAACAGAGTTGGGCCACTAATACTCAGTGCAGGATCTTTCGTATATACAGTACTCATAAAACTACTGAACCACCCGTGACAGGGCATGGGTTTTGAGCTGCTACTTCATCCTCCTTGCTGTGGCTCCTTAATGCTCTTAGAGTGAAGACAAAATCCTTCACCTCACTACAAGGCCATGCAAGATCCATTCCCCTGCCTCCTTCCTAGGGCTCTCTTCACCTCTCTCTGATACCTCTGCCTTGCCAACCAGCCCTCCTGGCTTTCTTTCAGCCTCTGGTATTCTCCTTGCTCTCTCCTACTACAAGGCCTTGCACATGTTCTTTCTGCGTGAATGTTCGTTTCTCTCTTTCTTACCTAGGTAACTCATCTTCATCTTTCAGATCTCAACAAATGGATCACTCCTCTGACATCTCCCACTGGTTCAAAACCTCACTGTAGAATTACATGAACCACCTATTTCTCCTTTCTTCCTCACAGACTTTGTCAGTCACAATTTAAATTTGTGATTGTATGATTACTGTTTATCTTCGCCACCACACTCAAAGCAAATGAAAGTGACTATGTTTCTGCTTATCATTGAGTCTCTGGGACCTCTTTGCCCTGCGTCTATTTGATATAGAAAAGAGGCTCGACAAATATTTTTGGATATTGGTTAAATGAATGAATACATGAATGCATGAGTGATGGAATGAGGAATGAATGAATGAACGTCACATGCTGAACCAGCATACTTGCTGCATTGAATTTATTTGAATGGCTTTCCCCAGTCTTTAATCTGACAGCACAGTATATATACAAGTAAAATAAAGCACATTGATAACAAGAAGAAAGAAACTAAACGAAAAAAAAAATCCTCAACATTTCAAAAGTGGGATTACTTTATTAAAGAATCAGAACAAGACACATGAGGCCAGGATGCCACCTTGTGGTTAATTTTCACATTTACCATTTTCAACCTGCTTTCAGAACAACTTCAGAAAGTTCAACCTGGAACTTTTCTACTTCAGAAAAAGCACCATTATAAAGTATGGCAATAGAGGGGAGTGGAAGGAAGTTTGCTTAACTAAATATCACTTACATGTCATAATTCCAAAGAGTTGGCCCAAACATTACCTATCATTTATTTTTATTTTTCATTTTAATTCAATATTGAATTAATATAGAATAGCATTATATATATGCTATTCTCTCTATATAATATATAATATAACATATAGAATAGCATATTATAACATTACACATAACATATAGCATTGTATATGTTATGCTATTCTATATATAATATATATTTATCAATTAAACCAAGAAGTAGACTTCTAGGACTTCACTTGAAAACAATTATATGCAGGCTGAGCCCATCATAATGCTGTTCTTATATGAATGACAGCTCTACATTTCTGTCTACATATATAATGCTATATATGTTATCCTATTCTATATATTATATATAGCATAACATATAATATATAATTATATAATATATAGAATAGCATATATAAATCATATTATATATTATATATAGAATAGCATAGCATTTATATAATGCTGTATTATATAATATATAAATGTATAAATAATCAAATGAGAATCAATACCTTTGTATTCACCACCCAACTTAGCACTTAGCACCACTAGTACTTTGAAAGTCCTTTGTGTACTTTTTCTTTTCTCCATCTTCTCCATTCCCCATTCCCCACTATTTTATTTTTATTTATGGTTTATCATCTATATGTCTATCAATGAACAATATATTTAATTTAGCATTTTAAAACTTCATATAATATGGGATTATACTGTATTTGACTTGCTTATTAAGTTAAACATTATTTTCCTGGAATTCATCATGTTGATAAGAGGAGATGCAATCCATTTTTTTGTTTTGTTTTGTTTTTACTACTCTGTAGTATTTCATTGTATGACTATACCACAATATATTTACCCACTTTACTCTTGATAGACAATCAGCTTGCCTCCAATTTGGGTCTATTATGAATGGTGCTGCTGTGAACATTCTTGTACACATCTGGTGCACACATGCGGGGATTTCCCAGAGGTTGAGTTGCCAGGTATGGGAATCTCCAAATTTAGATAATATCAAATGTTTTCCAATTTATTTTATTATGCCAATTTATACTCCCACCATTAGTGTATAAGACTTTCCATTGTTCTATATTCTTGGCAACAGTTGATATTGCCATATTTTTCCATTTTGCCTCTTTGATGGGTGTAAACAGTATCTCTTTTGTTTTAGTTTGCATTTTCCTGATCACAAAAAGAGGTTGATTCTGTTTTCAAAGATTTATTGGTCACCCTTGTTTCTTCTGAAAAGTTCCAGTTTCAGTCTTTTGCCTTATTCTTTCGTTTCTTCATGCAAGAGTCATTTAAATTGCTACTATATGCCAAGTACTATCACAGCCTGGAGGACACAAAAATGAATACAACATAGACCCTGCTCTCTGCTGTGGAGCTCTTGGCTTGTCTATAATTTTGTTGCCTTCAGCGATCAAATGAAGACTAAAAAACAGGAAAAATTTTTGAGCACCAATTATATGATTACTACTTTAACACAAAGTAATAAAAGTTGTGAACTCTGGTCTCAGGGAATTTACAGAAGCACAATTTACACAAAACAATAGCACACTATATAAAGTCCTATATATACTATAGAAATTCAGAGGCTATAATAAGCAGAAGAAAAGGTGATCGATCAAGTAGATCCATAGTCTAAATTTAAATTTGTTTCTTTTTAACTCATGGAAAAATATTTTTCTATAGTCTACTCATTAAAGTAAGAAGATAAAAAAGTAAAGAACCATTTTTGAGTCAATAGAATAATAATCAACATGGAGATGCAGCAAAGATTATTTTAAAATGGGTAAAAATTGTACTAAAGAATAAACCACTGTCACATATAAACAAACCTATTCATAAGGGCGAGTACACTTGTATTTGTCATTAAACTTACTAATAAAAATTTCCCACTTCTTTCTATCAAATATGCTAACTCCTAATAAGCAGCTACTAGATTAACTTTCACCAAACCTGGTAATGCATAGAATTCAATTATACATTTTAAAAATAACTTGCAATGTCATATGATTTTTCTTTGCTTCTATGCAAAAACTCCCCATAAACCACCCTATTTGTAATGATCTCTCTAAAGAAGACTCTCCATAGTGCCACCAGACAATTTGTTGTAATGGGGGAATATTAAAGAATATAAGATTCAGGCTGGGCACATCCTGATTGGAATTCTGATTCTTCCACATACTTGTGTGACTTTAGATAGGTTTACATAAACTTTCTGAACCTATGTTTTCTAAGCCACACAATACAAGAGTAATTATTATAAAGATTGACTTGATTGGTATGGACAAAGGACCCAATTCAGTGTTCAGTATCTAAAATAACTCAATGAAAGTCAGACATTATTCACAATAGCTCAGTTTAACTCTATTTCTACTTGCTCTTCTCTCAGCAGAAATGTAGAGCTGTCATTCATATAAGAATAGCATTATGATGGGCTCAGCCTGCATGTAATTGTTTTCAA
Source organism: Macaca nemestrina (assembly GCF_043159975.1). Taxonomy (NCBI): domain Eukaryota; kingdom Metazoa; phylum Chordata; class Mammalia; order Primates; family Cercopithecidae; genus Macaca; species Macaca nemestrina. The sequence continues at coordinate 30,375,725 of NC_092129.1, forward strand.
GTGAAGTCCTAGAAGTCTACTTCTTGGTTTAATAATTTCTTTTGTTCATTCAATACTAGTCATATGTAAAGCACTGTACTAGATGCTGGTAAAATCCTTCCTTTCCTCCTTCCTCACTCCTGGTTACTCTTTCAGTATGCCGCGGCCCAAATCACCATTCACTGTAGTAGTCCAACTCTAGATGAATGACAATTTTGTGTTTAAAACAAAATAATTGGACAAGTCCAGGAGAAAATATTTTTTATATATAGCAAATAACTTTTGCTTTCTTTTGTGCAGGTTAAATAATTCCTATTCCTTTACTTTTGAAGCACCTGTTCACACGCGGAATATTTCTGCAACTAGTCCTTCAGCATTTTCCCCTTCTTCACAAGCACAGAATTGTGCACAATATTCTGGCTCTACAAAGCAGCAACTTTGAGCTGTGTGTGTAGGTGATGTACTCTATTGCTATGTCTAAATAACAATATCACTTTGAAATAATTTCATTCTTGACTAAAAATAACAATAGAATAAGTAAAGCACAACAAGATATTAACTAAAACATTAAAAAAACTCCATTAAAACATTAAAAATTAATCAAACAAGGATTCTATTAATGACTACACAGCAATCTCCAGACTGTATTTGCTTTTGTCTTTATTAACCTGACTTTTCCTGACTCTCATCCTTCAGACTTTCCTCGTATGTCCTCCTCCAGCCAAAGTCAAGCTGGCAAACTTTGGCCCTTTTTTTTTTTTTTTTCTGCACCAATCTCTTGGCAAGCATTTCAACTATTGAAGCTTCAATTCTCACTGCAGAGGTGGAGCTCCTTCAAATCTATCATCATTAGTAACAGCTTCACTTGGGTGACCTCTCTTCAGTCCAAATCTAAATGCAACATGGCTTCCTCTATTGTCCCCAGTCTCAAACAGCACCCTTTTTTAAATTAATAGGCCATGATCAAAACCTTAATGATTTTCTCCTTTGATTCCTATTCAACTGTCATAGAAACAGTCTTGCTCACTTTTCTATACCTGTGCATGCAAAGATGACTGGCATGGAGTAAGAATTACATAAGTGTATGCTAAATTGATGAATGAATGACAATAACTCTGTGAAGTATGCATGGATGCATGCAGGTTAGTATCTCTCTTGTACTCATTAGGATCCAGAGGCTCAGAGAGCTGGGTCCTTAACCCAGATAATGCGGCTGATATTGGCACAGTTAGGGTTAATTCACAGTCTCTGGCTCTGGAATAACCGTATTTCTTTGTTTTCATAAGATCTCTGTTTCTTCACTATATTTGCCCTTCTGCAGTATGTAGGTCATAAATAAGTTTGTTATCTCTCACATTAGTCCCTCAGCACCTTGAATCATGTTTCTGGCAATAACCTCCTGGACAGACTTCCTTACTGTGGTATGGGCTCCACCAGTCTGTTCTGTACCCAACGGTCACTGTCTTACCATCTGACTGTGCTTAATCTCCTCCATTTTCTCCTTCATCTCTTTATAGTATGCTATCTTCTCACGGCTACTTCCTTCTTGAAGTTCTCTTATCCTTTTATTGTCTTTCTGACTACTCTTTCACCATTTTCTACCTCTTCCCTTTCTCCTTTACTGTATACTCTCCTGGGTTTTTTCCCTCGGTCTTCTATCCTTTTCATAGGTTTTTTCTTTGGGAAGTGCCCAAATCTTCTCAAACTTTTAAGTTAATTGCTCCAAAATCACTTCCTTCAATCCTAATTATCACCAAAATTCCCATTCTGTATTTTTGACCACCATTTAGCTGTGCCGCCTCTGTGGGGGCTCAAACTGAACTTGCCTTCTCTTCTTCATCAGTTTCTCCATCTCAACCTTTCTATTACTTGTAATGCCACCCCAATTTTACTAGCCACACAGAACAAATCACGGCTTCATAACTGATTCCTCCCTATTCTTAATCCTTTATATCCTATCAGACATCGAGTCCTCTTGGGTTCCCTTTGTAATTCCTTGACTTGTCTTTAAGATCCTCCATAATCTGGCTGCAGCCACCTATCTGCCCTCATCTCCACTGTTCCCCAGCACAGGTTCCCTACTACAGCCAGTCTGATGCAGTTGTCCTCTTCGTTGCAGATACTAGACCGTGGTCATCCTGGATCCCTTAGAAGAAATGCCCATTCTCCTTTTCTCAGGCATTCCGGATACTTCTAACCTTTAGCTCCAGCTTGAAAAACAGTTTTAAAGTTCTATTTTGATTCTAGTGTTCACTTCCTTCTCCCTTCTTTTACCGCATATTGTGATTATTTGAAGTACCTGATACATAGCAAATAATCAATGAATGGTGCCAATTATTTTTGTTAATGGTAATAACATATTTTTGTCTTAATTGTCGAATGAGGTGAAAGCTTCTTAAGCACCAAGAATCACATCTTTTCTTAACCCCATTACACCTATCACAGTGGACTTCCTGGAACATTAAGTACTCAGCATTCTCCTCTTCCCAATCAGTCTCAGCACAACTAAAAGGAAAGCAAAACAAATCCATTTTAGTTGCAATCAAGCTTTCAGTCTGTTTCTATGCTATGATGAAATTTCTCCTTAAAAAAAAAGGCAAAAAAAAAAAAAAAAATCCAACAGATCAAAAACTGGCAAAGGTTAGGATGGTTTAGAACTTTCAGGATCAAAAAAAAGTTAATGTCTATATAACACCATTTTTCTTTTTTTGACTCCAACATTTTCATATTTTCCTTTGAGGAACTCCCAGAATTCTACTTTACCCTGAATGTGGGAGTTACTAATGATAAGTAGGTGCATTTTTGAGGGGCCCATATGATTTATATACTGGCAATTGATACTCTGGATAGAAGACAATTACCATATTTGTGTAAATCTGTTACAGAAAATTTGAAATTAGCAAAAAATAATAATAATAATAACTAAATGGGTTATTAGAACACTATAAACTAGCTATGTAATAATTAGCCAACCATACATCTCAGACAAGATCTCATATTTATAAAGATGAGAGTAGGAATAGCTCCAATATAGGCAAATAATCTCCAAAGTACATAATCTGAATGTATAGAAAAACTAAAAATTAACTCTAAGGATGATACTGAATAAGTATTATTCCTCATAAACTATTTTCGTCTTTTATTAGTCAAACAAAATCAAGGTTAAACATGGGCTTAACTGACTGCTTGTAAACATCTAAATTATTTTTAAAAGCTGAACAATACAATTTTAGAATCACAGAACTTTATGTTATTTGATTGATTATAAATTACATTACCTGTAGAGATGGCGTATTTTAAGCCTTAGATTAAATAACATTTTAAAACAGTCCATTTTTAATGATGAAAAAACCCCAACAAGCAAATGAAAAGTACATAAAACTTATGATTTAAAAAAAAAAAACCCAACCAGCAAATGAAAACTACACAAAACTCATGACTTCTACGTTGCTTGCAGGATTGATTCTACGTTGCTTGCAGGATTCAAAAATCAAAGAAAATAAAGTTTCCCTGACCGGGAATCGAACCCGGGCCGCGGCGGTGAGAGCGCCGAATCCTAGCCACTAGACCACCAGGGAACTTATTTGGTAGCTGTCTCTAAACATACTTGCTGCCTTAAAAATCTGTATTTCGTTCCTCTAACCAGTAGGAGGTAGAGTATTGCGTCTAAGCCACACCTACTTTGTTCTTGCTCTGAGTCTATTTCCTGAAATTGAAGCAAATTCTCGGCGCCTTCCGCCGAGCTCCCCGATGGCCCCTTAAGGAAAACACCTATACCCTCCAAATCTAATCCTCTTCCGACTGCCATGCTGGAAAAGACATCCTGGAAATTCTCATTCTTTTACGTAACATGGAAATCTCTTTACCAAGACAAGTGTTGTCTGGACGCGTACTGTCCAGAGCCTTGTAATTTGCTTTATTATTTTATTAACCATTTTAGCCTCTCTTTCAAATCTAATTTCTGTCCCTCTCCGTCTTTCTTCGTTCTCTGTCACGCGGTTGTTGAGTCCCTCTAAACATTTTACTAAATCTGACGATAGACTGCCACCGGCTGAGAGCGTTTCTCGGTGAAGAGCCGGAGCGACCCCGCACTGTCCTGGGTGCAGAGCGCGTGCTCTACAAATGTGGGTGATGAAGGGCCACATAGCCTCATAGCACGCGGTTCTATTTTATTTATTTGGTGTAGGCAGGCTAACGAGGCTGGGAGAGCTGTGGGTGGTATGCCTAGTGAAGGATCAGGACGTCTGCCCAAGGTTCCAAGCAAATCCTTCAAACCCGCTGTGTTTATTATCCTACTTTCCAAACTGTTATTATCTGGGCAATTGCTTCACTTCTCCGCATTATATACTAGACACGGCCAGGAAATGATGCAATTACCAAAGGAATCAAGACACCTTACAGCAGAGTCTTAATTCCGAAACTCTCATAAAGTAAATGCAGAGGGCAGTAAGACATAACTCAGCTTTGAAAGTGCCAGCCGTTACATTGAAGAAATCTAACCCAAGAGACTTCGCTCCGCTGCAAGATGGAAGGAGGCTTAAGTAAGACATAAATTTGTAATGAACTTGCTCACAACATCCGGCGCCACTGTGAGTTGCAGTCATCATCCATTACCACAAAATTAGGTGAGCCTGTGCTTGAATCTCGTTTCTTTTTTTTTTTTTTCAGCAAATCAGAGATGAAGTTTAAATCATTGATATACTTTATCTGAAAATATGGAATAATATGAGAACAGGAAGATTTAAGGGGGTTATTAAGATAATAAGATAGAAAAATCATCAGAAGAAATTTCTACACTTCATTGTATTTTAAGTGGGACACTTCTTTCCTATCCCAAGGAATCTTAGATCAAGTTCAGTAGGTGGAGCTCTTACCTCTTAATTAAGGGGTTGCTAGACCTTAGCATTAGAGTATCTGGTTTTGAATAAAAAGATTAAGCAGATATTAGTTTAAATTTTTATAGGTTTAGTCACAATATTTTACGCAAAGTACAAAAGGGTATGGTGAAAGCCACCCTCCTACTCCTTTCTTCTTCCTAGAAGTAATCAGTGTTACCAGCTTCTTCTATATCTCCCAGAAATGATCTATGCACACACAACACGTATCTAGTTCATTTTCCTCCAACTTTTTGGTTTTGAAACATCAAACCAACAGAAAGTTACAACTGTAGTACAATGAACACACATATACCCTTCATCTAGATCAGTGCCTTCCAGTTTACAGCTCCAGCAACTTGTGGCTATTAGGCACTAAAATGTAGCCAGTATGAATAGATATTCTGTAAGTGTTGGATCCACACTGCGCGTTTAAGCACTAGTATTTAGAAAAAGAAATGTAAAATATTGCGTTAATACTTTTTACTTTAATTACGTTTTTAAATGAGAATAATTGGATATATTGGGTTAAATAAAATATTTAAATTAATTTTGCTTTCTTTTTACTTTTTTAATGTAGCTACTAGGATATTTAAAATTATACATGTGCTTACATTATATTTCTGTCTTACAGTACTGTTCTAGATTCATCAATTATTAATATTTTCCATATTTGCTTTCTCTATTTTTTTCAGAACCATTTGAGGTTAGCTGCAGACAGCATGATACTTTATCATACATACGAAACACTTTATTATGCATCTACTAAGAGCAATCAATCTAATTATCATCTCAGGAAATTTAATTCCACGTTGTCATTTATTATATGGTCAATAATCAAATTTTCTAGTTGTCCTAATAATCTCGTTTATAGTTTTTCTTTTAATCTAGGATATACTCTTGGATTATACCTTGCATTTAGTTGTCACATGTCCGTAGTCTCCTTCCTTTAATCTGGAACAGTTTCCCCTAACTTTTTTCTTTTACATCATTGACCTTTTTGAATAGTGGAGTACAATAGTTTCAGAAAGTTCGCCAATTTAAATATTTCTTTTGGCGGGACAACTATCCTAAGTGATGTGTCTTTCTCAGTGCATTATATCAGAATGCACATAATTCCAGTGTATCACATTACCTGTAATGGGTAAGTGTGGTAGGCAGAACCATGTCCGCTTCACCCCACAACCCCAGAGATGTCACTGTCCTAATTCCCAGAACATGTTGACATGTCACCTTACATGGCAAAAGGAACTTTGCAAATGTGATTAAGATTTTGAGATGGAGGAGATTATCCTAGATTACCTGGATGGGCCCCAAATCATCACAAACATTCTTATGAGTGAAAGAGCAGGGCAGAGGCGTCAGGTCAGAGTGATGTGATGTGCAAAAGACTCATTTGGCCATTGCTGCCTTTGAAAAGGGAGGAAGGAGAACCACAAGCCAAGGAATGCAGGCAATTCCTTTTCTCCCATAGGCTTCCAGACAGAAAGCAGCTCTGCCAATATCTTGATTTTAGCTCAATGAGACTTATGTTGTGCTTCTGAACTACAGAACTGTAAGATAATAAATTTGCGTAGCTTTAAGTCCCTAATTTAGTGGCAATTTTTATGGTAGCAACAGGAAACTAGTACAGTAAGTACGGTCACTTGATTAAGGTGTCTGCCATATTTCTCCGTCATAAAGCTACCTTTTATAATTGTAATTAATTGGCAAATGTTGGAAAAAGCAAATATCAATGGTGGAAGTGATACTTTGAGACTGTAGACCAATCTGTTCCTCAGCAAACTTTTAGCCAATGGGTTTAGCATCCACTGATGATCCTTGTCTGAATCAATTATTGCTACAGTGATGGCAAAATGGTGATATTTTAATTTTATCATTCTTCTGAAAAGAACTTTCCTTCCTCTCCTCCCTCTTTTTATTCTTTATTTAATTTTTACATATCAGCCCGGACTCATATTCTTTTTTCTGTTTTAGTGAGTTTTTATTCAATGTGTTATATTCTGTTGCTGTCATTATTCATTTAAAACCTAAATTGTCCCAAATTCAGCCAGGAGTCCATTCAAGCTGGCTCCTGTGTTCTTTTGGAATGTCCCTATACATTTTTGAGCACCTCTTTACTTTCAAGCACAACATGACCCAGATACAGCCTGTATTTTATAACAGGAAGAATTTACATCTTCGTGCGTATATCTATTTTTCTTTAATTTCCTTTTTAATTTTTTTTTACACAAAGAGTAGCATACTCTACATGGTTTTCTGTATTTTTTAATCAATATCTTTAGAGGGTGTTCATTATTTAAATGGAGTTTCCTCATTGTTTTTGACAACCGCAGGGTAGGTATTCCACTGTACAGATATCTTACTAAAGCAGTTCCATATCATTGGGCATTTAGATTGTTTACAACCTTCTACTGTTACCAAAGTACAGCCAAAAATAACCTTGGAACAACATAATTTAACATTTAGTTTTTATTAACCTGCCCACAAGTGATTCATCTTATAGAGTGCCAATTTCTGATTTGAAAATGCTAGAAGAAAAATCATGGTATCCAATTCATATTCAACTATCATTATAATTTATTTATAATTTTTCAATTTGATCTCAACCTGAGTCAGCTGTCCTTCTTTTGTTTATTAAGCTATTCATTCATTTGACAAACATTTATTGAATCTAATATATGTCAGGTACTATGTTGGACACCAAAGACACCATACTGAACAAAACAGGATCCCTGACCTTCAAACTTAGTCTGGTGGAGTTCAAGTAACCAAGCAATTATGGTATAATAAGAGAAATGTATCTTTATACTAAGTTTATTTAATAGATTAAAAATCCATCTTTTATCACGTATATATGGAATATAAAATGGAATAGCCACACTAGAAAATAGTTTGGCAGTTTCTTAAAAAACTAAATATGCACTTACCATATGACTCAGCAAATGTACTCTTGGGCATTTATCCCAGAAAAATGAAAACTTATGTTCACATAAAACCTGCAAATGAATGTTCATAACAGTAGCTTTATTCATAATAGCCCAAAACTGGAGACAACTGAAATGCCGTTCAATGGGTGAATGGTTAAGCAAACTGTGGTATATCGATATGCCTTGAAATATTATCTGAAAAGGGAAGGAACGATTGATACATGTAATAACTTGAATAGATCTCAAGGGAATTATAGTAAGTGGGGAAAAAAGTCAATCTAAAAGGTACCATTTGATTCAATTTATATAGCATTCTTGAAATTATAGAGAAGGGAGATCAGTGGTTGCCAGGAATAGGGATGTGGTGAAGAGGAAGATCAGTATGATTCTAAAGGAGTAGCTTACGGGAGCCTCATGGTGATAGCTCTGTATTTTATTGTGGTGGTGATACAAGATATGATAACATTGCATAGAAACACACACACACACACACACACACACCATGCATGAATGTATGTGAAACTGGTGAAACCTGGCTGGGCACGGTGGCTCACGCCTGTTATCCCAGCACTTTGGGAGGCCAAGGCGGGTCGATCACCTGAGGTCAGGAGTTCGAGACCAGCCTGGCCAACATGGTGAAACCCCATCTCTACTAAAAGTATAAAAACTAGCCGGGCGTGGTGGTGGGCACCTGTAATCGCAGTTACTCGGGAGGCTGAGGCAGGAGAATTGCTTGAACCCAGGAGATGGAGGCTGCAGTGAGCTGACACGGTGTCACTGTACTCCAGCCTTGGCACCAGAGTGAGACTCTGTCTCAAAAAAAAAAAAAAGAAAAAAAAAAAAACTGGTGAGATCTGAATAAGCTCTCAAGATTGTACCAATGTCAATTTCCTGGTTCTGATATTGTAATATAATTATGTAAGATATGCAACATGGGGAGAAAACTAGGAGGAAACACAGGACTTCCCTGTACATTTTTTGCAACTATTTATTAATCTGTAATTATTTCCCTATTAGTATATTCACTGTAAATTTATTGTACCCAATAATACAAACCACCACCACATAATGTCACTTTTTTAGGGATTCCTTTCAAAATTTTAAATTATATTTTAGCACCAGTGTTGTAGCAGCTTATTTGAATATGTTTTTCAGAAAGTGTAAAAACTATGTCACGACTTCTCAAGCTACTGAACAGACTATTTGTAGAAGAAATAAGACGACAGGAAATTGTTCAAAAGCAGATTTTTTTAATTAACTGTGAATAAAAGAAAAGGACAGATTTATTGGGCTAACTCTAAATAATCAGCCATAAGTATGAAATGACGACAGCTATATGGACAACAATCCATGTCTATATACAGCAATATTTCTTTCTCAGTGCACTCTGGTAGACTCCACAAAGGCCAAGGTGATTTCTACCTCCTCTTCAGATTTATAACAAGCCAAATGAAGCACTGAACATAGGTCTAGCCACAAAAGGACACCTTTACATTTTTCTCAGAACTCAAGATATTATCATAATTAACCAGTAGACAAATGACGCCAGTTTGTGAAAATGAGCCACCACCTTCAATACTATTAAATAATAAACTCTCTTCTGCCTCTTTAGTTGCAGGATGGCTACTCGTATACCTCCACACGTGATCATCAGTATTTGCCTCCTGTGTCTCAACCAGCCTGAGTCAAGTGTATGAAAAGAGGTGTTTCTCTCTGTGCTAGAGAAAGAAGGATAGGTTCACTAAAGAGTGAATTTTCTTGGTGCTAGTAGCCTAAGCTCATCACCTAATGCATAAAACTCGTCTCCCACACCTTTTGAGAGACCTTCTAAAGGCATTTCAATATTTTCAGTAGCTCCAAGGTCATTACTTAACCAGTTTTGAAACTACACTCAAAACTTAAAAATTTTGTTAAAGGGTAAGCAACTTCCAAATTCTCCTTCTAAGTGACTTCATCCTGTTATTTATGCATCACATATGTACATATCCATTCCTGTAATCAAGTAATTCTAAATTTGGGACAAAATATCATACATAATAATCATTATCTTTTTTTTTTTTTTTTTTTTTTTTTTGAGATGGGAGTCTGGCTCTGTCACCCAGGCTGGAGTACATAAGTATGATCTCAGCTCAGTGCAACCTCTGCCTCTGGGGTTCAAGTGATTCTCCTGCCTCAGCCTCCCCAGTAGGTGGGATACAGGCATGTGCCACCATGCCCAACTAATTTTTCTATTTTTAGTATTGGCAGGTTTCATCATGTTGCCCAGACTTGTCTCGAACTCCTGACCTCAAGTGATCCACCCACCTTGTCCTCCCTAAATGCTGGGATTACAGGTGTGAAAATAGGCCAGGTGCAGTGGCTCATGTCTGTAATCCCAGCACTTTGGGAGGCTGAGGCAGATGGATTGCTTGAGCCTAGGAGTTTGAGACCAGCCTGGGCAACATGGTGAAACTCCATCTCTACAAAAAATACAAAAATTAGCCGGGTGTGGTGGTGCATGCCTGTAGTCCCAGCTACTTGGGAGACTGAGGTGGGAAGATCACTGGAGCCGGGAGTTGGAGGTCGCACTCTAGCTTGGGTGACAGAATGAGACCCTGTCTTGAAAAAAAAAAAAAAAAGAACGGAAAAGAAAATACAGTGGCACTCTAGATCAGCCAGACACTCAGTAGTCTTTCATTTGGGCAATGTTAGAGCAGTATTTGTCAATATTTTTAGAATTCTAATTTCATAAGAAGTTACTAGTGTTGTGTTCAAAAACAGAAATACTAATCATGCTGCTTCATTACAAGAATTGTCTTTAGATAGATAGGTAAGAAAAATACCAAACACATTTGTAGGATTGCCACTGTTTGGCAATGTTTCTCTAAGCCCGCCTACCTTAGTCCTCTAGAAAATCACTTGGGAGAAATCCTGTTGCCTGAACCCAGAGATCCAGCTGCCTCCCACAGGTTCAGCAAAGCAAGCAAATGGCAGAGTGAGTGAAGTGATCCCTCTCTTCTTCCTTTAGGAAAGGAAGGGATCTCTGCTCTTCTTATCTACTCCAAAGTCTCATCGTAGAAAGGTTGTTTATTCCCGCAAAAGTTAAATGACAAACCCACCTAAATTATCCTACAATGGCCTCTACCCTTCAACAGAGAAAGGCCAGTTTTCATATTTAAAAGAGGCCCTCACAGCCATAAAATCAGTGTAGTATTACATTTTTTCATTAATTCGGCATTTACCAAGTAACTTCCGCTAGCCAAGAACAGTGAAAAGTGTTAGGGATGCCATTTTTAAAAAGAACAACTTTATCATAATAAAGTATATTATTCTAGTAATACCTTTGATTGATGGCCACATTCTAGACTTTAGTCTAAGAACCACTCGGGATTATCTCCTTTAATTCCTATATCCACCCAATAAAGTTGGTACTGTTGCCATTCTTTATAGATAAAGCATATCCTTTACGGATAAAGCAACTGAGGTTAAGTAGTTTACCCAAGGTCAGCACGTGGTGGAGCTGTAGTCTGAAGCCAGAGCCTGAATTCTTAAAGATTACCATGTTCTTAAGAAGTACACTTTCTACTGAGGTTTGATCTGTAGTACACTAAGATTTCCCAAATTATTTCATGTATTATATGTTATCTGCCAATTAAAATTTGACCTATTTAGGGCAGTACTGTTCAAAATGATTTTCTGCAATAATGAAAATATTCTAGTCTGTGCTGTCCAAAAGCACAGTCTAGCCATAATTTAAATTTAAACGGCTACAAGTAGCTAATGCATACAGTACTGGACAACACATATAAGGAATAGTTTCATGTCTTCTGATTTCTCTATAAAGCCAAGGCTTAGGTAAATCAGTTAATGGAAAGGAACGAGTGAAGAATCTTTAGGAAGAGTTTGTACTCCCTTAGCTGGGGAGCAGAATCTTTATTATATCAGGACTTTCCGTATAATAAAAATGTTATAAGAAGCATGTGATACAGCATGCAGTCCTAGAGGAGTTCATAAAGATAGATTCTTAAATTCCTTGCAGTATCTTTGGAAGACTGCCTTTTTTATTTTTTGAGATGGAGTCTCACTCTGTCACCAGGCTGGAGTGCAGTGGTATGATCTTGGCTCACTGCAACCTCTGCCTCCCGGTTTCTAGTGATTCTCCTGCCTCAGCCTCCCAAGTAGCTGAGACTACAGGTCCGCGCCACCACACCCAGCTATTTGTGTGTGTGTGTGTGTTTAGTAGAGACGGGCTTTCACCATGTTGGCCAGGATGGTCTCGATCTCTTGACCTTGTGATCTGCCCGCCTCGGCCTCCCAAAGTGCTGGGATTACAAGCGTGAGCCACCGTGCTTGTTGGCCAGAAGACTGAAGTTTTATAATTGATGGTCACAACTTTAAAAATACATGCTCAGTTATAGCTTTTTGTCTAATAAAAAAATCACTGCTTAATTTATTTACAAAACATGGAGTCCATAGAGAGAAAAACAACAGGGGCCTCTTGGTAGTAAAAGGATGAGAAACAGTGAAAACCTGTAAGTCAATGGACATTTCCTTCAGAAACTACATTCAAAACTTAAAAATTTTGTTAAAGAGTAAGCAACTGCCAAATTCTCCTCCTAAGTGACTTCATCCTGTTACTTATACATCAGTTACGTACATATACATTCCTATCATCAAGTAATTCTAAATTTGGGAAAATATCATAAATAATAATAGTTATCTTTTGAAAATAAACTGGGGCTCTAGATCAACCAGAGTGTCAGGAAGCAGCCAAGTCACGCCCCACTGGGTGCTTCCTGGACAAGCGCAGTGCAGCTCCCACAGGGCCTCACACCCAACCTTCAATTTGCTTAAAAGAACTATCTCAAAAAATATTAGCTATTTAGTCACAATTTGTCCTTGCCATGGAACATGTTTTTCTTTTGCCTGATTTTTAATAACCTTAGATTTCAAAATCATAAAAGCACTCATCAAAGAACTGTGAGAGCAGCTCAGCGTCTCTGGAGATCTCAAACCATGTTCCTTTGATACAATGCAATCAACTCTTTATATTTTAGGAACCTAATTTTCCCTTACTAAATGCTAAATAATTTACAAATAACACAATGGCTACGGACAAAAAATCCAACATCTTTACATCCAAATCCTAAAGATATAAACCTGACGTCTAAATTAATACGTGCTTAGTGCAAAATTGGACAATTATTCCACATTTGCAGTATAGTATAACATGACCACCAGCTACTGAAATGCCAAAGCCACCACTGTTAACGCTTTGCTCCGCCTTCCGGAGAGTTTATTACAGCTTAAGCAGCGTCAACAACCCAGAGGAGGCCGCTTTCTAGTTTATCTGTGTGGAAGGCCTGTGACACAGTTAACAGACTATTGCAGGCCCTTCCTTGGGATATTTTTCTGCGTATAAGAGTGAATGAACTCCACGGCCAGATCTTCCTAGTCATCTTGCAGTGCTGGTCATGGGACCGCAGAGGGAACAGCACACAACTGGGGATGGGGAGCTCACAGGCACGGGCCTCGCAGCTGATGCAAACCTTCCCCCTCCAAGGTTCTCTCGAGTATCTGCCAAGAGTCGGCTGGAGGGCCCAACTGCTATGTTCCTATTGCCGTAATGACTGCAATTTGGCAGCATCCAGAATGCTGTACCGGGAACGGGAGGGGGAGGAGATGGTGGGCCCCTCTGCTAAATGCAAAGCCGGAAGGGACAGAAGGATGAATTTATTGTGGCCATCGGTCCCGAGGTGGAAGGAAAGTCAAAGGGCTTTAAAGCTGGGGAGACGCTCTAACTCCTGCTCTGCTGTCAAAGCCTTACTTCCCAGGAAGAGTGGGGGCTAAGGCGGGCCAGCTCTAAGGGGATGCGGCCCGGGGTGAGGTAAGAGGACCCTCCTAGGTGCCACTGCCAGGCGGCGGTTCGCTGGGGCACCAAGGCGCCCGCACTCGGGAGGCGCCACAAAGGGCCGAGGCCTGCGGAGGCCGCGCGCGCAGCTCTCCGGGGCGGAGCCGCCGGGCTAGAGGCAGCGGGGGCTGCAGCAGCCGCGGGTAGCCGGAGTGCCCAGCCTCCCAGCTCGGAGGTCGCGGGGGGCGGGGAGGATGCCGCAATTGCAGCCCGAGCCGCGGAGCCCGGTCGCCGATCTCCCCGGCCCCCGCAACCGCGGTGGGGTGCAGCGCGCGCCACGGGCCGGGCGGAGCTAGAGGCGGGCGTCTGCACAGTGTCGCGCCACCCGCGGCTCCCCGCCTTCGGCCGGGCTCGGGAGCCCGTCGCTGCCGATGCCCTGACGGTGGGCGCAGCTGCGTGGCTGGCGAGGCGTCGCGCGTGGGGAGAGGCCTGAGACACCCCGACTGCGGCGGCTGCGCCCACGCGATTGGGGCGCGGGGCCCCGCGGGCGCGCGCCTTGGAGCTCCCGCCTCCTCCCCTTGCTCCTCCTCGGCGTACGGTCCTCCCCTGACCCCTCCTTCCACCCGCCGAGAGGATGCGCTCCCCGGCGCCCAGCAGCAGAGGCCACCGCTGCCAGAAATGCATGCGTCTGATCCCCTTCTTCCGGACCCCAGGAGCCGGCGCCCCCGCCCTGTAGGTAGGTGGTGAGGCGGGGCCCAGCCCTCGCCGCCGCCCGCTGCTGATGCTGCCGCCGAGAGGCCGCGGGCAGGGTCCAGGACCGGCCAAACTTGCCTCCCGCCGGGGGCTCGGTGGAGCGCTCGGAGGTGTGCTAATGGCGCTGGGCGCAGCCCCCTGTGAACCTGAAAACCTCTGCTTGAGCTCGGGAGGCCGAGCGGGGGCGAAGGAGAGCTTGACCCTTCCCCGCCAACCCCCTGGGGGCTGTGGGGGTGCGCGCCCCGCGGTGCGGGAGTGGGGAGGACAGGTTGGCATGGGGCTTATTTGGGGAAAAGACCGTTGGATTTTCAGCAGCTCAGGTGGAAATATGTCACTGTGTTTTTCCGGCTGGATTAGCAGATACGTTCTTCCCGTCTTTCTAGCCAAAACATGTAGACAGGCAAAGGGTTATATTAGCGGCATGTAGAAGTCGCTGTGGATTTTTGTGTATTTCAGAGCTAGTTGGTTGGTATATAAAACCGATGGTGCAAACCTTTACCGTCAACACGTTAGGGCCAGTTTAAAGAAGGTCCTTCTAGAAGTCAGATTATTCGGGAGATCGATGAGGCTGGGGGATATTGTTGTGCTGCGTATTTAGGAGCCTCTGCTTACGTGAAGGGATGTGTTTTAAGAGTGGCAACTTTGATACAGGTGTCGGGAGTTGAGATTCTGCCGGAAGGATGTACCGGGTCAGCCAGCAGAGGCAGCCTTGTGCCCAGCCTAACTTCCAACTCGGTGTTATGCTCTGTATTTCTTAGAAACTGGTTATCTGTGAATGATTTTCCCCTCTAGGTGTAAAGTTTATACGTTAGAGCTTTTGGCAAGATTCTCTCTTCCCAGGCTATCATTTTTTGTTTTATATTCAGGTATAAGGTTTAAAGTTTTGAAAAATGCATCACTGTAAGCTCCAATTTTATAGTCACTTAGGTATAGAAATTTGGAGAAGTGACTCAGTATAAGCTCAAAAAGGACAGAATCTTGAATCTTTCTTTTAAATCCTATAATCTTCTGCATCTTATGCAGAATAAGTGCTCATTAGTTATTTGTTGAATGAATGAACTGTGTTTCAAGCTTTCATCTAAAAACCACAATTTAGAATCACAGAATTGTTCTGTGGCTGGTGAAATTTAATTGGATTTCAAAAATTGCTTCTTCATATAAATAGGCAAACTCAGTTATTTTAACATTTATATTTCAATTCTGACATTTTTAGGACCATATGCTGTCTTTCTGTAATGTGTCATTAAGGTTATGAGGTAATTCTCCCCAACTCCTAAGTTCATTTCGTGTCTAAGCTTGCAAAATTTCCAGTCTCATTGGTAATCATGCCTACTTCAACTGTGCTCTCAAACACAATTTAAAAAGTAAAAGTCGTGTTTCAAAGAAAATTCTAAGTTACCCCAGAGGAAACAATGATTTGGTTAATAAGTGATGGTTAATAACTTGTTTTAGAGTTGAGTTTTTCTGGTTTGATCTAATTATCATGTCTTTTATTACAGGCAAAAGTAGAAATAAAACATTTAGAAGTGTCTGTGATTCTTAAATGATTCAAAATGTAAGATATAGATGCACAATTTAAACTGTTTTCTCCTAAGTATAGAAACACATCAGTTTCTAAATTTGACAGCCAGGAGATTGTGAAATGAGGGTTTGGAAGATACAGTGGAAGATAACTGCTTTAAAATGTTACATGTTTTTGAAAAAGAAAAAAAGGTTAACTGCATCACACTTTATTTGCTTTATTTTTACACTATGATATTTTCTGTTTTGATTTCATTTTTTTTCCATCGCATGAATTTCATGAGTCAGTGTGAACTTCTTTCAATCTCTGCTTAACAATATTATCTGGGTGCGCTCCCAGATTTTCTTTCTGACATTTTAATGCATCTTTACCATCTTCACTTCATATTACCCAAATGACTTATTTTTACACAATATGGTAGGCCATACTTTATTACTATTGCTTCTCCAACCTACTTATTTTGTTCCTAGATGGATAAGGAAACAAAACTTTTCTATAAAAGGTAATAAGACTGTAGGAACCAACAGTGAGAGGGAACTTATGAAAAAAATTAATTTGTTATGATTTATTAAAACAAATCCTAAATTCTCTCCTGTAAAAAAGATAATTACATTTTACACTTCTTAAATTTGTAACCCAGGGTATTGAGCAATTAATTTACCTGACTCTTCCTTGCACACTAAGCTTTTCAAAAAAGCCCTCCCCTTTGGTTACGGTAAGCTCTCTTTACCTTGTTACTTGTAAGCACTTATGTGTTAATTTTACACGTAGGAGTTGAGCCTTTAACTGCTCAGTTTAACTGCTATTACTTTGGCCTTGGAATCACAGTCAAATAAAAGCTCTAATCTCAGATTCGAAGAGGTATTTTTCTCTTGTGTGTCCTGCATCCAAATGCGCAGTGCCTCTGGGATTGGATGTTTCTCTCTTGGGTCCTACCTCCTGATTCCCCAGCACTCCGCCTCCAGAAGCACCACCAGAATGCAATCCAAGACCTGGATTTCCTCTGTCTTTCTCTATCTTCCTAAAGGCTGTATTTTAGAAACCTCTATTCCTTTCTTGTTAAATGCCATTTACCATTGTTTTTAAAATCCCAGTCCATAATTTTTTGTTTGTTTAAATTCAACAGGATCCACTCAATTCACTTGTACTGGAATCAAAATTGTTGACTGCAGAAAAAAATATACAGAAGTAAATTTGTTTGACCTTGAATTTCAGATATAAGGAGTACATGAAGAGTAATTGTTGTCTACTGGTCTCCCCTCAACAGTGATACAAAATGCATTTGTTTCTGCACATTCCAGAGAATATGAATTTTCTGTTGCTAAATTTGATCAGAAGCTTAATTGAGAGAAATGATGTTTATGGGGGGTTGGCTGAACAAAAGCCATGACGTCAACCTATTCCCTTCCAATACTAGCTGTTGGACCAGGAGTCTACCCAGATCTTCAGAATCTGTACTTTGGTACCTTGTTTTGCATTCTTAACACACCCCCCCTCCATATGCCCACACTGAGGGATTTTATTAATACAGCTGGAGGAAAATTACTATTATGTTACTTTAGAAATATGGTTATGATCATGGTTCTTTCTATAGTTCCTGTTTGAAGACTCATGCAAGAAATTCCTTTTAACTTTAAATGCCAAAGAAAAACTTTATTTACCCTGAACAATTTGTGTGTGTGTGTGTTGTCTTTTCATCATGCAAAATGAGAATCAAATCATTGATTATATTTCCCTTTCTAACTTGGCAACTAGGAAATGAATAGTCAAATTTGCAACTGAATTTTAATAATCATATAAAAATTCATAACCTAATATTAATATTCTGTCTTTCCCTATGGTCTTGAGCTTCTGTTCTACCTTGTTTTTCTTGATTCTGATGTTTATGTAATTATACTTTTCCATTTGATTGAATTATATTCTTTTAAGATGACTCATATCCTTTGTGGAACAAGGCAGATTATAAAACATAAAACCAAATAAATGAAAACATTGCACAATTGATCTCTGGACACAGTATGTTTTTGATGAATAAGTTTAATTGGTTACATTAAATGTTTTGAACAAGAATTGCAAATTTAGTGCATTTGAACTTAGCCAAATGGAAAACAATGTTACATAGTTTTACAAAACTTTTTTTTAAACTCTTGCATGTATATTCACTCATTACTAATTTGAAATTAATAAAGCCATTCAATTTAAGTCAATTATATTTGGAGTACCTGCCTTAAATGCTATATAGGTTGAACAGGAGTTTCAATAGAATAAAGTCATTTTCAGCCAAAGGGCCTAACTTAGCATAACACTCACCAGAGTGGATCAAAAATCTGACCTTCACATCAGTGATTCATGTGATTTATTCTTGTTTTAATAAATTATGGAGTCTTCTCTGAGCCTCTTTTATTTACCATGAAATCTAAAAGATTGAGCTCCTGGAGTTAATTCTTCATATTGATGTTTTAACACCTAATTGTTA
The DNA here is from genome assembly GCF_043159975.1 of Macaca nemestrina. NCBI lineage: Eukaryota > Metazoa > Chordata > Mammalia > Primates > Cercopithecidae > Macaca > Macaca nemestrina. The sequence continues at coordinate 30,394,089 of NC_092129.1, forward strand.
AGTTGGTTGAATTTACCCAGGTAACCCAGTATTTACATCGACATCATAAGTTGAGCTTGATATATTTATCACCACGGTAAGCAGAAAGATCGGCCTTTCTCAAGGGTCAGCCATTCGTACAGTCTGGTAGCCTTTGGCATAAAAATGATCTGAATTCAAAAGTGCAACTTAAAACATAAGAGGGGGTTTGGAGGGGGACCTGGGCAGGTTTTTACATAGAGGCATCTCATTCTGATAACCTTCATGTCTTTTTTAAAATTTATTTTTAGAATAGGTAGTATCCTCATGGTTCAAAAGGTACAAATGACTCTAGAGTGAAAGTACTCCCTCTCATACTCATTCACCTGTCACCCATTTCACTAATCCACAGGTAACCAGTGTTAGTTAATTGATAATCTTCTAGTGACATTTTATGCATGTGCAAGCAAATATGAACATGGAAGCTGTTCATTTTCTCTCCTAACCTGTCTCTAATTCACTCTGTTCCATCCCCACTGCTTCTGTTTTGCTCCTTGGATGCCTTGGACTGTTGTCTGCATTCTGCCTTGCTCTGCATTTCAGCCGCCCCATTTCGGCAGGCTGTCCTTCTAAACTTCCCCCATCAGACCTTCTAAAACATTTCCATCATACACGGGAAGGAATCTGCACATCTTACCCTGTTCTCTTGGACCCTGAGAGATTCATCTCCTGTCTCTATCCCTCCTTGTCATGCGTTTTACCCACAGTCATTCTTAGCTAAGTCCCCTTGACCCATTTCATAGACCCATAAAAAACCTGATGGAAGTTCAAGTTGTTATCATGCACAGCAAATACCATTTACCTACATATCCTTATTTGTGGATCCCCAAGCTAAAAATTTGTCTTTTAGAAATACAAAACTAATTGCCACTTTGTGCACATGGATAGAGTATGATTTTTCTTCTCCACGTTTTTTCCCTCTGCTTGGAACATGCTGTCCAATTTTCATGAGCAAGCCACACTCATTTCTGGTGTCATCTCTAGGGGCATTTCTTAGCTGAGATTCTGTAAACTCATGGAGCCTTCCACATGTAATTAGTGTCCCAAGTAGGCTTCCATACTAGGAATAATTTTCCATACTAGGAATAATTTTTTATATTAGCTGTGTTATAGCTAATAGCTATACTTTGCTTCTAGCAAAATTGACGTTCTGGTAAAACTTAACGATGATTTTGGATAGTATGTAAGATTGGTAAAAAAAAAAAATCAAAGTTGAAGCTTTTATTTAATTATTCATCCTTCTTCTCTCTCCACCCCCCTCCCACCTCAATATAAATCACTTGTCCCTCAGTATCTGCAGGGGATTGGTTCCAGGGGTGGGTTCCAGGACCCCTGCAGATATCAAAATCTGAGGATGCTCAGGTTCCTGATATAAAATGTGACAGGATTTGCATATAATCTATGCACATCCTCCTGTATATTTAAACTCATCTCTATATGACTTGAAATACCCCAATACAGTGTAAATACTAAGTAGATAGTTGTTATAGTACAATGTTTAGAGAATAATGACAAGGAAAAATGTCTGTACATGTTCAGTACACAACCATCCAACAATTCATTTTTTTCTTCAAGCTTTTTTTTTTTTTTTGAGACAGATTCCCACTGTTTTGAGACAGACTCCCTCTGTCACCTGGGCTGGAGTGCAGTGATGTAATCTTGGCTCGCTGCAACCTCCACTTCCCAGATTCAAGTGATTCTCCTGCCTCAGCCTCCTGAGTAGCTGGGATTACAGGCATGTGCCACCAAGCCCAGCTAATTTTTGTATTTTCAGTAGAGACAGGATTTCACCATGTTGTCCCTACTGGTCTCGAACTCCTGACCTCAAGTGATCCGCTTGGTTGGTTGATTCCATGGATGCAGAACCCATGGATATGGAAGGCCACCTGTGCATGTCCAAATCAATTTTTTTTTAGCAGCCCTTGCTTACTTTACTAATTCTCAAACACTGTGTTAACACCCATTAAAAATAGCTTTGGTATTTATTATGACACTCATCTGGGAGAGTGTCTTTTATGCCTCCCACTCTACTTTTCTTCTGTGGTTGGTACATAAAGGGGTGAAAGCCTCCATATAGGGTGTCACTGAAGTTTGGGGATCAGCCAGGCAAAAGGGGTACTCTTAAGACATTGAAAGGATTGAACATTGACCCTGATAGATGACATGAGCCATCTGGAGAGAGTGGTCCAATCTAAGAAGTGACTCCTAAGTATGTGAATGAAATATTTTTAATTCCAACCCAAGTAATCAGAGATCTTAAGTGCTTGGTTTTTATTGCAAAGTGCCTGGCATGAGGTAATTTGCTTTTGATAGCTGATCAACAGAGGATTTAGAGAGTGAGAGTTTAATAGTGTTTGTTCAGCACTGTTCATGTGGAATTTCTGACTAGTGGGTTGTTCTTATCACTAACCAGGTATGCCTTATAGAATAGAAATAATTTGTGAGATAAATCCGTAGGTCTGAGATCCCTTAAGAGCTTTCATGTTTCTTCTGTGATTGGGGCACTATACAAACATTGAATTTATTGACTTGTTTCCCTAGGCGTGCTGATATCATGAAGTGAGAGTGCTCTTAGTAGCAGTGCTAAATATTCTAGCCATTGGATAAGTGTCGCCCCTGTAGTATGGGATAAATCTCAATTTCAGGCTATTCGTGGGTCTGTTGGGAAGGTCTGCTCAGTTCTATGGTTGCAGGTGTTTACAGCTGAGCCCTCATCCCTAGTTTCCGGTGATTTCCCCCGGGGTTCTGCCTGTCTATAGTGTCCCACTGAAACAACTAGTTAGCAATACTCTTTGATATTTTGAATCACAGAGCATTCCAAAATAATTTCTATTTAACATGTCTTAACTCTTTGAAAACCTTTATAACAAGAAATAGGAATAAAATATTCACAAAACAGGAACTTAAGATGTCCAAGACATGAAAATAATACTGACTTCATGGCATCAAAGAAATGCAGATTATTAGATTTTAAAAGTTAGTTACAGTGCTGGCAAGAGTGAGGTTGTTTTTAGCTCATGAAGGGTAGAATGGTATACCTTCAATGGAGAGCAGTGTGCCTCATGGACTCCCTTGGCACTCGTGATTCTCTTCTGAGTATATCCTAAGGAAACAATCAGACATTAAGCTGAAGTTCCGTAATGAGTCCATGATCTTTGAGAGGCCACTGATATAGTAGAAAGGTTAAAAGCAGGAATGCCAGAACCGGTTATGTGGCTTGGAATCCTGTTCCACCAGTTACCACTTCTGTGCAGTTAGGAAGTTAATTTCTCCACGCTTTGAGTTTTCTCATCTGTCAAATGAAGATAATAATAGTATCTACCTCCTACATTGTACAGAGAATTAGGTAAATTAATTTATGTAAAGTACTTGGAACCCTGCCTGGCACAGAGTAAGCAACTGTATAAGTATCAGTTATTATCAGGGGTGTTACTGTAAAAATTTGAGAAAAATTCAGCAGTGGAGTCATTTTTTTAAGTGATAGTAAATATATATGAAAAGATATTTAGCCACTAAAATAATGATTTTGAGCAATAGTTAATTACATGGAAGATGTTTATAATAACTGAGTTAGACATAAAAAGTATATACAAAAAATTCTAATTTGATTTTAAGATGCATTTGCATAGAAAACAGGAAAGTGACAAACTATTTTTTCTCACTAATAGGATCATAAGAGATTTGTTTTCCTTTTTCACATTTTTATTTGTTATCCATATGTATTGTAATTATAATTATTGAACATTATTACAATTATGTATCATCCGATTTTTATATTTTTGACTTTTTAAAAGCAAATGCATATTCATTTTGACATATTTTACTTTCTCTTCCTTCTTTTAAAGCTACTAATATTTCACTTCCTCAAAATCTTCTCCCACACATCATCTGCTTGGTATTTTCTTGCATTTAGCTCTCTTGCTTTATGTATAGATCAGCTCCAAGCCTGTTTCTTCAAGAATAAGCAGACCAAGTAAAACGACTTAAGAGATTTTAGTGGTGGGGACTTTCTCCTGGAAGTTTAATCCCAAGAATGTGGCTTAGATGATGATGGCACTGTGTCCTCTCTACATTTCATGCACTCACCCTTCTCTTCTACTCTTCCCTGAATGAACTTGGCACTTTAGTGGGGTCAGAATCCTCAGTAATCCCACACGTACAGGAGAAAAATTCCTGCCTCCAAGCCTTTGCTGTCCTTGCTAGCTGGAATTTCCCTCCACATTTCTTCCTTTAAAATCAGTCTTCTGCACCAAGTTTATACTTAATTCCATGAATACTTTCCAACCCATCTATTGTATGCTGACTTCAGTTCTTTTGGCACTTAAGCATTTGTACCACAAATGAACTAAATATTGGCTTACTTTATTGCTTAGTTGTTCTTTTTTTTTTTTTTTTTTTTTGAGACAAACTCTTGCTGTGTTGCCCAGGCTGGAATGCAGTGGTGCTATCTCGGCTCACTGTAACCTCTACCTCCAGGGTTCAAGCAATTCTCCCGTGTCAACCTTTGGAGTAGCTGGGACTATAGGCATGCGCTACCATGCCAGGCTAATATTTTTGCATTTTTGGTAGAGACAGGTTTTAACCATGTTGGTCAGGCTGGTCTCGAACTCCTGACCCCAAATGATCCGCCCTTCTCGGCTTCCCAAAGTGCTGGGATTACAGACATGAACCACTGCGCTGGGCCAGTTCTTATAGTAAGCTTATAGAAGTTGTGTTTTATATTACTCAATGTCCTTCTATTTTCTAGTACAGCGTTATCCACATGCTTGTAGAACACAGGAAAATCGGATGTTGTTGTGTTGATGGCATTCTTAGAGATAAAGTATGAGGGTTCTGTTTCATCATCCCCTTTGCTCATCCTTCTATTTTCCGTGTTTTCAAGATCAGAATGTTATATCATTTGGATTCTCAGTCTTACAGATATTTGCCTGAAGACTTGATAATAGATTTTTGTTTCTAACATCTAAAACTTAAAGGGTTTAATTGCAGAGAGCACCACAGTTAGCAAATGCATTTATAATAGGGGGCTAGTAGTATAATATACAAATTAATCCTAGTTGCAAAGACAATCCTATCAACTTTAAAATATTGCTTGTTTGATCTAGACAATTTTATGACTCTGTCCGATAATTATTAAGTTTATAAATGTGTTAGAATTTTATAGGTCCATTTCCTGGAAAGGACCAAATCCCAGGGAATGTTGTCACATACCTGCTCTCATAGTTTAGACTGGTGGTTTCTAAAGTGAAGTTCATGCATCACATGAAGGTACAGAAAGACATTGTTAGAATGTCTTTGTTTTCATGACTTCTATTTTAGTTATATGCCTTATAATTATTAGTAGAGAAGATGTGTTTTTATAAGTAAAAGTAATTAGAGGCTTATGCTCAGATACTTTTATTGATGTGGAATAAAAAGTGGAGACCACTAATCTAAATAAAAGGCCACTAATCTAAATACTGTTTCATAACCTGAAGTCAGTTTCTGTTACTTAGCCGTAACAAGTCAAAAATCAACTTATTAAACATAAATTATGTGTACAGCCTGAACAGAGAGTTGTGATGTGTGCATAATTCTGCATGGATGAACAGCATAAGACACATTCCTTGCCTTTAGAGAGTTTACAGTCTGATTGGAAGGAATATGGGCATAAGGAACAATAATTAGAAAATGACACAAGGGGCCAGGCATGGTGGCTCATGCCTGTAATTCCAATACTTTGGGAGGCCAAGGCAGGTGGATCACTTGAGATCAAGAGTTCAAGACCAGCCTGGCCAACATGATGAAACCCTGTCTCTACTAAAAATACAAAAATTAGGCAGGTGTGGGGGGCACGCGCCTGTAATCCGAGCTGCAGGGGAGTGTGAGGCAGTGAGGCAGGAGAATCGCTTGAACCTGTGAGGCGGAGGCTGCAGTGAGCTAAGATCGCACCCCTGCACTCCAGCCTGGGTGACAGAGTGAAACACCATCTCAAAAAAGAAATAACGTAAAGAAAATGACACAAGGTAGCATAAGTGTGCACTGAGAAACTTAGCAGTATGAGTTTGTCAGTGTAAAATTGCTATAGAAAGTGTGATAGGAGTGGCATAGTACATGGTGATTCTGCATTCTCAGAATGTTCCAAAGACTCTTATAGGATAAAATAATTCTTTGATTATCAGGTCAGTTCTTAGTCCACCTACCCAAATAAGCTGTGCTTGAACTCTCTCCTGGACCCAGATGTTAACTGGATGAACAAAAAGCTCATCGAATTAACATCTGGGCCCAGGAGGCAACTGGTAAATAATTTTTACCAATTTTCTTAATGGCATGCCTGCATTTCCTTTAAATTATAAGAGAACGTGGCAGAATGGACATGTTGAGAAAGTAATAAAGTTTTTGGAGCAGTGATAGTGTATAAAAGTAATTTAAACAGTGATAGTGTATAAAAGTAATTTAAAGTCAGCATATTAGTTTCTTAGGGCAGCCATGACAGAGTACCAGAAGCTGAGTGACTTTAAACATGTATGTTCTCACTTTCTGGAAGCTAGATGTTCAAAATCAAGGTGTCAGCAGGGCCATGTTCCCCCTGAAACCGGTAAAAGAATCCTTCCTTTTCTCTTCCTAACTTCTGGTAGTTTGCTGGACCTTGGAGTTCCTTAGCTTTCAGCAGTATAGCTCCAAGTGTGGCCTGTGTCTACATGGCATTCTCTCTTTGTGTCTCTATCACTACATGGCCATCTTCTTATAAGGATTCCAGTCATATTGGATTAGGGCACCACACCACTCCAGTGTGATTTCATCTTAACTAACTGTATCTGTAGTGACCCTATTTCCAAATAAGATCACATTCGGGAGTACTGAGTATTATAACTTCAGCATACCTTTTTTTTGGAATGCTATAATTTAACCTATAACAGTAAGAAATATCAACCCTTATATGTACATATACCAAGACAATGCACAATTTCTTGTCAAATGATGCCTTCCCAGCTAAAACCCCATAGCCATGCAAAGTGGTTATGGGGTAAATGACAACTGGAAGAAAAGGAAGCCTCCTCTGCTATTTGTGTCAATTGTCTTGTGTCTGGGCTTTGGTATCTCAGGCCTTGGTAGAATTATTCATATAAACAATAATATGTACTATGTGGTTTTGATCTTTCTGGTAAAACTCCATGAAGTAATTTGTGGATCAGGATGGTTCTAAGGGTGTATTGGGTTTTTTGTTGTGATAATGTTACATAATTGTCTCCAAACCGCAGTGGGTTATATCCACAAATATGTATTTCACCTTCATGGATTTGCAGGTTGACTGTGGTTTAGCTACTCCTGGCTGGGTTCTGCAGGCTGGCCTTGGCAAAGGCTAAGTCGGATGCCAAAGCTGAGGTACAGGTTCGGGTCTGTTCCACATGTCTTCATCCTGGAATCCAAGCTGAAGAGGGAGAAGCAGCTACCTGGAGCATACTCTGCTGGTGGGGAGCAGAAACTTGCCAGGTCTCTTAGTGCTTCAAGTCAATATGAATATGACTATTAATGCTCACAGTCTATTGGTCAAAACAAGTCACATGAAAAATCAGATGTGGTCATATACTCTGTATACTAGTGCAAAGCATCACAGAGCTGCCCAGCAAAGAGTATGGATGTATAATTATCTTACAGCAAGGGAAGGAGTGCGTAATTAGGAACAACAATCCAGTCTACCAGAAAGCCATTTTCTTCTGAATTCTACACGTTTTATGACAAGCAACTCAATAAACCTTTAAAAAAAAGTACGTATACCATAGACTTGATTTCTTAACCCAGTCTGCTAGAAATGTATAGTTGAGTATTACACACATAATTTTTTTTTTTCAAGAAGAGGTCCTTGTACTTCTCCATGCTGATTTAGTTTCACACTGGGCATATTCCCTGCTGCTTAGACACTTTTTGTTATGTCTCGTTCCTAAACCCACGTTTGTGTATTTACCACAGTCCATATTTTGCTAACCACAACACTACTTGCCTCTCTCCATTGTTACCAAGACATCTGAGGCAGAATCTGGCAGAAATGCTGTTGTCTTGAGTGTGCTCTTACAGATAACATTTTCGTCGGGGATAAAACTGTTTCTGGTTTATAGATTTGATTGTTAATTGTGTGGCACTATTGAAATATAACCCTGAATTGTGGTTTTCGGGGATGTCCTACTTTTAACACTTTCCCTACCAGCACTGGCCCGTGTGACCCAGCCATTTTCTTACTTCCCTTTTAGCACTTCCTCTGTGTGTCATACGTTTTATTTGGCGTAACTTTTTCATGCCCCTGTTTTCTGATAATTTTATGTAAATCTTATCTCCCTTGTCAAAAATTGAAGTTTCTATAGAGCACATTGGGTCCTTTTTATAGTCACAAGCTTCAGATAAATAGTACAGTTGTAGGCATAAAACAGGTTCTAAGTGCTTACTGAGTTGAAGAAAATTGCTCATAAATACATTACAAGGCACTATTTAGGAGTAAGCATAAGTTGTTTATTGCCACTTATACTCTCCATGTAACTATGCTGAAAGCACATTAAAAAAAGAATAATTCAGTTATTTTATTTTGCATTTTTACAGGTATGAATGTATGCCAGTATATTTTGAAAATGCATTCAATTGCAGATCTCATCCACAGAAGGCAAAGAAGTACATGGCCTTTTCTTTAGTGAAATGGCAGTTTAACTGGTAGATTGTCTCTTGTTGATAAAGTCTTAGAAGACACTCAAATTTAATTCTTGAAAAGGAGTGTTTGCTACTCATATACTGTATGTTTTTGGAAAAGCATTCCATTTATCTTTTAATGCCTTTCATCTATCCAATTTTGTTGGTTTTATCAGTTAACTCTTAATTCAGATCCACGAAATAGCCCCCACCAAATAATAATAAGTAGTAATAGTAGTAGTGGTAACTACTGCTCACATTTTTTTTTTTTTCCTCTCTTGAAGTTGATTGCATTGGGACCCTGTGTAAGACTAGGACACATGCATTGGTGATGGCATTTGCTGTGAGCACAGGACCCTGGCACAGTGACTCACATTGGCATATATTCTCTGCAAGGATTTGGGGAATGAGATTGAGTTCTGTACCAGTCTAGAGACTCCAGAAGTTTGCAGCTTATTTCCTTTGGACTGGAGCTAGAATATGTCTGCAAAAAAATCAAATGGGCCAGAGACTGTATGGTTTAGGAATGAATCTGTCTGGTAGTATTAAAACGAATTCCAGAAGTAATTGAAAACAAACTTTTCTTCCCATGTCTCCTGTTTATTGATGCTACTTGGAGCCTAATGTCTTTAGATTTGTCTTAGAGATGATCTGAAGTGATCTTCCGGTGCCACAGCATAGTAGGGGTATCTCTAGAAACTCCGCTGTGGGTGAGGCAGGCATCATATTTTTCACACCTCTTGTGACAGGTAATCAAAAACATGTCGCAGGTACCCAGTAGTGATTGATGGTGAGAAAGAGGATGTCTCTTATGACTAGGAGATGAGATCAGCAGATAGATTGTTCTGTTTTCATTACCTCCAGTAACTTTCTGTATGATAATGCAGATTTGGCCCTTCTAATCTTTGTGTGCAGGTAGAAAACTTCAAAACTGACTTCTTATACCTTATGAGTGTTAATGAGAGAATGCATTCAATATATTTAAAATATTTAGTAGAAATGTTATAGAACTGTAATTTTTTAACTCTAGAAATGAGCTACAATTTTAGTGCCTAGAAAAAAAGCAGACTTTCATAATTTAAGAGCAACAAAGAAATAAATGTATTTTTTTTTTAAATCAAAATTCCAAATTCTGACTATCTGTATTTACCAATTCCATTTTCTGTGAGGAAATAGATTGGTTTCTTCTGTTCTCAAAACTTAAGGGGTAATTAATTTAGTGAATTAAGAGAATGTGCTTTCCAGTTAGCTCTTTAGAAACCTACTCAGTGCAATAAATAGCTGTTGAATGTACTGACATGTTTACTAAAGTGCATTTAGTATGAGTAGTAATGGCTAACCTCAATACAGGTCAGTATTTACATCCTTAAAGACAGTTGGCCATAAAGCTGTATTCACCCTCTTATTCTTTTTTTTTTTTTTTTTTTTTTTTTGAGACGGAGTCTCGCTGTCACCCAGGCTAGAATGTAGTGGCACGAAATCGTTTCATTGCAACCTCTGCTTTCCAGGTTCAAGCAATTCTCCTGCCTCAGCCTCCCGAGTAGCTGGGATTACAGGAATGCACCATCACACTGGCTAATTTTTGTAATTTTAGTAGAGATGGGGTTTCACCATGTTGGTCAGGGTGACCTCGAACTCCTCACCTCAGGTGATCCACCCGCCCCTGCCTCCCATAGTGCTGGGATTACAGATGTGAGCCACCGCGCCCAGCCTCCGTCTTGTTCTTTTTAACTGTGGCTAAATCCAGGAAGAACTAGGCATCCATGTGAAAATTATGTGTAGTAATAGCCTACCCTTACAGGCCATTATTAGTGGTTCCTTCTTTGGGGTCAGACAGAGCTGATCATTCTGGCTGTAACTCTTATAGCTATTTGACCTTGAATAAATTCTTTAATTGTTCTAAAGTTCAGACTCTTTATCTGGAAAGAATTGAGATTAACTCCCTCATGCAGTCATAAAGATTAAACCAAGCAGTGTGTGTAACAGTATTGAACAAAAAATTTGGTGCATATGGTTAATGTTCAATAAATATTTAACTGTTTCCTGTCATCTTTATATTTACTAGGTCTGCCTAGCTTTGTTAGTTTACTATTTGGGGCGGATTTGAATGTGGCTCTTCAGATATATTGAAAATGGTATTTCATGAACACTTGGATATTTGAATGCATGGAAATGTCAATGGATAGAATTTTCTGTTCCATGGGGCACCAGATTCTAGTCATTGATTTTTTTACACATTGAGTCTGTGTAACAGCCCTTTTGCAGATAAAGAAACTGAAGGTTAGAGAAATTAGGTAACTTACCCAAGGCTACATACCTTGTAGATGGTGGAATCTGGATTTTAACCAGGCCTATCTTATTTTAAAGGTAACCGTTGGCTAGGCACAGTGACTCACACCTGTAATCCCAGCACTTTGGGAGGCTGAGGTCGGCAGATCACCTGGGGTCAGTAGTTCGAGACCAGCCTGGCCAACATGGCGGAAGCCCATCTCTACTAAAAATACAAAAGTTAGCTGGGCATGGTGGCAGGTACCTGTAATCCCAGCTACTTGGGAGGGTGAGGCAGGAGAATAGCTTGAACCTAGGAGTCAGAGGTTGCAGTGAGCCAAGATCATGGCACTGCATTCCGGCCTGGATGACAGAGTGAGACTCTGTCTCAAAAAAAAAAAAAAAAAGAAAAAAGAAAAAAGGTACCCTCTGCCTTAATAGCATGGGTTAAGTGTTACTCAGATGAAGCACAGAGCATATGGAAAACAGAGAACTTCTCAGATGAAGCACAGAGCATATGGAAAACAGAGAACTTCTCAGGTATATGAAGTTTATAAAATCTCGGCTTTAAAGGAATTTTTGAACTTAAAAACATTTAATTTAAAAACTAATTTAAAATACAAGTTTGCTTGTGGGGCTTGATTTTCCTTTTAATAGTTATTCTCATTGGTTGTGGTACCCTTTCCTGGGGCATTTTGGTTGGCATGGTTATGGGAAGGGCGCTACTGGCGTTTAGTTGGGGGCAAGCAGAGGTGCCAAATGCCCTGTAATGAGTGAGGCAGTCCAAGAAAATGAAGAATTGACCCTTATACTTGGGAATTTCATATCTTCTTCTGTAGGAGCAATATGAATCTATAATATGTCTTCTAATGGACTGTGTCTGAGAATTTACATATTGGAATACTCGTGATCAAATACTTTCCTTTGGGGCATCATGATGATTTTATAAAATTAAATGTGTAAGTAGATTACATGATCTATGAATTTCATCTCAATATTATGAAGGGCGTATAATAAAATGGTTTACATATTTATTTAGATGAGGTGTTGAATTTGATAAGGCTGAGAACTGCGTCTCTACAGTAGTCATATAAAACAGTTGCTCAGTATGTGCTCTGTCACTCTTGAAGATGAGGAAGCCATTCCATCTGCAGGCAGCTGTTTGCACCTATCTCTCAGACAGTTCTTCCTTATACTGAGCCGTGGACCTCTCTCCCTCCACATCTAATGTCTAATTCTAGGTTTACCTCTTTGGAGATCTGTCTCTCAAGCCTAAATCCTTTATTGGATAAAGATCCTTCAGATGTTTAAAAACAGCTGTCATTTAATCCAAGTATTCTCTCCTGACCAACTCCTTTGACCAATATTCTTAAAATCTAGTTTTATGCCATTTAACCATCCTGTTTGTTCTAATTTCCCTATAGTGTGAGATCCCTAGATAAATGCAGTAATCCTGATGGAGTCTAATCCTCAAAAAGGGTGTGACAGACTATTATAATCTGTTTATTCTGGGTTGATAGCACTAGTGGGTTTTTTGGAGGCGGGTGGGGAGGAAGGTGCACAGTGGAATTACCCAACTGTAATTCATATATGAACCTTACTGTCATCTAAAACCACAAATCATATTCACTTGTGCTAACACTAAACTGTACCGCTCTCATTTCTTAGTACCTCACCAGTAAAACCTGAGATTCATTGGGAGCAAATTTCCACCTCATAATAATTGACTCCTTTCTACAGACAGCCGAGGGCTTTTGAATCCTAATGTTGCTATCCAGGATGTTATTAAGTACCTACCTCTCCAAATGGCTGATAAGGGAGGCCTCTATGTTTTTGTTCAAGTTAGTGGGAAATATACTCATGAGGACAGAGCATAAGAAAAAATACTGTATTAAGCTATTAACGTTCCCTCTCCAGGTTCAGAATGGATTTCAGCTCTCAGAGCAACTGAGGTTGGTCAGTCAGTCAACACATACCTCTTGGTACAGTGATTCAGTGATTTCCTTTATTCATCTAATCATATAAACATCCACCTACACACCCAACCCACATTTCTCCATCTTATCCATAAGCAGACAAGAGAAATTTATCAAATGCCTCTTAAGTGCAGTTACATGTGTTTTCCTCATTTTCCTAATCCACTAGAATAGTAGCTATGTCAGGGAGGGAAATTAGGTCAGTGTGATTTGACTAAGCCAGCATTCCCTGAATGTCCTCTCTTCTACCAGCCCTTGCACTCCAGCCATACCAGATCACTCAGGATTCCCCGAACACCACACATTCCTGCCAGAGGCTTACACATCCTCATTCTGCCTGATGAGCCTGACCTCTTCTGCATCCACCATCTGGGAAACTCCTGCACCTCCTTCCCAGCCCAGCACTGGCATCACCTGTGACGTTGCCGGGACACTCCTTCCCTTTGAGGCAGTGTAAGTTGCTCAATGCTCTGTGCTCTGTGGTTCCTTGTGACCACTAGTATCAGAGCACTCACATCTCATTTTATCAGCTGATAAGTTATAGTTGCCTCTTCTTCCTGAGCTTCCTGGCTGATGAATGCTGTCTTCCTCTTTGTGTCTACAGCAGAATACTTGGTCCATGGTAGATGTTTCCAAAAGCGACCCACTTGTCCTGCCGAATCGTTGGCTTTCTGGGATCATTCTAGATCTCAGGGTCCACTGCTCCCTTCTCTATTTTCTTACCAAACTGCCTTAAATGATCATTTCTAAAATATTCCTGGGAATCTATGTGATGATATGCTTCAGTGTATAGTTTGCACAATTACCCTTTCTAAATTAAAATGCATTTGCCTGTTTTCAGGCTTCTGGCATTTTCTACATCTTCTACAGTTCCTCACCCCACCAGTGACTTTTTAGAAATCTCGTTTGCATGTTATTTTCTAAGAGAGAACTTGTAAAATGATCTATCTAGCCCAGAGATGGGTCTTCATTTAGAGTATGTAGGATATTTGATGGCATCTCTTGACTCATCTTAGGTAAAAGACCACTGAAACTCACATTTGTTTAATTTTTCTCGGGTCAAATGTGAGCACCCTAGGCAGAGAATAATGGAATAGGAGTTGATAAGTTCTCCATTCATTTTGCCATTCAAAGATGTCAAACCCTTTCCCAAATAGCAGATCCGGAGCCCATCCTTGATCATCACCTTGCTTCATCACCAGGAATAACTTTTTAGTTATTTGTTGCCATTCATTTTTGGGTTTGTTGTTGTTGTTGCTGCACTGTTTTTGTAACAAGCATTTATTTATTTGGGGGGTATTATCTGATTGCTCCCCTTTTAAGTTGTTTTTTTTTGTTTTTGTTTTTGTTTTTGTTTTTTGAGACAAAGTCTCGCTCTGACATCCAGGCTGGAGTGCGGTGGCACAGTCATGGATCACTCCAACCTCTGCCTCTCAGGTTCAAGCAATCCTTGTGTCTCAGCTACCTACGTAGCTGGGACTATAGGCATGTGCCACCACATCTGGCTAGTTTTTGTGTTTTTAGTAGAGATGGAGTTTTGCCATGTTGGCTAGGCTAGTCTCGAATTCCTGACCTCAAGCCATCCACCTGCCTCGGCCTCCCAAAGTGCTGGGACTATAGGCATGAGCCACTGCGCCTGGATACCCTTGTAAGTTTGTGGCACAGGTTTATATCTGGTTCTGTGTCCTTCCCAGGTTTCTCTAAAGTTATAGGGAGTGTTCAAATTTCTGACCTTGTTTAACATTGAAATTTGAATATTCTTGCTTTGTTTAGATGACAGTGTGGCTTTGAGAGACGGAACACCTGTTATATTTTGGTACAAATATAACTATTTTCTAGGAGGAAATGCCTGCATAGAAAGGTCCATTTTGGTCTGTTCCTTACGTGACCAAACACAGTGTGACCATTGTGTACTCCTGTCATCATTTCATTTGTATATTAAGAAACATGTTGTTGGGAAAACAGCTGATGGGCCTCATGGATATACTGCTGTTTTTCTAGTCCTGACTTGTTATACTTGGGTATTCAAGGAACTGCAGTATGTTGGAGGTGAATCCAAAAAGTCATGCTTTGCTGTGTGGGTCCACAGCTGTGTGACCCACAGCTGAGAGACTGAGAGGTACTAATTAATTTCCTTAACTCAACAGCACTGGCTGTGCTGCGGCAGTGATTTAAATCCAGTCTGGTATACACTCCAGTGTCTTTCAATAACCTTTGGAGGCCGGGCGCGGTGGCTCAAGCCTGTAATCCCAGCACTTTGGGAGGCCGAGACGGGCGGATCACGAGGTCAGGAGTTCGAGACCATCCTGGGTAACACGGTGAAACCCCGTCTCTACTAAAAAAATACAAAAAACTAGCCGGGCGAGGTGGCGGGCGCCTGTAGTCCCGGCTACTCGGGAGGCTGAGGCAGGAGAATGGCGTAAAAACCCGGGAGGCAGAGCTTGCAGTGAGTTGAGATCCGGCCACTGCACTCCAGCCTGGGCGACACAGTGAGACTCCGACTCAAAAAAAAAAAAAAAAAAAAAAAAACCTTTGGAGCCAGAAAGCATTTGGAGATGAGCTAGAAAAAGTAGTCCAGAGTCGACAACATCGAATGCTGCAGCTCAGAATTTGCAAGTTAAGACACATGTACCTAGCCACTGGGACGGGGAGATCATTGAGGACCTCCAGCTGTGTAACCCCCAGCTGTGTGGGTCAGTTTGATGTAGTTAAGGGGTCTCTGCTGGTTCTGTTCTTTTAAATGGTGCCATGTGTACAAACAAGGAACACTTTGCTGATGATTCAAAAAATACTTTGTCTTCATCACAGCTCTTTTGAAGTAAGGATTTTTATGTGCTATTTTTATTTGAATAATGAACTGGATTTAAGTTTAAATTGACTATCCTGATTTAAGATTGCAAAAAAAAAATATTTAGATGGAAGATTCATCTTATGCTTTCTCATGAAATTCTTTTTGGTCTGCAACACACGGTAAATGCAGGAGACTCTTAGAAGTCAGCAATTAGATGAGTCAAGAGTGTATTGATGTGAAGGAAAGTCAACATTAAATGAACAAAGGGCTTTTAAGAAGCCCATTATGACCACTTATAATGGAAAATGTAGTTCCCATTAGAGATTGATTTAAGGAGCCCTGGTTTGTCACTGAAGCATGAAGGCTGCAGTGTGGTGTTTTGTGCAAATCATTTTTATAGCATTCTCTACTGAGCTCCTTCTGGTTAATCTGTTGGTGTGTCTAAACCTGTAAGAACTGCATCTATCTTGTTTAAGGAATATAAAAATTTCCAGAAACTTAAACCAAAGATTAGCATATTTTTCATTTATCTCATAGGATATTGAAAAATTTTTTAAACGCCTTACTGGTTGTAATCAGACACAGCAGCACCAGATGTCAACTCTTGGATAATTTAATCTTTTTGTCTTGTGCATATTTTCATAAATATTTTTCTACTTGAACAGAATATCAGTTTCTGGCTCAGCTTAAAGTATAAAAATTTTCCAATTAGATTGCTGTAACTTCATTTTTATTCATGACCGAAAATTTAATAGAGATCATTACTTTTTTGACTTGTAGGAGATGAACTTTAAAATAAACCACCTGACCCAGGGCAGGGCAGAGAGCCTAGGATTCTGATCCTTCCTGGAGTCTGAGGGAGGCTGGCATGAGACTCCATCCTCTATCCCTAAGTAATTCTTAATTTGGGAGGAATTTTTGGATTTGTATTGGTCTGCCATGTAATTGACCTTATCCCCGGTTGTGGATTAATTTAACTCCTTGCTTAGCTTTTATATGGATTTTCTGCCTACTTATGTGCCAGTTATTTAGAGAAGTATAGTAAAAGTGAAACATGGTAGTTTTGACTCAAAGGAATTTATGGTTGGGGCGAGGAGATCAAGTGAAATGCTGTTGTCACACCGTATATGATTAAGTGCCTTGCAGTAAGTGATAGGTAATATATGAAGTAAACTCTTTAGGGGAGAGAAGGGCACACAAGTGGTCAGGAAAGCCTTTGAAGTAGAATTGGGCCTTGTCAGAAGGAGGAGCCTGGCAAGGTTGCCTCATGCCTGAGGAAAGAGTGAGGATAAAGGTGCAGAGTTGGGGAGGAGCCCAGGGCGTTCAAACCACAGCGTGAAACTGAGCTCATGAGAGTTAGACGCTCAAACGCCTTCTTTCCTTTTTCTTGTTTCCTCTTGCACTTGAATTCTTGAATGAGTACTAACTACCCCAATTCATGGTAGCATGACTTCCACTCCCAGTACGTCACTAATGCAGTCCTGTTGGAGGTCCTCAATGACCTCCCTGTCCCAGTGGCTAGGTACGTGTGACTTAACTTGAGAATTCTATGCTGCAGCATTGGATATTGTTGACTCCGGACTACTTTTTCTAGCTCATCCCAAATGCTTTCTGGCTCCAAAGGTTATTGAAAGACACTGGAGTGTATACTAGACTGGATTTAAATCGCTGCCGCAGCACAGCTAGTGCTGTTGAATTAAGGAAATTAATTAGTACCTCTCAGCCTCAGTTTAATGGAAATGAGGACATCTAAATCATAGTGTGGTTGAAGGATAAAAAGATAACATAGGGATAATATGTTGAAATAAATGGCTCTTGGTAGGCAGGCATCAAGATTAGTTCCCTTTCCGTACCTGATAGCCACTCTTTCCTTGCCCGAGTGTGCCTATCCCCTTTCACTTCTATCCCTTTGCTCTGGCATTCCCACTGTCTGGAATGCCCTATCCCTGTTTTTTACCCATTGAAATCCTAACCACTCTGAAAGGTTTATCACCTCAAGCAGAATTGAACTTTGCATCTTTTGGATTCTTAATATTATTCATTGGACAGCACCAAGATACTACCCTACAGTTTAGTTATCTGCACAGTCATATTTTCCTGACTGGATGAAAAACTCTTTGAGGGTGAAGTCCAAGTCAGGGATATGAAGATAAACTAGTAAGAGCTGAGACTGTGTACTCCCTTGTTTCTGTACAGGGCTGCGTGAATAGTTGTCAGACTTCCAAGGTGATCTCATCATCATATTGTTTTTTCTCCTTTTCTTCCTAACTACAAGCATATGCTGATTTTTTTAATTCCTTTCCTCTAGCCTTTACTGCCCTTCTGTGCTTTCGATGTAATCAAACGTGTGGTGAATGTCCCCAGCTCCACTATCCCATAGCCGTCTCAAAGGCACCATGTCCACAACCGATCTCTTACCTCCTTCTGCTCCCCTGTCCTACATGCAGCGTGCCCTCTTCATGTATATTGTACCAGATCTTTGGTGTCATAGCCCACACAGTTCCTGAAGCAGAAACTTGGAGAGCATCCTTCATTCCTCACTTTCCTGGTTATCTACACTGCATGAGTCACCAAATCTCAACTCATCAGCCTCCCAAGTATTTCTTGAGTCCATCCCTCCTCTTTCTATGTCAACTACTGCTGCCTAGGTTTGGGTGCTCCTCCCTCAATTAGTTTGACTGTAATTTCTTTTTAGTGAATCTACTTCACCCTGTCCTTAAGTCCTCTCAAGTCCATCCTCTACCTCTGCTGTCTGATGCTACACTACCTCATGGAAAATCCTCTGGTGGCGTCTTTTCATATACATCGCAGATGAGAAAATTGGTTTTATCTCGTGGACCAGCTCTGATCGATTTGGTAATGGTTCTGCAAATGCTGCCGCTGGGTTCAGCATGAGCAATTGGTGGCATCTGACAAGGTACATTGAAGGGGGTGGGCCGCACATAGCCTAGCTAGGATTAAGTCCAAGCTCCTTAGAGTGGCATACTAGGCTTTCCGTGACCCAGATCCCGCCCATGTCTTCATCCTCAGCTCACTTTACCCTAGAACAGCAGGGAACTGTTTTGTCTTCTTGCTTTTGTTCAATCGAAACCTGCTTGCTCATACCCTTTACCTAGGAAATGCATTTGTGTTTTTTTTTTCAGACGGAGTTTTGCTCTTGTTGCCCAGGCTGGAGTGTGACAGAGTGGTCTCGGCTCACTGCAAACTCCACCTCCCAGGTTCAAACAATTCTCCTGCCTCAGCCTCCCAAGTGCTGGGATTACAGGCGCCCGCCACCACACCCGGCTAATTTTTGTATTTTTAGTAGAGGCAGAGTTTCACTATGTTGGCCAGGCTGGTCATGAACTCCTGACCTCAGGTGATCCATCCACCTCGGCCTCCCAAAGTGCCAGGATTACAGGCGTGAGCCCCTGCGCCCGGCCGGAAATCCATTCTTAACCTACAACCTTAGTGTGTGCTCAGGGTACCTGGGGTGGGCCTTGCATAGGGTTAAGTGTTATTTAATTTTTTTTTAATTGGCAAATAGAAATTATATATATTATATTTTTTCAATGATATTTTGAAAATATACATTAGAAAATGGCTAAATTGAGCTAATTAAGTATTTTTCTTGAGGCCTCTTTTTCAGCAGTACATATAACATTGTCTTGAAATCTTAAGTGTCTCTCCGGAAAGACAATATATACTGTTAGAGCAAATATCATGGCTTTATCTTTGGCCTCTGGTACTTATCATACTCCCTTTCGTGTAGTATGTATGTAATTTGTTTACTGAATTGAAATGAATTAGTAAACAATTTTGATTGTGAATACACTTTGCTTTATTTATTTATATTTACTAATTTTTTTTTTTTTTTTTTTTTGGAGACAGAGTCTCCGTTTTTCACCCAGGCTGCAGTGCAGTGGTGCCATCTCGGCTCATTGCAACCTCGGCCTCCTCGGTTCAAGCGATTCTCGTGCCTCAGCCTCTCGAGTAGCTGGGATTACAGGTGTGCACCACCATGCCTGGCTAATTTTTGGTATTTGTAGTAGAGAAGTGGTTTCACCCTGTTAGTCAGGCTGATCTCAAACTACCAATCTCAAGTGTTCTGCCTGCCTCGGCCTCCCAAAGTGCTGGGATTACAGGTGTGAGCCACGGCTCAGCCTGCTTTTTTTAAATTTAAATTCGATTGGTGAACTTCAGGGTGAAAGGACAAGTTTTAGGAATGTTAGTGCTCTGCAGAAATTAGGCCGGTGAATCAGGCAATAAGTAGACATTGGAAATTTTTGAGCAGGGGAGTGGCATGATGAAAGTGGTATTTAAGGAAGCTTGATAAAAGGTTGTTGGAGACAACCTTTTATATTATAGGCTTAAGCCACTGCTGGCAAGCGTGGGTGAGGGTCGCAGGAGGGGGAGAAGAGAGAGAGGCAAGGGTTTAAAGCCATGCTGAGGAACAGCTTCCTGTGTCTTTGTACTTTCATTTCCACATTTGCTCAAGTGAGATGTACTTGCTGGCATGTTTCCGAAAATAAAATAGAGTGCTGAAGTTATTTTTATTTTTTAAAAAAGAACATTCTTGTAAAACACCTAAGTGAGCCATTTTACATAATTATCTGAGACATATTCATTATTAATTGCTTGGGAAGAGAGATTATGAGTTCAATTTTTTTTTAAATAATTAGCATCTACATAGTTAGGCTACAATCTTCCAAAGTCAGTGAAGGTTTTTATTTTGGCATGTTTTAAAATATATGAGGGAAATACTTCAGTTTGGTTTTCCATCAGGTTTTGCTTGATAGTTTAACATCTCCATTCTGATTGTAGTTTCTCCCATTTAACATTTGCATTTCATATTTGACTCATGTGACAGTCTTTCCTGGTTAAAGTTTATTTTTCATTTGTTTTGGTCCATGTAGTTCTACTCCATTTTATTCTTCACATTGGCCAGTGTAAACTTTTAAGTTTACAGTTGCTTTGTTATTTTTTCTTACAGGGTTATGACTCACTATTAAAAAGAGGGACTTTTTCCAAATACTTTGCACTTTTGATTGTGTATTATGGATACCAAGGAAGAGAAGAAGGAACGGAAACAAAGTTATTTTGCTCGGTAAGCATTCATTTTACAAAATTGTTATCAGTACTTTAAAGAAATATTTGAGCGGACTTTGTCCTCAAGTATTACTTTGCATTTTGTGTTTTGTGCTTGTTCATAAATAGAGCAGGTAACCAGGAGAAGTAAACTATACTTTGCTTCATCCATTTTATTCATATTAGAGGATTGTAACATTTGGTTCTTCTCTTTCTAGCTTTGACACTTCTCTCAGGCCAGTGTTGCTCAGCAAATCCAGCTGTCATGCTCTGACCTGCAAATTGCTCCGAATCCCATGTTTAGCAACCTACCTTGAATTTTAAATCCTAAGTGCTTCGCTCCTACTGTTCTGTAGCTTAATTGGTTGGACTATAACTGAAAATCTCTGACACATTTAAAGCTTATCACCTTGTGGGGAGTCTATTACTAAAAAATACTTTTGTAGGTAGGTGAAATGGGTGAAATTATGTTTTTGAATCAGAGTCATTTTTAAGGCTGGAACTTGTCCAACATAAATAAATTTGTTGATATCTGAATAGAAGTAATTTTGTATATGATTTGTTACCATTTACAGATTTAAATGTCTATGTGGCAGTCACTCACTAATCATAAAAAAATGAATTATATGCTAAACATTCGTAAAACATTTTGATAAGCCAGAATGTTTTCAGACTCAGAGAACATAGGCTTAAAAACATGTTTCTCCTAAATTGAAATGCGTGTTAAGAACTGAATTTAGCCTCATTCCATCCCCAGTCCCCAGGCTGTGCTCATTAGAGATGCATTTACTGTTTTCTAAACTGAGCCTTGGAGCCAAAACCAAAGTTTACTGTTGATGTTTTTATCCAGTAATTAAGCTAGATTTTAGGTTGATAATGGGAAAAGGAAGGAAACAATTTAAGGACCTACTATGTACTGAGTGCTTTACTTATGATTTTAATTGTCTTCAAAATAAATCTATGCCATCAGTTAATTTATCTCCATTTTACCAGTGATGCAACTAAGACTCAGAATATATTTTGTCCATTTCATGCAGCATAAGAGTCAGTATTAAACATAAGGCCATTTCCAAAGGGCATGCTCCAGTTGGGAATAGTAAATCATGAATAAGGTTTTGGGGAAGCACAAGTTAAACTACCAATTGTAGTAAAATATTTTCTGCTGTTAGGACTACAGAGAGTAACCAGATTAGGGAGGGAAGACATCAGGCATCTAATGGATGAAACACCAGAAAGATAGGATATTTAGAATAAATAAGATCTCCAAAGTTTTTATTTTGAGATAATTTTAGATTCACATGTAGTTAGTTGTAAGGAATAATAGATACCCCTATTCTTTATCCATAGTACAATATCACAACTAGGAAATTCACATTGATACAATCCACTAGCCTTATTCAGAGCGTTCATTGTATGTACGTTTGTATGTATTTAGTTCCATGCAGTTATATCACATATAGAGATTTCTGTGGTCACCATCAGTCAAGATACACAACAGTTGCATTAAAAGGATCCCACATGCTACCTTTTTGTATCCCTACTCACTCCTTCCATCTACCTGCCTCCTCTGACAACCACTATAATTTGTCATTTCAAGAATACTACGCAAATGGAGTCATGTAGTATGTAACCTTTGGCATTTAGCTTTTTCTTCCCTTCAGCGTTACTCCCTTGACATCCCTCAAAGCTGTTGCATGTATCGATAGTTTGTTCCTTTTTATTGCACAGTAGCATTCCATAGTATTTTTTTAGTCATTTTTAGTCATTTACCCATTGAAGGGCATTTAGGTTGTTTCCAGTTTGGGCTATTTATGAACAAAGATGCTAGATGCTACAATCATTTATGTACAAGTTTTTGTATGAGCATGAGTTTTCATTTCCCTGAGATAACTGTCCAAGAGTGCAATTGCTGGGTCAAAGGATAAGTGTATTTTTAGTTTTATAAGAAACTGCAGTACACTTTTCTGGAATGGTTGTAACATTTGACATTCCCATCAGCAAAGTCTGAGTAAACCAGTTTCTCTGCATTGTCATTTGGTGGTGTCAATATTTTTTATTTTAGCTATTCTGATAAGTATGTAGTGATGTCTCATTATGGTTTTAATTTGTATTTCCTTAATGGTTAGTGAGGTTTAACAGTTTCATGTACTTATTATTAGCCATATGTATGTGTTCTTTAGTGGAATCTCCTTTCCTATCTTTTGCCCATTTTCTAATTGAATTGTTTAGGTTTTTACTGCTGAATTGTACACATCCGAGTCTTTTGTTGGATATGTGGTTTGCAAATAATTTTCTCCCAGTCTGTAGTTTGTCTTTTCATCCAGTTAACAGAGTTGCAGAGCAGAAGTTTTTAATTTTGATGTGATTCAATTTATCAGTTTCTCCTTCTATGAATTGTGCTTTTGGTCTGAATTCTAAGATCTCTTTGCCTAGCTCTGTGTTCTGAAGATTCTCTGCTGTTTTTCTTTTCTGAAAATTTTATAGCATTATGTTTTGTATTGAAGTCTGTGATCCATTTTGAATTTATTTTTGGATAACATAGGAGTTTAGGTCAAGATGGTGGTCATCCTTCTCCTCCCCCTTCTCCCCCTCTCCCTTCGTTGCCTCCTCCCTTTCTTCCTGCTTCTCTTCCTGCTCTTCTTCCTCTCTTCTTCCTCCTCCCCTTTCCTGCTTCTCCCCCTTCCTTCTTTCTCCCACCTCCTCCTTCCTCCTCCTTACTTTCTTCTTCTTCTTTCTTTTCTTTCTTCTTCACATGCCCTACATAGTGGTTTTAAGAGCTATAGTGCCTTCTCAGTCTGAATCCAAAGTGATAGCAGTAGTAAAAGTCACTGCTGGTTCATGAACAACCTGCTCCATGTTAACCTCTTCTTCTTCCTAAAATGTTTAGTCAAGGGAGCTCCTGAAGCTGCGAATACAAACCAAAACTGTTCTGGAAGAGCAGCACAGTTTTTTCAACTCAGAAATGTAAAACTGTCTTGCTTATCATGACCTCTTCTGAAAAGTATTCTAACAATGAAACAAAAAACATATCGTAAAATGCTGAAATATGATCTTGGGAGTATGCATAGGAACAGTGGCACAAGGACAAAGTCAGTGGTGCTCTTAAGACAGTAAGAACTGTTGGAACCGAACTGTCGATTCCCTCCTGGGCAGGGGTCGCCGCGAAGGATCACCGACACGAGATTCACAGCAGAGAGTTATTTATTACTAGCGCGCTAGGGTCCCAAGCTCTAAGTTGGCCCTGGGACCCCGACTGCTTGTTACAGGCTGTTTATATAGGCAAATACAAGTTCAAACACAGCTTAGGGCGCGAAATTCAAACAAAGCTTTAGGCGCGTGGTAATTGGGTCTGTCTATGGCCTGAGCAAGGTGTCTTATGCTAATTGGTTAGAGCAGGACCTTATGAGGTTTTTTCTTGGAGTTGCTGATTCCGGGAACTTCGAGGCAGGGTGGGACCCCCGGAATTGGCAGGGTGGGACCCCATGAGGTTGTTTCCCGGAATTGGCAGGGTGGGACCCTATCAGGGTGGGACCCTATCGAGGCAGGGTGGGACCCTATCCAGAGCCACCTGGTGTTAATTTTTTTTATATGAGGCCTAGTTTCTAAGTTTTATGCGGCCTAGTTTCATTCCCTCCTCTTTTTGTGTCAGAGGCTCAATCTTGAGCCTCTTTTTCAGTCCTGAGGGTCTGGTATTGTTGGGTCAGAACCATAGCATGTAATCTATTTTTAGTAAGGGTGAGTAAGTGGTTGAGTATGCATGGCCTGAAAGTCAGGATGAGCGTGAGCAGGATGAGGGGTCTTAAGATGGTGGAGATTAGGGTGCTAAGCCAAGGGGATTGGTTGTACTAATTTTTAAACTAACTTTGTTGAGATTTTTTCTTTTTTTTTTTTTTCTTGTCTAATCTTTTTTTAGTTTTGCCATAGAATTTTTAACTATTTCTGAATGATCTGCATAAAAACAACATTGCTCTTTCAGGGCTGCACAGAGCCCGCCCTTTTTTAGAAAGACAATTTCTAGTCCTTGTTGGTTTTGTAATATAATTTCAGACAGAGAAGTCAAGGACTCTTTAAGTTTTGTGATAGATTGTTCTATGGCTACTTTAAGTTGTTGCAGGTGATGGTTACTATGCACTAGGGCTGCTGTCCTGGTCTTAACTTTAGCCGCTACCTTAATTCTTAATATGTCGGCGAGGGTGAGGGAGATTAAGGGCGGGGAAGTGCTTTGAGGAGTTTTTAGTTGGGGCTTCTCCGATATGGAAACCGGGGGCTTTCTAGCTTCTAATAAAACCTGGTCTGGCCTTACTGCAACAGGGGCAGTGTCTGGATTGACTAATAGTCTGATTTGGAGGGGAATTTTAGGCGGGTTGTGCTGGTATAAATAGAGACCTTATATTAACCTTGTTGTTATCTATCTGTTATCAGATTTTGCCGCATCTTCAAACTTGATGCGAACCAGGTTGCAATTTTCTGAATATCGGGTTGTGGTACAGGGCTGGACAAAGGGCATAGTTATATATTAAGGTTTTGTGGCTTATTTTACTTTTTATTATTAGTAGTTACACAGGACCAGTTTTTGCAATACAAGTGAGTCAGATTTCTATAAGTTTTTTTAATTGGTTCTGTCTTGCATCCGGGACAGGCATAAAACCTGTTCCGGCTGATGGACATTTTTTTAGCCTGTGCTTTTTATTCTTGTCTATCCTGAGGAGTCGTTAATAGGACTCCTGTGGGACCAGTAAACCGGGGGCCTGTGTCTTTTATCTTTTCTGCTATTTTTTTTTTTTTTTTTAGGTTGAAATAGAGGTCTGGAAACTAAGTCTTTATAGGAGTATTTTCGGAGGTCTTATTTAAGACCTCTTGATTACTAAAATTAATTATCTGTCAGGTCAGGCTAAATGGCCGGTGGGGGGTTAGCGTCAAAAACTATACTAGAGACGGCGCAGGGAAGAAGGGCAAACAATAAGCAAGGAGTTAGATATGAGAGAGTCTTATCTTGAGCGGGTCCGCGGAGCGTCGGAGTTTCCATGTCTCAAGTGGTGTTGGTCTGGACGTCTCTGGAGCAGCCTTGGCGTGGGATGCGTGGATCTAAGTGGAGATTCCATCAACCTTTATGGCTGGAAGGGGTGACTGGTCAGGAGAACAATGTAGGGTTCTTTCCACCGAGGCTCTAGTCCTTGAGTGCGATGCCGTCTAACGTAGACAGAGTTTTCCACCTGGAAGGGGTGACTGGTCTGTGGATGTCTTGGTTGGTACAGTTCTGCCAAGGGGGCCCAGATTTGGGCCTGTACTGCTTGGAGTCCTTTTAGCCGGGCCTGTAGGTCAGTCTTAGGATCGGAGGGGGAGAAGGAATTAAGCAAGGTTGACAAAGGGGGAGGTCCTCCGTAGAGGATTTCATATGGAGTGAGCCCAAAACGGTTAGGTGTATTCCGGGCCCTTAACAGAGCTAAGGATAGGAGGCGTCTCCAATCTTTTAAACCAGTCTCTAAGGTCAATTTAGTAAGGGTCTCTTTTATTGTTCTATTCATTCTTTCTACCTGTCCTGAGCTCTGGGGTCTATAGGCACAATGTAATTTCCAATTAATCCCCAATATCCTGGCGAGCCCCTGACTTACCTGAGAAACGAAGGCCGGCCCGTTATCTGACCCAATTACCTTGGGAAGTCCGAATCTAGGAAAGATTTCTTCCAAAATGTTCTTGGCTACTATGTGTGCCGTTTCTTGCCGGGTGGGGTAGGCTTCTACCCATCCTGAAAAGGTATCTACAAACACCAGTAAGTACTTATATCCAGCATAGTGAGGTTTTACTTCAGTGAAGTCTATTTCCCAATAGACTCCTGGGCGATTATCACGAGTTCGTTTCCTTTCTGGCACTCGGGTAGCCCCAGCGTTTACCTGCTGACAGACCTTACAGGCAGATGTCACTTGTTCTACGAGGGTACTTGTCTTTGGGATTAGAAAGTCAGTTTTTTAATCAGTAATTTTAGCTTTCAATTACTTAAGTGTGTCCAGGCATGCATCTGCTGGATCATTGCCAGGGCTTCCTTGGTCAGCATTGGGGGTTCGTCAGTGCTGCCAGCAGTTATGCCCCCGGGATTTTTCTCTTGGCCCAGCCGTGGGGGCTGAGCCTCTTCAGGGACCCCTTCTGGGGGTCCGGCAGGTGACACAGGGCGGCTGGGCTGGGGGCTGCCCTCAGGACTGGGCTCTGTGCCTTTTTGCAGGGAACTTTCCGAATGGAAACTCTGGTTGCTGTTCTCATCATTGAGATCCAGCAGGATGAGAGGGCCACCCCCTCGGGGACTGGCGCCCCTGCCCCGACGTTCCCGGCCACGGGATTTCTTTGCCCCGCCACCTGCCCGCCTTCGCTCCTCCTCCTGGGGGTCCACCACTGGCACTCACTTGAAGATACGAAGGGAAGTGTCGCCTACAGTCACTCATTGCTTCTTCCATTTCCGGACCTTCTCGATGGTCGCCATTACCTTCTTGATGTTATCTTTGGCCCGGCTCCGGGTCTCGGCCCGTACGGTCCGGCCGGCCATGCTGGCGTGGCTCCGGGGCCGGAGCCGAGCCCGCGGCGGGGCCGCCTCCCGTCTGGCGGGCTTAGGCTTGGCGCCAGGCCCGGGCGCCGCGCTCTCGGCCTGCCGTTCCTCCGGGAGTTGGCTGCGCCCTCTTTCGTCCTTAACGCCTCCGCGAGTCCCCTGTTCTTTGCAGTAGGCACACTGGTCTTTTTCCACTTTTGGCCGTCTCCGCTTCTTTCCCTCTCTCCCTGGTCCTTTCTCTCTCACAACTGCCGCCAGGATTTTTGTTAAGTGCTTATCCTTTACTCGGTTCTTACGATCCTCTCGCTCTATCTGTTCCTTCGCTAACCTGGCTTCCTTTTCCTTAGGGGTTTCTTTCTTATCTTGGCCAAATTTGTGGGGCGTTTTCCTGCCCCTTTGAGACCCGCCAACAGAGCCTGGCGATAGATTCGGAGACTCTCCCTACCTGGTGCCGTTTCATAGTCCTAGTCCGGGCGGGTGAGGGGAAATCCCTCGTCTATTTTATTGGGAAGTTGGGTTGGGAGGCCTCCTGGTCCTGGCACATTTTTCCGGGCCTCCAAGAGGACTTGCTGCCTTTTTCAGTGGTTAAGAGGACCTGCAGGAGTTGCTGGCAATTATCCTAGGTGGGCTGGTGGGTGAGGAGAATGGATTCTATTAACGAGGTTAGGGCCTGAGAGTCTTGGGAAAAGGAAGGGTTATGGGTTTTTTAGTTTTAGACTGACAGTACGGAGGGGGAAAAGGGAGGATTGCTAAGTGGAAGGGCCTTCTGGGTCCTCAGTCCGCCGCAAGCGGAGACGAGGAGGTGTCGGCGGCGCATCCGAGGGGTGAGTTTGGGCGGGGCTGGAGGAGGAGACGGGGTGGAGGGAGGGGCCGAGGGAGAAGTTGGAGAAAGGGTAGGGGTCGAGGCGGTAGAGGAAAGAGCTGGGGACAAGACAGGGGGCAAGGGTGAAGGTGGAGGTCCCAGAAGGGGGTTCTGAGGTGGAGGAGGCAGGGGTTCGAGAAGGAGGAGGTCCCTCTGGGGTTTATCTGGGAGGACTGGCTTATGCGGGTCCAGATTCCGATTCTTTGGGGCTTCTAAGGCAAGGAGGGTAGATTGGGATGGGGAAGGGGAATGGAGGAAGGGTTTCACCCAAGAGGGAGGGTTTCGGACCAGATCCTCCCAAGTAATTATGTAGGCCACCTGGTCTGGGTGTCCGTGTGGCCCAGGATCCATCACTGTTGCTTTAACCTGTAAGATAATTGGGAGGTTAAATGTTTCGTCCCGGGGCCACCCAACATAGAGGGTAGGCCACTTGGACGAGCAGAATTTTCGCCATCGTCCCTTACGGACTTCTATGGAGAGGTTGTGGGCTCGAGCCCGAACGTCAGGGAAGTGAGTCAGGGTCAGAGACAAAGGAGTCGTCAACGTCTGTCTTATTTCGTCCACGTATAACAAACAAGGACAAAACAAAAGTAACAAAAACAAAGACCAGACAAGTAAGGAGAAGCCGCGCGGCCAGAGAGTAGCGCCACAAGATTACAAAATATTCAGACGGCAGGGGCGGCCTGCCTACAGATTTGAGGAGGCTGACCGAGTCATTAGCCTTCTCCCAGACTACCGCCAGGGCGTCCCCCAGGGCGAAAAGTGGGAAGGTGCCGGACACGTCTGTCCCCCTTCCCCACTTAATTCAGAAGGAGTACTCCCCAGAGTTCAGAGTTAGCCGGCAAGACAGACAGAACAAAACGAAAGTACCTGGTAGGTCCGTTCAGTCAGCAGTCCGTGGCCCGGGCCAGATGGGTCTCCGCCGGATGGGTCGGGGGTCCTCGGACGACCCCACTTCCCGGCCAACGCACCAAATGTTGGAACCGAACTGTCGATTCCCTCCTGGGCAGGGGTCGCCGCGAAGGATCACCGACACGAGATTCACAGCAGAGAGTTATTTATTACTAGCGCGCTAGGGTCCCAAGCTCTAAGTTGGCCCTGGGACCCCGACTGCTTGTTACAGGCTGTTTATATAGGCAAATACAAGTTCAAACACAGCTTAGGGCGCGAAATTCAAACAAAGCTTTAGGCGCGTGGTAATTGGGTCTGTCTATGGCCTGAGCAAGGTGTCTTATGCTAATTGGTTAGAGCAGGACCTTATGAGGTTTTTTCTTGGAGTTGCTGATTCCGGGAACTTCGAGGCAGGGTGGGACCCCCGGAATTGGCAGGGTGGGACCCCATGAGGTTGTTTCCCGGAATTGGCAGGGTGGGACCCTATCAGGGTGGGACCCTATCGAGGCAGGGTGGGACCCTATCCAGAGCCACCTGGTGTTAATTTTTTTTATATGAGGCCTAGTTTCTAAGTTTTATGCGGCCTAGTTTCAGAACATGATTTGTAACTAGGAAATGAGAGATAGAGGGAGAGAGGAGAATGGAGAGAAGAGGCGGTGGGAGCAGGGAGAGACAGACAGACACAGACAGAGAAACACTGACTGACAAACCTGTAGTTTAGCTCTTACAATGCAGTGGAAGCCAGAAATGGTCAAGCTATGAAAAGCAAAAGGCAAACCAAAGAGAGAAGAACCCCCTTCAGCCTATCATCAGAAAAGAGCCATCCAAAGTTATACATCTTTTCAAATGCCTTCTGACTTAACTGTGGAATTATCAAGTGGAATTAGCAACAGAACTTACTTGAAAGCCAGTTTCTGACAATACAGAGCAGAGTTCTCTGGAGCAGCATACTTAAGAGCAGTCCAAGTAAGATCTCTGGAGAGAAGGATAAAATGTCAGGCAAAGGGTGAGGCCAAATTGATGCAATCTCAGTTTTCTCTAAACTAAATTATACCGCCTTACATAAATCTCAACTAGTGTTCCGAGGAAGTCAAAAGGAAAATTTACCCTGATGTTGTGCCTGCTGCCACAATTATATATCTGAAACCCTAAAAACTGCTTTTTAGACTGTTTCCCCCTTCCACATTGCCTTTTTCCTCCTGAGTAGTTAAATAGCCAATGTTTTCTTTGTGTGCTATCTTATCATGTGGTTTCATAATCCTTGCATGACTGTGTTTGGTAAATAGTCCTTTGTCAAACCTGTTTTGTTGATGTTTTGCTCTTTAAGTTTAACATCAAAGTAAAGTTTAAAATACCCTATTTTAATAATTTTTGATCGAAATTAGTGATTTGAGGGTCATCCAGTCTTTCCTTTCTTATAATTTATCTTGAAATATGCCTGTGTAACTCTTAAGTAGAGGAGTAGATTTAATACTACTATTAGATAGAGTAATTCTGGATAAGACCTGATGAAGTTTTTGGATTTTCTGACCCTGGCCACCTGGTTTTCAGGTGCTTCAGGACAGTTTTCTACCAGTTGTTAAATCTAGATTGAATGATTTGTGAAACTTTTTCACAAATGGTTTTGCAAATAATTTATATATGCAAAATTAATATATGGCTATATTAATTTCTTGATCCCTGACAGATCTGGAAAACCAAATGAAAAACTGAATTACTAAAGCAAATTATGCATTCTGTGTACTATTTGTACTGTCTGCAATTTATACTATCCTCTGGGGTGACTGTCATGTGTCATTTGTTACACACTTACTGACTCTTCCTTCCCCTTGTAGTTAGAATGCAACATTTTCTTTAGTATTGCCACACAGGGCTCTCTTCTTACACACTTGCTTGACATTATTTGGCTTTTGTGATTTCCGAGTAGGTCCTTGTATGCTATTGGTTGAAGGTTCTTTGAAAGCGTTTTTTCAGGATCAAGGGTTAATTGAAGATATCCGAAATACATCTGTAGTTGAACCAAATGATGTTTTGTGGGAGGTTTACTTTTCCCCTCTGAAAAGGTGTGAGAGAGCCTAGGAGTAAACAGTGAGTAATATAAACACAGACACAGACCAGGTGTTCATGTAGGTCACCTCCCCTATTCCCTGGTTGTCATGAAAAGCAGAACTACTGCTCCTACCTCCGCTTTCCTCTTAACCCAGCCTTTCAGAGCAGCAGTAGGAGCCAGCACCACCTCTGTCATCATTCTCAGTGACAATGGATGCAAAGTGTAGAACATTTCTTAGGTCCCATCTCCAGCCTCTGCCCTGGCAATTCTTCACCCTTGAACCTCTGACCCAGAAGCAGAACACCTAGTGTTTGCAATTCACTGCAGTGTATAATCTCTGGCAGGTTTTCTAAGCTTCCTTTACCTTACATTTCTTCAGTTGTTAAATGTGGCTAAAAATAACCAACTAACAAGATGGTTTTGAAGAAGGAGACATTCCAACCAGCCAGAACTGTAGAGAAGCTCAAATGGAACCCAGCAAGGAGGGCCAGAGCTGAACAGCTGGTCCCCTTATTCTCTTTTCCATGGCAGAGGAGATTTGAACCCACTGTATAGCTTTCTCTATTGTGTGCATAGTACACTTTGTAGCTTTTGCGTTCAAGTAAGGAATGAAACCAAGATGGCTGTGAAGATTGAGGGTAATATATGAACTGTGCCTGGCACAGTGAGTACTCACACATTCCTTTAATAACAAATTATTCCTGATCACCTAATTTTCATCTTGACATCCCGCTTTCAGCCCATGAGCTGCTCCTATTGTTCAGATCTGGGAAGAAGGAACAATTGTGACAATCCAAATTGGAATCATATCATTTCCCAAAGACACTTTGCTATAAGCACAATTGGTTAGGCTCTGGGATATAATGAAGTAGAGTTATATAGTCAAAGGGCCTTGAGAAATCTAGCAGCCTTTTATTTAACAGTTGGACCCTAAGCCCATGAAGGTGAAAGGTCCATGATAGGCTGGCTCTATCCCAGGGTACTTTTAGATATATTAATTGGTAATCAGAGCCTCACCACTTGGGTGGCTTGACAAACCGTCATGTCTCAGATTGACGTGCCAGTGATACTGACCCCCTCAGTCCTCAGGGTGGCCAGGCAGGGATTGCATTTGTCAGAGACCTGGGCTGGTCATCTTTAGCTATGATCAGCATCTTACCCCAGGGATGAGTAGAAGTATTATCATCTTTGTGCATGCCTTGGTATGAAAAAGCCTTTTGTAAAACTGATCCAGATTATCTTCACACCAAATATCTGATTTAAAAAAATTCATCTCTAAATATAATTTGACTGCTATGGTAATTTATACTCAAAGGGGTTGAATAACTTCACTGAGATAAAAGTAGGCATGTCAGGATTTGAACTCAGGTCTTCTCCACGCAGAGCTTATGCTCTGCAGTGCTGCCGTGCACCACTTTAGTGGCAAAACGGGGCTTGTAGAACACAGGTCACCTGACCTGCTGCTACTCACAGCATGGGTTGCATAGATTTCTGTGGGCAGTCCTGACAGCTGAACATTAATTTACACCAGTGTAAATTAATTAGGAGAAATGCATCATGGGTTCTAAAGATCTAACTTACAAGTGACCTTTTCAAAAGTAATTTGTTTATAACTTGACAACATCCCATAATCCATGTCTTATCAACTTATTCATCCATAATATGGTTAATGTCAGAGTATCAACCTACCAGGCCAATAGGAAACATGCAGCCTGTAATAATTCACCTGTGTAAGTTGGGGTGTTGCATTACAGTGATCCACTTTACTCCCTAAGATTACATCTTGTCCAAAAAGAGTAGATGCCCATGATAGAAATGAATGCAGAAATAATTCTGTGCAAAAAGCCTTCCTTTGCCCTCTTGGTCAAATACAGAGTCTGAGGTCCAGTGGAAGGCATCACGTGGATGGATCTGGGTGGTTGATCTGCAGCACTGGTGGAACACAAAGGGGTACGCTCCTTGTCTCCAGCCCCATAGAGGCAGCCTTTGAACCCTAGGAAGCAGCCATCTCTTTGTGGTTTGCCAGTGCCAAGAATGATTATACCACGTGGGTGGAGTGGTGTGATGTGAACTCTTGCCCTTTCTTTAGTTAACTGTAGATTGTTTTTTCCTGCTGGCCAAGGGCTGTTAGAGATTTATCATCTTAAATCATCTTGAGTATGTCTGACATTTGAGGAGAAATTTATTACCCATTGTTGGATTCAGATACTCAGTCATAGCACAGTTTTAATTGTGTTGATACATAAAAAGCAAATAGAACAGTTTTAAGTACTTGCTAAATATTACCTTTATACTTTCTTAATATTTGGTCATTTTATTCTATCAGTTTCACTATGCGTACTGATTCTAACACAAGTTATTAATAATAGCAGTTGTTGGTACTTTATGAAATAATTTCACAAGCATTCTGTTTATCCTTAAAATGATCCTACAAATAAATATAAATGCAGGTAATGAATCTGTTGTTCAGGAGGTGAAATAACTTACCCCAAATCAGTTAGCCTTTAAATGGAGGTCCTGAGCCCCGAATCCCTGTCTGCTGTGTCTGTATCTCTGAGTGTTATTCTTCATGTTACCTCAGTTTACATTGCACTAAGTATTAGTATCTACTTTGTCCAAAAGGGGGATTAGAACATGCTGTTAGGGCCAAGCATGGTGGCCCATGCCTGTAGTCCTAGCACTTTGGGAGACCGAGGCAAGCAGATCACTTGAGGTCAGGAGTTTGAGACCAGCCTCGCCAACATAGTGAAACCCTGTCTCTGCTAAAAATACAAAAATTAGCTGGGCGTGGTGGCACAGGCCTGTAATCCCAGCTACATGGGAGAAACTGAGGCAAGAGAATCACTTGAACCCAGGAGGCGGAGGTTACAGTGACCTGAGATTGCTCCACTGCCCTCCAACCTGGGCAACAGAGCAAGACTCCATCTCAAAAAAACAAAAACAAAAACAAACAAACAAAAAAAAAACATGCTGTTAGCATCATAATGTGATAAAAAGAAAAAAAAAAATGTATATGGGCGTGGAAGGAGAATGTTACAGTTGACTTTACCAGAAACATTATTGGATTTCAATTTCAAAGCACCATCCATCTGAGATGAAGCGATCCACAGCACTGCTCAAGGACACTGTCTTGCATGATTTCTGTAGCTCTTATTTGTTTATTGCGTTTACAGTCAATCTCCCTGCAAATGGACATCTGGAAGGTGGAGACTCTCCGATCATTCATTGTTCTTTCAAGAATATTCTTTCATTCTTCATGATCATTAATTCAATCGTTCATTATTCTTTCACTATTCAATAGTGGTTGGCATACTGCAAGTGTTAAATACTTGTCGATCAACTGACAGAATATTCAAAACAGTTTCTTTAATGTAGGATATAAAATGGTTTGTGAATTGTAATTTTTATCACAACAAATTTTTCAGTATTCAGCAATTTTATTAATCTTAAAAATATTGAGAATATTTCAAACCCATTTCCTTTGAAAAAGCTGCTAGTACCTTATTTGACAGTATTACAAATTACTAACTAAACTGTTGCATGAGCCATAATGTTAAGGCTTATGTTTTCTATTTTTTCGATTGAGTTCAGACCAGGCAACTCTTAACTGAATATTTACGAATTGCTTGACATTCATTACTGGGAAAAATATCCATGGTCAAGTTTTATCTGCTAATGTTTTCAGGAAATCATTAACTTTTTTCTAAAGATTAAAAAAAAGGCTTATAAACATTCAGCCATTAATAGTTAGACTCATGCTTTTTGCTTCGTTTTTGAGGAACAGGCTGTTACTTAATTATGTGTAAAACACTACAAGCTGTGGGTTATAACCCATTAGGGTCTCATGAAATCAGTTTAGTGGATACGAAACAGCATTTTTTTTTTTTAATGGAACAGAACAGAATAGATTAGACTGGACTAAGGTGGACTGAAATAGAAGATATCACAATGTGTTGTATGTAGTAAGAATAAATATTCGTTCATGAAAACCGTATTTTAAATGTTTGTAAGTATGTACGTATTGAATCACAGTTTAAATTTTTTTTATTATGGGCCAACATTAAAAAAATGACCCCTTGATTTAGACGATTCTTTGATTGTTAGCATATTGGGAGTGAGGGGTTTTTTATCATTGAAAAATGAATTTATTTGAAAATTATTCATCTAACACACACTGGCTGATTGGCAGCTGTCCATAAAGTGCCCATTCAGTAAGTATACTTTCCCACGGTACGGTTTAATGGGTTCCTATAAACCAATTTCAATGAATAAGCACAAGCATGTTTCTGTTTAACCTGAAATCCCAGACTGATTGGTCATTCCAAATCCTGATTCAAGAACAGTAAAGTCATCTCACAAAACCCCCAGATGGAACTATTGTGGTGAAACTTGGGAGACTTTTGCTTTTGGACCTCCTGCAGGTTTCTTCTCTGTAGAACTGCTTACTACTGTGGGGCTTTGGGTCTAGTTTTCCCCAAAATGGAAATAATAGTAACTACCTTATAAGGTTATTGAGAGGATTGAATGAATTAAAATATATGAAGTCTTTAGAATAATACTTTAAAAAATAAGCACTAAACAATTTTCATGTAAAAGCTTGCTACCTAAATGGCGAATACAGGAATAAATGAGAAAAAATATGAATATATAGATACAACTGTTGGGTAAATTTCAGGGAGTTTATAAATCCCCTAGAACTTGTCAGTAAACCTGCTCTAGTCATATCTTTCAGTGAAAGGTCCAATATTCCAGGCTCCAAGACAGATTCCAGGGAAAGAAAAGTGATTTAAACTGTCTCCTCTCCTCCCCCTCCTTTTTTTTTTTTCCTGAGATGGAGTCTCGCTCTGCCGCCCAGGCTGGAGTGCAGTGACGCGATCTCGGCTCACTGCAAGCACCGCCTCCCGGGTTCACGCCGTTCTCCTGCCTCAGCCTCCCGAGTAGCTAGGACTACAGGCGCCCGCCACCGCGCCCGGCTAATTTTTTTTTTTTTTTTTTTTTTTTTTTGTATTTTTTAGTAGACACTGGGTTTCACCGTGTTAGTTAGGATGATCTCAATCTCCTGACCTCGTGATCTGCCTGCCTTGGCCTCCCAAAGTGCTGGGATTACAGGCGTGAGCCACCACCCCCGGCCTCTTCTCCCCTTTTTATTGGTGTTGCTGACAGCTGAGGAAGACTTCAGCTCAACTGACTCCTGGATTTGGACTTAAACTTGGTACTGTTGGCTTGAAACAACTTGTGTCGTATTGCTGTGGACTGAATGTTTTAATCACCCGCCAAAATTCCTATGTTGAAATTCTAAATCCCCAATGTGATGGTATTTGGAGGTGGCTTTTTGGAGCTAATTAAGTCATGAGGCTGGAGCCTTCATGATAGGATTAGTGCCCTTATTAGAAGAAATACAAGAAAGATGCACACTCTCTCACTACCATGGAAAGACACAGCAAGAAGGTGCCATCTGTAAACCTGGAATTTGGTCCATCCAGGAACCAGATCACTCCAGCATCTAGATCTGGGACTTCCTAGCCTCTGAAACTGCAAGAAATAAATGCTCATTATTTGAGCCACCCAGTCTATGTTTTTATTATGAGCAGTGCAAACTGAGTAAGACACACATGTATTTGAAACCTTTCATTGCTGGTACAGCGACTCTTCAGCAAGAGAAAATTGAGTTCAGAACCAGAAAATGCTTTGTGTGCTCCCAGCTCTGAAGCTTCATAGTTTATACTTGCAATTAAGCTGTTGGTGATTTTTGTCGAAATTTTCCTTTCTTTTCCCCTAAAATTCACATCTGAAAATTCCAAACGATCTTCACCCCCTCTGCCCTCATACGTCAAGTGCTAATTGCATATCCTCCTACGCATCTTGCTGGATTAGTATTCCTGGGCAGAGCTCAGATATGTCACTTATGTGTTCCTTCTTCTTTCCGGCATTTGAGGTTCTGCACAATATGCTCCTTCCTCCCCTCCTGTCTTTATCTCTTGTTTTGTTTTTCTGTGCATTTCTTATTACACTTTGTCCCCTCAGAACTATGCCTTCTATATACAAAGAACTACTCTTCTCTATACTCTCCTTAAATATAGCAATGTACATATCACTCTGTCACACCCATCTTTAATTGTGACACTGTCTTCTTGAGGCCATTCCTATTTTATTTCTCTCCCCCCACACAACACACACAACTACATGATCCCTCTCTTGCCACTGGACTGTGAGGGTGTTGGGGGACTTTCTTATGCCTCCTTTGGTGCCGTTAACACTGTTTGTCTTGGGATGCACCCAGTAACACTCTCATCTCTGCCTTATTTGTCTGTTGTCATTTATTGTCAGATCTTTTTTTATGTTTATCTTTCTCACAGGGTCTAGCCCCGTACCCAGCACCTACCAGTCATTCACTATGACTAAATAGCTAACATTTGCTGAATTTACCATGTACCAGAGAGACTGGTGTTCTCATGTAATCTCATAATTACCTTATGGAGTAGGTCGTGTTAACATCCTGACGGCAGATAAAGATGTTAAGCCTATAGATGTTATGTAACTTGCCCAAGGTCACATAACTATGTAGTGGTAGATCCACGTCTCAGCCCAGGTATGCCTGACCTCACAGCCCACACCCTTAAATCATTATGGCTGTATTTGTCAGTAAGCTATGTTGAATTGAATTTTCTAGAACTTATTAGTTCTCAATCTAATTGGGAATCACTGGCCTAAATGACAAAATGGTTAGAAATATCTTTAATAACTAAACGGATATTTTCTGATTGTCAGTACAAAGGTATTAGGAACTTTGGAACAAACTAGAGAAGCTCTACTCTACCAGGGAAACTTGGGAATTCCCTACATACCGGCAAAAAATGTCAGCAGTCTCCTGAGCTTACCTTTTTGGAGTGTGGCAAGCATGTCTCTGTTATTGCCTCTCTAGATTCAGAGTTGAAGGCCCCAACAAGCAAAATTCTCCCAGCCTGGTCATTTCTATTGTAAAAGTGAAGACCTGGTTCTTGAGCCAGCAGGCACTTGTTCACACATATTGACTTCCGTTTTTCTTTATCATTTCAAATAAAGTTTGCACAAACAAAATGGTTAGGGCTTCAGGTTTTTTCCGCACTCATTTTTGTGGTGTATTACACCAGTGAACATTCAACAGCCTTGCCTACTTGTTTTAATGTTTTACTTCTCACACATAAATGAAAATGGTAATGAATGAAAAGGAGAGTGGCCAAGGTCTCCAAGACGTAGCAAGATACAGGTTGGTTCATGGTTTGCAAACGTGATTCACCACCAAGTAAAGCCACATCAGATGTGCCAGCAACATGGAGTATGTAGAGTGTTCTAGGCCCGAGAAGAGAAGATGAGTTAGTTGGATTGGGGACCTCCTGGGTCTCTTCCCAAAGCAAGACAGGATCTAGTATCTAAGAATATGGTGGAGACCAAGAAAAGGGTCTTTTCTCAATAATTCTGCTGTCAGAACCATGCAACTGATTTTATTTGGAGAGTCAAAAATGACTTTTAGGTGGGGACATCATGGACTGAAATGATAAATGTAGCTTGACGGTCGTGAGACAAGAATTGTTCAGGTGTGGAGAACGGAGAATATGAAGTAAATTTAAATATAGAAGAACCAGAGAACAAGACTATTAATTACAACAATGAAAATGTTATATGGTATTTCTTAGTGTACTTACGGAATACTTGACAGACTAGATGGCCAAACTTTGACCATTTAAACTTAGGAAGCAGTTAAATTAGAGGCTATTTATTCATGTTTTAAATTTTAAAACTCAGTGATTTTTCTAAATCATTCTATGTCTTTTTAAAATACAATTTGCACATACATTTTCTGAACAAATCTGTTCTACAAAGAAGGATAGAATCAAAATTGATTGGCCCAGTGCGATGGCTCATGCCTGTATTCCCAGCACTTTGGGAGGCTGAAGCAGGTGGATCACCTGAGGTCAGGAGTTCAAGACCAGCCTGGCCAACATGGTAAAACCCTGTCTCTAATAAAACTACAAAAAATTAGCTGGGCAAGGTGCTGGACGCCTGTTTTTCGAGCTACTCAGGAGGCAGAAGCAGAAGAATCGCTTGAACCCAGGAGGCGGACATTGCAGGGAGTTGAGATTGAGCCATTGTACTCCAGCCTGGGTGACAAGAGCGAACTCCATCTCAAAAAGAATTTTAATTGATCAGCCAGACACAGTGGCTCACACCTGTAATCTCAGCATTTTGAGAGGCCTAGGTGGGAGGAGTGCTGGAGACCAGGAGTTTGAGACCAGCCTAGGCAACATAGTGAGACCCTGTCTCCACAAAAAAAAAAAAAAAAAAAAGCCAGACATGACAGCACATGCCTGTAACCCTAGCTACTCAGGAGGGGAGGTGAAAAGATAGCTTGGGTATTGGAGATTACAGTGAGCTATTACCATGCCATTCCAGCCTGAGCAACAAAGCAAGATTCTGTCTCAAGAAAAACCCCACAATTTTTTATAAAGCCAAACCACACATAAAATTGATTGATCTTACTTTTGAATATGTGGAGTGACTTAAATCAAATCACTGTCATGGATAATTTGAGTGAAGTTATTAACCATTCCATTAATTTTTCCTGTGTATGTGAGAATATATTGCTGTTGATTATGGCACCTGTGGTGCACGTACGTCATGATTTAGAGCTAGAAGAGCTTTTGTTATAGAAGTTGCTTAATACATAATATAAAGCAGATGAATTTTGATATTTCAGATTAATTTTGTTAGCACAGCAGAAAGCTGAACGGTAATTTGGTTATTTTATTTTCAGAAGGTAATTGCAGCAGATGCTGGTAAGGTCACTGGGGACTGAGCAATTTCCATTTCAGTGGCTCCATCATCTTTTTTTCTTTTAAGGGAGTTGGACAGGGAGGTAGTTCCTTCTACTGTGCCAAGTCAACTGCTGTCACTAGACAATGAGAGAAATTTAATTTTTTTAAACCACAACTCTAAGTTTATATAATCTGGATATTTTTATTTTAGAAGGGTAGATATATTTTAAATGTAAAAACAGGTATATACACACACATACATATATATGCAAACATATTTTTCTTTGAAAAGAGTATGGATTTTTAAAATATAAAAATTAGTTGAAAGCCCACATATATTCATATTTAAGCACACTTTATAAGAAATGGCATTATTTTGGCTGGGCTCGGTGGCTCACACCTGTAATCTCAGCACTTTGGGAGGCCAAGGTGGGCGGATTGCCTGAGCTCAGGAGTTCGAGACCAGCCTGGACAACACAGTGAAACACCGTCTCTACTAAAATAAAAAAAAAAAATGTAGCCGGGCGTGGCGGCGTGCATCTGTAGTCCTGGCTACTCGGGAGGCTGAGGCAGGAGAATTGCATGAACCTGAGAGGCAGAGGTTGCAGTGAGCCAAGATCCCACCACTGCACTCCAGCCTGGAAGACAGAGCAAGGCTCTGTCTCTAAAAAACAAACAAAAAAAAAGAAATGTCATTATTTTAATGAATCATTGAAAATATAAAATAATAAAATTAATTGGGTTACAAATCCAACATATGTAATCTTTACCTCCTTCTTCCTGTTTGTTTTTAATGCATAGGAAAACCTTTCTGGGATTTTGAATAAAGACCATTTTGGTTTTTATATTAGCTGATGCAACTAGGTATTTAAGACTTCTCCCAGTTCTTTCATGTAATTAAATGTAAGAATTTATGTAATATTCTTTATGTTATGAGGAGAAACATATGCATTGCTTGCATCTCAAAGACACCTTATGTGCCTGTGCCTATTAAGCCCAGAGGGTAGATTAGTGAACAAAACAAATATGATCCTTGCCAGTACAGGGAATACTTTTCACAAATACATTGTCTTAGTTCATTTTGTGTTGCTTTAACAGAATGTCACAGACTGGGTAATTTATAATGCACAGAAATT
This sequence comes from Macaca nemestrina, assembly GCF_043159975.1. Taxonomy (NCBI): domain Eukaryota; kingdom Metazoa; phylum Chordata; class Mammalia; order Primates; family Cercopithecidae; genus Macaca; species Macaca nemestrina. The sequence continues at coordinate 30,435,130 of NC_092129.1, forward strand.
TATTTGGCTCACAGTTCTGGAGTCTGGGAAGTCCAAGAACATGGTGCCAGCATTTGACAAGGGCCTGCATGCCGTATCACCCCATGGTGGAAGGTGGGAGGGCAAGAAAGGGTGAGAGTGGGCCGGGCACGGTGGCTTATGCCTATAATCCCAGCACTTTGGGAGTCTGAGATGGGTGGATCATCTGAAGTCGGGAGTTCAAGACCAGCCTGACCAACATGGAGAAACCCTGTCTCTACTAAAAATACAAAATTAGCTGGACGTAGTGGTGCACACCTGTAATCTGGAGGCTGAGGCAGGAGAATTGCTTGAACCCTGGAGGCAGAGGTTGCGGTGAGCTGAGACCTGCGCCATTGCACTTCAGCATAGGCTACAAGAGCGAAACTCCATCACCAAAAAAAACAAAACAGAACAGAACAAAAACAAACATTGGTGAGAGTGAGCAAGCAAGAAAGCAAGAGAGGGCCAAACTCCCTTTTTTTGTTTTTTGGATTTTTTTTGAGGCAGAGTCTCGCCCTGTCGCCCAGGCTGGAGTGCAGTGGCGCGATCTCAGCTCACTGCAAGCTCCTCCTCCCGGGTTCACACCATTCTCCTGCCTCACCCTCCCGAGTAGCTGGGACTACAGGCCCAACTCACTTTTATAAAAATGCACTCTTCTGATAACCAGCACACTCCCACAATAATAACATTTATCCATTAATGAGGATGGAACCCACCTGGCCTAATCACCGCTTAACAGTGCCACCTCTTAATTCTGTCACAATGGCAATTACATTTCAACATGAGTTTTGTAGGGAATATTCAAACCATAGCAGACAATAAAGAAGAACATAAAATCCATATGTCATTATAAATGGCTGTATTTGCTATGAGGGAAAACAACAAGACATCATAAAAGAGAAGTGCAGGAGTGGTATCCACTTTAGACACAAGTTATGTTCAAGGACCTTTGGAGAAAAGGTCCTTTAATACTTTAAAGGTCATTTAATACTCATGTGTTAATGACTTTTAATGATCTTGGGTACAAGCAGGAGTTCACCAGGTAATCTGTGTGTTTAGGAGAAGGGATAGGGAGAGAGGGAAGGAAGGGAATATTCTAGGTAGGGAGAACCCTTAGATGAAAAGTCCTTAAAGTGACAAAAAGCTTGGCAGCTCCCTGGATCTGCAGGATGGCCAGTGTTCTTGAACACAGTGCTTTTTTGGGAGAAATGCACAGGCAATGTGAAGAGGTAGGCTGAGGCAGGTCATGCAGGGCCTTTTTGGCCATGTTTACGAATTTGGATTGATGGATGCTAGATGGATGGAGCTAGATGGATGGAGGTGCCATTAACTGGAATGAGAAAACTGGAAAAACAACTATTTTGAGAGGGTATCTCAAGAATTTAATATGTTAAGTTTGAGATGCTTACAAGACAACCACTAAATACACAATTGGGTATGTGTAAATCTGGAGTGAAAACAGGATCTGGACTGAGATGGAAATTTCAGAGTTGTTGGCCTCAGCCATGGGAAAGGATGAGATCGTATAGGGAGGGCATATAAAGTGAAAAAAGAACAGAACTAAGGAATGGGAACAGAATTGGGAAATTCCAACATTTGGTGGTCTAGTAGAGAAAGAGAAGTAGGATGAAATGCAGAAGAGATAGAATCACTGCAGCTGAGAGAAGAGAGAATTTCAAGGAGTGAGTGATCAGCAGGTTTGCAAGTAGCTGAGAGGTAAATTAAGATGAGGACTGCAAAGTATCCATTAAGATCGACACTTGGAGGTCGCTGATAATCGATTAGATAAAAGCAGTTTCAGCACAGTGGTGGGAGAAGCCAGTTTGATGTGAATAGGAGGTAAGGGAGTGAAGACCAAGCTTCTAGGCAATTCTTTTGGGAAATTGGCTGGGCAGGGAAGCCAAATATTCAGGCCTTGGCAAGAGGAAGATGTGGGAGTCAAGGAATGGTGAGATTTTGAAGATGGAAGAGGAAGATGAGGTATTAGAGCATGCTTGTTGGCTAATGAAGATGGTCCATTAGAAAGGAATCCCTCAGGGATGTCTGCTTGAAGGCTGACAGTTACATAATGCCATGAGGATATTAACAAAGCAGTGAGGCAGGCGAGGAGCCATACTGGGATACATGCACCTAGACTGGCTGTCTAGGGCCTGTAATATGTTTTAGGTTTACTTGTGCGGATTGGTGGCACTGTGGGCTCTCTTTTTTGATTGCACACTCATGCTGTGCTAGGAGATTTACAAATATGACCTCACTATGGTATTAGTTTTCTCATTTTTATAGGCAAGGAAACAGGTTTGGAGTGGTTCAATAACTCCCCAAGTTACACAGCTAGCAAATAATGGAGCCAGAGTCTCTTCCTACTTGTATCTAATTCCAAAGCCTTTATTCTTAACTACTACCTCCAAAGTGCCCTTTAAATGGAATGTAAAAATAATTAGAACATTCTCTTCCATAAGAGAATTTTTAATTGTAATATCTTACATGAAAACATGAATTTAGAAATTTTAGAATTTATATTTAAATTTTTAATCCCTAAAAATAAAATTTAAAAGTGTAGACATTTTTCCATAAAAAATTTTTATAACCATTGGTAGCAAATTATTACAGTATGTCCTCTTTATAATCCATGTCCAAAAGTATTCGAGCTCCTGTCTTAATTTTTTTTAGTAGAACTTTTACATATTATTTTAAGGGACAGATGTACAATGCTAGGAGTTAGAGCACCTTGGTGGTATTAAGTTTTAACTTATTAACAGGAATTTTTAAAATAAACTATGTGACTGAATTTTAATATATTAGTGTATTAGTGTAGTCATGCTGTTATAAGTGAGGACCGGCCGGGCGCAGTGGCTCAAGCCTGTAATCCCAGCACTTTGGGAGGCCAAGACGGGCGGATCACAAGGTCAGGAGATGGAGACCATCCTGGCTAACATGGTGAAACCCCGTCTCTACTAAAAAATACAAGAAACCTAGCCGGGCGAGGTGGCGGGCGCCTGTAGTCCCAGCTTCTCGGGAGGCTGAGGCAGGAGAATGGCGTAAACCCGGGAGGCAGAGCTTGCAGTGAGCCGAGATCACGCCACTGCGCTCCAGCCTGGGCGACAGAGGGAGACTCCGTCTCGGAAAAAAAAAAAGTGAGGACCAATCATGTCTGTTTTAAATGAAGGATGCTAATCTTAAGGCTGTAAGCAGTGACATCTGTGTAGGAACTTGATATGCAATGGTTTGTTGAGAATAGTTGGGTGTGCTGCAGCATCCTCTCCTACAAAGGAAGCCACTAGCAAAGACGTTCCTGTGTGTTTTCAAGTAAACAACCTGTGGTGAAGTGGTTATGTCTGTGTAGATCTGATAACAACTAGCAAATTTCTTTTCCTGCATTCACAATTCTAATTTAGTGCACTGTCTCACAGTGGCTTCAGCTTATAGTCATATCATATGAGGAACTTCCATCCCCCTCTAAGAGTATAGAAGTACCAGGTAATATAGTAATAATGCCCTGGGATCCCAGAAGTAATTGCGAGATTAGAAAGAAAACAGCGTTTTCTTTTCCAAGTGTCAGGTTCATGTTAACTTGGTATTTTTCTTCTTCCACTTACCGCCTTAATACAGGCACCATGCCTAATTTCAGAATTATAAATCTTTTAGTCGAAATACGGAGGTCATGCTAGATTTGGAATCTCCACTGCCTTTGACAAATAGAACGTTTTCAGCCTGGACTTGAACTTTTCGAACTATAACAATGTCTCAAGGACCCTCAAGGCTGCTCATTTCTTGTCTGAAAAACTCTTGTTAGTGGGAAGTTGTTTTTAAATCTTTGGTTAAATTTTATTTCCTTTCAGCTTACTCTATTTATTCCGTGTTACTTCGAATCCATACAGAATAAATCCAATCCATCTTTCATATATTATCATTGCATGTGTTTAAAGACGACATCATGTTCTCCCTGAACCTTTTCCAGGATGAGTATCATAAGTTTCTAAATCTCTCCACCTAAGATGGAGTTTTCAGATTCTTTGCCATCTTAATATGACCTGATTAATGCAAGTATAAGAATATTAGGCCAGGCAAGGTGGCTTACACCTGTAATCCCAGCACTTTGGGAGGCTGAGGTGGAAGGATTGCTTGAGGCCAGAAGTTCAAGATCAGCCTGGGCAACATAGTGAGACCCTGTGTCTACAAAAAATTTTTTTAAATTACCAGGCATGGTGGTGAGCGCCTGTAGTCCCAGTTACTGGCAGCGACCTAGGGGTTGGGGCACTGAGGTGGGAGGATTGCTGGAGCCCGAGATGTCAACGCTGCAGTGAGCTTTAATCATGCCACTGCACTCCAGCTTGGGTGACAAAGTGAGACCCTGTGTCTATATATATATTATTTATGTGTGTGTGTGTGTGTGTGTGTAATTATCCTTTACTTTTATTAAGAAAGCATCACATTTCATTATTATGTTCACAGCAATTATGCTCATAGTGAGGGGGGAGAAGTGTTTTTTCATCTGAATTGGAATTTTGTCTTGTTTGTTTTCTATTATTCTATTTTCCAGGAATTTCGAAGCCTGATTTTTAACATTGAACATATTTTCTCCCTGGATTGCGTAAGATATGCAACTTGAATAGTGTGTATTATGTTCTTATCCAAGAAGTTGATTAAAAGGCTGAATTGGAAAGCTTTATGCATTATGGCGTATTAGTACTGTCAGTGCATGAAATAGTTATCGTTAAGTATTTCAGTTTGCTATAAATCAATTTTCTCTAGGTTAACCAAATTCTCTAGTCCAGCTGCTTCCATCTTACCTTAAGAAAGGTAGTGACATTTTCAGGGGCCTTAGTGAAATCTTTCTATACTACCTCCTGTGACTGGCCCATCAATATGCCAAATCTAGCCCAACCAAAACAGATAATTATGTTCATTTAGAGTCACTCGTTTTAGTGTACCTCTAGTGGTTCCTGGAAGTCAATAATTTATCTTCAAATAATCACAAATGATTAATGAGCTATCAGTTTATTTTTCTGAAAGTTGATATCAAGCTACTCAGAGCATTTCCAAATTTGGCATTTCTTTTGAAAACCAGGTTGTTGTTGTTTTTTTCCTACTTCCGATTTTCTTTCTCTGTGATTCTTCTGAGATTACTGGTAATGCTACTGCAACTCAGAGGGTTGCTTTAACAGGACTAGAGACTTCATCCTGGATTTCACTTTCTTCTTAGCCATAGATATGTCATCCTTTTTAGTTTTTTGCCTATTCTCTTTGCTAAAGCTGAAAATAGGATTGAACTGGACCTGTTTTCTCTTTCTTACAGCTTAACTTCACCCAGTGGGCCTATTGCTTCTTGCCTCTTCAGCCTCTCAGCATCCTTATAATTTTCTCATTACTTTTCCTTTGCATTGTTTACAAACTTCTGCTCATGCTGAGCTTTCACTTTCTATGCTTGTTCCTATAGACTTCTGTCATTTGCTTTTTGCTTTTGTTTGAGCTCTATTATGTGCCTTCTCGCACTCCCCTATATGCCTACCCATTAGAAACTTGAGTTTATTGGGCTCTATTTGTTTCTTGAAATGCTTTCAGCGTTGGTTCTTCCACAGACTCATTTGTGGTGGAGTTGACAGAATTTGTTTTGGAAGAACATATTATCCCTCGTGAGCCATTTCTCTTATAGTCTCTGGCCATGAGATCGTACACATTCCATGTCCTTGCAAACATTTGTAGGAATGCACAATCTGATGTAATAACAAAATGCTTATATAGTAGCAGCAATGGGATAAATACTAGAAACGAGGTGACTGCCAAGTGCTAAGGGTATAGAGCAGAAGAAATGACTGTTGAAAAGATGCTGTATGTCATAAAAGAGGTGACTTGGCTGTCTTGAGATGTGAGTGAAAGTTTGCTATGAGGAAGGAAGAGAGTTTCAGGCAGAGAAGAGACAGTGTGCAGATGCATGGGCCCATGTTAGTGCATGGGATTTGCCTGTGACTGGGAGACTGAGAGAGATTCCTTATAATCTTTGAGAGAAGTCCATCGTTTGGGTCAGTTCTTTTTTTTTTTTTTTTGACACAGAGTGTCACTCTGTTGCCCAGGCTGGAATACAATGGTGCAATCTCGATTCACTGCAACCTCCGCCTCCCAGGTTCAAACAATTCTCCTGCCTCAGCCTCCCCCAGTAGCTGGGACTACAGGTGGGCGCCACCACTCCTTGCCAATTTTTGTATTTTTAATAGGGACGTGGTTTCGCTATGTTAGCCAGGCTGGTCTCGAACTCCTGACCTCAGATGATCTGCCCACTTTGGCCTACCAAAGTGCTGGGATTACAGGCGTGAGCCACCATGCCGGACTTGTTTGCATCAATTCTTTCACAGTGTTATCTGCTGTATACTTCTGTATCCTCCTTTTGATCGACAGTTAAAATCTTCACCTAGAAAATAAGAAGAAACATCATTGATCCAGATCTACAAGATTTCTACCAAGAATTTCAAAGGCACTAGGGAATCATTTCAGGTTTCTTCTGCGACAGTCAATCTCTTGATCATGTGTCTGGACAATTTCCTCTTGAGTGATGGTTATGATAATTTTTAGGAGGCTCTCTACCACTTTGTCATTTTGTATGCTAAACCTGCCTAACCCTACCCAGCTCAAATTTTGGTTGCTTTTGTTCCCCTGCTAGGGAGCCTGCAAATACTTTACTCTCTTTTAACTACTTAAAGGGTTAACAAAACAAGCAGTAAATTATTTTATTATTTGCTGGGCAAGAGGACACATACAGGTTCATTGGTAATGCTACTTAGAGATTGAAGTTTGCACCCTGGATAGGGGAAATGAGCTTGCAGCCTGGATAGAGGAAATGAGTCCATAAGGCCACAAATGATTGGTTTTAACTAGTTCCATTTTTCATGGGGCAGTGAAGGCCCTTAGGGGCCTAGCATACCAAGGATGCTCAAAGACCACAGTTTTATATAAGCTTTGGCTGGTGGGCTGTTCCAAATTCACAGCCAGTTACAATGAAACACAGCACCAAGCTTACCTGCTGGGGAAGTGCTGCTACAAAGTGGATATTCTTTGGCAGGACACGGGTAGAACCGCTGGATCTCTCAGCCACCTTGTTATTTTCTGCAGCCTCGGCTGCTCTGGATTTCAGGTCTGTGGGACATCGCCACTGTTGTGTCACAGCATGGCATGGTCTCCAGATCTCCTTTCTCCCCTGCCGTGTGTTCTGCCCACCAAAATCCTGTTACTGGTTTCAGTTTCTCTCTGGAACTTCAGAATAGTTTTCTTTCTTGCATATTAGGTAAGTTATTTTTCAACTTCCAGAAATTATGCTTAATGAAACATATATTCAAAATAAAACTTCTGCTCCAGTTTGTGTTGCTGCAGAGTGAAACTATTGGCACTAGAAATTTGTGAATTTGAAGTCATAAATTGTGAGTGATTTGCATCGTTTAACCTCATCAAAGAGAAAATGAGAAATTAAGAAAAAAGTGGAAACCAGGACAGATAAATTTGCTTGTTATGAAGATCACACATAAAACAGTTGAGTAGGCAGACAACTAAAACTCTTGGAAATAATGGGGCTGGCTGGGCTTGGTGGCTTACACCTGTAATCCCAGGACTTTGGGAGGCTGAGGTAGGCGCATTACTTGAAGTCGGGAGTTTGAGACCAGCCTGGCCACATGGTGAAACCCTGTCTCTACTAAAAATACAAAAATTAGCCAGGTGTGACAGGCTCCTGTAATCCCAGCTACTCGGGAGGCTGAGGCAGGAGAATCACTTGAACCCAGCAGGCAGAAGTTGCAGTCAGCTGAGATCACACCACTGCACTCCAGTGTAGGTAACAGAGCAAGATTCTGTCAAAAGGAGAGGAGAGGGGAGGGGAGGGAAGAGGAGGGGAGGGGAGGGAAGAGGAGGGAAGGGGAGGGGAGGGGAGGGGAGGGGAGGGGAGGGGAATAAATGAGGCTGATGTCTTCTTTCAATCAGGGTGGCAGCAAGAGGTGCTTTGGAGGCTGTGGCCTCTCTCTCCATTCCCCTGTGCCATTGCCATCAGCATGTTCCACAGGCCACCCCAAACAAACATGTAGTTCTAGGAGTCAGATTGCTTAGCCGATGCAGCTTTAAGACATACCCCTGCCCTCCTCTCCTCCAAGACTCAGTTTTGCTCCTAACTTCTAACTGCAGAGAAATTTTAAAGTTAACACTAGCTTAAGTAAGACCCTTCTTCCCTTTGTCTCTTCCTTCCTTTTTGTTGGTTCTACAGTGTTGTTTCCTCTGAGAAATAATAATAAAATTTTTAAAAATTGTCATGTTAAACTGCAAAACTTTTATTATTTTTTAAAAATCATAATGCCTGCAAAAACATTTGATAGGTAGGATTATTAAGATGTGACAAATGATCTTTAAAAATAAGATGTACTTTCATACACAGTGGAAGAGTACTAACAGAAATATGTGGGCGGCTTATTTATTTTTGTTTTTGTTTTAATAAAAACAAATGTTTGGTTTTAACCATAAAAAAACTCTCATGATACATTTGTGTGTCTGAAATCATCACTAGAGAAAACTAAAGTGACTTTAAAATGTAAATAATACTTATTAAATACATGTGAACATAGTGTAATTAATCCCTTGTAGATAAAAGAAAATTCTTTAAAGTTTGATTAAAAAACTGAAGATTTTTGTTCATCAAATAATCTCCATATGATCTAGATCCATTTATTTACTTAGTTGTTTATTTTTATAGAGATTTAGGGATGGAAAATATCTTAAAAACAACCTAAGCTAACTTCTTGGTAGAGGTGAGCTACTGAGGTCTTAAGAGGTTGTTATTTAACCAAGGTCACCAGACTCTCAGCTGCTGCAAGCCACAGACAAAGGTTTTCTCTTAACAGAGTTGTACTTTCATCTCACGCTACTTTCAGCAGACCAGTGAGATCTCAAGCTTGTCTTTTTCTTTTAAGACCTCACTGATGTCTTGCTGACCTAAAAGGAAGAAACTGAGGCAAATTTAATGCAAGTAGAGTTTATTTGAGCCAAACTTGAGGATTGTAGCCCAGGAGCATAGACTGAAGATGCCCTGAATATGCACTCTGATTAGCAGCAGTTACAAGTGGATTTTTAAAGGCAAAAAGGAGATAGGAAGTGGGCTGATATAAAGTGATGTGCCAGGAATTCTTGTTGGCTTACAGACATAGCATTGATTAGTGACTGGCTATGCATTAAGTTATAGTGTCTGGTGTGGCATTATTAGATTAATTTATAGCTGCTTGTGGCAATAGCAAGCTGGTTCTGGAGATGAATACATAGCTCCAGCGGGAAGTAAGATGTGATTGCAGTCTCATTTTAGTGCCTCTCCAGCCTGATAATTTAAAAGGATGTGTATTTCCCAGGTAAAAGTTCTTTTTTTTTCTCAGGCTAAAAGAGGTAGAACACTTATTCCAGAATCTTTAAAATTTCCTAAGTTCCCCAATAATGCAGGCTTGATAGGCACACAATCTAATCTTAAGATACACAGCCATCCATGTTATTTTCATGTGATAAAGACTGCTAAGTTTCCAAGTATCATCCAAACCCAGCTCAGCCAATCCACATTTGGGGGTTGTTCGTATGGAGCAACCTTGCTTATGCAAATTTCCGTAATAGTCAGGAAGCTCTTTCCCCTTTCTAGGGTCAAGTAACAGAAAACAGATCAGACTACCTTAGGAGAAAAAAAAAAGGAATATGGAGACTTCTGGTTCACATAAGTAAAAAGTCCCAGATAAGACTTGACATCAGGAATGCCTGGGTTTGGGACTGAAATAATACCATTATGACTTAGTTTATCGGTATCTAAATCCTTCCTTTCTTTTAGCTTCCTTTTTCAGGCTTTTCTTGATAAATGCAGCTAAGTCAGAATCTTCATTATGCAACAGCAGGCAAAGCAAATGCTTGGTATTAGGTCTCACAAGTCCTGAGACTCACAGGGATTGGACCAACTTAGAGCCGGTGCTGAGTTTTGGAGTAGTGGCTGCTGCTGGGCAGCTGCAGAGGCAGAGACTCAGTGCTTTGATTGGACAAGCTCCTTTCTGGAGCTAGGGTGAGTCCTACCCAGATCTGGTATTGCAGAATAAGGAATAGATTGTAGGCAGGCCATTGAAATCTACTGCAGTTTTTGCTAGTATGTCAGGCAGTGTACTAGGAACTGGAGTTAAAGCTTTTAAAAAGAATGACATGCTTTGAGTCTCAGTGAGTTTTTAGATACTGTACATATTGCTGTAAATATCATAGTTAATTCCATCATTGATTGGATGATTTGATAAGATAACCGTTAAAGAACTTTCCTACTTGAGATTCTAGGATTTATGCTTCTTGGAAACAAAATGGAAAAGGTTCAAATTCTTTCATTAGTTTAGGTAATTATATTTTCACCTTAAGCTGTTTTAGAATGTTTGATATTGTGACAGCTTTATGTAGAATTCAGAAAACTCAATTTAGTGTTTAATACCACAACTCCACTAAAATAATATCTGAATATAGAAAAATTAATTTATGGATAAAGAGCACTTTAAAAAATGTATGGATGTCATGCCAGGGACATAATGGTTGATAAATATGAATTTTCATTTTTGCTGATGCCATTGTGAAGTTGTAATGTATACATGTGTTAAAATATTGAGCCCCTCTTTTTAAGGGACCTTTTGATGGAGATGATTAAAGATTAAAGATTCTTTGGTCTAATCCATACAAACAGCAATGACATTTTCCTTTATTGGGCTTTTGTTTGAACTGTAGCTGATATACTCCCTGCAGAGTCTCAGTAATAGTTAAAAACATATTTATTTCCCCCCATCTGATAAAATATTGTTATCATTCCATTTTGGTTTTCTTCAAAACCGCCTTTAACTCAGCCAAAATAAAGTCCAGCTGAGTTTTCTTATGGCTTAATGCAGGAGTGTGGAAATCCACAGGAAATGTGGATGACTATTATTCCAACATTACAAATGTTCAAGAGAGTTTTTTAAAGTGTATTGAAATTAAAAGGAATGCCTGGGAGCAGAACATTTAAAACTATATAAACAAGTACACATCTATGAGAAATTATCTTGCCTTTTATCAACAACTATTTAAAAATCAAAAAGAACATGTAATAAAATCAAAGCAAAACTTCCTTGGTAAAGTCTGCTGCTGGAGAAGATGGTTGATTACTTAATTTCATATTAGGAAGTTGGTTGCACCTGTGTGTGCCGAGTGACATATTACATATGAAGAAAAGTTTATGATAGGAAATTCCAGCCATTTGGGGCAAAGTGTTCAAGTAGTGGGGAATTGTTAGGTCTTGGGCTAGTTATCTCCCCACAAAATACCTTACATTATTCTTTAAATTAGATTAATGTTGAGCGAAGTTTGATTTCTCTCATTGTTTGTGTGTGAAGTGACTTCGCTTGAGAAATTAGCCTAAAAGTCTGTGTTACATGGTCTGATTCAAGATTTATATCAGTTTGTGAAATTTGACACATATAACTTATAATTAGCCTGCTTCATCTTTCCCGTATTGAAGTTTGTTTCTCATTCATTCATTCATTCATTCATACTCCACCTTTAAGGCATCTTTCTTTGGAAAAGTACACGCGTGTCACCCGTGTATAACCAGCCATGCCTTGGTCCAATCCCAGCGTTAAGTCACATTCAAAGAAATACGTATATCAGAGAAAAGAATTGAAGATAACTCAAATATTTACTTCACCTTTCAGAAAACATCCAAGGGGGTAATAAATGCCTTATATTTGATAAAACTTTAAACTCCTCTTTCTCATCTCTCTGACCTTTTACATGTCTCTCAGCTGCTTCCCCAAACTTTCTCCTTTTTGAAACCCTTCCCATATCCAGCCAGTGTATCTCCTCATGTGCTTACCTTTTCCCCTTCTTTCCTTCTAGGTTTATTTTCTTCTATTTCTTCTCTCACTCTATTTCCTCTTCCACTTCTCCCCCTAATTCATTTCCCACACCTGTGTTCATAAGCTCAGCACCAGGAAAAGGAAACAAACAAACCCAGAATCCCATCAGGAGGCAGCATGAGTAAGGAGGCTGAGATCATCCACATGCTATTATATTTTCTCTTCGTTGCACTTATTAAAGAAATTACAATATACTATTTAAAAATGGAAAGTCCAGACCAGGGAACATATAAATTGGCATGAAAAATGGGACAGTAAATTGCATGCTGCTATTAGTTGTATGGCTGTTGCAGAACTACTTCATGGTTAGTGATAAAAAGGAACTCCTTCCCATATTTTTTCCTGTTAATGAGTAGAGCACATTACCAGTCCCTCTGATAACAAAGCCCTTCCTAGTCCTTAACTCTCTAGTGACTAAGGAAAAACTTCCCCTTCGCCCTTTGAAGCTTCACTGAAAAATGAACTCATGAAAGGCAGGTTAATAAGAAAGAAGCATACAATTGTTTTTTAACATGCATGAGGAAAACCTAAATGTTTGGGAGACCACAAAGTGTTTACCCAATCCTGCAATGGGGTACAGAAGCTTCTATGCCATCTTGAGGTCACAGAAAGAATGGGGGCTCAGAGCATGGCCAAAAATCAGATTACAGTGGCAAGACACATTATGGGGAGGGAAAGAAGAGGAGGCCTGGCTTGTGAAGGGGTCTTGTTATATAGATGAAACCTGATAGGTAGCAGCCGTCAGAGAGGATAGGTGGTAAATGCTTCTTTCAGATCTTTGAAGGTGTCAGACTCTCAGTTAAATCTTTCCTAGATCAGGACAAGGGAAGACCTGGCTGGATTGATGTAAAACTGCCCCATGAAAAACAGCTTTGCAGGGGTACTTCTGTTTGCAAGCCCTCAGAACAGCCATCTCAAAACATGTCAAAGAAGCATGTTCTGGAGTGAAATGCTTTTATTTTCTTCACTAGAGTTTGGTGTTCTCTGGTTCTCCAACACCAGCTGAGTATCCAACAGTTCCATTCAGTTTTGACACTAACTTCTCAGAGTCAGCCTCAGACTCCACAGATTTAAGGGTTCTGTTGTAAGTCCCAGGTCCCCGGACCACCTGTGCTTTTGTCCACCTTGACTGCAAATTTGAGGTTTCCCCTGACCGCCTTCTTCAGGTTTGAGAGTTCACTAGAACTGCGCAGGGGACTCAGGAAAACACTTTTCTTATACTTAACCAGTTTATTATAAAGGCTATAACTCAGGAACAGCCCAATGGAAGAGAGACAGAGGGCAAGGTATGGGGGACTCAGGGATGGTAGGCTTGGGGATTCAGGGGTGGTGCCAACAAGCTTCAATGCCCTCTGCAGGTGTGCCACCTTCGCAGTGGCTTAATGTGTTCATCACCGTGCAAACTTTCAGAACTTCAACATTTAAGGGATTTTCTTGGAGGTTCATTACCTATGCATGATTGATTAAATCATTAGCCCTTGGTGATTTTTGTTTGTTTGTTTTTGAGACAGTCTCACTCTGTCACCCAGGCTAGAGTATAGTGGAGCAATCTCAGCTCACTGCAACCTCCACCTCCCGGGTTCAGGCAATTCTCCTGCCTCAGCCTCCCAAGTAGCTGGGACTACAGGTGCATGCCACCACGCCTGGCTCATTTTTGTATTTTTAGTAGAGATGAGGTTTCCCCATTTTGGCTAGGCTGGCCTCGAACTCCTGACTTCAGTGATCAGTCCAACCTCAGCCTCACAAAGTGCTGGGATTACAGGTGTCAGCCACTGCGCGAGGCCTAGCCCTTAGTGATTTAACTCTATCTGCTGTCCCCTCCCCTCTTGAGAAGTGGATTGTGGGGTAGGGCCAAAAATTCCAACCTTTTAACCCTGGCTGGATCTTTCTGGTGACTAGCCTCCATCCAGAAGCTCTCTGGGCTCCTCCTTCCCTCTGCAACTTTGAGTCATCTCATTAGAATACAAAAGACACTCTTCTTCACTCAGGAGATTCCAGTGTTTTAGGAAATCTGTACCAGGAACCTGGGGACAAAGACCAAATACAGTCATGTTCCACGTAAGCCACTGGCCTCATTTATGATGGTGGGTCCATAAGATTATGATGGGGCTAACAAATTCTATCATCCAGTAACATTGTCACCGTCATAGTGCAACACATTACTTGGTGATGCTGGTGTAAACAAACCCACTGTGCTGCCAGCTGTGGAAAAGCATAGCACATACAATTATGTACAGTGCCTAATACTTGATAATGATGATAAATGACTGTGTTACTGGTTTATGTATTTACTACACTAGCTATTATTATTTTAGAGTGTTTTCTGATTATTAAAAAAAAAAAAAAAAAAGCTAAACAGAACAGCCTCAGGCAAGTCTTTTAGGAGGTGTTCCAGAAAAAGGCATTGTTATTACAGGAGAGGATCATTCCATGCGTGTTATTGCCCCTGAGAACTTCCAGTGGGACAGGATGTGGAGGTGGAAGACAATGACGCTGATGTTCCTGTGTAGACCCTGTGTGTTTACGTCTTAGTTTTTAAACTAAGTTTAAAAAGTAAAACAAAAGGGTTAAAAATGTTAGAAATAGAAAAAAAGCTTATAGAATAAGCATATAAAGAAAGAAAATATTTTTGTACAGCTGTACAATGTGTTTGTATTTTTAGCTAAATATCAAAAAGTTATTTAAAAATTGATAAAGTAAAAAAGTTATAGTAAGCTAAGGTAGTTTATTATTGAATGAAGAAAAAATATATATAAATTTAGTGCAGCCTAAGTATACGGCATTTAGAAGCAGTAGAGCACAGTCAGCACATTTACTCACCACTCACTCTCTGACTCCCCAAGAGCAGCTTCCGTACATGGTAAGGACCCTATACAGCTGTATCATTTTTTCTTTTCTTTTTGAGACAGGGTCTTGCTCTGTTGCCTAGAATGAAGTACAGTGGCATGATCATAGCTCACTGCAGCCTCAGCCCCCCAGGCTCGGGTGGTCCTCCCACCTCAGCCTTCTGAGTAGCTGGAACTACTCAGGATGCCACCTTGCCTGGCTAAATTTAAAAAAAAAAAAAAAAATTGTAGAGACAGGGTCTTGCAATGTTGCTTAGGCTGGTCTTGAACTCCTGGACTCAAGCAGTTCTTCTGCTTTGGCCTCCCAAAGTGCTAGGATTATAGGCTTGAGCCATCATGCCTGGCTACCATTTTTTAAATACCATATTTTTATTTTACCTTTTATGTTTTTACACCTGTTTAGATACATAAATACTTACTGGTTACAACTGCCTACAGTATTCATTACAGTAACCTGCTGTACAGTTTTGTAAACTAGTAGCAATGGGTTCTACCATATAGCCTAGGTGTGTCATAGGCTATTCTATGTGGGTTTGTAGTAAGTATATTCTATAATATTTGTATAATGACAAAAATCACCTCGTGCCACATTTCTCAGATCGTATCCCTGTTGTTTAGCAAGACATGGTTATATTTATTTATTTTTTGTTATACCACAGGTGTTCCTGTGGTTGGCTAAAATCAAACTGGTAACTTGAGAGGTGGCCATTGTTGGGTTTTTTTTAAGAGCGTGACCAAGACCGTCTTGTGATTGGATGGTCATTGTCCAAGATTTTTCTTCAAAATCTATTTTGGGTTTACCTTTACATGTGAATGAATTATCGAGACTCAGAGTTCTGCACTAACTTCAGAAGGAAAAAAATTCAGAGTAGGTACTACCAGTCTACCAGCCCAGGAATTCTGTTTTTAAGCAATGTCACTTCCCAAGCAGTAGCCAGCATGTAGCAATTGGAAAAAAATACCTCTAAGATGTTGAATAGACATGTTGGATGTAAACCAACTACATTGAGAGCATCTGCCAAAATAAGTTTTAAAATTTCATACCTGATATTAGATTATTATTTCTGAAACTACCTATAATGACAGAATGATTTATGAGGTCATGTCTAGTTTATGACAATGAAAGTATATTATCATAAAAGGGTAAGTATATGTATGTCTAAAGTTGTTCAAAAGCAATTTCAGATTAATATAGTATATTTTTTAAAGTTGAGAGAGAAGTTAAGCTAGAACATATTGCAATTTTATGCTACTTATAATTGTTTTCTGTCATCAGGCCATTTCTGCTGATCATAAACTATGTTTCCCTTACGAGGCTTTCAGTAGAACATTAATTTATATACTAAACTGATTAGTTTCAGGATTCTGTATTTTAGCTCTTATTTCCTTCAGTATTTCTACAGTTAAAGCAGTTGACAGGAAAGTCGGTTAAAATTGGATGACGAAATCACTGGCATCATTGAGTTTGCTTGCTTGAGATTTTTCAAGATAGTATGCTTTGTGTTTGACTAAAATGTCCTCAAGAAAACAACTGTTTGCTGTTCTTCTGGAATTATGTCACTGCAATATATTGCTGTTGCAGCAAAATATATGTGTCACGAACATATATGCCAATGCTGCTTTCTATAAGATTCACTGAGTAGTCAGAATACAGTTCGTTTTGAGTAAAAAGCATTTCTAAAAAAATAATTTAAAAAGGTTTCCTTTATTAAGGAGTTCTAGCAAAATAAAAAAAAAATATTTTAGAAGACTTTCTTGGCTTTGTAGGGGATTATAAACAGCTTTGTGTAAGGGATTATAAACATTGATTAACTGATTCAATGTAGATCTAAGTAATTAGATATGAAAATGAGACTTAACTCTTTAGAAATCCTACCTGTTAAAAATTTCCTTCCAATGCCCCACTTCCAAGAGACTGTTTTGAAGTCATCCAACATAAATAAAAAAATTCACATCTGTAATATTCTCATTGCAGATTTCAGGGTAGTCTTGAATAAACCTTTTGCTTTTGCTCTAGAAATATGTTTATTGCTACTCACTGCCAGCAGTGAATTTTTTCAAGTATCATAGACAATACATCGAATAGCCATAGTAGTGATTTAGACATAGACACTAACACACTAAGATATGATGCTCAGTTTACAATTATTTGTAACATAAAAGTTAAGTTAGCCAGTGTGGTAGGCTGAATAGTGACCCCCAAAGATAGCCAGTTCCTAATCCCTGGTACTTGAGAATGTTACCTTTTATGGCAAAAGAGATTTTGCAGATGTGATTAAGGGCCTTGAGATAGGAACATTAACTTGGATTATCTGGATAGGTCCTATATGCAATACTAAATGTGCATATAAGAGGGAGGTTTGACTGCAGATAAAACAGTGTGCCATGCAGGTGGCTTTGAAAATGGACGAAGAGGCTACCAGGAATATACCTCTAGAAGCTGGGAAAAGCAAGGAAAGAACCTCTGATGGGGAGGATGGCCCTGTGGACACCTTGATTTCAGCCTGGTGAGTCTGATTTTAGACTTCTGACCTCCAGAACTATAAGAAAATAGATGTGTGTTAAGTTACCAAATGTGTGGTAATTTGGTACAGCAGTCGTAGGGAATTAATACATCCGGTCAGTTTAACTATGTTAAATAAGCTACGTGCATAATGTCATTGTAAAGCAAAAGAGAATAAACAACTTCCAGATACTTTGTTTACATTTCTCTTTGTCGAATTTGATTAACTTCTCAGTTGCGGTGTTTGTCAGCTTATTCTTGGTTGATAAGCAGTAAAATTCCTAATATTTAAATGTATTTGTAGGCCTTTTTGGTGACTCATAGCACAACACAATTCTCTTGTTACCTGGAGCGAGTTCCCTTTTCTGGTTCCCTTCCTTAGTTTATAGATGAGATATATATTACCATTGTCTGCACCATCAATTTCTCTAAACCGTTTTTAGGCTGTGACTCAGCATTCTGACTTCTAGAAAAGGGAACCAAATTCTCACACGGGGCAATGTATACATTCAACAAAAGCCTGTTTTGTTTTATAAATACAATGTAGACATTCTACACAGTGTGCATCCATTTTGCAGCAGTGTCATTTTGATCCTGGTACCGGGAGATGCTTATAAGGTTTCTGAAATGTCCCACCCCAGGGCTCCTCTGAGAGAGTGTGAATTTGGTTTTGGCCACTTCTGGCCCCCACACGTTGGTTACCGGGGTCTTCTAAGACCTGCTGACCCACCACTGTTTTAATAGTACAAGGAAATCCTAGAAAAGGAAAACTGAATTGTTACAGTTTCCCCGATTAACATTCTGTTTTTCTGTCTTTATTTGAATGTGGTTGTTCTTTGAGGCTAGGGGAAATGCTGTTGTGTGTTTGTATACCCAGCTGAAGGATATATTGCTAGTTATTGAATGCAAAGCCAAAGAATCTCTTTTCCTAACTGTATTGGTTCTTTGAAGCCGGAGTACTTTCATTTTAACTGATGAATTTCAGTTTTAGCAGTGGGAAGAATCTCATTATCACGATTAGAAAAAAGGAAAAAAAAAATGCATGTCTCCATGGGTGACACTAGAATCAGGAACGTCCACAGGTTTTTCCAGTGATTACTCTTAAACCTTTTGTTTTTATTTGGCCAGAATTCCAAGAGAAAATTTTCTTCAAGTGAGTTGTTGTTTTAACTGTTACTCTCACTTTGCCTGTAAGTTTGACTTAATTTGGCATATAATGTATCATAAATGAGGATTTTCAGTGGAAATGGAAAACTATGAAATGACAAAATGAAATAACGTTCAAAAAGTGATGTTTTTCTAGAAATAATAAGTGGCTTTGCATTGATGACTAAATTCATAGCAGAGTTAAATACAATTAATATTTATGTAGAGAAAAAGGACATGAACATATATTAATACCTGACATTTGTCACATACCTTCTTTGTTATGTTAAATATGTTGTGTTTTATATGTTCTCTCATTTACTTGGATTCTTAGAAATCCCCGAGTAAGAATAACAGCAGCAGCACAACAAATTAGTAACTTTTGTTTATTAAGCTCTTCCTGGAAACCAGGCACAGGTTGTGTTTAATAGTAAAGTGAGCTTTCTGTGTACCATTTCCTTTAATCACCATTAAAAACCCATCAGAGGCTATTATTTTTATGTCAAGGACAACAAACCTTGTTGGCTTAGAGTTAGTAACTCGCCAAAGGATGTGCATCCAAGGTACAAGAGGATTCAAACACAAGTGTTTCTGCCCAAAGACTGACCTTCCATTGTCAGAGGTGGTAAAAGTCAGAATTAGACAACCAGGAAAAAACAGCCTAGGCTCTGAAGGTCAGAACAATACAATGACAAGGTTGCAGCCAGAACAGCCAAGAAAAGCACCAAGAGAGGGTCCCTGGAGGGAGACAGACTAGCTCTATCTGACTTAAAAAAAAAAAAAAAAAAGGCATGGGATTGCAGTCCAGCAATTTACTGAGATAGCTGGACTCAGGAGAAAGAATGAACCACTAAACAAGAGTTAGCAAAATGTTGCCATAGCTGCAGATATTTAATTTTGTTGTTGTTTGTTAGCCTTGTAAATCCAAAAGTAATACATGCTTACTGTACAAAAGATTCAACACCACCACATTACATACCTATAAGGTAAAAGTTCGTGGCTGGGCGCGGTGGCTCATGCCTGTAAATCCCAGCACTTTGGGAGGCTGATGTGGGTGGATCACGAGGTCAGGAAATCGAGACCATCCTAGTCAACATAGTGAAACCCCGTCTGTACTAAAAATACAAAAATTAGCTGGGTGTGGTGGTGCTGCATGCCTGCAATCCCAGCTACTCCGGAGGCTGAGGCAGGAGAATCGCGTGAACCAGGGAGTCGGAGGTTACAGTGAGCCGAGATCTCACCACTGCCCTCCATGCAGTCTGGTGACACAGCAAGACTCCGTCTCAAAAAAAAAAAAAAGTGAAAGTTCTCCTTCTCTCCCCACTCGTTGACCAACCGTTTTCTCATACATCCACCAAACCTGTATAAATACATATCTATGTGTATATAGTTGATCTTTAGGGATTTTGCTTTTTTTGTTGTTTTTTCCACAAAAATGGAGTCACGCTGCAATACTGTTTTACATCTTTTTTTCATGAAATAATGCTATACCTACATATTTCATATTAGTACTCTATTTCCCTACAGAGGTAATTTTAAAGAAAAATTTTGTATTAAAGAAGACTTTCATGGGTCTGTTCTCATGGTTGGTCAGTTTTGATGTTTTCTACTTTTCTTCCTGGAGCTATTAGCCCCAAATTATAGAGCAGTGTTTTGTTGTTATTCTTGGTTTGGTTTTAGGTTTTTTTTGTTTGTTTTTATTTTTGCTTTTAATAGCCTTTGTAAACGAATAGGGTTCTGACTGTCTTGGCCTCTGGACTTATCCAAGGCTAGAAATTCTGCAGTGGAAGGAAAATGTAATCCAATGTGAGACTTAGGAAAAAAAACACAAGTGCAAGACTCTTGGGACGGTTTAGTTTGGATGTTAAAAAAAAAAAATTTTTTTTTTTTTTTTTTTTAAATCAAAACAAGTTTAACACATTTCCTCCTCTTCTCCGCCAAGGGCAAACTGTTAGAGCCAGATAGGACCTTGAAAATCATGTTAGCCTCTTGCTTTTGTTTACTTAGAGGTCCCAGGGGATTTATCCTATTTCCAACGCA
Organism: Macaca nemestrina; assembly: GCF_043159975.1. Classification (NCBI taxonomy): domain Eukaryota; kingdom Metazoa; phylum Chordata; class Mammalia; order Primates; family Cercopithecidae; genus Macaca; species Macaca nemestrina. Next base: position 30,455,577 of record NC_092129.1, read on the forward strand.
GGTTGCAGGGCTGATTACAGAGAAAGCCAAGCCCAGAACCCATATCTGTGTTCAAATCTTTCTGTGAGTGCGCAATCCATTGAAGCCCACTAAATTTTCAGGCCCCCACATAGTTTGTAGAATTTTCAGAGTCCAGCGGATTTTATTTAAAGTCGAGGTATACATATATGCCATAGTACACATTTAGAGGGGCTTCTGGGAGGCCCTGTGGCAGTTGGCTGTAACCTAGGCTTGTGAATTCCCGCTCCACAGCTAAACTATGCCCTATGACCTTGGGAAATGGTCCTAGTTTTTCTCACCCTTCCTTTTGTTTTCTGTAAAATAGAGATAAAACTGCCTACCTCATTGGGCTTTTGTGAGGATAGACTAGCATTTGTGAAGTACATAGCCTGGTGCCTGGTTCCTTAGTCAGCTTAGTAGTTCCTGTTAAAAGAAAGCTCTTTAAAGCTTTTCATAAGTTTTTGAAAAGTAAAATTCAGTTTTAAAAATGGGACAATATTTATGTGTTAAATTATTCTTACAGTAGGAAAGAGATTTCAAAGACTACTTAAAATATTTTTAATATATTATTGTACATGGTATAAAATTCAAAATGTACAAATGAAACACATTAAAAAGTATTTGTGTGTGTGTATGTACCCTTGTACACATATTTTCTGCATATACTCGTTACATTTTAAATACTGTATCTTTACCCTTCTCTCTAATGTCTTGCAGATAGGACTAACTATAGCTCTTGATCAATATTGTCTAGTACTTTCTGTGATGATGGAAGTATTCTGTATTGTCTAGTAGAGTAACCACTAGGATATGAGTCTAGAAGTGTATTTCTTACAACAGAATAATTTTAAAGTCAATTTTACTTAAACGTAGTAACTATGGGTGACTGGCCTGTGGCTACCGTATTGAACAATGCCATACAAGATATTTATGTCTATGTTGCATTTTTCAAAAGCACATGGATCCCAAATTTTAAAATGAAGAGTAACTATGGGTGACTGGCCTGTGGCTACCATATTGAACAATGCCATACAAGATATTTATGTCTATGTTGCATTTTTCAAAAGCACATGGATCCCAAATTTTAAAATTAAGAACAAAATCATATATAACTGTGAATTTAATATTAATTAAAGCAGTCTGTAGTTCTGTACATTTTAAATTATGTGTGACTAATATGTAGAAAGCTGAAACTGGATCCCTTCCTTATACCTTATACAAAAATTAATTCAAGATGGATTAGAGGCTTAAATGTTAGACCTAAAATCATAAAAACCCTAGAAGAAAACCTAGGCAATACCATTCAGGACATAGGCTTGGGCAAAGACTTCATGACTAAAACACCAAAAGCAATGGCAACAAAAGCCAGAATAGACATATGGGATCTAATTAAACTAAAGAGCTTCTGCACTGCAAGAGAAACTACCATCAGAGTGAACAGGCAACCTACAGAATGGGAGAAAAATTTTCCAGTCTACCCATCTGACAAAGGGCTAATATCCAGAATCTACAAAGAACTCAAACAAATTTACAAGAAAAAAACAACCCCATCAAAAAGTGAGCAAAGAATATGAACAGACACTTCTCAAAAGAAGACATTTATGCACCCAACAGATACATGAAAAAATGCTCATCATCACTGGTCATCAGAGAAACGCAAATCAAAACCACAATGAGATACCATCTCACACTGGTTAGAATGGTGATCATTAAAAAGTCAGGAAACAACAGATGCTGGAGAGGATGTGGAGAAATAGGAATTTTTTACACTATTGGTGGGAGTGTAAACTAGTTCAACCATTGTGGAAGACAGTGTGGTGATTCCTCAAGGATCTAGAACTAGAAATACCGTTTGACCCAGCGATCCCATTACTGGGTGTATACCCAAAGGATTATAAATCATGCTACTCTAAAGACACGTGCACACATATATTTATTGTGGCACTATTCACAATAGCAAAGACTTGGAACCAACCCTCATGTTCATCAGTGACAGACTGGATTAAGAAAATATGGCACATATATGCCATGGAATACTATGCAGCCATAAAAAAAGATGAGTCTGTGTCCTTTGCAGGGACATGGATGCAGCTGGAAACCATCATTCTCAGCAAACTGTCACAAGGACAGAAAACCAAACACTGCATGTTCTCTCATAAGTGGGAATTGAACAGTGAGAACACTTGGACACAGGGCGGGGAACATCACACACTGGGGCTTGTTGCGGGGTGAGGGACTGGGGGAGGGATAGCATTAGGAGAAATACTTAATGTGAATGACGAGTTGATGGGTGCAGCAAACAAGCATGGCATATGTATACCTATGTAACAAATCTGCATGTTGTACACATGTACCCTAGAACTTAAAGTATAATAAAAAATAAATAAATAATGTGTGGCTAATATATTTTATTTTAAAATCAAGTTGCTTAAATAAGAAGATGGGAGTTCATTTTGGAGAACATGCTGCGAATCAGAGAAAGCTGTGAAATGGCTGTTTGTAGAATAGCAGATCTCAACCAAATCAGAACATTTAATTCAACTTAAAGTGGAAAAATTCAGAAGATTAAGAAGCAGCATATCTCAGAACATGGGCTCATTTTCCATTATTTTATTCAAGAAATATTTACTGAGTACCTAATGTGTGCCATGCAAGAAAGGAACTTGCCCAAGACCCTGACTCTGCTTACTGCCAGTGCCCCAAACTCATTTCCTTTTGTAAAAGAAAAAGCTTCAGAAGAAAATCAGTTTTCGTTCAGCTACTACAAGTGATTTATTTAGCAGGAGCCCCTTGCTCACTTCTGTAGTCAGTCGGCTAACTCTGGGCTGGAACACTAGTAGGGAAAAAGTGAAGTATGTGTTCATTCTATGAGTGCCTACACCATTTTAATGTAAAAAAGCCAAGAGATTCCAGAATTTAAAAAGCTTTTTAATATTCCTTTATGGAAAGGTATAAATAAGCTCGGAATCGTGGTGTCCAGCCACATTGCCTCATTCTTCTGCCCTTGGGGAAGCCCACAGTGTAATTTGTCTTTTCTTTTGGCTTTCACCTTGTCTTCCCCAAACAGTGATTGCTTCTTATGTTAGCATTGCATTTGATTCATTTTTTGCACTTCGAAAATTTTCTGTTATGACATGTTTTGTTTTCATAATAAAAGAAGAAAAATAAATAATATCATAAAACATAGTCCAGGTCACAGAGTTGTTGAAAGCCTGACAAAGCAGAGATTGTGAAGAGAAGGTAAATTGGAGTGGGAAAGATAGGATTAGAAGATAGAATTGACAAAGCTTGACTACAGTGTAAAACACTGGTTTTATGTAATTGTGATCTATTTTAAAGAAAGACAAATGCAAAATAAAGGTTTTGGTTTTTTTTCCCACTTGTACTCACGGCAATCAAATCTTAAATGTATTTCATTATTTTTCAGTCACTCATCGTTTAAGATGATTTGCCAAGTGTATTTTTAGCCCACAATATAAAATCAGTGTATATTTGGGGTCATGAAAAATGCTTAGATGAAATAATGGGAGTTCGTTTTTCTGCAAGACCATTTTTTTTCTGTTTATCTTAAGTTAATGATAACAAATCCCTATTGTGAGATTATCTTACTAAGATAGGTACTGGCTTAAAAACAAAAAGTAAGGACTGAAAGATTAAAGCCCTGAAAAGGAATGCTTGAAGAGCATTAACTTTACCAGATTCCTCAGGTTGGCAGCTATTCCCCTTTGCAAAAAGTGTTAGAAATTGATCTCTTTACTTGGAAGGAAGGATTTTACAGAGGGCTTCCAGAAACACATCTGATTTCCAGTTGCAATATCAGAATATTCTAGTTATATTGATAATCTCCAGAGAAACAAAGTCTATGAGTACTCTAGTCAAAGCAAAAGATTATCTGATTGTAGAATTTCTAAGGTATTATTTCTAAGGTATTCTAGCTTTTTTTCTGAAGTAACAACTGTGTTTGGCTATATGTGTTGACAATAATAGTCTGTGTAGAAAAGGGAGAGAAAAATAAAACAATGTATCCCATTTTGTTATTTCCAAGAGGAAAATGAGTCTCTAATGAGATGTCCCCAAACAGTGCTGCCGTTCATCAAAGCACATGCCCCAGATCTGAGTGAGTTTAATTATCGTGGGGACAGTGAAACAAGGACATTTAAATCAACTTAAAGTGGAAACATTCAGAAGATTAAGAAGCAGCATATCTCAGGCTGCATAGAATTAATATTAATATTTGACATCTCTTTTCTCTTAGAAGGAATCATCTTTGGAAGGGGGCAACAAAGTTAATCCCAAACATGTTTTTGATTAGCCAGTACATCAGAATCAGCCCATCATTTTGGAGAAAGAGATCAGTTCTCTGCATAGATAAGCCTTCCAATGTTAAGAGACAAGCTCTGTGTGGTATCTAGATTGCTGCAGAATAATTTGAGCCTCACGCAGGACTTTTGATCAGAAGAGAAATTTTGATCAGGAGGGAAATTGTTTTATTAGGGGTATTATCTGAACTTTGCTAGAGCTATTTACTCCTTTACCAGAAAAATAAGTTAAAATCTGAGGATAGAAAATAATATGTTTCATGAAAATAATTCCTTTTTATGAGTCTCCAATTGTTTGGTTGGTGATTTTTGGTTATTTATTTATTTATTATTAATTATATGATTCTTTCAATAGCTTTTGGTGGTACAAGTGGTTTTTGGTTATGTGGATGAATGGTATAGTGGTGGAGTCTGAAATGTTAGTGCACCTGTCAACTGAGTAATGTACATTGTATCCAATATGTAATTTTTTTATCCCTCAGCCACATCCCACCCTCCCCTGGTTCGTTATTATACTATGTATGTTTTTGCATCCTCATAGCTTAGCTCCCACTTATAAGCGAGAACATGTAATATTTGATTTTTTCATTCCTAAGTTACTTCACCTAGAATACTTACCTCCATTTCCATCCAAGTTGCTGCAGAGGACATTATTTTGTTCTTTTCTGTGGCTGAGTGGTAGTCCATGGTGTATATAGACCACATTTTCTTTATCTACTCATCAGTTGATGGGCACTTAGGTTTATTCCGTATCTTTGCAATTGTGAATTGTGCTGCAATAAACATACACATGCAGGTATTGTTTTCGTATAATGACATTTTTTCCTTTGAGTAGATACCCAGTAATGCGATTGGTGGATCGAATGGTAGATCTACTTTTAATTTCTTTGAGAAATCGCCATACTGCAAAGGTTGTACTAATTTATATTCCCACCAGCAATGTATAAGTGTTCCCTTTTCACCACATCCACACACAACATCTATTGTTTTTTGACTTTTTAATAACAGCCATTCTGGCTAGAATAAGGTGGTATTTCACTGTGGTTTTAATTTGTATCTCCCTGATGATTCGTGATATAGAGCATTTTAAAAAATATATTTGTTGGCCATTATATATCTTTTTTTTTTTTTAGAAATATCTATTCATGTCATTTGCCCACATTTTAATGGGATTATTTGCTTTTGTCTTGCTGATTGAGTAGCTTATAGATTCTAGAT